>NC_137471.1:155634303-156383601 GCF_964235325.1 Thermobia domestica
ATACTTCTTCAGTCCTGGCTGATGGAATCCACTTAATTTTGCAAATGATATCGTCCAAACATTCACAATAGGTTGCCTGTAATTTCTCTTCTGCGGTGTTGAATTGGTAATTTTTCGCGGATGTCTGCGAGCGTTCTAGTCTTTTCGGGGTCTGTTTCCTTCGCAATAGCTGAGGAGATCTTTGTTTCTTCTGTCAACGGTTCCCCTATACAATCAGGGGCGACAAAAGGAATAATTAATATATGTACAGCACCCTTGGCGCAATATTATATACTTTTTTGTTATATCGAAGGCGCCCTATACAATCAGGGGCGACAAAAAGGAATAGTTAATATATCTACAGCGCCCCTTGGTGCAATGTTATTTATTTTTTATTCTATCTATTTTTTATTCATATAAGTAATTTTTATTTCTTTATTATATTGTATCAAAAGTGCCTTAGACAATCAACACCAAAATGAACAGAAAAAGTGTCCATTAGTTATAATAATACAAAGCACTCTATATTTTGTCGAAGATTTGGCAGTGCATACAAAACGCTGGTTTTGTACATAAACTTTTCGTTCTTCAATCGGCTTTAAAAAAGGCAAAGTAATCATTAGGCGCCTTCGGCGCCCCAAATAACTTATTCCACAACTTGGGGGGCAATGCCCCCTTGCCTCCCCGTCTTCTTACGCCACTGCAAACAGCTATTGAAGCAACTTCAAATGCTGACTATCGTTCTATTTCTACATTAACCTAAGAAGGACCTATTGAATTTGTTATTCCTGGTGAAACAGGGGAATTTATTCATCCTGCATATCTATATCTTTACGTAAATTATAAAATTACAAAACCTTATGGTACAACTTTAACTCAAGATGATACCGTTGCACCAATAAATAATTTCCTACATTCATTATTTATTCAAATTGATATTTCGTTAAATGATAAATTAATTAGTTCTTCATCAGGATCTTATCCTCATCGTGGATACATTGAAACATTAGTAAATTATTCTTACGATGCTTCTGAAACGTATTTAGTATATGCCATGTGGCATAAAGATACTGCAAAACATTTTAATAAACTAGATAATACAAACGCTGGTTTTCAAAAACGTGCTATACCGTAAAAGAAAATAGTCAGTCTTTTGAAATGCATTGACGTCTTCATACTGATATTGTAAGGTTAGGTTGTATGCTTTCCAACAAAGTAAGTTTATGTCTAAAATTACACCGCAGTAAATATAATTTTTGCTTATTGTCTCCTGAAATAATATTATAAAGTTACACTTGAGGAAGTTATTCTTCATGTACATCGTATTGATGTAGCTGCAGCTTTAGGTATGCAATTAAATACGCGAATGATTTCGGAGACGGCTAAATTACCTGTGACAAGAGTGGAGACAAGATCGTATATTACACCTGCGCAAGTAAAGTCTTACAACCTTGATAATCTCTTCCTGGGTAATGTTCCTAAAGGTGCGGTTATTAGTTTCATCTTCGGAAAATTACATCTTAATTCGTATGAGTTTCGAAACTTTAATGTTAAGAAACTGCAATTACAAGTCCGCTCAAAATCATTTCCTCCCAACCCCGTCGACCCCTGATAATAATCTTTATCATGTAGAGTGACCAGTTTTTAAAAGTGTTACTAGCTGATAAAGTGACTGGTGCAAGTGTTACCCCATTGATAGACCTCCTGTAACTGTTGAAACTCCTGCTGCACTTGTGATTATTCTCGATACATCTGATTCAAATGGATCGCATTGGGTTGCAGTGTACATCGATGAGAAGAAACGTGGATATTACGTTGACAGTCTTGCTATGGACAGTCTTGCTTTTTATCAAGAAATACTGAAATATATTTTACAAATAATCATCAATATAAACACGATGATCCTGCGTTGTGCGGATATTTTGTTTTATTCTTTTTGCATCATATTTTTCGCACTCATTCATATGAAAAGCGTTTAAAAACGTTTAACAAGAAAAATTTGAAAAAGAATGATAATATCGTTTATAAATGTAAAATATTTCTTTCAAAAAAGAAAACATAGGTATTTTTAATTTCTTTATTTTTATTATATATTTATAATTTTTAAATTGTCATATACACAACATTTTATATTTGTCAATATTTTTTTTAAAAAACGTATATGTCTGCATTTTATTTACAGTTCCCAAGAAAAGCATTACAATCTTGATAATGTTTTACTTAATGCTGTTGATCTTTCATTTTTCCACTAATAATTCAACTATTGTACATTACGATATGCACATCCTGATATCTTTATAATATTTGTGTGAAAAGAAACAATATTCATTAAATGTCTTTCCACATAATTCATTTAATGAACGACAATGTTTTGTTTCTAAATCAATAAAATTTTGTAATGCAAATATTACTTTAATCCGAAGAGATTTCTCTAAACCTTTTCAATAAAATTTTGAATTGTTTGCACGTAATTGATATACAAGGTTCCGTATGCATGATACACTATACCCAGATTTGCTATTCCATTTCAAACCGTGTAAATTTAATGTTAACCAGTCAATTTGTTTTTAACAACCTAGTGATAACAAATTACAATCTATTGGTGATTTTACCAAGCAATGTAAATTACCTCGATCATCGCATGCAGTTAAGGAAAAGTCAAAAATGATAAATTCGTTATCAGACATTTTAAAACCTTGAATACCGATAATATACTGATTTACACATGGTGAAATTTCATTTGTGTGCTGAATGGAAAACGGAATAATCTGTCCAACAAATTCTGTATTTTTTAAAAAATCACAAGTTTTCCGCATAAACCATATAAATGAGATTTCACTATGTTCTTGTTCAAACACTTCAAAGAGTTCACTAAGAGTGTTATCAAGAGATATGTACTTCGCTGCAAATGTTCCAGTATTATAAAGATGAGTACAAACATGGATATTATTTAACTTGCATTCAATGCATTCAATTGAATTATTATTACGTAAGTATACTTTTATAGTTTTTAATAGAAATTCACATTAATGTTTTCACCACTACATATCACACATGAAACACTAGCACTATTCGAATATATTTTCTATATCTGGAATGTCCGATTTCCGACCGTCTTTTCTTATGAAAATGTCCAGTAATTCTGGGAGATAGTCTGTATCACTTAATAATTCCAAATGTTTCATAGAATTTTTCTCCTGTTAATATTCCAATAATATGGGTGTTTGCATACAGGTAAAGCTCATTTCCTTCAACACTAGGACTTGCTATAATACTCCAAGCACGGGTTTGCAATGACTTTGGGGCCACACTCATACAATCATGAGCAAAATCATGATAAGATCCTTCTTTACATCCGTCGCATATTAATGTATCGTTAAAATCTCATTTTAAATAGCCTTTCTTATACATTCACTGTCCACTTTTTGACTATTACAACAACAATCTAAACCCGAAAATCGTGATGTTCTTGGTAATACAACTGGAGATAGCGCTGGGGTTGGTGAAACTGCTAACACTGGTGATTCTATTGCATCAATATCACATTCTTCATCTGACGATGATTCGTATATTTCTCTTTCAGCATCAGATAATGCTTCAGTGTTAACATCGCAATATTTCTCTTTCTCAAAGGAGTGCATGATGTCTTTCTATATATATATATATATATATATATATATATATATATATATATATATATATATATATATATATATATATATATATATATATCCCGCTATAATAGTAGTACTTCCCGCACTATGGCTAGCCGAGTCAGCAAATTTCTCTCGATTCTGATTGGCTGATAGAGGTCACGTGGTTTTAGGCCACGCCCACGCGGGAAATTCAAATTTCCAGGTCATGTGTTATGACGTCATGAGTCACCCCGCGGGGAAATCCCTCATTCTCTTTCGTGACCGGGATTTTTGAAATTCGTTCCCGTTTACGGGTAAGATGAGTGTTTTGATACCTGATTCTGATTGGTTGACAAATGTCACGTGATCTTAGACCCTGGGATATTTCAAATTCGTTCCCTTTTGTGGTAACATGGATGCTTTGGTACCACGATGCTGATTGGTTGATAGAGGTTACGTGATCTTAGTCTCTGGGATTTTTTTAAAAAATTCGTTCCCCTTTACGGGTAAGATGAGTGCTTTGATACCTAATTCTGATTGGTTGATAGAGGTCACGTGATTTTAAGCTCTGGGATTTTTTAAAATTCGTTTCCTTTTACGGATAAGATGAGTGATTTGATACCTGATTCTTATTGGTTGATAGAGGACACGTGATCTTAAGCCTTGGGATTTTTTAAATTCGGGTATCCTCTTTGATGAGTACTTTGGTACCTCGATTCTGATTGGTTGATAGAAGTCACATTATTTTAGACCCGCCACACGGTGAACAGATTACATGGTACAACGTGGGGAAATCGCTCAGTCATTTGTTTCCTTTGACGGGTAAGATGAATGTTTTGGTACCTCAATTTTGATTTGTTGATAGAAGTCACACGATCTTAGCCCCCAGCCCATGCGAGAAATTCAGAGTGCTATGACGGCGATCCACCCTAGACCGGGATTTTCGAATTTTGTTCCCTTTTTATGGTTATCCTTTTCGGTACCTTAAAGTTCCCATGGAGGGTTCAACCTCCTCCTTAAATAACCCTTTCCGGTATCATGATATTGTACTGAAGTTTACATTAAATATTATTGTTTCCTTTTATGGGTAAGATGGTTCTTACCTTATATATTTACGTATGGAGATCATGTCCTTGAATTAGTAACCTATGTTTCTGAAAGGATACATTTATTTTAACAATAGTGAAAGAGGGGGCCCATCCTTCTTGCTTGTAGATTTCTTATAACACATTGCTGTGAGTTTAAGCGATTTTTTTTAACACTCACCGTTTTATTACTCAGTAAGCGCTTCCTTAATGAAAAGAGTGTTGTCAGATTTTTCTTACCTAAACTGCTCCGATTCTTTTAGAATCGGTTCCGCAGAGTGCAAGAAATTTTAAACAAAATTCTTCGAACTAAAAAATTGAAAAAAAAATTCGAACTAAAAAAATTTCAAAACAAAAATTTTTTCGAACTAAAAAAATTGCAACAATATTTTCGAACCAAAAAATTGAAACAAAAAATTTCAAACAAAAAGTTTTCAAACTAAACAATATTTTAAACTAAAAACTTTCGAACTAAATTTTCAAATCAAAATTTTTTCGAACTAAAAAATTGAGAATGTTTTTCGGACCCAAAAAAATTTCAAAAAATTTTCGAACTAAACCAACTTTTAAAAACAAGTCTCGAACTAAAGATGTAAACCACATCTAAAAATTTTCAAATCAAATTTTTTTCGAGCTAAAAATTAAAAACCAAATTTTGAACACTAAAAATTCTTTAATTTTTCGAACAAAATATTTTCAAACTAATCATTTAACCAAATCTTGGATATATTTTCCACCTTGAATCTGAAACCAAATTTCCAAGATTACCATTATTTGAAAGCAAGTGTTCAAGGTTTCAAGAAATAATAAAACATATTTCTTTTTTCAACTTTTTGTATTTTAACGAAAGATATGTGCGTTTCTCATACAATTTCATTAACACAATACATACAGAATCTAGTTAATGAATATTTTGGACGTGTCATCATCTTCGAATCTTGTAGACGTATCCTGTAAAGAAAAAGAAGAAACAATGGATTACTTTATGAATTTCTTTTTTTCCTGAAACAATAAAAACGAGTAAATATTGATGAGAGAAATAAAACTCAATCATAAATGATGGAAGTGCAACACTCTCTGTTTAGACTCATCTTCCTCTTCGGGTACGAGATGACTGTATTTCTTCCACTAATGGTGTTTGTGGTTTATGAACTCTTCTAGGTATTGCATTTCTCTTGGTGTTACTGCTTTGTGGTCAAGGAGGAAAACATGAATAGGAAAAAGACTATGTTACAAGGGCGGCCTCATTGGGTTTTTACAGTTTTTCTTCATCTTCTTTTTCCAGTTCGAACTTCCGTTTTTAACATACCCATACGGAACCGTATCATAAGAATTGAGTTCTTTAAATCGACGTTTGGTGTACTGGATGCTGTACATTTGTTCTTCTTTGCGAGTGACGATGGTAAGGTCTTTTGTCCTGCATATTTTATGTGGGATGGTAATGGTGACTTGTCCACGGCATTGATTTGTAATCATTTCTATTAGCGTGTTGAAATTTAATTGCTGTCCTGCATTGTAATTTAAGGTAAATCCTTTAATTTTGCATATGTAACTGGTGACGTTGGTGTCTGGATTGTATATTTCTAAAGTGTAATTTTTCGGCCCTCTACTGACAAATGTCTTGATGTACGCTCTTTGTCCATAAGACTCAATCTCATCCGATAAGCATCCCATGTACGTGGAAGGTTCAATAGTTGGCTCCCCGGGCTTTTCCGTAAAAATCACAGAATCCGTGTCGAAATATAAAACACATTCCTGCAACATTTCCAGGTACTTGTACAGTTCCAGACGTGCCTGACATGTTGTAAATGCTCCTAAAACGACATTGGTGTTTCGGTTTTGAACAGGCATATGTTCATTGTACTGCCAGAACGCATACAACATGGTATCGTTGATGGGTACAATTTGACGGAGTTCAATGTCGGGGGAAGTGAGTTTTTCATAAAATTCGTCCGGCCGATCAATAATTGTGGTCTGGCTAAAGTTTGTACGCTGTCAAAGCTTGCCCCATAATGAATTAACACAAAGCTTAGATAAACTTCTTCGTGCAGGATTATTTTCAATTTTGGTCGGATCCAATGCAAAACCTTTACGCTCCAGGACGGTTTGTATAAATTTTGTTTTGTCTTCTTCGGTGACACAGAAACTTGGCCAGCCAGAAGCTTCCATTTTCGATTTCAAAACGTATTGATGTATTCCGTGAATAAGGCACCTGTTTTCGTCATGGGGTCATATTGTTCAATGTCATAATCCCAAATTTCAAAGATTTCCACCGGTTGATATCCTAATTCTATTACCTTTTGTATTTCGTATGATACCCATGTTCCGGTGAGGTATCGCTCCTGGTCGTTGTGCGTTCAGGTTGCAGTAGGGTTTGGGTTTATTTCTTCGGCACAAGCAGCACAGAGTGGAAACAGTAGTTTCTTGTTACATCAGTATGGTAGGAGACCATGATAAAGATGCCGACTTGGCAATATCGTCATTTTGATCAAACCGTTAACTTAATTTATTGGTGGTTTATTTTCATCACCCTGTAGATAAATTCTAGGATGTCCTACAGGGTATTTAGCACATTTATTTATGTACGGATAAAGCGAAACAATATCGAAATATTTTATTTTTTCTCCTGCTTTCTCGTCGACTTGGTGGTACAATTTCACACAATTGGTCCTGCCGCCAAAAAAACTATCTCTTGGATTTAAGGGTCCGCGGTTCACGTACGAATGATTCTTGAGATACGTCGCAATTGCTGGATTTTGTTTCAAGAATTGTTTAAATTCGCACTCCAACATTTCATGTACAATGTAGCCCAATTCACGCAGTCTTGCATTTTTCGTTGCGTTCGTTCATAACGGAATTCGATGGTGTCTTCTGGATTGCCGTAGATGGGCTGATTACGGCCTGTAGTAATACACACTTTACAGCCGTGATAAAAACAGCCGGCATACTCGTAGACGTGCTCCTCTAACGTCTCAGGATCTTGGTAGTAGCCCTGAACATGGAATCCCGCAATAAACACTTCTTTTTGTCGAGCCGCATATAAGTTTTGTGTTCCTTTGGTTTTTTCAATCTAGGCCAGCCATTGCATTGCAGCGATTGATTGGGTACTTCTCCATCGATAGCCATGTGCCGGTAGAATTCCAATGGTATTGAGCTTGAGGAAATTCCGGTGGAATACTAAATTGTAAGCACTTGCAATCGTTATCGTCTCCAAGAAGGGATTCACTTTGGTTTTTGCTTCAAATGACGTCATAAACGAAACACATGCTTGCCGCAGTACATTGACATCTTGAATACAATAGTTGATAATTTCATTCTGGAAATCAAACGTGTCATTACGATGGTCGTTGTACCACTGCATGAACTTGTTTCTGTCTTCGATGGACATTTCATTTCCGCCATAATATTTCGTTTCTGGAAGTGGTCCAATATACGATTGATTTTCTTTGGTGCTGAAGAAATGCGAGAAGTAGTCTTTCGTTGCGGGTAAATTGAACGCTTTCGGCAATTTGCTTAATGCCATAGGAAGGAAATTCAAAGAGTCAATGAAGGTCAGATTATTCAAGGTTAAACTCAGTATTTTGGTCCCATTTAATATGACGTCAGGTCTCCATTGACATTGTTCTACCATGGTCTTTAGAACAAAATGTCCATCGTGTCCGTTCGAATTATGAGCGAGACAGAAAATCCTATTTATATTGGGACGACGCTTCCGCAACTACTGGAGAAAATCACAAACTGGATCGTCTCCTTGGAAAATATGCGGCGCTGACCACACGTACTGCAAGACTGCTGGATATTATCGTTTTCAACACATGCATAACATACTTGTGCAACCAATAAATTCGGAACGTGTACAAACATATTATCGCCAATATTTTTGTCCTGCATGAATTCTATATCGTTGAAAATCAATAAGGCTTTCTTTGCGTGCGTGATTGAAAAAATTCCAGGTTCCAAGCATTGTCGATCGGGAAGCATGAAACATTGATGCGATCCTGGAACAATCTTCTTACAAACATTACAAAAGATCTCATTACAGTCATGAATGCGTTCTCCAGTACGCACAAAAGAATATACCCTGTAACATTTAGTACATTGCTTCACGATTTTACATACAGGTGCCCCTTGATGATATACAATATTACGATGATTGTTAAAACATTCTTCGCCGTAAATTTCACGATTGCAGTCGTTGCACAATATCGGCGTTTGATTCTTGACGCAGAGAGGTCTCTGTGAGCATTTGGAGCACGTTACAGGACAATTTTTTACATATTCATTACGTTTACTATACTTTTTATGCCACGCTTCACAGTAGAAATTGGTTGCAAAACATGCAGTTAAAGATTGGATGATGTCAAAATGTCCAGCCAAACAAATAAAATTTATGGGAGTGCGATTTTCATCGTCGGGTCCCTCGTACATCATGTCATGGCCTGAGAAACTAGTATACACTGTAATTTTATATTCTTTGAGGTATGATTGGAATTGTCGAATTTCATTTAAACTGGCACAATGATCCAAATTCACTCCTGCATTTGCACATCACGCTTTGACTTCTTGGTCCACAACAAATTTCGATTGATGTTTATACTGCTTATGTCGTTTCATATCTACATTCTTGTATTTTTTCAGGCCAATAGCAATAACAAGAGCGTACGCCAGACACCTTGAATCTTGATTTTTTACGCGTACAATAACTCACTTGCTACGTAATAACTCCTCATTCTCTAGTACTCCTTGTTGCACACGACCATAGCCACGTGGAATATCCACACGATGAAACTGAACGGTAAATGGCTCGTGTAGGAGAAATGAATTGTTACTCTGTAAACCTCTTTCGAACGAGGCCCACATTGTTTCCAGTGTCAGGTTTCGGGCTTGGCGAAAACTTATTAAAAATGGCTTATTGGTGTTGCGCGGCGGTATTGCCGATAAACCAACCGTCGCATCATCATCGACATTGGCTAATAAATGGTCCAACATCTCTTGGAAACTATTATGTACGTATTGGATAACATCGGTTCCTACCGGTGGTGCGTTAAATTGAATTTCGAGCATTCTACCCTCAATATTAAATCGTCTATAATGACGAGTGATTTCATTACGAACAGTAAAACAAACAACCAGGTACAATTGCGATAAAATATGTGAGGGGGAAAAGGAATTGACCAGCGTGAATTTACTACAAAGAAGGAAAAAAAGAAAAATCTTAATCGCCTGATAAACAGGAAAGCATAATGTTTATGATAAATTCTTAACTAAGTAATTCATGTAAAGATCCTGAGTTTGATTCCCTGGCGGGTGCATTCAGAATCCCATTTATTAAAGTACACGTACTAGAAATCAAAGTTTTTTAAATAATTATGTAACTAAAATGTGTTTTATTGCTGTCATACTGGAAATAAAACTCGAGACCATTACATAGCATGTAACTGACCTACCGTTCTATAGTGATAAAAAGAATGCATGAAATGAATGAATGTTTCAACAGTGCTGAGACGAGACAAAGTACGCGTAAGCATTTTTCCCTCGACTTTAAAATGATGCGTTTGCAAGTTCAAGAGATTCATCAAACATTAACGTTACGCATATGTAATTGTCGAAACAATATTTGTATAGCGTAAAACTTTTAACCAAATATCCAAGCACTCTTTTTTTAGTAATTAGCGCACATGCTTCTAACGTGGAAGGCCCTGGTTCAATCCTCGGTAGGTTTCTCATGCGTTATCATACATTATTTTCAAAAATAAGCTAAATGGGTGACGTACACACCTCTGGCATTGGTTCAATCCCAGGTGGTTGCTCGAATATCACGTTAAGCTGAAATGACGCTAAACTTGTAATGTATTCAGAATCTAGTCATTTATAAATTATTATTATTATTATTATTATTATTATTATTATTATTATTATTATTATTATTATTATTATTATTATTATTATGTTATTGTTCCCTTGCTTTGATTATTATTTTTACTTCACGGCATTGTAGTTTTGTTTTACGAATTTAATTTTTCATTTGTTATCAACTGGAGCATGCTGGGAGTTTGCTGGCTCGCCATGTAAAAATTCTCAGATGCTTCAGTTGACGTAATTGCCTGGTGATATAACTTCATGTTTTATAGCTCATCAATTATCTATAGATTTGTGACAGTATAATCGACTCTTGCCAGTAATATACGTATTGCAGATAAGTTTAAATATATACATATATATTTATGTGAATCTTACGAGTATTAGTTCATACATTTTTCATACATAATAATTATAATTATTTGTCATTGTAACAAAAAGAGGAAAGACTATTGTGTCCTCGTGGTTAAGGTAATTTTGAACAAAACTAAAAATATTACATATCCACAACTTAGAGTTCACAAAACTAAATTGCGTTTAGTTTTTTGTTGAATATTTTTGATAATTAAAGATTATATGTACAATTGTTAATTTAGTGACTTTTTTTAATATTTCTGAAAACCAGCAGTATAACCTTTATAGTATATAAAATTCATGTATGTATTTTGGCCAGAAACTAAATTAGATTCTCGGAAAGTTAAATAACTCATCGAGATGTGTGGCTGTTTTGTCACTCTGGCCTTACAGCCTGCTTTCCAATAAATGTTTGGATTTATTCAATTTTGTCTTGGGTGGGTTGTGGGGGTGGAGAGAGGAAATGGTTACATATAATAGATTACGTCAACTCACTCTCGTATGTTTTTTTCTGGCCTTTAATCAAAGTAGCTCGGGGGCATGTAGTCTCTGCTATTACTTGTATTTGTTTGATAGTGAATGAAAGAAACCTGTCTGTTTCTCGTGTTATCAATTGGATTATAAACAACAGGTGTAGATTGCTGGTGTGTAGCCTTGAACTTACGAATACAGGTACGTGCTGTTATTTAATTTTTTAAAAAAAATCAAAAATTATAAACGACAGTTATATTCTGTTAAGGTCTTACAAACTTGATTTATTTGTTTTGCCAACAAATATTTGTAATAATTCATAATGTGAGAAACTGAAGAAGATAAGGACTTGCACCTTACTCATTCCGGAAAGGTATGGGGTTCAAAACCCGATGCGAAGTCACAAGTTACTCAAACCGATTTTGTGTCAGGAGGTGATAGTGGGACTAGTAAACATATGATAGGCGGACAAACGCTACCTCATATGAATGAGAGTTCGGGTTCAATCCCTCATAGCAAATTAGAATAAAACGTACAATTGAAGCGTATTGATATGTATGTGAATCAACTTCCGATGTGCAATGGTACAGTGCCCGACCAACTGTATACCTTTTTAGTCCAATTGAGTGAATTGGACGAGTTGGACATTTTTCCTTTCGAATGTTTAATGTTGGCAGTGAGATCCAGGATGAGAAATCCTCTTAGTGATATTTTTACTGAAGCATGTTCTTTAGCTAGCGCTTGGGACCCTGTATGTAGGCACGTTGTTCAGCAGATAATTTCTGACTGTGTGCAGCATCACCTTATGGTTACTAACTTTTATCGTCCCCAAGCTTCACGTGAACGTATTAAGGATTATGTAAAGAGGGTGTGTACTAGTGTAAACATTTTAGATCTTACAGTGGGTGAAGAAAGTATATTGCATGCAATTGCTTCGGGTGTTACTCCCAGTGTTAGGGAGAAATTATTCTATGCTGGAATGCCTAAATCCATGAGAGACTTTGAACAATTATTCGAACAGTATATGAAGCATGAACTTTATTCTCTGCAATTCAATAATTCGTTTCAACCCACATCATCTTCTACGAGAACTGCTACTGATAGTGCTTCCCCCTCGTTTCATAAATCTAGATCGGGGCATTATTTTTCTCCAAAAGGTGGTAGAACTTTTCACAATAAAGATAGTGCTCCGCGTTTGCCTTCGTCTTTCTTTAATTCTATGAACACAAAAGGACCTTCCTATACTGCCGATGGCCAGGGACGTTTCAGTACCATTTCACAAGAGACTAATAGAGGTGTTTATGTTTTGCTTAAGCTGTTTAATAGACAATATCATGCTTGTATAGACTCAGCATCTTCAATCAATTTAATAAATAATGAGGTGTTTCAATTTTAGAAAACAAAAATGAACTTAAAAATTATTAATAAAATATTTAGAGGAAAGGCAGTTAATAATACCGAACTTGTGTTAAACAAATGTGTACGATTCAGTTTTAAAATACAAAACAAACTTATTAGTGTGCGCTCATTTGTCTATCCAGAACTTGAATTTCCTGTTTTATTGGGTTTGGAATTTTGAATGATGCTCAGTGCTACATGGACTTTAAGAGTAAATCTTTGAAACTGCAACGTTATCAACTGTCTATTCCCCAACTTACGGGAATAACAACTCAACTCCCCCCACCCTCCCCTGGATCTTTTTCCAACATGGATACTGGTGCCTTTGATTCTACTTGCAGGACGTCTGTCGATGAAGGGCACCCAATACACGCTCTCTTTGGGGATGCTGTCACCTCAGATACTTCCTGCTCTGTTCGAATGTTTAACAATGCAGAGGATCGTCGATCTAAGGCTACAACTGTTTATTCTGTTGCTGGGGCACAGTGGAAGGATTTACATTCTCGGCTATCTGAGGGGAACCTGATTCCTGGAGTTTCTGGTGAGATGGATGTCCCGGTAAGATACGCCACTGACATTCAAAAACAGCAGGTGAGGTCTTTATCTATTAATAATTATGAGAATCGAGAGTTCACACGTTCAGCGAGTGCTTATCATTTGCCAGCAAAAAATGAATGTTTATCAACAAAAAGACAAAAGAAAAATTACAGCTGTTTTCCTATACACCTGTTTATGCCAGACATTCAACCAGTGGAATATGAAATGTACTGTTGTAGTGTTGATAATGCAGCCACTTTGGCTCCTAGTGTTGATATGAATAGTATTATAAATGGCGTTGATAAAAAGTTGCTTGTTTCAAATCCTACATTAAGTTCGTTTGTTCAATATATGTGTGATGAATTTAAGGAAGTTCTTACAGATAAAATAGGTAAGGTTACCGATTTTGAATATCTCTTAAAATTAAAGGATAACACTGTTGTTTGTTAAAAACAGTATCCGTTGTCGAAAGCTCACAGAAATGAGATGAGGAAATTTATAGAACAATATAAGCGTAATGGGGTCATTCAAGAAGCGAATTCTGATTACCGATCTCCTTGTTTCATTGTTAAAAATTCCAAAAGGGAAGGTAGAGTAGTTTTAAATTACGCGAAATTAAATGAGCATTTAATGGGTGACAATATGATCTGTCCTAATGTAGAAGAGTGTATGGCTTCACTAGCTATCGCTAAGATAATATCACATATTGATGCCAAACGGAGTTTTCATCAAATTGTCCTTGCTGAAAGTAGTGGGGCCTATACGGCCTTTACTTTTGGGGGGAAAACCTATGTGTGGATTAGAATCCCTATGGGAATAAAGATAGGAAGTCAAGCAATTACTCGTGATTTGTATGATGTGCTGGGTGATCTAAAAGGAAAAGATGTCGATTTCTATATTGACGATATTGTCCTAACTTCTTCTGATGTAGAATTTCACAAGAATTTGTTGCTTGAGGTATTTTCTAGATTGCGTTCTAGAGGGATAACGATTTCGCCTCAAAAGTGTAAGCTGTTTCAAACTTCTATTCAGTATTTGGGTTTTTTGTTTTCTGATGGTAATGTTTCATTACTCCCTGAGCGTATTGAGGCTATAAGTCGATTGCCACCCCCCCCCCCGTTGTAGAAGAGAGGTTCAGAAATTATTGGGAGCTCTGGGGTATTATGCGAAACATTGTCCTAATTATGCGGAAATAATGTCGCCTATTACTGAGTTAAAATCTCATAAACGAAAATTTGAGTGGGAGCCTAGGCAGGTCGATGCCTCTAAAAGAATAAAGGAAGCCTTTGAAGAAAATATAATACTAAAGGTTCCTGACTTTAATAAGAGATTTTATCTTCAGGCAGATGCATCTCTAAAATGCCTGGCTGCGACAATCTCACAAAAGACAACTGATGGTTCAATGCTCCCTATTGCTTTCTAATCTAAACGTTTAAAGGATGCTGACGCTAATCGTAAATCTTTGAACTGGAACTGCTTAGTATCTTTAATGTGGTGATTAGATTTCAGCAGTTCTTGGTAAATGAATTTACTATCCTTACTGACAATATGAGTTTGGTACATATGTTACGCAATCCTAAGAAAGTATCTCGTTATGGTAACATAATTCAGAGACTTTTTGAGTTCAGTTTTAAAATTGAACATATTACCCCGGGAGAGAATTTAATACCGGATTTTCACACCCGTATATATGACACCATATTGTATGATGTGCTAGATGATCCACTGGATGAAAATGTTTATGCTAAGAATTTTATATGTAGTTTGCGAGATTTGCCTCTAGCCTATGGTGATATTAGGAATTATCAAAAAACTGAATCTGACACGAAAGACTTATATCAACAAGTGGCTAATAATGGAAATAAGTTGGGTGATTATAGAATAGAAAATGGTATTCTTTACCACAGAACTAAAGCTCGTAATGTTCAGTATAAAATATTGTTACCTTTGTGTTTGAGAAATATGATCATGAGTTACTATCATGAATTTCAGCTAACGGGAAATCATATTGGTTATTTTAAAACTTTATGTAAAATTCGTAGGCTTTTCACTTGGCCAAATATGATGGCTGATATCAAATCTTTTGTAACCACTTGCCATACTTGTCAAATTTCGAAACCTAGACTAGCCAAACCTCAAGGGGAATTAATATCTAAATATAATAAGATTCCTAATGGGCATCTATTTGCCGATTTGGCTGGTCCTCTCCCCACTAGTTCTGGCTATTCTTATGTGTTGTTGGTACTTGATAACTGTACACGTTTTTTGCATTGAATTCCATTGCGGAAAGCCAATAGCACTAGTATTACACGCGAATTATATAACATTTTTTGTAAATTTGGTTTCGCGTTTTCTCTCACTAGAGACAGGGCTTCTTATTTCACAAGTTATACCTTCAGGTCTTTCCTACATGGCTTAGGTATTAAGCATATACGTAGTTCACCCAATTTTCCTGGTGGAAACGCCGTGGAACGATAGGTGCAGGTTTTGAAAACGGCTATCAGAAGTTATTTTCATGACAAACAAGACAAGTGGTCGAGTTATTTGAAGGAATTACAATTTGGCATTAATGCTGCAGTTCATTCAGAACTTAAATATAGCCCGTTTCGTTTGTATATGGGAAGAGAACCCATTGAACCCTTAATAGCTAGGTGGGATATTTCTGATAACGATATTGTAGCTCAAGATGCCAAGGATATTTGGTCTAAGGTGGAAAAAGTATGGAATGAACGAAGACGTATTTATAATAAACGAGTAACTCCAGTAACATTTTCAGAAGGGGATAAAGTGCTGTATCGCTCTCATATTCTGTCGTCTAAGAAAGATGCGATTAATAAATCCTTGTCGCCTTTATGGGTTGGTCCCGTGGTTATTGAGTCGTTTTTAAGTAAAAATACAGCTTTGTTATTCAATGAATCTCAAAATAGGAAGTTTCCTTATCATGTATCGTTATTAAAACGCTACTTCCCTCCGATGAATGTTAATGACACTTAAGGTTTAAGAGGTCTGGCATGACAATAAGATATAAAAAACGCATATAAATATGTTTCTCTGTTTTTGTAGTGTTAATTGCGCTTTATAATTTTGTTTTTGTGGCCACAAAAACGTCAAAATTACCTATATGTAATACTTATTTCATTTGTATATATTTGGTAGTTGTTTCATTTACTATATATTATATATATGTATTTATGGTTTATATATATATTAATGGTCTATTTTCTGAATACGGTTCGTATCATTCTGGGCCTGAAAAAGTTCAGCCTGATCAGCTGAACTTTTTCAGACGGAAGAGGGTGATATGTAATGTATTCAGAATCTAGTCATTTATAAAATATTATTGTTATTATTATTATTATTATTATTATTATTATTATTATTATTATTATGTAATTGTTCCCTTGCTTTGATTATTATTTTTACTTCACGGCATTGTAGTTTTGTTTTACGAATTTAATTTTTCATTTGTTATCAACTGGAGCATGCTGGGAGTTTGCTGGCTCGCCATGTAAAAATTCTCAGATGCTTCAGTTGACGTAATTGCCTGGTGATATAACTTCATGTTTTATAGCTCATCAATTATCTATAGTTTTGTGACAGTATAATCGACTCTTGCCAGTAATATACGTATTGCAGATAAGTTTAAATATATACATATATATTTATGTGAATCTTACGAGTATTAGTTCATACATTTTTCATACATAATAATTATAATTATTTGTCATTCTAACAAAAAGAGGAAAGACTATTGTGTCCTCGTGGTTAAGGTAATTTTGAACAAAACTAAAAATATTACATATCCACAACTTAGAGTTGACAAAACTAAATTGCGTTTAGTTTCTTGTTGAATATTTTTGATAATTAAAGATTATATGTACAATTGTTAATTTAGTGACTTTTTTAATATTTCTAAAAATTAGCAGTATAACTTCTATAGTATATAAGATTCATGTATGTATTTTGCCCAGAAACTAAATTAGATTCTCGAGAAGTTAAATAACTCATCCAGATGTGTGGCTGTTTTGTCTCTCTGGCCTTACAGTCTGTTATCCAATACATGTTTGGATTTATTCAATTTTGTCTTGGGTGGGTTGTGGGGGTGGAGAGAGGAAATGGTTACTACTAAAACAAAGGTTTCAAAGAAAATCGAACCATATTATTCTCAGGCGTAGTTTTTGAAATTTTGTAATGCATTCTTTTAAAAAACTAAGGTAATGATTAGCGCACACATTTCCAGCCATGGTCCAATTCCCGACGGACGCTCAGATTCAACATTAAACTAAAGGGAAGCTAAACCAGATTAAAGAAAACATATCATTTCTCGTGCTTAGTTTTAATGTGTGGGGTTCCTGATTCGATCTCGTGAGTTTATTCGGGGTACTTCCATTCCACTAATTCTTTCATAGTCTAAATATTTCGTACTAAAAGTAATACAGTGTATGAATGATCCGCATGTGTAATTGCCACAAATATTAAATAAAAATGATTTTCGAATCTTGTGTGAAAAATAAAATGTCATTGAACTTACTTCAAATTGAATGAACAAAAAAGTCGCCGCAGTAAAGCTTAAATGAAGACATTTTTAAAAAGCAGGCCTTCTTTACTTGACAGTTGAGAGCTGTGTAGGATTTGAAAAATGAAATTTAAATTTTTATTTAGGTCGCTATGAAAGCGATGTCATCATCAACCAATCAGAAACGAGGAAATTCATAAAATGACATAAAATGAACCAACCAAACGCTGCTTTTGTCATGAATCACGAACCAAAACGATGTGTAACAATCGATCGCGACGTCATTCCCGTTTCTCAATAGTTACAACATCTAGTATCGCAATTCCGATCATGACATCATTCCGAATGCTTTCTACATGGACCACCTTTCGTAACTGTTACGAGATTTCATTTTACTTATATTCTATACGAGAATGTCAATGTTTGCTTTTTTCATGAATCATGCTGACGCGTTCGTAGTAAAACAAAGTAATACGATACAACATCCGCTGTCGCTTGCATTTCAATCATATGTGCTTCTATGTCAACACTCAAAGAAGTCTTTGAGCATTTAATTTTAATCTACGAATGAAAACGTTATTTTCTTTTACACATCGTAAAGTATTTCACGGAACATGGCTCGAAGCCCACCAAGCACGTTAGAAACGAATTCATTCATAGCTAAATGGTAAGAATACATGTCTTTGGTTTGAAAGACCTGACTTCGATTCCTGGAAAAACATTTCCAAGGATTTTTCTTAGTTTTCCAAAATCTGGTTTTAAATTTTTAGAATTAATGTACAAGCGACAAGGACGGGCCCCTCTTTCATCATTAAAGAATAAATGTATCCTCTCAGAGACACACTAATTCAAGGACAGAATCTCCATACGTAAACATATAAGGTAAGAACCATCTTACCCATAAAAGGAAACGATAATATTTATAGTAAACTTCAGTATAACAACAATAAAAGGGAAAAAAATTCTAAAATCAGGATCAAGGGTGGATCGCCGTCATATAACTGAATTTCCCAATATGATTTATTATTTCTTGAAACCCTGAACACTCGTTTTCAAATAATGGTAATCTTGAAGATTTAAGGTGGACATTTTTTCCAAAATTTGGTTTCAATGATTAGTTTGAAAATATTTCGTTCGAAATATTAATTTAAGATTTTTACTGTCCAAAATTCGGTTTTTAATTTTTAGTTCGACAATTTTTAGTGCTTAGCCTCTGTAGTTCGAGACTTGTTTTTATAAATTGGTTTAGTTCGAAAATTGTTTGAAATTTTTTGGGAGGTTCGAAAGAATTTTTTCCCTTTTTTTAGTTCGAAAAATTTTGATTTGTAAATGTAGTTCGAAAATTTTTTGTTTGAAATTTTTTGTTTCAATTTTTTTCGTTCGAAAATATTTTGTTTTAATTTGTTTAGTTCGAAAAAAGTTTTAGTTTCGAATTTTTTTAATTCGAAAACATTTTCCATTTTTTAGTTTTGAATTTTGTTTAAAATTTCTCAAATTTTGTTTTGAATTTTTTTTAGTTCGAAAAATTTTGTTTAAAATTTCTTGCACTCTGCGGAACCGTTTCTATAAGAATCGGAGCAGTTTAGGTAAGAAAAATCTGGCAACACTCTTTTCATTAAGGAAGCGCTTACTGAGCAATGAAACGGTAAGCGTTAAAAAAATCACTTAAAGTCACATCAATGTGTTATAAGAAATCTACAAGCAACAAGGATGGATCCCCTCTTTCACTATTGTTAAAATAAATGTATCCTTTCAGAGACATATGTTACTAATTCAAGGACATGATCTCCGAACGTAAATATATAAGGTAAGAACCATATTACCCATAAAAGGAAACGATAATATTTAATGTAAACTTCAATACAATATCATGATACCAAAAAGGGTTATTTAAGGAGGAGGTTGAACCCTCCATGGGAACTTAAAGGTACCAAAAAGGATAACCATAAAAAGGGAACAGAATTCGAAAATCCCCGTCTAGGGTGGATCGCCGTCATAGCACTCTGAATTTCTCGCATGGGCTGGGGGCTAAGATCATGTGACTTCTATCAACCAATCAAAATTGAGGTATCAAAACATTCATCTTACCCGTAAAAGGAAACAAATGAGTGAGCGATTTTCCCACGTTATACCATGTAATCTGTTCACCGTGTGGCGGGTCTAAAATAATGTGACTTCTATCAACCAATCAGAATCGAGGTACCAAAGTACTCATCAAAGAGGATACCCGAATTTCAAAAATCCCAAGGCTTAAGATCACGTGACCTCTATCAACCAATCAGAATTAGGTATCAAAGCACACATCTTACCCGTAAAGGGGAACGAATTTTTTAAAAAAATCCCAGAGCCTAAGATCACGTAACCTCTATCAACCAATCAGCATCGTGGTACCAAAGCATCCATGTTACCACAAAAGGGAACGAATTTGAAATATCCCAGGGTCTAAGATCACGTGACATTTGTCAACCAATCAGAATCATGGATCAAAACACTCATCTTACCCGTAAGAGGGAACGAATTTCAAAAATCCCGTTCATAAAAGAGAATGAAGGATTTCCCCGCGGGGTGACTCATGACGTCATAACACGTGACCTGGAAATTTGAATTACCCGCGTGGGCGGGGCCTAAGGTAACGTGACCTCTATCAGCCAATCAGAATCGAGAAAAATTTGCTGACTCGGCTGGCCATAGTGCGGGGAGTACTACTATAATCCGTATTTAAAATATTTTCATACCCGCAAGCTAATTCACGTATTCACCATTCGTGGCGCCAAACTTGCTTTCTATTGCCAATTAGCATAGAGGTAAGTTTCAACATGTTCACTTAACGCGACCTCAATCTTATTTTTTATTCTCCGCCGACAACGTCTTATGTTCACCCATCACGATTCCAGACTAGTTTTTATTGCTCTGTCGGCATTCTGTGATGTCTACTTGGCGCGGCGTGGGTCTTCGTTTGTATTTGTCTTCATGTTTTAACACATACCTCTAAGGTCATCGCCCGAAAACACCACTTTTCACTACCAAACAACCGGTTTCCAAAAAGGGCACGAAAAGTTCAGTTCGTCTCTTGAGTTCACCAGCTAAAGAGATACGAAAACCATGCTTTGTATATGTACCAGTATCAATAGCTTTCACAAGTTCTTAACAACGAGTATGCTATGCATTCGATCCCTCTCATTAAAAATAAAAATATGTCCCGCACGAATGAAGTTTATTCCCTCCCCATCTTTAATTTGATCACAGCATAGCTGTTCTTATCAGCTTCATATCGAAGCGATTCATAAAAAGTATTACGAAACATTAAAAATACGATCCAATTAAATGAAAAGAATGTCATTTTGACAGATCGAGTTGAATATTTTAGTATGATCACAGCATAGCTGCTCTAACGAGCTTCATATCGAAGCGAGTGAATAAATAATAAACAACGAGTTTTTTAATATTTCGGAACATTTTCACAACGCGTATGCTTTGGTATACGATCCAACACATATGTTGAGTTTTGCTATATAAATGATACATATAAAAATCACATGATACAGGTGATTCAACCTTTTCAAGGAACCCTCCTAACGGTCAACCTTTCCGGGAACCAGTCTGATGGTTTGGCAATAAATGTTTACACTTCCAGTGACCTGTCCGGCCACACCTGGCAGACAGACAAGAAAATATACAGAGTACCAGTTTAATCCGATCCCTTACGGTTCTATTCTTGTATATAAGAACTGTCCACACTACTTGATGACCGAAAATTTATTTTTTTATCTTTCTATGGCAGCCAAAGACTTCAGGTTTTCATTGTACCTTGTCAACACACCAAAGAATTTTAGGTGATTTGACCCATTTGGCAACAAGCAAAAAAAACTTGAAATTCTGTTAGGTAATTTTATGTAAATTTACAGCCCTACATTTCCCTCAAGAATTTCCCTCCCGTTGGCAACATTGCGTTGTAACTTAAACCAAAAAATAGCAACATCCCTCTTCTAAGAACAAGGCCTTATCCATATCAGACGGGTAAATAGTTTTTTAGCAAAAAGTCACTGAAAATACAGAAAAACGCCAAAAATCACCTGAGCCCGAAACAGGGGCGGATCCTAGGGGGCGACCGGGTCGATACTAGAAGAGAAAACTTTCTTATTTTATATATAAATAAAACCTATCCCAGAAATTGAGCTCTTAAAAGTAGCTCTAAGTACCAGTATTACAACCTACCGCCCCCAGACGCCCGTCCTGGATCCGCCCCTGATCCGAAAGGGCTAGTATATTTAAATGAGATGAATAAAATGTTACTGCTTCAAAGGTATACCCAGGGATTTATTTGTATCCACGGAAGCCTGGGAATTTCCCCACTTCTAAGTTTTGCTTTCCCTGTTTCTAGGTTTAGTTCTATCTTCCCAGCCTGGGAATTTTTTTTTCCACCTTTCTTAGGCTATACAATAATTCAACTCGATATTTTAGTAACAATTCTTTACTTTTCTAGTACCGGAGTAGTATATCATAGTTACTTCTAGTGCAATTTCCCCCTCCATCCCTAACTGTCTAAAATTACGAAGCCTCCACTAACCATTGCACTTTAACACAGAAGGATAGCGCACAGTGAGATTGAGTATTGTCTCTGCGCATATGCTTTTATGACATTTAAAATCATAAAAGCTTACATCTAAAAACTTACATTATAAGGAATTACATATGGCTACAAGAAATCACTAAATCTAGTTACAAAATTACAAAGAAATCACTAAATCTTGTTACAAAATTATAAAAAATCACTAAATCTAGTTACACAATAAAAAATCACTAAATCTAGTTACAAAATTACAAAAAATCACTAAATCTAGTTAGAAAAGAATTTTTAGATGCATAGGTTTTATGACATTTAAAATCATAAAAACTTATATCTAACTAAAACTACAACTAAATTATTCTACGCATTTACAAATATAATCATATCCATAATCTTCACATCTACTACATCTTCCAAAGATACAGAAGTCACTTGTACATTATTTTTTAGTTTGCGTTGCAATTGATTTATATGTTGTGCAATAATATCGAAAGTAATCTAATTTTATTATGTTTTGTTTAGGCATTTATTATATAAATGAATTGCATATATTTTATTTTTCTTCTATCTTATAATGCCCCCATGGTAGAGTATCCGTCCCGTTCTTTAAAACACATCTTTTATCATCTACGGAACTTAAAGCTAACTTATTCACTTCTATACTATACAAATCGTGCTTATAACTTCTAATTAAATTCATCTTTTTATAATATTCTCTTTAGCTAATCAAACAGTCCTTATATTCGTTAAATGTAAGTTCTTTATACACGACACTCTTCTTAACTGTTTGAATATGGTATATATAGCTATCAGTATCTGTATAACATACTTCTATTTTGTCTTGGTATTTTGGTTTAATCACATTATAATGGAAATCATACATTAAATATTTCAACAAATCTAAAATTGACATACCTACATAAATCGGTTTGTTTAATTGCACTTTAACCTTGTTCATATGAACTGCTACTAAATTTTCCGTAAAAACTGTAGTACTCTTACAATTTGGTTTTGCTACAAGCTTCTCGTATTTTTTCTCATCACTTACAAGTTTAATATTAACTCTCTTTCTAATATTCTCCATAGTCTTCCCAAACACTGAATTATTCATGAGCTTATAGAAGTCTTTTTCAAAATCATTTGTTGCTGTCGTTCTCATTTGTGTGTTTAAATCAATATATTTATTTAACCAATCTGATTGTTCGAACTATCTTACTCGATGTATCTTGTTAAGTTTTAATCCAAATGAAAGACATTGTTTTAGGTTTCGATAGTGAATTACATATTTTTCTTTGTCATATAGGGTTGATAATAGCTTTGATTCTTTTGAACCAGGCGGACATATGTTTTGAGGAGCTAATGAATAGTCTTTGTGATAGTCATGTAATTCTTTTGGATATTCAAGATCAACTTCTAATATGTAACCAGTATCAGAATTATCAAGTATACTTGTAAAATCTATTTCTCTTATCTCATCTTCGCTTAACCATCTAAATCCCTTACACGGTAAATATTGACTCATTGCCCACCCATACAAGTTATTGGCATCTAGATACATAAGGTAAGAATCTTCTTTATTCTTATCGTAATTTTCCATATACTTATTATTTGCTTTAACATATCTTTTTGAACATTGACTAATCCCACCTCTTATACCTTTGTCTACCATTAATACCATATCATAATCCCACAACAAATCTAATTCTATATTTGTCATCTTTAACATTGCATCCCAAGCTAAACCTGGTGCTGTCATATACCAAGCAGGGTCAAGGTCATAAGCTTTAAGACATGTTTCTCTAAAGTTTTCGAATATATCTGCTAACAATAATACATCCGTTTTTAAATATAAATCATGGTATTGTCCGAGATTCTTAATGTTAAACGTTTCCCATACTTTCTTTGCATGTTCATAATCTTCATCACTTATATGTGTGTTGTTAAGCTTGTTGAAGAATGCTTCCCTTAGCGGTAATTTTCTTTCTCTAAACCTATTCCAATTGTTAATATAATCATATGGGTAAACACCTTTTCTTATTACAAGCTGAAACTGTTAATGATTAGGATAAAAGTGTTGGGTATGTATCATTTGCTCAGGTTTCAAGTTCGATGATAATTTGTCTAAACTAGAAGCCATAAATCTAAATGAATATACAAATTTCAATTTAATAGTTCAAACCTTTTTACTGAATGATATGTATCTTTCTTCGTTATTGGGTATTAGATCTATTTCTTCTTTATTACATCCAAGTTCTTTTATAAACAAGTATTAGTCATATCCTGTCAAGTTATGTATGACCACTGGTATAAACTTTGGTACTCTAACTTTTAAATTGCAGTTATTATATAGTGGTGCTATAAATTCCCCTGTTATTTCATCATGATGATTAACTTTATGATTTTCTTTAGTATACGGCTGCTTACAGTAATAACAACATTCAGATTCATTGAACTTTTTTCTCTGACTTTTTGTTAATGGTAATTTGTTATTTTCTTTGTATATGCTCGATATGTGTTTGAATTCTTTTGCTAATAGTCTTATAAATTTCTTAGCAACGTTTTTACCTCTATACAAAACAGGATTAGTTTTATTTCCATCGCTCTTTACTACATAATAACAAAATCCAGATGGCTTATGTTGCTGATATTTCTTCGTATATGGCTCGTTATCCGGATAACATTCTTCACAACCCATAACTTTATGTAACAAGCATTCAAAATCAGCATAAATCACAAAAGGCATTTTCATTGTGTATTGGTAGTTTTTAAATTCAACACATTTACCTTCTTCGGGCATTATTATTTTTACCGGCTCATTTAACGAACAATCTTGCTCATGTTTATTTAAAGCGTCTTGTGAGTAAAAGTATAAGAAATATCTATCACATAAATATTTTCGAGCTCTCCATTTAGTTAACTGTGCACATACTAGTCTGCTTAAATCCATAATCCAACAATAATGTGTTTTTAACTTGGTCTTCATTTTGTTATTTTATATATAATAAATTGAAATGATTTTCTTTCTTGTTTTGTGTGTGATGTAGTATATAGATTGAATAGTCTTTATCATATGCATATACATTTATAGAAATATCAAGTAATTTTTCAGCATTTGGAATATCGCTTAGTTTTACTGGATAATTAATGCCTTTTAATTTTTCTTCTAAGTATTTAGCGACGTACTTGTATTTGGAAGGTCGTTGTGGATCTTTATTAACTGGGTGTAGTGCAGAACAAATTGAGCATAAGAAACATTTTTCATCTTCGTTCCTTAAATTAATTAATGGCTTTTTGTTTTGAATTTATTTAGGTAATTCTATGTATGTTGATTTTCTATATGGTGTATATTTGACGATTGCTAGTTGTAAAAAGTTAATGTTTATTAGAGCCCAGCCAGAACCTCTATCTTCGAACTCATCCATTCTTGCTCTTAATCTTGGTTTCATCTTTGTTATTTCTTCTTTTAAATTACTTGATCGATATATTTCTTGGTTTTCAGTGTTAAAATAAAAGTTTTGAGTTTCTTCACCTTTCTTATATGTACAACTTATATAAAGATTAGCTTTCAATTACCTATGTTTACTTAAGCTAATTTGTAATCTGTTTAATATGGTTTTAGATGTTGCAGTAATATATTGTTCAAGTGGATCTTGTGGTTTGTAATCTGTTGTAAATCTCCATGTTTCTAATCTTGATTTCATTGTCGTTTCTTTGAGTTTTACATCAATTGGTACTGATTCAACTTTGATTCTAGGTTCTTCAAATACTTCTTGCTTAAATGGGAATATATTTCTAATCTGTCTTCAGCTTTGTTCATCGTGATATTGTTTTAGAAGGTTTATCAGTTCTGCTTTTCTTAATCGGGAATATCTTCTGATTCCCTTCTCTTTACATTGTCGTCTTAACTCTATTACGGAAAATCTACTATAATCACTCATCTTTTGTTATATAGAAAATCTTACTATCACTCTATCGTGTTTATTTTACCAGATTATTTCTAATCATTTTCGTACTATTTTTACTTCCATATGTCCTAATACAACACTTAACATTGTACACTCCTGCCATTGTCTACATATTACGCGTTGTATTAGAACACGGCTTTCATGGGAATAACCCATCAAAGTTACATATACACATATTAAAATTAAATCATTTTTGTAAACATACTCATCGTCATAATCATCACTACCATATTTATATTCATCATCACTACTCAAATCAGATGTTTCTTGTTGTGTTATTAATAATTCCTTTTCCTTTAACATTATTTGCTTCTCTATTAACAGAGCTTGCTTCTCTAGTAGTGCTGCTAAGAGTTTAAGATCTTCATGAATTAGTTTAAGTCTATCATGTAATAAATCAAAATGTTTCTCCATATTTATTATATAGAAAATCTTTGATCACTACAAATTAAGTTTTTACATAGGATTAGATATTAATTGATCATATAAACAATCTATACTGTTAATCAATTCTTCTTCTGATAGTGATATCCAAAACTCATTACCCTTACCTTTACGAATATCTAGTTCTTGCTGCATTAGGTTGAATAGCTTAATGCTGTTAGGATCTCTAAACTTTTCGTATATTATTACATGATTCGGATATTTTTCTTCTGCTTCATTAAGAGGCTAATATAGGCTTCTCTTTTGACATCTGATAGCATAATAAGGGAAAGGATCATTAGGTTTGTTCTTCTTGTATATGATTAGAAAATTAACTTTTGAATTATCGTTTGTATACGGTGCTGCGATTTCTTTTAAGCCCTCGTTTTGAATATTAATCTTTGCATTGACTGTTCAGTCTCTTCTATTCTTGTCTGTAGCTCTTCATTGTCTTGCTGATACTGTCCAAATTCTTGAGTGATGTAATTAATAATAATTTCATTACATTAATTATAAAAATCTGGTGAAACCCATCTTGCTATATCAAGTATTAACTCTTTCGGAACGTATGTTTTTCGTATAATATCTAATTGACCGCCTTTGATAATCTTAAAGTCATCCCCACGAATTCGGTGCATTGACTTTATATAAGAAATTAACTCTAGACTGTTTATTTTCTAACCACTTATAAAATTTCTTTCCTCCATAATGACACAACTTAGTAGCATTAAAGTATCGTGTATTCTTATCTATAATCAATTTGAAATTATCCAAAATTAACATACCAATAATTGTATTTAATCTGTTCGTAGCAAATATTGTTTAAACTAAGAGAACTATCCATAGTACTCATATTTATTATATAGAAAATCTTTCCAGTCTTTTTAACGGATCTCATTTGTTTTTGTCCAGTCGTCTTAACGGATCTCATTTGTTCTTGTCCAGTCATATTAACGGGGTAAAACTTTAAACATTCATGGTGAAGAATAACGTTTCGTAATCCTTATCTCATTCAAACTAAACTTTTATGGTTATTATTCCATAAAAGACATTTATATTTACACTACAACATTACTTTTGTCTATCCAGCTGTTATGTGAATCATCAAATACTAACCATTTAACATATACTTTATCACCTTTCTTTCTTAACACCTTTTCTACCAAGTATTCATGTTTAAGTTTCTTCTTTAATAGTTCTGGTACGTAAAATCTACCTTGCACATCATCCTCTTCTAAATCTTTAATTCTATACGTAGGTGGATTAGATGGAATAACTTCGCTAATAACAAATACTTCTGTTGACCAATTAGGTTTATATCCTTTCTCAAATAATCCTTTCGACTTACTTATACGAACATAATCACCTAACTTGTATTTGGGCTTAACACGCTTATATTCTTTCTTATACACATTCTCCAATATTGTTCGCTCATTCTTCTTGTTAACTTCTATAGGCTTTAAACCAATTGTTCTATGAATTTATGATGATACTCACTAACCAAGGTTGGTAATATCTCTATCCATTTATAATTTCCTTGTGTTGTGAACCTTTTCCACTTTTTCTGTTTAAGTGTTCTATTAAATCTCTCAACAACAGAAGCTTTCTTACCACTATAGGTTGAGTAATGGTTAATCCTATTTTCCTCCATCAACTTCTTAAATTCTTTATTGTAAAACTCTTTACCTTGATCAGTTTGTAAGTTACTAGGTTTTCTCGCTCTTAATATGAGTTCAAACGCTTCTGTAACATTGTACCGCTCTTATCTTTAACAGGAACAGCAAACACATATTTCGAGAACACATCTCTAATCGTTAGCAGATACTTATAGCCTTTATTTAATTTGGAAACACATTTTAATATTCCACTATCCATTTCTACAAGATCAGCTTGCCAAAGATCATCGATACCTTTTATAACCACACTTAGTCTGTCAAAGTTTTTTCTAGATGGTTTGTGAATTTCTTCTATAATGTCTTCTCTAACACCTTTACCATCATATAGTCAATCATTCTTTTTAACGAATTGAGATTTAGTAACACCGCATACAGAACAAATTAGAGATGCAAAAAAGCCGGCTTTTTTGAATCGATGGTTTTTTTCACATAAAAAGCCGGCTTTTTTGGGAAAAAAACGAGAATTTTGGAAATTTTGGCTTTTTTCAACTTCATGATTTTTCTATCTAAATAGCTTTCTTATAGTATATTCTATAATTAGATAAAAATTCCATGACCTGAATGTGATATTTTGCTCTGAAATTCACCATCAAGATGGATGGAGCACATGTTTTACGAATTAAAGCTAACATGAAGAATGTAGTATTTGAGGTAATTTTAGAGGCTATTTAACTTTATTTTAACTTTTGAGTTATCGACATCTTTTTTCTTCTCTAGTTTCTCATTCGTGTTTCATTTCTAAGAGCTTTTAGTACTCTAGCTTCTAGCGCAAAAGTTAAACTTGCCCGTTTTTCTATTTATCCGTCAAAGCGTACGTTTTTCAATATATCCGTCAAACCGTACTTCCACATTTCTGTTATACTGTAGCTGTGAAGTGATTTAGCAATAATTTTCCGGACACAACCTTGAATACCAATTTATACAAATAATCAGTAGCGGATTTAGAAAAGTACTTTAGGAGGGTTTTTTCTGATTGTTTCGTTTCCTAATAAGTCCTAATTTTATTTGGGAAGTGCTTGAAGTTTATGAGTACAGGCATAACTAATATTTCGTTTCGTTTATATGTTTAGCAATAATCTTCCGGACACAACTTTAAAAATCATTTTATACTGAAAATCAGTGGCGGATTTAGAAAAGTATTTTGGGAAGGGTTTCTTACTAATGTTTAGTTTTTTTAAACATTCGTAATTTTTATTTGACGGGAGCTTAAAGTTTATGAGTAAAGGCATAAATAATAGATATTTCGTTTGTTGCAGACATTCCGTAACTTTGGGGAACGGGCTTCAGTCCGAAAGACCGCTCCCCTAACCTTCGCAAAACCGTCACTGCTGGTAATTAGTAATAATAACGATTTAAAAACAATAAAAAAGGAAGTCGCCCAACTCACAGTACACGCACTATTTCTACATTCACAGATGGAATGAACAAAAGCTTTGTCAGAATGGTCGAATGCTGGTTGAATCCCGGACTTCCCGATAGAAGCGCAAAAGCTAATCACTCAGTCATGTTTGTTGTGCAGTTGTATTTAGCTTAACTTAAATATATTCCGTAGTCTTTTTTGGGGGGGGGAGTTTCGTAATGATATGTTGAATCCCTCTTGTTAAAAATTCAGAAAACTTGAGGATTGGGTAAACTGTGATGGTGGTTCTATAAAACTTAACTGTAGAATTTCAAGAATATACAGAACCAAAAGCTCCAGAGTGCAGCCTTTAAGTCTATCATATAAATCTAAGTATTTCTCTTATGTTTTATTTTAATTTTATTTTGTTTCAAAAAGAGGGCATGGAATATTTTGAAGTAAAAATACTACATACTATTTTGCTAGTTATTTGTGTATTCTTTAAAAAGAAGTGTTTACTTTTAGGGTTGGCTGATTTACACCAACTTTTTTTTAATAACTGGTTTAAACCACAAAAATAAAAAGAATGAAAAATGCGAATCCTGTGAACTTCATGGTAACGTTTCCAGATATCAAACCACCTGCAATAGTTTTATTTCCCTTTCACCTTTTAATCAAGGTGTCCCATGTTCAATTCTCGGTCGAACCACAATCCTTTTTTCATGCGTAACCCAAGTAGCGGTTCGGATGTCAGTTTAAGCGAAAGTCTTCTCCTTGATAACCTCGGTATTTCGTAAGGATGTTAAGCCTAAATATACGAAACAAACCAAATTGTATATTTCTACATGCCTAAATGCGTGTTGTTTTATAAAGAAGCCAATATTGCTTAAATATATTGATAGAAATTGGCAAAATTTATCGATTGCCTACGTAGCTTCCAACATTAGCTTGGATTGGACTTTCAATGATATCTACGTACCGGTACTAAATTTGTAATTTAATACCTCAGTTTTAGCGTACTGATTATGGTACGTTGACCTTTAAATTTTACATGCAAAGCAATAACAGGATTTTCCCGTTATTGTCTTACATTTCAAGTAATGACGGGATTTTCCCAATGGCTAGGAGATTCTCAACTTAAGAAATTTACTGACCGCACTTCTTTAAGCTTATGGGAGTTCTTCCGGCATAACCCCGCTGTTGCATAATAACATCAAGGCGAAACAAACTTAGGCTATTTCTGTGAATATGTAATATAAATACATAAAGCAAAAAATCTAAGTCAAAAAAGCCTGGTTTAAACCAAAAAAACCTGGTTTAAACATCCCCCCAAAAACGGGTTTTTGGCATATTCAAAAACAACCACGGTTCTTGCCAACTCTGCTTACTTTTGTATATAGGAGGTTAAAAAATTCTTATTATATACATTGGTTAATCCTGTGGAATTCATAATGTAAATATGTTGAAGAAAAATTGTTTGAAATATTTTTTCGAAATTGATAGTTTATTTTCGATGTTTTATATTATTATCAGCATCAACCACTAATGAAATGATTTTTGTGTTATAGAGAAGCGATACAAAGTCTGTTTTATCAATTTAAAGCAGTATTTTGAAAAAAGCCCAAAATTTCCGAAGCAAAAAAGCAAAGCAGAAAAAACCGAGTTTTTTTTTCAAAAAAGCCGTTTTTTCCGAGCCCTTGCATCTCTGGAACAAATACCTTTCTTTAGATATCTTCCATTCTTTGTTTGTTCAATTCTAATGGTATTTTTCTTCGTATCTGTTAATTTCTTACATTTAACACAATACATCCTATTTATTGTATAGAAAATCAAGAAAAAAATTAAAATTTATCATTACCTAATACTATACTTTTAACATTATCATCATCATCACTTGATTCGTTTTCACCTTCATCTTCTGTTTCTATATACTTAATAATCAATAATAATTTACCTCCTTTCAAATTAGAATCATTGGATGGTCTAATTGTTAACTGATCATACATATTAAAGTGTAATGGAAAACTTTCAACTAAAACGTCATTTAAAAATAGGTCTATAAGATGTTTATTAAGACTCGATTCTATATGCATTAACCTACCTCTATAAAGAAATTTGTAAGCAGCAGCTAAATTATACACAAAAAAGGCTGGTTTCCCAAGATCATCTTCTGCCAATCGACATGGAAATTCAACAATTTCTTTTCGTGTAAGTAAATTAAACTCTTCTTTCGCTGATTCAAGCTGTTCTAATGTTATAACATCTTGTTTATCAATAACATTATAGACATTCACCAATCTTTTGTTCTTAAAATCAACCCAGGATGTGTAATTTGACGTTAAAACGTCTATAGATTCTTCTTTTGTACTTTTAATGTTACAAAAAATATCCATATTTATTATATAGCAAACGTCTTTAGGAAAGTTCTCTTTCTATATACATTACAACAAACAATAATTGCCCTTCTTCCATAGCTGAATTTCTATTTAGTTTAATTACAATTATATCATTCTCGTTAAAGTTAAAAGGTAAATTTTCGATCAAAGTATCACCCAAATATATATCTAGAAAGTATTTATCCAAACTTAATTCCATATGCATTATTTTTCCATTATAGAGAAATTTGTAACCATTAGAGAGATTAAATATTCTAAAGATTGGCTCCTTAACGTTTTTAGCTCTTAATCGACATAATAGGGGTATAGTTTCTTTTTGCATAATCAATTTAGTAGTATCCATCCTAATCTTTTGAAAATCTTCTTTCTTTATGTATGTCTTGTAACGTTTCTAATGCATCTGCAAATCGTTTTCTATCGCTCTCTAATTGAGCTTCTATTGATCTAAGTTGACTTATGCTAGCAACATCATTTAAATTCTCCAACAATTTTAATTTTTCTTCACTAATATCAATATCACCTTTTCTATCTGCAACATTACCAAATATATCCATGCTCATTTTATTATAAAGAAAATGTCCATCCTAATTTTTCAAGATATTTCTTTAACATCTCTATTTGTTTAGGTGAGTGTTTAAAATCAATATCAACATTAACATCATGCTTTTTCAACAGATAGTACAATATACATTTTAAGTTAATAAACAATACTCCTTTCGGATACAGTTCTATAAAGGTCTCGTGTAAGTCTTCGAACTCGTTTATAAGTGTTTCTTCCATATGTAGCAATTTTAATGGTTTTTGATCGGTAACATAGTAGTGTATTAAATAGACATCATCATGATATTTTTTGTATTTGTTTTTCTTTAGTACTTCTAGAACATCTTTTGTTGATATTAAGTCTTTTGGTATATCTCTAAATTCATCATTTAACATTTTGAACACATCCTTGGGAATAATTCTATCCTGTAAAGCTTGCAAACGAGATAACTTTAACTTAAATCTTTTTATAGTATCATACCATGGTTTTCTTGCACAACCAGCTTTCATTTCTTCTTTAGTACTGTAAACCCAACCACTCTCTACAGAAACACCACCACAAATGTATCTACTCATATGTTTTGTTAATGACTTACTACCACATTTACTGCATTCTAATGGTCTAGAGCTATAATTTGACAACAACTCCTTTAAGGTAATTATTGGAAGTAACTTTTCCAACTCTTCTTCCGTGTACAAAAATTTAAGTATTAACATTTTCCATAAATCAATAACATTATATACGTTGTTTTTATCTTTTAAGTCTATCTCACTAACATACTCAAAATACTGATAAAAATTATATCTATCTAGTACATCTAGTTCATCCTGATGCTTCTCAAAATAATCTAAAAATCTATTGTGTATAGCTTCCATATTTATCTTAAAGAAAAAACTTCTATGGATATAAACCATAAAAGCTCTTAATTTTTAATCATATACATAACGTCGCTAAAAGAATACACTTGATTTAGAAGATTTAAAACCTTAACACAAAGATTACCACATATAACTGAATTAAAGTCTTGTATTCGTTCGTCATTGTAAAATAAGTTTTTGGTACCAAGATATTGTACTAGTTGTTTAAAAAGAACCCCACCATAAGAATCGAACACATACTTTTCGTTGTTATCTTTCCAATAGCATATCCAATGAGTACCAATGTTTACTGATTTATCGAAGTTAACTACACCGCACTCATTTACATAGGGTTTTTGTGGAAGTTCGTCATTCATAAATACACCTCTAATCGTTTTATCTTTAATTCTTTAACCAACCTCTCTACATCGAAGTTCGTCAATGGTTTTAGTTTTTAGACTTCTTCTTCGGTTTACCTAGCTCCCTGTTTTTCTTGTTTTGCCATATTGTGCCTTTTTTGTTCCTCAAGTTCTTGCTTATTTTTCTTAGCATGAAGTACAGTTTTAGTAATCACCGCTGCCCCACCTGCTAATGAGCCAACTCCTCCTAAAGCTGCTAAAATGGCTGGGATTGTAAAAATAAAACCACCCATATGCTCTTTCTTAATCTTTTTCATTTCTGCAGTAGTTAGAGTTAAATCCATTCCTTTACCTTCTTTAATTTTCTTAGATTTATCACTAAGTTTTTTCTTTGTTAATACATGATCAATATTTAAATCCTTTAGTTCACCGTAAGGAACACTAAACATACAAGCTTTATTAGGACATATCTTCCTATTTATTTAAGAGAAAGTCTTGGTTTGTAAATGTACAGTTGTTGTAGCTCCACCAAAATCATTTAAGGAATCATTCTCATCTGTTATCCTTATCGCAAAATTATCAACCTTGTCTTTAGATATAGGGAAAAATAATGGATAAGTAGGCTCGTAAATAATACTATGTTTAAACTCGGCATCTGTTTTAAATGATGCTATAATTCCTGTTTCTCTATGTGTGTACTCCGTATCTTTAACAAACATACCATCTGCTATATTACAGTGAACATTAATTGTATCAAATGAATGAAACTTTGGTGTCTTATGTCCAACATGTTCTGAACCTTTAGCTAACTTCATCTGACTAAAACCTAATACAGTGCTAATGGTGTCTAAGGTTATATCACAAAGCCTACTAGATATTTTAACTCTGTTTTTCTTTCTATCTTCGGTGAATTTAATATCTAAGTAGCATTAAAAGCATCAAAATATGGAAGATTTGATTTAATATATTCTTCTAATTCTTTTAAACTATATTGACCAGGTTTACTATGAGTTGCCTCGAAAGTTGTTGTTCATCGCTACAAATTGTCAACTTATTTTTTTCTCTGTAATGTTTGGTGTTAAGTATGTTGTGTAAAATCCAACTAGTCCTATACTTAAATAGTTGCTACTGTTTTCTAATTCGTAATGGAGTCTCTTCTTTAAAACGGAAGTATCACTCGTTAACTTAAATACCTTAGCCATTTATTATATAATAAATGAGCGAGTTTGATTTACCTAGAGATATTCCAAGAGAGAAAGTAATCAAGTTAATAGAAGATATCATTCAAAAGTTAGAATACAACCTAAAGAAGAAAAAGAGAAAACTACAAATTGTTAGATATGCATACTACACTTTGATCACGTTATCGGTTATACTTTCTGCAACAACTGGGTTTATTAATATTTTTATACCTGTAACAATTTACTCGATATTAATAACGTCTCTTGCAACTGGAAATGATATTATAACAGGTTTGTCTTCTAAGTTAAACATAAGCAAAAGAAAAGATGAATATAAAACCATTGTCGCTTGTATTAACTCATTTAAAGAGCATTTAGACATGATAATAACATTAAATGGCGAAATGGATGAGGAATATATAAAAAATATATTGCATAAGATTAGAGAATAACTTAAAGTATAAGGACCTAGCGATTTATCGAGTCTGAATCAAAATTTTCTCTATAATAAATGAGTAAAAAAACTATTAATTGGGACGTAAAAGAGATGATAAAAGATACAACAGCTAAGAAAAGAAATGGAGAACTTAGACCTTATGATATTCGATGTCTTATTGTGGGTCCATCTGGTTGTGGTAAGACTTTTCTATTATTTAACTTCTTATTAGAGCCAGGTTGGTTAAACAATAATTATTTTTACATATATTCTAAAAGCATGAATCAGCCAAAGTATGAACAATTAAAAGATCGATTTGAGAAAGCAGAACTAAAGTTCAAGAAGGAAATAGCAACGTTCTTAGGCAGTAATGATTGTATTGTACCTATTGATGAATGTGAAAAATACTCTGTTGTTGTGTTTGATGATTACATTTTGGAGAATCTAGACACTGTTAGAAATTACTTTACAAGAGGTAGACATAGACATTTAGACTGTTTCTATCTTGCGCAGACGTATTCAAAAGTACCCAAACAGCTTATAAGAGATAACGTTAACTTTCTATGCGTATTTAGACAAGGTAATACTAATCTTAAACATGTGTATAACGAGTTTGTCGGAGGAGGTATGCCTTATGATAAATTTAAAGATATATGTTCAAAATGTTGGCAAGAAGATTAACAGTGGTAAGTATAGGAACAGGATAAAACACTTCTTAAACGTTTGACGTTTTTTGAGGTTTTTCCGTTTTAACGGTTTACGTTTTTTGACGTTTTTTCACGATTTTTGACGTTTATTGACGTTTTTCACGTGTTTTAACGTTTGTTCGTTTTCTATATAATAAATGGATGAGAAAGAAATTGATGAGAATATTAAGTTAAAGGAGATTTTGATAAAGGGCTTCATATCTTGGAAGAAAGAAAGAGCAGGTATATACGACAAATTTAAGACACAAGAACAACCTGTAATTGATGCTATTCAAAATTTGGGAAGTGAGATCAAAGAAGTAGCAGAACAAAATAAAAATCTAATAACTGAGCTTGTTCCAGCTTCAATAGATCCTAGTCTACTAGAAACACCTAAAAAGATAACTTATGATAGTACTCCAAGTAGTAGTGATACACCTATAAAAGAAGAAATAAAGCAGATGAGAAAACAAATTAAAGACAAAGTAGAAGGAGTAGAGCCTTTAACAACAGCACGGTCATTTTGTAGTATTGCAAAAAAATATTATAGTAGAAGAAATGATAGTGTATTTGGAATAAGAGCTGTAGAAGATGGAAGAATAATAAATAAGATAGGAAATTCTGAAGTTAAGGTGAGTGGTGATGATTTGATAATTAATGGTAAAACTTATAAAGGAACAGAAGGTCTATGGGAATTGTTAACGATGAATACTAATAAAACCATTGAAGATTATGATGATGACGATTTTGAACAGTACAAGGAAATAATAATAGAATCAGATGCTGCCTTCCAAAAATATAATCGAGATAAAAAAGTGGCATCTAATAGAGGTTCTAAGTACATTAATATTACCAAGCTTATTTGGGATGATTATATTAAGCCATCTTTACATCCAACTCCTAAAAATAACGCGACGGCTAAAAGGACTGGAGAGGGAATTAAACAATATACAGATATACCTAAAGAATATATATGAATGGATGATGTGAGAAAGTTAATTGATCGGTTAATAGTTATAAATGGAGAAGAAAAGGCTGGTAATCATAACTTTTATAATGAGAAAGTTGGTATAGTGAGTATGATTAATAATAAGCTTTCACAATTTATTCCTAATGATCCGAAAGGTATAGGTTATTTGATTAAGATCTTAAATACGTTACCACCACGATTCTGGAATGATGAGAAGCTTGGAAATGGATTAGTAAATGATTTGATTAATAAACTCCCATTTGAATTACACATTCCTGGTATGTCGTACTGCGGTCCGGGAAATAAGCTACAAGAGAGATTAGAAAGAGGTGATAAAGGTATTAACCCATTAGATGAGGCTTGTAAAGAACACGATATATACTACAGAGACAATACAGATACAGAGTCAAGACATATTGCAGATAAGGAACTAGAAATTAAAGCATGGAAAAGAGCATTTAGTAGTGATTCATCAATTGGTGAACGATTAGCTGCTTTTGGTGTTGGTACTGCTATGAATGCTAAGGTTAAGTTAGGATGGGGATTATAAGCTTTTTAAATGTTATTATGTGTGATTCTTTTATGGATACATTCCATAAAAGCGTTGTTTCAAGATTTTCTTTATAACAAATGGATAGTATTGAGAGTTACGAGTTACAGAGTTTAAAACCTAAAACGAGAACATTTAATAATTTGAATGAAGCTAACAAAGATATTGAGTTCGATTTCGATGTGGGGGATGGGTTCATACATCCACACAAACAGATTATCATATGACTTTTAAAGTTGTTGGTGCATCAGTTGGAGGAACATTTGGTGCAAATGATACTATAAAACTTGTAGATAACTTCTTACCATTCTTCCTTTCTCAAATTGAGGTTAGAAAGCATGGAGTTGTTACAGATAAGATTGAGCTACACGGAATATCATCTACAGTTATTGGAACATTAAAAATTTCCAAACCAGAAGTTGAATATCTAAAACAAGCAGGAATTGAAACGGATGATAAACTTGGTCTAAGAAAGGACTTTAGCGTTTTGTATCCATTAAGATTAATTCCAGGCTTTTTAAGTGATTATAAAGAGGTTATATGGAAAGGTGGATTGAAAATAACATTTACAACAGCTAATAATAATAACGATGCCTTGTACAAATGGACTGGAACAGTAGCAAGTGCAACAGCTCCTCATGATGGAAAAATAACAATAAAGAATATGGAGATAAGAATGCCAATTATAGAATAGGAATCTAATTATTAAAACAAGTTAAAGTTGAATATTCTTAAAAAACCTAAAATCATGTTTTCATTCCATACTTATGAATGTGTTCAAAAGGCTGTTGTAGGCTCTTTCTTCGAGTTCGATGTTACTACTCAATTTAATTCTAGACAATTTGATATGCCTGATTTCGTAGTTGTAATGTTCCAAACTGATAGAAGTGGTAAACAAACAGCAGATGCAAGTAATTTTGATCATTGTAAGGTAAAGAATATATATCTTAAGAATGGAAGGAATGAGGTATTTCCAAAAGAATCAAGAAACTTAGATATTGCTAACAGGGATTATTTTAAGATGTACGAAGATTATACTGCATTTAAGAGAATAACATGTGGTAATACCGAAATGTACTATGGTTTTAAGGAGTTTATAGATAATAGACCAATGTATGTGATTAATTGTAGTAAGAGGAAGAATGTATCGGTAAATGAGAGAACAAACATAAAGATTGTAGTAGACTTTGCAGAAGCTGTGGCTGATAATACTATATGCTATGCGATTTTAATTGGACAAAAGAACTTTACATATGATCCTAAGAATGAGAAAGTAGTAGCAGGGTTTTAGATAGTAAATGTATTTTTGTGGTGTTTATGGAAGTTTTCCATAAACAAAATTGACAAAAATGATTAAAATATTTTTGGTGAAAATAAAAAATTGAAGAGGGATCGTTGATTTTCTATATAATAAATACGATGGCGAGTTATATTGAGGTTTTAAATAAACTTGGAAGTCTTGAGCAAAAACAGGTTATTGGATAAGAGACTTAGAATTAGATGTAGAATATAAGATTGTGAAAATGGAAAGGATTAAAACTAAGTTTGGAAAGAGCATTTTAGTTGTGTGCGAGGATTTTAATGTCTTTCTTCCGCCTAGATTTACAAAACGCTTAACAGATAAAATGATTGATGAGATCGTTAAAGATGGAATATAAATCAAATACACTGGTCTATCCAACTGTTGAGCTCAGTATGTAAATTTCAAATGAGAAGCGGTTTTATGATTTCTTTCATAAAGCGAACATTTTCCTTATAACAAATAAGCTATGGCTAGCTATTTGAATAAGAAAAATGACGTTAAAGCATTGAGATTCCTTCGCATAGATGAGTTAGAAAAAAGTAAACCGTACGAGATAACATTATGGAAATTGATTAAAACACAGCGTTATGGTCAAAAAGTTTTAGTACATTTAGATGAGAAATATAAGACGTTATTACCACAAAGATATAATGATGATACTGAGCAAGTGTTGAAAGATTTGAAAAAATATAAGCTGTTTTTTAAGTATGAGGGTTTGAAAGATTTAGATAATTGTTATAAAATACATAACTTACTTTAGAAATGAATCCAAAAAATAACAAAAATGATTAAAATATGTCTTCAGAAGTAAAAAAATTGAGTGGTTATTACGGATCCTCAAAAAAAGTTCATTCTTACTAATAATTTCAATGTAACTGTGAAAAATGTATTTACAAACCGAAGTTCAAGTAGTTTTTTATATTAACGGCTGTCTATTCAGCTTGAATTACGATCAATGGACAGAATTTAAGAAGTCATTGTTTCCTATAGAGAACGAGGTTAGCAGAATATTCCATTATCAATATCCGAACTTGTAATTTTAAGTATGTTCTAAGTGTATAAGTGTTTTTATGGCTTCAAGACTATAAAAGCTAAGACCTTTGGACATACAGAACGCAATACCATTTGAATTTTAAAGATACATGTATAAATAAGAGATTTATTTGAGTTTTTTGTAATTTTATTCCTAGAGTTATGCAACCTACAAGACATTCGATTGATAGTAAATTTATTTCTCTATTGATTGCCGTCTGAATTTTGAAAATCGGTTAATAAACAACGGAGATATATCAAATTCGAAATTTCAGGAATTTTTACGGGTTTATTTTTGAGTTTTCGGGAAAACGTTATTCCTTAAAAAAGTCTTAGAATATTATGTAGATTATGCTAGTATTTTTTGTTTTTCAAATATCTGATTTTTTTTTCAGTGTGCACTCAATTTTTTTCTGAAATTTGCCAACTTTTCTATTTGATGAGTTAGCACATTTTAACTATGGACGGGTAAAACCATCCTCTTAAAAATATTTTGGGTAAACACTATAATATATGGCAAATGGGTTGGCAACACTTAATTTTTTTGTCTTGCAACTTAGGATTTAGTTCTAATATTCTGGTATCACTGAGTGTTGATGGGAAGGAAAGAGAGACACTAGCGCATGCTTGTGGCACGTTTTAGAACTAGATGCTAACTCTGTCGACAAGGATGCTAACGGCGAAGATGCATTCGCTTGAAAACTGATCGTTACGAGAGGAAAGTTGAGCGATGAATGCTGCGCCCGAGCTATGCTAAGCCGTTAAATTCAATGTTATCTATATGGGAGGCGAAGAATATATAGCCGTTACTCCGCTGTTAATCATTCTCTCTCTGTTTCAATTGCATAAACCTCTTTGTCGTTCAGAGCTGAAAGAAGAAAAAGAGAAAGACAATCCGATTGCCAGTCACGTTTTACTTCCACCTTCTTCTTTGCTATATATGTGCATGTGTGTTAGTAGCTTTTTTTCTCTTTTAAACTTGTTCCAGAGATGATGTAATAAATAAATACATATAACAGCTTACATTTTCCTCATACAACGCAGAGTGAGCAATACATCTGATCAAAGAGTATGTAGATTCTTAGAAAGCATTATAGCTAAGACTGACAATGAAATAATTGAGCTAAAAATCACACAATTAAAATTAAAAAGGAACGAATTAAGGATAATATTAGAAATGTACAAAAAACGTATGAAAGAACTATCTAAAAAGCTTCGTATGTATGAACATGATTGTGATAATATCGATATACAAATTTCAAATTTAAAAGGCATGAAAACAGCTGAATTTGAAGAAGATGAAGATATGACTGAACTAAACATTAATCTAAGATAATACATCTCTTAATATTTTTTTTTAAATTGGAGGGCACAAATATATGGATGGTGCTCACAGGATGTTGCAATGGTTGGGGCGACATTCACCAAAAGAATATATAAAATTTTGTCTTTACATTAAATTAATAGTGATCTAAACAAACTCTTTCTTTTAGATATAAGTTCTTATGATTTTAAATATCATAAAAGCCTATGCGCAGAGACAATACTCAATCTCACTTTGCGCTATCTTTCTGTGTTAAAGTGCAATTCTTAGTGGCGGCTTCGTAATTTTAGACAATTAGGGGTTGAAGGGGAAATTGCGCTTGAAGTAACTATGATATATTAATTACCGGTATGTTTATTGTCGCGAGCTATGCTGGTCTTGCATATAGAATTGTTTCCCGAAGAAAAATCTTGCAACTAATACCACTGATTAGCACCTTAAGAAGAACATAAGGAAATGGATATTAGACTATATTTTAATAAAAGAAAAGCTCCTGATAATTAAAAGGCAAGTAATTCCGGTACACAAAGTAAGAAAGTAAGAGGCTTTCGTGTTAATTGTGAATAAAATTCGTGTTAAAAAGGCAACTGTGATATTTAGAACTACCTGCGTTATTGCTCAAAATCGTCTCTCGTTTACCGTGCATCTTATTAAATAGTAAATAAATGGAATGAACCTCGAACAAGTTCTCTACTCTAATGTTACGTATTCAAATATTATTGACTTTGTAGCTACAGAAATAAACGAAAAATGGCGCAGTACCTTGCGAATTCCAATGAACCCTTCGCGCTAATCATGGACACATCCTCCACTGTGTCCACTGTCAGTTTTGTGGAGTCTCACTGACAATTCTCTTGACAAGTAGCAGAAAATAAGATTGCAAGGGTCTAGCAGAGAACAAATGCTCTAAACGTTCAGTGGGGCCGAGGTTTTGCTACAATCCAATTGGCGAGAAGAATTGTCTGCAAGAAAGTTAAACGGCGACAAAGAAGTAATGCGAATTTCAAAAATGAAAGAAAAGAAAAAATTGATTTAAAATTTTCCTCTGATGATTAAGCCAAATTTCTGCAGGAATTTGGAGAGCATAAGATGAAACCTAATATTGACCCAAATCTACAAAATCTTAACATGGAAATCAGTGTTCTTCCAGTTTTTCTGCAGAGTGTGAGAGAGGCTTTTCCAACATACTGATACTAGAAACCATTTATCTGTAAAAACCCTCGAATTTAATCCTTTTATAAACATTAATGGACCAGATATTATCTCGTTCAATGCAGAAAAGTATGACATCAGCTGGATAAAAAATGGACATCATGCTACAACCAAAAAACCAACTGGGAAAAAGACGGTATCCGGTATAAAACAAACTCGTATTGCTACACTATTCTACGTATTGCTAAAGTGAGATACGGTGTGAAAGTATTGTTAATTTCTAAAGACAGTGTTGGATAACATGCCGTAAATCATGCTTCAGCTTAACCCTGTCTTCATTTTAATGCCAGTATGTTTTGTTGGCCAAAAGTTAACTTTTAGCAGAACATTGATAGCGGAACACTAGCGTCTTTCCCCTTCTATTTAATAAAATTAGGCTCAAGTATATGTACACCTATCACTGTTCTGCCTAAAGTAAACTCTTACATTTTGTTGTATTTATTGCTCGGGCTGGGAATTTGGTTTTAAGGACCAAATTAGAACAGACTCAAGAATCACTTGTTGTAGCAAAACCGTTATACGTAGGAGTGTGACACTTGTTATGGCAAGGTGTGCAGATTGCAATGCAACTATAGAGCTTTTACTGGATGCTCTACACTTGTCCTCAGCAGTAGGACAAAAAGTAGTATCTAACGCTTGCAGTCTAATCTACCTAACCAAATCTTATCTAACGTACCTATACGTATTTATCATAAAATTGTTTTTAAAAAAGTTTAAAAAATGATGAACTTGGGGGTGTCCTATCAAACTAGTACCATAATTTCAAAGTAGATAGGTTTAAAAATAACGTTGTCCCAACCCCACTTTAAAGTTGTTCTGTTATACAGAACACAATCTTGCATAAACATTCCACCCTTCTACAAAATCCACAAATAAATCGCTGGGTATACCTAAGGTACAGAGTATGTTATAAGAGATGCAAACAAGAAACTGTAAGCGAGTTATGACAGGTTAAAAGATATTTCTAATGCATATCGCATTCATCAATTCTTTTCTTAAGAATTAATCAAAACAATAAAAAAGTTTTTTTAAAAAATCTCGTGGAAAAAATTATGTGAGTACAGAGCCTCGGAAAATTTTATTCCTACTAATAGTTTCAATGCTATTATCATAGATATTCAGACAAGGCTCAAAATTGTATCTGAAATTAATGGCTTTTTTACATTAGAATGTAGCCAATGGGCTGAGTTTTAAAAGATCATTATTTGCAATTGAGAACAAAGTTAATAAAAGATTCCACTATCAATATACTCAGTTGTAGTTATCATCTAAATTTCTTTTATTTTAAGGTTTAAAATCGTAAAGGAAAAATTATTACATAAAATGTTTAAAATTTATACTTTAATATGTGTATCAGTTTTCGAATTATAAACAATGATGTCAAAACTTATTTGTTAATCTTCGTATCTACGTAATTAGATAGATCTCATTAAGGATATTCAATAGATAGATAGATAGATAGATAGATAGATAGATAGATAGATAGATAGATAGATATCTCCAACCGGTCTAAATGTAACGAAAACGTTACATAGAGACCTGTCAGGAAATCTATTCTGGGGTCGAGAGGTCTCTTTGTAACGAAAGAGGTCTATTTGTAACGGAAGAGGGGTCTCTTAGTAACATCGATAATAAGAACCAGATTCTGTGCACGATGAATGGTCTCTTCGTAACATTCAGTGCTACCACCTCACCTAAAATCATAATTTGTAATTCCGCATTTAAAAGTCAAGTTGGCTTACTTTTGACGGTGTACTCAGATGCACTTATGATATGGTGTCCGTTAAGTTTATTTCCTTCTCTTCAGCTTTCTTTGTTCAATATATTTCTCAGTAAACTTCTTTTTCTCATTCTTTATATTTCTTTGTCGTCTCTGTATAAAGACAACATATAATATTCACTCGAACTATCACATGGTCGAATTGCAAGCGCTTCTCATACAGGTCGGTCAGTATGGGGAAGATAACATGCTATCGGATGTTTCCTCTCGTAGCCGGCTAGTAGTTAAACGAGGACATTAGTGAGATCAGATCAATCATGGGATATCCGAACTGTTTTATATGAGTCTGTATACTGTACGAGTTTCAACTGGAAGCAAAAAGGAAAAAATCTAAATATATCTTATATTCCCCAAAATACAAGTATTTCTTTTCATACTTACGTGCAGCACTACTCTATACAAACCAAAAGTACAACTATAAATACTAAATCACAAAAGAAGACATATCGTTCTGTTTGCATTGTTGCACTAACATGAGAAACAATGCCGCAAAATCACTTATCGTTTTTCGATATTTATTACCAAGGAGTTGATATTGTTATACTTATGTAGGAGAAAGAAGAATAGAAATGACACTTAACGTTTGTTGGCTTATCAAAGCCAAAATTGTTTAGAAAATTGACTCAAATTCGAGTCGAGTTGGAGGAAATTTTTCGAGTCGAGTTCTTGAGTCGAGCTCAAAGATATATGTTTCGAGTCGAGTCGAGTTTCAATGAAAATTCGCTCCAACTCCTCGTGCCCGTCCCTAGAGTTTTAGTTGTTTAGTAGCCTTAAAAATTAAATTAACATTCAAATTCAAATTTATAATCGTATTTTTTGGCTTTCAATTTCTAATATAAACTCCAAACTAATAATGTAACAAACTACTGTATGTTAATATCTTATTAATGGTCTTGATCTTCTACTGAGACCACAAAGCCTGCATACCCATTCTAAAAGAGTCAGAGGACGGCAACTTCTAAAAAGTGCATTAGCTGAGCCTGCGCCGTCTACACAGCGCATCACTTTAATTTGAACAGTGTTAGAAGCATCACTGAAAAATAGTTCAGGGAATACATTTATGTACAGGTTAGAGTTTTTTTTTAGCCTGACATGTTAAATACATTTCATACATTTGAACAGACTATTACAATTACAAGAATAAATATTGTAGTTTGACCAGTAAACAAAATTATAAATCTCTGCACTACCTGCAATACGAAATGTAAAAATAATGAAGTATATTTGGTGGGAGCGAGGATCGAACCTGAGTCCTCATGCCCCATATATAAGTGATCTACCATATCTTTATTCAACCAAACTTTATTACCATTGAACCACTGAACACATATGTAGGTGAGAAGAGAACATAAGACTGTAAGTCATTACACTGTTAAATTCATTTAATTTCCTACATTTGTACAGACTGTTACTCGTACACACGGAAAAGAAAGTACTCTTCAGTTGAAAAGTTTTCTTTTTCCCAATACTTCGGGAACAAATGAATTAATCTGGATCTTTATAATTTGATAACTTGCCAAAATCGGTACTCTAATAAATTAATTTATTCTTGAGTTATTAGGAAATGAAATTTTGTCAACTGAAGAATACTTTCTTTCGTGACTGTACAAGAATAAACATAAATTGATCATTAAACAAAATTACAAGTATGTAAACTGCCTGGCGTATGAAATCTTATATTTAAAAAATACTGACTTGGTGGAAGCAGGGATCGATTCATAGACCACACTCTCCAAAGGTAAGCGCTATACAATATTTTATTTTTGTTATTAAAAAACTTTCTGACCTTCTTCTCCACTTTTACCACTTATCAGGACTACGGACATGACAAGCAAGCGAACACAGAAACATCGAGGACAGTTAAAATCACAAAAGTTCACCCACCGGAAATCAAACCCGGTATCTCCTTCCCACATAAGGAGCACGTGCTAGTCACTACACCAGTAGGGAAGGATATCATTTAGACACTGAATCCATATGTAAAAAGGAAAAGAATATAACACCTTAAGTCTATTGCACGTCTTCATACAATTCAAGGAATTCTAAATTATCTCTACCACTTTTCCTCCTTCCAAAGTAGAAGTTAGGCTGAAGAAGATTTGTAACCTAATATCTCGTCTAATCGTACTGAAATGTTTTAAGGACTAAACATCAACTGTCTAATGCAAAATAATAATAATAATAATAATAATAATAATAATAATAATAATAATAATAATATGCCTTGGTAACATTATTCAGGGAACCATACCCTTTGTCATTTATTTTTATTGTGCCTTGATAAAATTATGTAGGAAATTCTGTCCTTTATCATAGTTTGTTATTCTTTAGCAAGAAATTATTTCCCTTTTCATCCTTGTTACTGCGTGTTTATATTGCTTCCTCGTTTTCACTCCTCCAATTCTTTGGATGTAGGATAGGCTTCTCAGACATTGAACAATATCTTTCAGCGAACTTGTTTTATACCAGTGCTGTTTTTTGTTTTGTTTTTTTTTTTCAACTCAGTTGTCTAGTCCTCCTACATATACTTTTTTCTCTCCCCCCCCTCTAAACTGAGAAAAATTCTATCATAATGCAAAGCACTGTGTTCAGCTTCCTGTTTCAGTGATATTGAAAGCACAAAGAAATTGGGATGCAAGTTAATCCTGCTCTTGAGCTTGTTGTTCCACCTTTCAATGGCATTATTTGCTCGATGCCGTTCACCTTCGCAGTTCCAGACATCGATCAGCACATTCACATTTTGTATCCATTCGTTCACAAAGTAGTCTACAAATGCTGTAACTTAATCTTCTATTGGCATAGTACTCGATATTGCTAGCCAATCATCTTCAATGCATTGCCGGGAAATAATAACTAAAGTGTTTCACATGCAGATAACTTCATTTTCATTTTCTTTGTAATAGATGCCAAATCTAGTTCTTGCACTTTACGCCACAAGCATTGGCTCAAATGAAATTTGCAAGCTTAATCGTACAATCCGGAAAGTTGGAAACAAACGCAAAAATACACGTCTCTTCAAAGTCAAGCATGATCTTTTGAGCAGTTCAACCCTGTAAACACTTCTTTAATTTATTGAAAAGAAAGTTGTAAGTTCTCTTTTATTGTTCAGCAGGAAGACAAAAGCTATGGAGATGATATGATATTTATTTCATTCTCCATATTGCCATCATCTGCGTATAACGTATACAGTTGGGCTAACTGCTTGCTGCACAATTTGAAAGTTCTATCCAAAAAGAAGTTTTTTCTTTCATGTAATATTTCCTGACCTTTCCTACTCGAGAAAACAAGAATTCTCTGTTCGCGTGCTTCATCCAGCAAAAGAAAGCTTGAGTTATCGTTTATCCTCAGGTTTTTCTCGGTTAACACGATCTTTCATCTTGAATCCGAAATTATGATTAAGAATTAGATTTCTGGGCTGTCGGCATCTGAGGCCACTAAGCCCGTCACGTACATGAGGGATGATGTCCCTCGGTGAGCACACTACCCGATGAAAGGGAAGGAAGGAAACGGCCTGGGACCATTATGTTAGGCATCATCCCGGCATTTGCCTGGTGTAAATGAAGAAAACCCAGGAAAAACCTCAATCAAGATGGCTGGCCTGAAAAATCTGTTACACTTTTTCGACCGAGTGTCCCCACCGGAAATCGAGCCCAGGATCGCTCGCACCAAAGGCGAGAGCGTTAGCGACTACGCTATGCGGGACTACAATCTTGAATTTGGGTCTCGAAGATCTCCTCGCTTTTGTCGCCTCACATATAATTCATGTTTCTTTTGAAGCTGTTGTACTCGGGAACTTCCATCACAAAATCCAGTCCACGATTAAACAATGTACTCATTTCTTCGTGGTAGATCTTCGATAGAGGCTCGTCACTTTCTCTGGCTCTCTTCTTTGCTGTCATCCGTTGAACTCGAACTTCTGTTTTAGAGACGTCTGGTTGACATTTATGTTCCGTTGACTTCTTATTTTTCCCTTTGTTACTAAATGTTTCCTGCACTTGTCTTTCTTCTCTCTAACACGCAGCCAAATTATTGTCTCAGTACTCAGCTTCTTCACATGATACACCGCACAGGGCTTGCCTTTCGTTGTCTCAGAAGTTGTCACTTCATCTATTATAAATTCCCAAACTAAACGAAAATAATAATAATAATTAATAATTAATTTCAATTTTAGTTCACTAAAGAGCAGTCCATACGAATACAGTTTTTCATTATACTGCAATATATACAATAAAAGTGTAAGTTAATGATATATATCATTATAGGGCTGTAGGGCTATACATCATTAACAAGGTGGGCTATAGGGGCTATAGCCCACCTTGACGCTCAGATATACACTGGATAAAATGGGCTTCAATCATGCTTTACACTGAATAAAACGGCAAACTATGGATTAGCCCAGCGTTTCCCAACCGGTGTGCCGTGAATCGGCCGCTGGTGTTTCGCGAGGAATCGAAATAAAATTATGAATTTTATAGCAATCAAAACGTAGGGGAAAATGTATATTTGTATTTTACATTACTATGAACCTCTACTATGAATCTTCAAATTTAAGTTTCATACCGGTTACTGTTCTGTACATTCCAATGTTGAAAAAAGTATGTGTTATTATTGTTATGACCTTTATTGCTTCCTTATTGTTGCAGACTATTTCGTAACTTGAAAATTTAAAACACCATTCAATCCTTCCGACAAATTACCTACATTTGTGTCTTAAAAGTAAAAGAGATTTGTTTGTTCGTTCGTTATTTAGTGATCTTCCTTCTTTGTATATATATGAATATCCGTGTATTAATATAATTAACTAAACTAACCATGTGAGTGTAATTTAATCTACACAAGGATGTTGGCATTTCCCTGCTATCTCTGTCCACAATCCTTGCGAATTGTTTGGCCTTTTAGGACACTAAATATAGAAAAGTAAATGTAAAGAGAATGTAAAATTATTTCAGTAATATTATCAAGAAAATCGACCTATATAGAATATGTTTACTTGCTGGAGTTACTCACTTCAGACACACCGTTGCATTAATCCGTTGTGTTCATTGGGCTTACAATTGAGGTTTATTGTCCTCTTAATATAGTCCCAAGCTATCACAATCAGCCAATGAAAATAAATCACAGGTGGCACGTCCGTGGGGGAGGATTCTTTACTCTGTAATATCCGCCCCCCCCGGCAATGTGTGAGCTCGAACAGATTCTTTCATCTCTCGCAGGGCGCAAACTTCCCGGTGCAAGTATATCGCGGGAGCATTTCCCCCTCTTTCTAGGGTAGGGCGCAAATTTCCCGGCGCCAAATTCTTAACATCTTTACTTGTATGAAGTCACCGTAGTCAGTCTTTCTACTATTGTTAAGAAGTTTGGTTTACCAAAACTCCATTATATATTTACCATGTTCTTGTGTGTGTGTCCACCCGGGAGGCAAAAAAACTCAAGAACTACTTGATTGATCATCATCAATTTTGTCCAAGCTATAGAGGATCAAAAGTTATGAAAGTAGTTGGTTTGTTAGAACCATCTGCTCAAACTGGAAGTAGTTCAAATAAACCTTTTCCGGTTTTACCATTGATCGCCATACAGCAATAATGGTAATAGACAGCGATAAGCAGTTTTCTACAATCGATTAGTCTCCTCAAGAACATATTTCAGTTTCATCCGCAACTCTTTACTAAAACCGAAAGTGGTTTATATTCACTATAACTTCTGGTTTCAATAAACATTGATCTACATAGAGCAGAAACGGTAAAATATAGAAAGAAGAGAGTTTTTCCAGTCGATTCAGCGTCCCAAGAATAACTTCAATCTCCTTCGTTAATCTTCAAACGAACCGGAAGTGGCAGAAATTAACCACTTCCAGTTTCAATACTTATCTGAACAGAGTAGAAATGGTAACGTATAGCGGGAACCAGTATTTTTTTTTGTAAGGATTGATTCAGTTTTTTAATAACAGGTTCAATTTGTTTAGTTAGTACTCTAGAAATTAACCACTTCCGGTTTCAGTATTAATCTCCATACAGCAGGAATGGTAACAGGTACAGAAAAATGTTTCTTTATAATCGATTAAGCGTCTCAAGAATACATTCTTTCTCTATTAAAAGCGGAAGTGGAAGAAATATACTAAAATTTCCGGTTTCAGTATTGAGAAAACATCGCACCATACAAACCAAACTGCTTCAAGTGGTGTACACATGGCATTACTATTTGTTATTCAGGAGTTTGGTTTACCAAAACTCCTTTGTATATTTACGATGTCTGTGTGTGTGTCCATCCGGGAGACAAAAACACTCAAGAACTACTTGATGGAGCATCATCAATGTTGTCCAAAATATAGAGGATCAAAAGTTATGAAACTAGTTGGTTATTAGAACCATCTGCTCAAACTGGAAGTGATTCAAATAAATCTTTTCCGGTTTTACCATTGATCGCCATACAGCAATAGTGGTAATAGATAGCGAGAAGATGGACACTAAAGATCAGTGCATCTTTAGTGATTTACGAAGCAATAAATACTTGGGCCCAAAGTACTCCGGCTGAGCTAAGTTTACATTTTTCAGTCATTTTACTAACTGTCCGAGAGAAGTGGGAGAAACACCAAAGCTTAATGCGAGCGATTGTAAATATTAATGTTGATAAGCCTGATGAAGAGTTGAACGTAAGAACTGGTTTTCGTAGCTGGAAAACTTTCGTTATCACTGCACGTACATTGAAGTAAATTAAAGTTCTTTCTTTTTTTTAATTCATAATTCGTTAATAAATGTTGGTCTTCTTCTCTTTTGAAATGTGTACCCTTTACAGAAAATATGAGGTTAATTCTGATTTTAGAAGTTGATTTTTCAATCATTTATTGTCCATCACTTAGGGTTATCTACTGTTCAAGCTAGTTAATGTAAAACTTACAGAAAGTTGTAATATCTAAAGCTAACCTCGCCCATGTAGATATTTCACTAATTACTGCTAAACTATCATAGCACTAACGTTTGTGTTTAGTGTTTTGCGAAACACTAATGCACTAGCTTTTGCCGTTTGTCTCATCTTCATGGGACAAAAAGCGTAAATTTTTTTAAAAAAATCTATGGCTCCGGTTGGGAATTTCACTAACAACTATACTATGATAGCATTAACTAGCATTTATCGGCTCGTTTGGGGTGTGTCATCATCTCGGTTTGTTTCGGCTCGGTTGGGTGATCTGTTGGCTCCGCTCAATAGTGAATGAGTTGTGAGCCGAGCTAATGCTCTCATATGTATGGCCACAGGTCGAGCTAAAACTCGACTGGACTCGAAACTCAAAGCGAATTCGAGTCGAGTTTCGAGTCGAGTCAAAGGTAATTTTCTCGAGTCGAGATCCGAGCCGAGTCACTGTTTTGACCTCGAGTATCGAGTCGAGTCGAGTTTGATAAATGGCTCGCTCATATGGCTCGTTTTAACTCGTTTTGAAATCATGGTCTGATAGACTGGAAAGCGAAAGCTATGAGAAATGTAAGCAACAATATGGAATACTTTTAGTGTTGCTCACGAGATGGGACAGTGCTCGACCTCGTCTCATCTCGATTAACAAGACGACAATGGATTTTTATAACGAGACAGTCTCAAATCTCGTGGGCACCAATATAAGTATGTACTGTAGTTCTTATCACCAAAGCTGAGACCTGTACTTTCGAAGTTTTGAGCCGAAGCAGAAGCCCAACTCGGGTAGTGATTTTAAACGGCTCAGCTCGGTTCAACTGAGTGAATTGCTCAAGCCGGCTCGGTTGAGATCTGCCGTGTCGTGACAAAACGCTGTAACTTTGGCGGAGAAGTTTTGCGAAAATGAGCCGTAAAGTTTTCATTCGAAAATGTGATCTGTATCGTGTAGAACCAGTGTAACTAGGCAATAATGGTCAACCAATCAGTTTTCACCAAATTTAATCACACAACATGCATTTACGTAATATTACATGTAACCACGTGTTTCCAAAGTCAAGATACACTGGTTCTACACGATACAGATTACATTTTCGAATGAAAACTTTAAGGCTCATTTTCGCAAAACTTCTCCGCCAAAGTTACAGCGTTTTGTCACGACACGGCAGAGATGAGGCACCGACTCGGCTCAGGTGAGCAATCGGCTCATTTGGGGTGTGCCATCATCTCGGTTTGTTTCGGCTCGGTTGGGTGAGCTGTTGGCTCAGTCCAATAGTGAATGAGTTGTGAGCCGAGCCGCTCGAGCCGTTGAGAATCCTAAACTCGCGCCGAGCAGTTTTGAACATGTTTGGCCGGCGCTCTCTAACTCTTAACGATACTTGCCCCTCCGGAACTCAAACCCAGAACCTCGTGAATGATGTCCTTGCTTCCTAAACTTCACGACTACCGAGGTCAGCAGTCAACTAGATTTTAGTATTCAGACAGAGGGGCAAGTATCGTTAGTCGTGAAGTCCGGAAGTGGAGGATATTATAAATACACGATAGCAGGGGTAAAAGTGCGGGGGAACGCGGTGGGTCGTCGTCCTCCACTTCCGGAAAATATATGTCACGTCCCCCCAATTTCTAAAAAAAATACAATGCTGAAAGATAGTTACGGGGAACGACGTGATGTGAAGCTTTCCCCTACCTTTTCAGATCCACTTTTACCCCTGCACGGTAGAGGTCTGCACGCAGGGCCGGATCTAGGGGGGGTCAATTCGGAGCATTTGCCCCTAGGAGCTGCTGGTTGAGAAATGAAATGAAATGAAATCTTTAAGTTTTACGTCCCACGCTTATCCCGGTTAGGCTAAAGGAGACGGTGATGATGAGAGATGAGTGAAATGGTGGAATGAAGAAAGTGGGAGGAAACGGAAGAATCCCGATAAAACATACGAGCAAGGTGTTTGTCCACCACAAAGTCCACACGGCGCGAGCTGGGATCGAACCAGGGACCCCAAGCACCGGAGGTGAACGCCCTACCACTGTGTCAAGGCCCCCCAGCTGGTTGAGAGTATGTAGGGGGCGCCATTTCGATGCAAAATTGGGAGAAATTAGGACAGATATACGTCTTTGCCCCGGGTGCAAAATTTCTTAGTTCCGGTCCTGTCTGCACGGGCCGGAATTTTTAGCCCGTGCCCGGTCCGTGAATTTATAATGTTACGCCTGACCCGAGTCCGAAACATGTTTGAGCATTTAATCCCGAGCCCGGCTCGAGCTCGCGTGTTAATCAAATGAGACCAAATTACAGAAACTTAATAATGAAAGCAAAATTACATTTCTATTTACAGCAATTAGAAGTTTAATTTTGAAGCTGTGCTTTAAAAGTTCTCCAGAAAGAACGGTCCAATAAAATACCAGTATATTTACAAAGTTTGGCCCAAGGAGGCCCGATAAATATGGTTTATATTTTAAAATTTACGACCCGGACCCGAAGTGATATATGTTTAGTAGACATGAGTCTGGCCCGCGGGCCGGGTCGGGCTTGAGCCCGTGCAGACCTCTAATACACGGTGTTATAATAATAATAATAATAATAATAATAATAATAATAATAATAATAATAATAATAATAATAATAATAATAATAAGTTGTAGTAGTAGTAAGTATCATTGATAATAATGATATTGCCTATGTAGCATACTCGGAAAAAGTACTTGAAACTACACACAACAGTTGGCTCGATTTGGTTCGTTTTGGCTTGACTCGACTCGAAACTCGAGTCAAATTCGAGTCGAGTTGGAGGAAATTTTTCGAGTCGAGCTCAAAGATGACTGTTTCGAGTCGAGTCGAGTTTCAATGAGAACTCGCTCCAACTCGCTCGTATCCATCCCTAGCATTAACGCAATTGTTCTCTATAAAGTAGTAATGATGCACTAACGCATGGCTTTTGTCCCATCCTCCTGAGATAATTAATGTAAAAGTTAGTAAAGGTTGAAAAGTCTAAAGTTAGCCCACCCAGGTATTTCGGAAATAACCCTTAAACTATATGACAATTAATTTTTAAACTACAGCTCTAACGTTAGTGTTTAGTGTTTTGGAAATTACTCACGATTAACTTTTGACATCTGCCCCATCTTCGTGGGATGATTAATCTAAAAGTTACTAAGAGTTGAAATTTTTAAAGTTAGCCTTGTATTTCGCAAATAACTCCTTAGTTATGATACCACTAACATTAGTGTTTAGTTTTTGGGGAGGCACTAACCTTTTGCGTTTGTCATATTTTCCTGGAACAAGTTTGAAAATTTACGTTTGGCTCTGCTTGGGTATTTCGTTATTAACCCCATAATTTGATAGCACTTACATTAGTGCTGAGTGATTTTGGGATGTGCTAACGATGAACTAACTTTGGCATTTGTCCCATTTTCGCGGGATAAGTCATGTAAAAGTTACAAAAAAAGTTGAAAAATCTAAAGTTAGCGCCGCTCAAGTATTTCATAAATAACTCTCTTAACTATGATAACACTAACGTTAGTGTTCGGTGCACTAACGTGTACTAACGATGCACTAACCATATGCAAACTTTGAGTAATTTTGAGAAGTGGGCAGGGTTAATTTTATTTACGTGCTTTTTTTTTCCTCGGTTACACCCGACAAATTCCGGAATGGTACCTTCAACTTAGGCAATGCCCAACACTTTTCCCTATCCTATCCCGAACATTGCACATTATTATGTTTTTAGTTGAACAATCGAACATGGTCTTTCGTATAATCAGTATGTGGGTCATGAAAGCATCACTTCATTTAAACCACTCGTTTTAAAAGCAATCACTTCATTTTTTTTGTTTGTTTGTTTGTTTTGTTTTGTTCGGCAATCTCTCTCTTCCCGCGCAGTATTTAGAGGCTTCGTGGTGTTATAAACTGCGAAATATTTTCCAGGAATTATACAGGTATACGACAAAATATTGTTTTTTCTTCGGTATCAAGCGTTGAACGCACAGCTTCAGCTAATTCTTTGTTTGCATTGTCGAAAAAAAAAATCTGCCTGGTATCTGCTTTGGGTGATTATCTTCACTTTAAAGGGAGTGCCACCACTCAAATGATTGATTGACGGGTGCATTGTTGGTCTTTCCTTCTGTGGAAAGATTTGCTTGAGCAGGTGGGTGGAGCAGAAGTCTTTGATTTGCCTTTTGCGCTAGTGACATCAAACGGAATGTCAGAAAATATCGGTACGTGCGGACACTTCTTTGTAGAATAGTGTGCTTCAATGGGTTATCAGTTGAAAACACAAAATACGTAAGTATGTGAGGGATAAGAAAATGTGGAAAGTGTTAGACAAATGGGCATTCTTTGTTGGAATTGTGACTAACAAGTAAGTTCTTATTCAGTTCGTAGGCTAGTGACTTAAAGTTCGAAATGAACTCTGTGAACAAGGGTGTATTTAGGGGTGAACACGGAACCCCTTAAAACTCTTGCTTTATGAAGAATTAATAAATTTAATCGTAATTATATTTAACACATATTCATTTCATACCTTAGATTTGGACTCATGGAACTGGAAGCCTATGAACCATTCTAAAAGTTAACTTTTAGACCATTGCTGCCCAAATGGCGGCCCGCCAAACCATTTTGCGCGGCCCACAAAGCTTTCACGATTTACAATTCTTATTACTGATACTATTTTCATTTATATTTATTCATTCTTTTAATGTTTCCACTCTTCTTTCGAAATAAGGCATCCATTTAGCTATTATATACAACAAAAAGGCGCGAGAATCCACGGCAACACCTTTCCCTAAATCTTGAAGCTTGGTCGGGAAAGAGTGTTAGTGTTTGAAAGTACTTATTTGTGTGAAAGTTCATTTTCCAACATGAAAATTATGAAGAATCGCTTCCGAAGCTGCCTTCGACATTCTTCTCTTTTGCATTTCCTGCCGCTCACAACGACAGGAATGAATGTAGATATCCCGGTCCTTGTAAACGCTACTAGTCACCTTCATTTTTCACATTGAATTGAATAAGTATATAATATTTCAAATACGTTTTTTAGATTTTTCTTTTCTAGTGTAATATTATTATTATTATTATTATTATTATTATTATTATTATTATTATTATTATTATTATTATTATTAATAGCAGCAGCAGCAGCAGCTGCTGCGGCCCTCCACTTTACTAGTAAAGACGGTTATGGCCCTCAGGCACATTATAATTGTACACCACTGTTCTAGACGCATGTCTAGCTAGGTACGTGCAAAGCTGTAGACGACAATCTTGAGCCGCCAAGGATTGGCTTAATTTCTTAAGATAAGCATGTGTCTTTAGGCCTACTGGAATGACAGTTCGAACTCCATTCTCCCTCCGAAACTTGACCAATTGCCAGAATCCTCCATAAAGGATACAATAAACTACGGAAGCAATACTGATTTCGTACTATACTACAAATAATTTTTACAAATAATTCTCCTACGAATAATAGAATACGTATAGACTTTGATCTCAAACCAAAGTCACAGGTGTAGTAACAAAAGTGAAGTATTTTTTTTCTTTCTTATTTGTTATCGTGGAGTTAAGGTTGCTAGATCTTTCCTTTCATTCAATCATAAATATACAGTATATATAGAATATACAAGGTATATTATGTAATAACATAATAACACATAGCAGATAATTGTACTTGAGACAAAACACGCCAATACATTACAACAAAATGATATGATAACATAATATTAGCAATGGCATCAGGCAATATAATAACTAACCGCTGAACTAGTAGTAAACCAAATGCACACATCTCACAATGTGATGCTTTCACTATTCATCCACGGAATAAAGGTAATAAACACTGATTCAGTTTCGGAGCCAAAGGAGGAGGCACGGGGGGCATTTCCCTCTCAAATCTAGAATGGAAAAGTCAATTTTGGAGGGCAAACATTAAAGAAGAGAATAAAATCCGAGTGATCTGACAAGAATGAATGTTGAAAGTGGAGTTAAATTTAGTTACGAGGAGTTCGACTGCATCATTTCGACATCATGATCACTCGACCTCATGCTGACATCGCTACTCTGACCTCACTCTAACTTGACCTCATGCTCATATTACCAGTCTGACCTCACGTTCACATCATTTTGACATCACGCTCTCTCGACCCCACACTCACTTCCGCGGTGGCTCAGTGGTAGAGCGTTCACCTCCGGTGCTTGGGGTCCCTGGTTCGATTCCAGCTCGCGCCCTGTGGACTTTGTCGTGGATAAACACCGTGCTCGTGGGTTTTCTCGGGGTTCTCCCGTTTCCTCCCACTTTTTTCATCCCACCATTACATTCATTTCTCATCATCAGCGTCTCCTTTAGCCTAATCGGCATAAGCGTGGGACGTAAAACTTAAAGATTTCATTTCATTTTTCCCACACTCACTTCATACGATTGTAGTTGAGCGAACGTGAGTTATCGAACTCCATCATAACCATTCTTCTCATCACCACAGTCTCGCTTGTCCCTTGGGCATAAACGTTGGACGTTAAAAAAAAAAAGTAAAATAATAATTTTTACCGGCATAGCATAACTTTGTTAAACCACATACTAGTATTTAATATAATTATATTGTAATGTGTAAATAATCTAAATATTTTGACATATATTTCGAAGAGCACATGTATTTAGAAGTGGAACAAATTGAAATTTCTAATTTTAGATCGTGCACGGAGTCCCGGTTTCGAATGCCAATTGGAGAGCCTTGAAATTTGAATGCATTATGGTAGTTCGGATTCTACCTCGTGGCTAGAAAAAAAGGGGGGAAAATAGTATAAACTAATCTAATATGTAATCTAACATGTGTAGTCTGCCTAATATACAGGCTTAAGCATTTACACTCTATTTTCATTTTTGTTTGGCATTAATTTGTCTTGCATTGTTATCTACGTAAAAATAAATGTGTGTGTCTATTTAGCGTGCGAAGTCCCTGTAAAACATAGAAGAGCAAAAGAGTGCTTGTAAAACTTACGCTGTATTTCACTACACTGCAAAATGTTTTGGACAAAGGATTATCCTGCATCTTTGAATTGACTCAAAACACCAAATGAGTCGCGTTTTATACACATACATAGGGTGATCAAAACTTTCGATGGTAGGAGTGGGCACTATTTCTGTAGAATACTTATCACAAAAGAAAGTAAGATTAATTCATATTTGAAGATTTAAAAAAATTGCTCCTTTTAATTTAATACAAATCTGAAAGGCTGGAGTACGCTGTTGAAAATGCTGGACTGAGTCATCTAGTTCTTAAAATTGAGCTCAGATTCAGAAGTGAGATAAATATAGGAACCAATGCTTCTCATTTTCTTAACAAGTGACCATACGTCTCTGCCAAGATGTAAAACATCTTCCATTTTTTAAGTAATCTGTTTGGCATTGTTCTTTCATTTGTAATTCTCTTCCTTTCGAAAAATAACCACAGCATTGTTACTTTTGAATAAATTGAGAATATATATGTATATACATTCTACGGACGAGGTGAGAAAACAGTTTTACACACAAGTTTATCTTGCGACGATTGGCCCAGAAACCTAGAAATGAATATTTTAAGAGAGAAAATTCGGCACGTGCCCCCTGTGCCCCCTCCTTATGACGCTATGCCACTGGTGATATGCACAAGTGTAAGAAATCGAATAGAAAGACTATGTCCATCCGTTCATTTATCCGTTGACAGATATCAGAACGAAAATTGCAACAGATAGCGAGAAGAGTTTTTTTTTTTTTTAATCGGTTCAGTGTCCCGAAAATAGGATCCTTCTTCCATAATCCTCTATTCAAACCGAAAGTAATAGAAATAGATCATTTCTGGTTTCAAAGTTGATCAACGTACAGTAAAAACGGTAATATGATCTTTCTCCAATTGATTTAGAGTCCCAAGAATAGATTTAGTCTGAAATCTTATCTCTACTAACACCAGAAGTGAAAAATTTCGTGTCCTCCTGTATTGCAGATTCCTGCTTCGCCGAATGGATTAATCTACCGAACTGTCGCACACCTGTGAACTGTTTAATCTTCGGCAAACACTTCAAGTAAATTTATACTGCCAAAGTGATCTTTCCCACCTAACTTTCCACTGTTTGTAGTTTAATTTTTGTGATGACTTCAGTATTCGTGGAGCTTTATGCTGATTATGGAACAAAACAGTCCACTTGGATGTTTAAGTATAGAATATTTCTCGTTCCCACAAAATTTGATTTTTTTTTTTTTTAATTATCACATCTCATTAACTTTTGGTCGTCTCTATATTCTAACTTTTTAATTTCCTTCACATTTTCCTTCCAAAGCTACTTTTACGATTTAAGAGATGCAGTTGATAACCAAACGAGGATGAAAAGTGAAAGTGTATTTTGCATATAGTTAATTTAATAGTTGTCCCTGTATGTACTTGGGACGGACAGAGATTGAAAGGAACTGGCCAGGGCGTTAATATTTAGCACCATTCTGGCATTCTCTTGGTAACTTTAAGTCTCGGTTCAGACGTGCAGAAAAGTCTGTTGTGGGCCCGCGGCCCGCAACAGAGTTTTCTGTTGCGGACCCGCGCGAGCCGGAAATACATTGGTTCTTATCATTCATGCCACACGTGCAGACTTTCCCGCACGACTCTGCTGCGGGCCCGCAGCGGGCGAAAATTGAGTTGCGGGGACTGCTGGCTCGCAGCGTGTCCGCACAGGTGTTGCGGGCCGGAAAACCATTGCTGGCAATGAGTCAAGCCACACGTGCAGACTTTCCCGCGCCCGCAGAAATGGAAAGCGAAGAACTGGACATAGAACTGTTCATTAACGAAATACAAAAATATCCCGAGATATGGAATTTAAAGTGCGAAATGTATAGAGATAGAAATAAAAAACGGGATGCATGGAATAAGGTGTGTGAAACCTTATGTGAGAAATTCAATGAAAAAACAGAAGAAGAAAAAAACAGCATTGGTATGTAGCTATTATTATTACTTTTCAATGGAGAAAATCTAATATTCACGTAGTATTTAAATTTGATTTTCGTTTATCGTCCCTTTTCAGCAGCGAGGCTATGAATACTTTTTTTTTTGTGATAACAATAGACAACAAATACGCTTGGAGAACAAGCCTTTATTGTTAATGCAGTTTCTTTGACGAGATTTCTTGTCACTCACTCCAGAGTGAACCGACTGTTTACAGTATATCGTACATTGCATTATACTTTAGGTCGAGGTCACGTATTATATAGCTTCTGTGCTCAAAAGGGACGCTGAAGTCCAAAACAACCATCAACATAATAGCAGTACAGGAAAGAAAGAAAGAAAAAAAAAACAGTTTTTCGGCTGACAATTGTTGTCTTTATTTGTTAATGTACTAAATTAAAAAAAAAAATAGAGTTAACACGAAAATTGTTGAACATCAGGGTACTCATATGGTTAAAAAATAAAAAGCATGCTCGAAATGTAACAGAAATATTTTTGTTTCTCGTACAATTGATAATATTGTGCACGTCGTTGCTATTCTAGAGATAACAACTGAATGTTTTCTTACATAAAGAACAACTTAAGCAAAGTTATCTTGCCATGGAACTCTACCTATGTCGCTTACAAAATAATCAGCCCACCTGTTTCTGCTTTCGTTTGCTGCATTGCCTCCTTGTGGTGTGCTACACGTATTGGGGATTTCCTCAAAACCTTCTATCGTTAAAGTATCTTCAAGTTTGTATCCATCTCTACTACGGACATAATTATGAAGTAAACAACACGCCTTTGTGATAAGTATAGCAAAATCCACTTTTACATTGATTGGTCTGTGAAAAATCCTCCATTTATTTGAAAGAATGCCAAATGTACATTCAACGTACCTACGAGCGCGACTTAATCTATAATTAAACACCCTCTTTTTCTGATTCAAAAATTTTCCAGCGTAGGGGCGAAGAACATTTTGTGACAGTGCAAATGCTTCGTCACCCACAAATACGTAGGGTAGAGTAGGCCCATCAGTTCCAGGCAGTGGTTTGCCTTTTGGAATATTGAGTGTGTTCTTTACTAGTTCTTTGTTGAATTTTGAATTTTGAAATATTGAACTGTCAGAATTTTTTCCGTAGGACCCTATATCAACATATAAAAATTGATAATTTGCGTCAACCACAGCTAACAAGACCACAGAATAATAATGTTTATAGTTGAAGCAGAGAGATCCACTCATCTCAGGTTTTACAATTCTAATATGTTTTCCGTCTATTGCGCCAATGCAATTAGGAAAATTGGCTTGGACTTCGAAACGCGACGCAATCTCGAGCCAAGTTTCTTCTGTAAATTGCGGAATGCATTCTTTTCTTAAAGTGTCCCAAATAGCGCTGCAAATCTTTCTTACAATTATGGATACTGTAGAACGCCCAAGTCTGTAGGAATAGTGTAAGTCTACCAGATTGCATCCACTTCCCAGATATCTGAAAGGATGAATTAATATATGTTTCACACCAAATTATCTAATATGTAACATAATTGAATCTTGGTTCAAAAGATCGCGGACAAACATCGCCGATGATCAAATTAAAAAGTAGCCAACTAACACGACTTTTGCAATGTCGGGATATAGAGAGTAATAAATAAATAAATAAAATAAACTTATCAGTTTAAAGTCTTTATTTGACAAAAATTATTACCTATAAATAACAGAGATTAATAACATTATTATTGTTGGCTAACATATATGATCATAATACAACATTTAGGAAGTTTGTATATGTATGATATAGATAGTATTTACTCTTACAATGAAGTCAACATTTTAAGGAAATTTTCAGATTTTAATTTAATTACTAAAACTGAAACTGAATAACGTTTTATGCTTTGAAAATTAAATCAACAATAAATCGATTATTCTTTTTAAATGCCAAAATATGCTTCTGCGAAAAATACGTTTGAGCGCATTTACTTGGAACTGATAACTAGATTGGCGAAATTTTGTCCGCGAACTTTCGTCCGTATACAGTCACATAACAGTCCAGGCAATAGGGGATTTTAGCTGGAAAGATTCATGGTAGTTCTGGAATTATTTTATGTTTACACTTATTTTATGTTTTTTGGGTGGCTGAATTTGAATTTTTAATTTTCCATCAAAAATTCTCTCCGCAACCTCCCCAAGTTTTGAAAAAGCTCCCCAAGAATAGTTTTTTTTTAATTTTTAAAAAATACTTCTCTTGTTCTTTTCGAAAAAACTCCAGAAATTCGGAAAGTAGACAACATTTGTAACAAAAAATATTCTATGACATTTTGACGTACGACGAATGGGGAGCATGTTAGCGCGCCTCTAAATTTTCACTTCGGAGCTGAGGAGCTACATATACCTTAAGTTATCCACTCCGCTAAATCATTGAGCTCCTTCGTGGCTAAGCGGTTAGCATGGGTTCGATTCCGGCGGGAGCTCAAGTGGTTCGGAGTCCACGTTAATCAGTAGGTCCACGTCTCATATAGCCTCGCTGCTGAACGAGACGTTAAACTCAAAATCAACTCCACTAAACCACTCGCGTCAGTTACGTTCGCTCTGAAAGTAGTTTTACTTGATGCTTTTTGAGTCGTTAAATCAGAATATTTAATTTTCCACCAAACTTTCCCAGCGAAACCCAACCAAATTTTGAATAAAATTTCTCGAAATGTAGCTCAGCGGCGTCGAGGTGCAAATTTAAAATGAAATGAAAATTTTTAGTTTTACGTCCCACTGTTATGCCGGTTAGGCTAATGGAGACGGTGATTATGAGAAATGAATGAAATGGTGGAATGAAGAAAGTGGCAGGAAACGGGAAAACCCCGAGGAAACCCACGCACACGGCGTTTGTCCAGCACAAAGATCACTTGGCGGGAGCAGGGTTTGAACCCGGGAACCCATGCACCAGAGGTGAACGCTCTATCACTGAGCCACCACGACCCCTGAGGTGCAAATTTATAGGCGTGCTAGTGCCCTATGAGTTTGTCATAATTTAAAATGTCATAGAATAGTTTTTTGTTCCAAATTGTGTCTATTTTTCGAATTTCTAGGTGTTTTTTCGAAATAACAAAAACACTAAATTTTTTACAGAAAAGACTATTTTGAGGATATTATTTCAAATTTTGGGGAGGTTGCAGGAGGCGGGAATTTTTGATGGGAAGTTAAAAATTCCGGTTCAGCGATCCAAAATTATAAAGTAAGCCTATTTCCAGAACTACCATGATTTTTTCCAGGTAAAGTTCCTATTTGGTTTATTCCCTGGACTGCAAACACATAATAAAGATGTATTATTAAGTAGTATCTATACAATGCGTAATTTTTTATAGGTCAGAAATACGTCAACAAATGGAGAAATATTCGAGACCAATTTCTCAAGTATGTTCGGAAGAGGACTAAATCTGGCCAAGGTGCAGCCTTTGGGAAACAATACATTTATGCACGCCATCTTAATTTCTTACTACAGTCAGAAGGAACTGAATTAGCGCAATCAACTCTCGATGATGAAGAGGCTCTTTCAACTGCTGAATCTCCTTCAGATGTCAATATTGAACCAGCAACACACTCAAGCAAAGTCACAAAGGAACCTCAAACAAAACGAAAAAAGAATCTGGAATCATGCCTAATTGATTACCTGAATTCTCCCGCTCCTTCATCTGTGACTGAACCTGATGATGATAAAGCCTTTTTTGATTCGTTATTACCTGCCGTAAAGTCATTTACTTTAGACCAGAAACTGGAGTTTCGAAGCGAGGTATTAAAACTTATTACAGGAATAAGATCAAGAAATATACCGAGTATTCCATCTCAGTACCATTACCCCTATCCTTCCTACACAGCCCCTCCAAGTTCCTGTGGCCCGCCACATAATCGATTGTATCCTTCCCGTCCTGAAACCTCCTTTGAAGGTGGGCATTCACAACAATCTTTTCATGGAATTGTGCATCGACAAACTATGCCACAAACCATTATTTCCGATGGACAACCACAACAATCTTTTCATGGAATTGTGCACCGACAAACTATGCCGCAAACCATTTCTGCAGATGCCTATCCCATTTCTCCTGCAAGCTGTGCAACAACGGGTTCTCAGGATGAAAGTAGTGATTCCATAGATGTGTATTCTTGTTAGCTTTTAGGTGTACTCTAAAATCGGGAAGATAAACAACTCACATACTTTATGTTTGCTTATTCATTATAAATTTGGCAAGACTTTTAGCTGGGTGGCTATCTTCTCTCTTATCTTCGGTTTCAGTTATTTTTATAGTTAGTATGTATATCATTTTTGTATTTGGCATTTAGTGACTATTGAGCTTAGACCTTCATATTGTAAATAAGACAAAAGAATATCAAACTATTGCGAGGGGTTTATTACTTAATTTTGTATCACTATACCTTATGGAAGAAGTTCTCAAAAATTTAATTGATAAATATCTCAGAAGAAAAAGAAGAAAGTCATGTTTATGTTTACTGATTCAGATTCAGGTCATTCATAGATTTGAACAACTCTATTGTTTTTAGTTTTTGTTATTCAGGATAATTAAAAGCTTTTTTATATTAATTTTTGCAAAGATAATTATCATCATACGAAATTCCTTGACCTACTGCGTCCGTTATATAATTGTCAATCATATTTCTTGAATGTTGGCTATCACTTAATGACTATATATATATATATATATATATATATATATATATACTTTAATTCGTTTTTTTAAAATCGTTTCCATAAAGTTTTTATACGAAACTAGCTGGAATACCAGTCCAACACTCACGGATAATAGGTTTATCGAAAATATTTGAACCTTCTTTCCCTTAAGGATCGCATTTCAATGAAAGTGAAATTAAAACCCCATTATTTTTGGCATAAATTTTGAATTCCTCTACCCACTTAGACTGTAAATAAAAAGCAGAAATTTTGATATTACATAAATGGCCGCCCTTCCTCTCTTAGCAGCGGAATCTACGAAAGTATTGAATCATGTTCCATTGTTTTTATATAACATAATATTTCGAATTTCACATTTTTAACTTAGAGACTCACACACTCGGTACTGTGTGAATAAATAAAGCAAAATGTCACAATTATAAAAATGTTTCCTTTTTCTCACCTTAGAAATGGATTATTCGGAAATACTAAATCCATTATTTTTATTTAAGAGTTTACATTAAGAATTTCACATCTCCAATTTAAGCGAGTCCTCATATTGAACACTTTCTCAATATATAACGGGAAATGTCATTACTATAGGAATGAAATGAAATCCTTGAGTTTTACGTCGCACGATTATACCGGGTAAGCTAAAGGAAATAATGATAATGATGATAAATGAATGAAATGGTGGAATGAATAAAGTGGGAGGAAACGGGAGAACCCCGAGAAAACTCGCGCGCACGGTGCTTCTCGCACCACAAAGCCCACTTGACGCAAGCTGGGATCGAACCAGAGGTGAACACTATCACTGAGCCACTGGACCCCACTACTATAAAAATCCCCCATCTCCCCTTCAAGAGAAAATTTTCAAAGTCACTGAAACCTGTGCTCCATTATTTTTATTATGAGTTTACATGCCGAATTGTGCATCTCTAACTGAAGCGAATCCTCATATTCGGTAATTTATGAATAAATAAAGGGAAATTTTACTATTATTGAAACGCCCGCTCTTGAACGGGATGTTCGGGAAGTCTCAAATAAATGTCTCATTTTTAATTTAAAGCCACCAACTATGTCAAAAAATCGAAATTTGTCACGCAATTGTTAAACTATGCCAGTTGCCGCTAATAACATCGGAAAATGTCTATGAATAGGTCTTCGAATGTTTAACTTTCTGTGCTTTTACAAACGATAATTAGTTAACATAATTAACTTACCTTAATGTAACAGCCAACATTTCAATTGGTGGTATCGCAAGTCTCATGAAAGTATCTTCTGCTTTAATTTTATCACTTATTTTCGATAAGAGTTCATCAAATGAAGTGATGCTCATTCGAAAATAATTAAAGAACTTTTCTTCGTCATTGCGCAAATCAATAAACATGGAAGAAAATCCACCTTTAAGCAGTCGTGAGCTTACATACGAATGAACCCAGTATCGTCTCTGTTTCTTCCATAGGATTTTATTGGCTAAGTATTAAAAAAAAACAGCACGTTTTCTTCTTTCAATTTCCATCTTCATTCAACTGCAGCTGAAAATAAAATGAGCTGTTTTCTATGTCTATGTGAAGTGGTTGGGCTGAGACGCCCGCACGAGTCTGCTGCGGGCCCGCAGCAGATTTTTCTGCACGTCTGAACTGGTTGATCTTTGACGCCCGCACGAGTCTGCTGCGAGTCTGTTGCGGGCCCGCAACAGACTTTTCTGCACGTCTGAACCGGCTCTAAAACGAGAGCAAAGTAAAATTGCGTAAGTTTACATCATATACGTACAAGTAGCAATGGGGAAGAACACTCAAAACTGCAAAAATCACCAACCGAATATTTGCCTGGCATGATCTTGTGCGTACCATTTTTCATTTTTCATTTTTCAAATGAAAGGTGCGCAGACTATTTTTATAATCATCTTGTGTGTCGGAAATAGTTATCTTTATGAAAATTGGCACGTGGAATGTGATGTAGTGAATAACGTGGGAACATCGTATTTGGAAGTAGCGTACGCAGTATATAACATAGTAGAGGTTTATTTTTTCATAATATTTTGCTCAAGGTTAAAACACCGAACTTTATGCTCACGTCACTAATATCACGTGACCGACAAAACTGAATAGATACTTTTACCATGCTATTCCTTCACTTTTATTACAGGGAATACCGGAATGGTACCAAATAATAAGGCCGTAACCGCTCCTTTCCCATTAATGGCCGTCTAAAATGGAGACACCTCATGAATTTATAAGAAGCACTATCATCATTGTTTGTTTTTCAACTGTATTTGTCGTCACATAATTACAGAAATTGCTTTGAACGAGGAAATTAGGAAATTAAAAAGTTAAAACATAATGAAGTAACAAAAGATAGTGAAAGGTGACAACCAATCAAGAAAGTAGTAAACTTTCAATTTATAAATTTTGTGAAAAAGAAAAATGTATCGTACTGAAACATCTAAGTGGAATATTTGATAGATAATCATGATAGCGATCCATGGAAATTGATACTCAGTACCAGTACAAAAATCAGATTACAAAAAGTGGAAAGCGAGATACACAAAATCGCTTTCTAAGCATAAACTCCTTTAAACAAGTTTTTATCGAAGATGGAAAACTGTTCAGGTGTGCAATAATTAGGGCTTAAATCATTCGGCGAAAGAGGAATAAACCAAAAATTCACTATCAGTTCCCGTTTCAACACTGATCTCCATAGTACAAAAACGATCAGAAACAGCGTCAAGTTGCATTTTGTGAAATAGTGAAAAATAGCCAGGACAAAATGACCCTGATGAAAAATATCTTTAAAAAATGATACCGGAAAAAATATCCCTAGCTCTGAACTGTAGTGAAAAAAAAAAAAACAGCAGGAGAAGTTCCACAACTAAGGAATAGTTATTATACTTTATACATTCCTAAGTATTTTGTTTTACCGAAATGAACGTATTTGCTTGAGGCATAAGAAAAAAACACATTATTCAGCATCATACTTTCTTTGTCTTGTAGATCATAGATTATATAATAAAGTACAATTATGATACAAAAGATGTCACATGTTTAATAATAAAATAGTATAATATAATAATAATAACAAAAACTACATCTCACTGATTACATAAATGGATACATATTCATATTTTGAACTTAACAGACAGGTCTGAAAAAAACACTGATTTCTAATCTCATTATGTACAAGTGATATAATGTAAAGTTAGGTGCGAATCTAGGGCAGGGCGATCGGAGAGATCGCCTCTCCCGGAATAGGATACTATTTATATTTTTAAAAAATAAAAAATAAAAAATACAGCTCATCCCAGAGTTGGAACTCTAGATTTTCCAACTTCGTATTATAAATGTAAAGTAAACCCTATAATAGATAGGCCTTATTTTTTCTTTTTCTTTTTTCTTTTACGTTTCAGAAGTCAAATGAAGCAATATATCGCAAGAAATTACTTGCTTGACATGTTTGCTCAGAAAATGTCCATCTTCGAAACAGTCTCTCAGAAGGGCTCGGCAAAAAGAACCCGGACAGAAAGGTCTCAGTCAAAAGGGCCCGAGTACAAAATGGACCGGGTCAAAAGGGCTTGATGCTAAAACGAACCCGGTCAAAATGGCCTGATGCCAAAAGGCCCGGTTGAAAGGAGCCGAAAGACCCAGGATCAAAAAGGCCCGAGTCAAAGAGTCCTGGTCAAAAATGACAAAGGCAAACCAAAAATGACCTCGCAAATAGCTCGAAGACAAAAGACTCCAAGAAACTCCGGGTTGGGAATCACTGTTCTAAAGGGTCTAAGTGTTCTGCAACTCTTTAGTATATCTCTACGGAAGACTGTCTCAAAAACAAATATCTTTAACGATAATCTTCATACGTAGGCCTACTATCACTAATATGTCTAAGTTTAAGTAACGAAAGTGCAAATTTTGTACAAGGTAGTTAGTGTACAAAGTATTCATACACTTAGAAAAAGTATGAAAAAAAATGAAATCTTTGATTTTACGTCCCACGTTTATGCCGGTTAGGCTAAAGGAGACGGTGATGATGAGGAATGAATGATGTGGTGGAATGAAGAAAGTGGGAGGAAACGGGAGAAGCCCGAGAAAACCCACGCACGCGGTGTTTGTCCACCACAAAGTTCACTTGGCGGGGACTGGGATCGAACCCAGGACCTCAAGCACCAGAGGTGAACGCTCTACCACTGAGCCACCGTGGCCCCTTAGGAAAAGTATATCTGTTCATTCTTTCATGTATATTTTCATGAAAAAAAGGAAATTAATAACCTTCCAACTAGTCATACGATATTTTTCCTAATATAGATGACAAATTGCAAAGATAAACAACAACATAGGGAGATGGCTCGGAAGATTTAGTTTCATGATTGGAACTCACCGTAGTACTATCTTCACGTTCATCTATCCAGCGTTTCCCAACCTTTTTCAACTTGCGGCACACTACGTGTGTAACTTGAATTCTCGCGCCACACTCATAGATATTATTATTATTTGCAAATATAAAATACCATGGTATCCTTTTTCTGTGATTACTGATCATCTTCTCACAGATATAAAAGCTCGATCACTGGCTTTCCCCCATGCTAATTCATTATGCTTATTTCTTATTCTAATTTTAAAATACAAAACCATTGCAATGAACTATAGGACTCAGATTTTTAAAAATACGCTATCTTTTTCGAAAACTGTATCCAATCTTTCACTCAGAACGAAGATCACTAAAAAACGAACGAACAAACGTCTTGTAGTTTGCTGTTTTAACCCAAACCGGTGCATATTATTGCAATCACACAGCTTGCGATGGGTCGAAGTCAAAACACAACTGTTGAACATATTGTTCTGTCATTCACATGCGAATGAGTGTTCAACGAACGTTCACTTGACGCGTATCGTACAAGTGCTTCCATTTCTCGGTGTTAGTATGACTCTCAATTGAAGCGTAACATAGCAGCTAACCGTGGAAATCTGTACGAGCTGAGATACTGTCTGCTACAAAGTAATAGATGTAGAATAATATATTACAATTACAGTATTTTTTTCCATGGTAGAGATTCATAGTAATGTGGAATACAAAAATATACATTTTTTCCTATGTCTTGCAATTTGGTTGCTATAGAATTAATAATTTTGTTTCGATTTCCTCGCGGCACACCAGCGGTCCATTCGTGGCACACCAGTGTGTCGCGGCATGCCGGTTGGGAAACGCTGATCTATGCACTTAAGAAAGATCAGCATATGAATCAGATCCATCTTGAGAAAGAAGTTGCCGGAAACTCTGTACGGATTGGACATAAGAAATACAGGTTAACGGCGAACAGAGTGCATAGTATTGTGCAAGAATATGGACTGTGCCTTTGGAAAGCTATCTTCCTGGTTTGCCACACAATTTTGAGTTCCAGTCTTTTGAAATGTAACCACTGTGACAACAGGGACAATTTAGTAGCAATCCTTGTTACAGACTCTCACCCTGAGATATACTGTTATACCCGAAACTTGAAGTGTCTCAGCATATAGTCAAGTTTTTCATATTTGCTTTTTTGTAGAAACGGACAATGTTTTTATTACTTCATTTGTAAAGTCAAATTTGAAGAAAACCGTCTTCGGTTATTTTTTAAAAGAACCCCTTTCCCATGTCATGGGGTAGGGATGAACTTGAACATCATCAGAACTGTTGCCGTTTAACTCAATGATCTCGAAAACTATCAATTCGACACTAATATCGGTTTTCTTCGATTATTTTTAAAATGTCACCCCTCCAGTAGTAGTCCCCCCCGTTGGCGCGAATGACTCATCCTCACTCTCTTTTATGACCGGGGTGAAAGGTCAATGACCTGGCCCGGGGTCAATGACCTAGGGGTACATAGGACCACCCCCTCTAAATTTTGGCAGGGGTACCATGGCCCACCCCCTAAATTTTGGCAGGGGTACATAGGACCACCCCCCTTAAATTTTGGAAATTGCCAAATCTAAAAATTTGGTATGGTAGCCTAGGACCATAGTATGTACCTCTATCAGTATTGGGTGTCTATGTCGTTCCCTTTCATGGATAAAAAATTGCCAAAAAGTCAAATTTCGGAGGTTTTGACCTAATTTATCCCCTTGGATGAGGTGTTATTACCCTATATAGTTATATGGGCGTATACAGGGGTCCATTCCCTTTCATAACATATGGGTATATTAATGCACCCCTTGAAAAATTTGGGAGGGGTACCTTGGCCCACCCCTTAAATTTTGGAAATAGCCAAATCTAAAAATTTGGTATGGTAGCCTAGGACCACAGTATGTACCTCTATCAGTATTGGGGGTCAATGTCGTTCCCTTTCATGGGTAAAAAATTGCCTAAAATTCACATTTCGGAGGTTTTTGACCTAATTTATCCCCTTGGATGAGGTGTTATTACCCTATATGGTTATATGGGCGTATACAGGGGTTCATTACCTATCATAAGACATGGGTATATTAATGCACCCCTTGAAATTTTTGGGAGGGGTACCTTGGCCCACCCCTTCAATTTTGGAAATTGCCCAATTTAAACATTGGGTATTATAGTACGGGACCCTAATATGTATTATGATAAATTTGGGTGGTCCAACTCATTCCCTTTTAGGGGTAAAAAATTGCCAAAAATTCAAATTTCGGGGGTTTTTGATCTAATTTATCCCCTTGGATGAGGTGTTTTTACCCTATATAGTTATATGGGCGTATACAGGGGTCCATTACCTTTCATAAGACATGGGTATATTAATGCACCCCTTGAAAAATTTGGGAGGGGTACCATGGCCCACCCCTTAAATTTTGGAAATTGACCAATTTAAACATTTGGTATTATAGTACCGGATCCTAACATGTATTATGATAAATTTGGATGGTCCACCTCGTTTCCTTCTATGGGTACAAAATTGTCAAAATATAAACGTAAGCAATACGTTGTACCACGTGTTTGGTCTTTTGGCCCAATTCAACCTCTTGGATGAGGTTCTATTACCTTATATGGTTATATGGTTATGTATAAGGGGTCTATTCCCTATCATAAGACATAGGTACATTTGTGCACTCCTTTAAAAATTTGGGAGGGGTACTTTGGCCCACCCCTTTAATTTTGGAAATTGCCCCTTTTACATGTTTGGTATTATAGTATAGAACCCTAATATATATTACTATAAATTTGGGTGGTTCACCACGTTTCCTTTGATGGGTACGAAATTGCCAAATTTTAGTACAACCACGTGTTTGGTTTTGGCTCAATTTATCCCCTTGGATGAGGTCCTGTTACCTTATATGGTTATATGATCATGTATAGGGGTCCATTCCATATCCCCTTAAATTTTGGAAATTTTCCAATTTAAGCATTCGGTATCATAGTACATGACCTCAACATGTATCATGATAAATTTCGGTGATCCACCTTGTTCCCTTTCATGACAAAAAAAAATTGCCAAAATATAAACATAAGCAATATGTTGTATCACGTGTTTGGTTTTTGGCCCAATTTATCCCGTTTGATGCGGTCTTATTACCGTATATGTTTATATGGTCATGTATATAGGTTCATTTCCTATCATAAGACATGAGTACATTGATGCACCCTTTAAAAAATTTGGGAGGGGTATCTTGACTCATCCACTCAGTTTTAGAAATTGTTTAATATAAGCATTTGGTATCTTCGTACAGGTCTTCAATATGTACCACTATAAATTTGGATGGTCCACATCGTTCCCTTTCATGGGTAAAGAACTACCAAAAATCAAATTTCGGAGGTTATTGACACCTATTTAGCACGTTATATGGTTTATTACCTTTATATGTTTATGTTCCCTTTTAAATTTGGGAATTATCAAATAACAAAATTCGGTAAACATTTTCTAGGACCCATTGGTGTTCCTCTTATGGCCAAATATTCAAAATTTAAATGTTATTGACCGGTTTTATTATTGAATAAGTACAGGATTTATTACTTTTTTTTCATAAGACACAGGTGTATTTGTGTACCAATCTTAAATTTTGGGAGGGGGTACATTTCTTATTGTCGTATCAATAATTGGTAATTGGATAGTATATCATTCATTGGGTAAATCATTGTGATCACGTGATCAGTTATTAACCTATGATGGGATTAGGAGTCCAGGACATTGGTACATTAAAACTTTGTAGTATAATTTAAGAATTGTCAAATGAAATTACGTCATTGGTTTTGATTATTCACGCCAAATATAAACGTAAGCAAGACGTTGTACCACGTGATTGTCCTTGATGAGGTAGTGTATAGGGATTCATTTCCTTTGTTGTGGTACTTCTTAAGTTTGAGTACACACACTTCTAGAAAACAGTTGGTTCTACTCAGGTAAACAATTGACGGACATTATTGACCTTATTGAACATATAATAATATGATTAACTCTAAGACTTAGGTATATCAGGAGAAGTATTCTTTAAATTTGGGAATGGTGATAAACAGAATTTTAACATAAGGCGCGAAATTAGAAACAATACATTGAACTTTAGTCACAGCTCATAGTCTAAGATCATTGGTGGTGATTGATTTGAAATCTGATAGCTATCCTTATTGAATCTTATGACTCATAGACGAAAGGCAATACATGCTACAACACTGGCAAAGTTATTGTTGATGTAATTTGATTGGTTGATCACTATCTTTCCTGCAATCTGATTGGTTGATCACTATCTTTCGTGCAATCTGATTGGCTGATGATTTTCAAATCTTTGCTGTATTCAGTTTTAAGTTTTGTTTAACATTTAAAAATCTTGGTTTCGTTCAACATTTTGGACTCACTGATAAATATGATCAAAACCGTTTATTTGTTAATCGAATAGTTAAAAACCGGATAAAGTTTGACGGTTAACCGTGAAACGTAAAATTTTTTTTAGTTTGAAAATTTTTTGTTTGAAAGTTTTTGTTTGAAAACTCTTGTTTCAAATTTGTGTTTGAAAAAATTTTTGTTTGAAAATTTTGTTTGAAATTTTTTTGTTTGAAATTTGTTTCAAAATTTTTTGTTAGAAAATTTTTTGTTTGGAATTTTTTGTTTCAAAGATTTTTGTTAAAAATTTTGTTTCAAAGTTTGAGTTGACATTTTTAAAAGTTTGTGCACTTATTAGTAAAGAACCGGAACTGTTTAGAACAAAAACTTTTGACAACATTGTGGTGCAATAGTACACGTCAGAATATGGGGTTGTACTTGAAATGAAAAAACTCAATTCATTGAAATGGATCATTTTATTACACTCCACATACATCCATACCAGATAGTGGTTCTGGATATTGTCGATACAATGTATTTTGAACTTCTTGCACTAGTTTGTCTTTAGCATATAATTTTAATTCCAGTTGAAGTCTTTTAAGGTCTAATGCAATATCAATTGGTGGAAACTCAATGTTCATTTGATCACAAATAAACTGTTTATCAATACAGGTATGCACCCAAGAACGATGTTGACAACCATCACAATATCTAGATACATGTTGTACAATATGCATAACACATTTTTCAAAATAGTACTTTTTCAGGAATATACTTGTTTTGTTGCACACTTCCACTGCATGTTTCACACACTGAAATACGCTGATAAATTTGTTCCATTCCGTTTGTGTTAGATACACCATGTTGCGAGGGACATGGAATGTACTCTTTTTACGTAACAGCACCATCTTCTCTTCGAGGACTGTACGCAGCACCACTTCATGATTTGAGCCTAATGATTTGACTATGGTCACATTTAGCTCATCATGAAAATAATCGTTCATTTGGTCGATTCGTGAACATAATATTTGCCATTCTTCACAGGTCAGTTGTACACCAAATTGTTCTGCTTTGCCCAATCGAATCACAGGTTCAAATGTTCTAGCACTGATACCAATCATCACATGTTTTGTTTGAAATATATTTATTGGATAATAGCTTGCGAAGATGAATTCTTTATCGTTAGAAGTACACATCTTTCCTCCTGAAAAGCACTTGCTCAAATGATTTCGTGGGATGACACTGTATTTGCTGGTTTATAGTTATTGCTGACGTCATTGGTAAGGAATGTGCTGACGTTTGAATTCATGATTTCATCACAGTTGCTGACGTCATGCCGACCAACCAAATTCATACAACTACGGCTGACGTCATTGGAAAGAAATGTGCTGACGTTTGAATTCATGATTTCATCACAATTGCTGACGAATCTGGCTGTGTACTAAATTCAAGTTGATGACTTCGACCCAAGAATCCTTTGTAACATAAAGATACAGATCCAGAATTTAAGAAACGCAGCAGTTCTTCTTGTTTTGATGCTTCCATGGGTAAATATCTTGCTGGTAAAATTATATTCTTATCATTTTCAAGCTTCACTACGATTCTTAATCCAAACTTTGTAGGGATTTTTCGGCTAGTTAAGATTCTATAAGGTATATTCTGTTGTAAATCAGTAATCTTGGTAAATGATTTCATCTCATCACGCGTGTTTAGAAACTGCAGACAAGTAGCCATGATGATGTTATCATGAATACTAACTCGAACGATACTTATATATGATGAAAAACTGATGACGTTGCATTATCATGTTCTGACGTGTACTATTGCACCACAATGTTGTCAAAGGTTTTTGCTCTAAACAGTTCCGGTTCTTTACTAATGAGTGCACAAACTTTTAAAAATGTCAACTCAAACTTTGAAACAAAAATTTCAAACAAAAATCTTTGAAACAAAATTTTGAAACGAAAAAAAATTCAAACAAAAAATTTCAAACCAAAAAAATTCAAACAAAATTTTGAAGCGAAAAAAATTTCAACCAAAAAAATTTTAAACAAAATTTTCGAACAAAAATTTTCAAACAAAAAATTTTAAACAAAAATTTCAAACAAAATTTTCGAACAAAAATTTTCAAACAAAAAATTTCAAACGAAAAATTTCAAACAAAAAATTTTAAACAAAATTTTCGAACAAAAATTTTCAAACAAAAAATTTCAAACGAAAGAATTTTTCAAACAAAAATTTCAAACGAAAAAATTTCAAACTAAAAAAATTTTACGTTTCACGGTTAACCGTCAAACTTTATCCGGTTTTTAACTATTCGATTAACAAATAAACGGTTTTGATCATATTTATCAGTGAGTGCAAAATGTTGAACGAAACCAAGATTTTTAAATGTTAAACAAAACTTAAAACTGAATACAGCAAAGATTTGAAAATCATCAGCCAATCAGATTGCACGAAAGATAGTGATCAACCAATCAGATTGCACGAAAGATAGTGATCAACCAATCAAATTACATCAACAATAACTTTGCCAGTGTTGTAGCATGTATTGCCTTTCGTCTATGAGTCATAAGATTCAATAAGGATAGCTATCAGATTTCAAATCAATCACCACCAATGATCTTAGACTATGAGCTGTGACTAAAGTTCAATGTATTGTTTCTAACTTCGCGCCTTATGTTAAAATTCTGTTTATCACCATTCCCAAATTTAAAGAATACTTCTCCTGATATACCTAAGTCTTAGAGTTAATCATATTATTATATGTTCAATAAGGTCAATAATGTCCGTCAATTGTTTACCTGAGTAGAACCAACTGTTTTCTAGAAGTGTGTGTACTCAAACTTAAGAAGTACCACAACAAAGGAAATGAATCCCTATACACTACCTCATCAAGGACAATCACGTGGTACAACGTCTTGCTTACGTTTATATTTGGCGTGAATAATCAAAACCAATGACGTAATTTCATTTGACAATTCTTAAATTATACTACAAAGTTTTAATGTACCAATGTCCTGGACTCCTAATCCCATCATAGGTTAATAACTGATCACGTGATCACAATGATTTACCCAATGAATGATATACTATCCAATTACCAATTATTGATACGACAATAAGAAATGTACCCCCTCCCAAAATTTAAGATTGGTACACAAATACACCTGTGTCTTATGAAAAAAAAGTAATAAATCCTGTACTTATTCAATAATAAAACCGGTCAATAACATTTAAATTTTGAATATTTGGCCATAAGAGGAACACCAATGGGTCCTAGAAAATGTTTACCGAATTTTGTTATTTGATAATTCCCAAATTTAAAAGGGAACATAAACATATAAAGGTAATAAACCATATAACGTGCTAAATAGGTGTCAATAACCTCCGAAATTTGATTTTTGGTAGTTCTTTACCCATGAAAGGGAACGATGTGGACCATCCAAATTTATAGTGGTACATATTGAAGACCTGTACGAAGATACCAAATGCTTATATTAAACAATTTCTAAAACTGAGTGGATGAGTCAAGATACCCCTCCCAAATTTTTTAAAGGGTGCATCAATGTACTCATGTCTTATGATAGGAAATGAACCTATATACATGACCATATAAACATATACGGTAATAAGACCGCATCAAACGGGATAAATTGGGCCAAAAACCAAACACGTGATACAACATATTGCTTATGTTTATATTTTGGCATTTTTTTTTTTTTTTAGTCATGAAAGGGAACAAGGTGAACCACCCAAATTTATCATGATACATATTAAGGTCATGCACTATGATAACGAATGCTTAAATTGAAAAATTTCCAAAATTTAAGGGATTGGCTGTGGTACCCATCCCGGGGTGCATCAATGTACCTATGTCTTATGATAGAAAATGGACCCCTATACAAGACCATATAATCATATTAGGTAATAGGACATCATCCAAGGGAATAAATTAGGTCAAAAACGAAACATGTGGTTGTACTAAAATTTGGCAATTTCGTACCCATGAAAGGGAACGAGATGGACCACCCAAATTTATAGTAATATATATTAGGGTCTTATACTATTATACTAAATGTTTAAATTGGGCAATTTCCAAAATAAAGAGGTGGGCCAAGGTACCCCTCCCAAAATTTTAAAGGGTGCATCAATATACCCATGTCTTATAATAGGGAATGGACCAATATACATAACCATATAATCATATAAGGTAATAGGACCTCATCCAAGGGGATAAATTGAACCAAAATACCAAACACGTGGTTGTAGTAAAATTTGTCAATTTCGTACCCCTAAAAGGGAACGAGGTGAACCACTCAAATTTATCATAATAATACATGTTAGGGTCCAGTACTATAATACCAAATATATAAAATGAGCAATTTCTAAAATTTAAGGGGTGGGCCAAAGTACCCCTCCCGGGGTGCACAAATGTACCTATGTCTTATGATAGGGAATAGACACCTATACATAACCATTTAACCATATAAGGTAATACGAGGGCTGCTATATATATTTCTGGCCTAATAATGAAAATACGAATATTTATCAACGAAAATGGTTTTATTGTTTTTCAAAATATTCTCCATCAAGATTTATACACTTTTGCATGCGCTCTAACCAATTTTCGAAGCACTTTTTCCACTCCGATTGAGACACCTCCAAAACATGGTTTTTGAATGCTTCAACAGCATTTTCTGGCGACGAAAATCGTTGACCACGCATTTTTTTCTTGATGTGTGGGAATAAAAAGAAGTCATTGGGTGCCAAGTCAGGGCTGTACGGCGGATGACCCATCACTTCGACGTTTTGGCCGGTCAAAAATGCGCTGGTTTGAGCCGATGTGTGAGAGCTCGCATTGTCATGGTGCACAATGATTCGTCTTCTCTTGTTCATTTTTCGAATTTCTCCGAAGACTTCAGGCAAACAAATGGTGGTGTACCACTCAGAATTGACCGTCCTACGTTGCTCAAGCGGAACAGTCGCCACATGACCAGTTATGCCGAAGAAACAGGCGACCATTTGCTTCGAAGTGCTTCTTCCACGAACAACTTTCGTTGGATTTGGCTCGTCTTGGAAGACCCACACGGTCGATTGCTGTTTTGTTTCGGGCTCATACGCATAGATCCATGATTCGTCACCTGTGACGATCTTATAAACGTCTTTTGAAGCACCGCGATCGTATTTTTTCAGCATTTCTTTACACCAATCCACACGAGCTTTCTTTTGAGCGATTGTCAAATTGTGCGGGATCCAACGAGAACAAACCTTTTTTACGGCCAGGTGTTCATGCAATATCGAATGTATGCTGGTGGAAGAAATGCCTAGGCATGCCTCTATCTCACGGTAAGTCACATGACGGTCTTGCATTATCAGTTCACGTACGGCATCGATGTTTTCTGGCACAACGGCTGTTTTTGGACGACCTTCACGGAATTCGTCTTTGAGCGAGCGTCGGCCACGATTGAATTCGTTGTACCAGTTTTTCACAGTGCTATAGGATGGTGCTTCGTCGCCATACAAAGATTTAAGTTCATCGATGCACTCTTGTCGTGATAATCCACGTCGAAAGTTGTGAAAAATGATCGCACGAAAATGTTCACGAGTTAATTCCATTTTTTTGCCAAGTTGATTTCTTCAAGTACCTGTAAAAGAAAAAAAAATTGTCGTAAGTCAAAAAGTTCTGAGTACATTTATGCTACAAAATGTCAAACTTTCCAATGGAAATGTCAGATTGCACCTGGCAACACTTAGTGTTGCCTAGGCCAGAAATATATATAGCAACCCACGTAGAACCTCATCCAAGAGGATAAATTGGACCAAAAGACCAAACACGTGGTACAACGTATTGCTTACGTTTATATTTTGACAATTTTGTACCCCTAAAAGGGAACGAGGTGGACCACCCAAATTTATCATAATACATGTTAGGGTCGGTACTATAATACCAAATGTTTAAATTGGGCAATTTCCAAAATTTAAGGGGTGGGCCAAAGTACCCCTCCCAAATTTTTAAGGAGTGTACAAATATACCGATATCTTATGAAAGGTAATGGACCCCTATACATGACCATATAACCATATAGGGTAATAACATGTCATCAAAGGGGATAAAATCGACCAAAAACCAAACACGTGGTATAACGTATTGCTTACGTTTATATTTTGGCAATTTTGTACCCCTAGAAGGGAACGAGGTGGACCGCCCAAATTTATCATGATACATATTAGGGTCCTGTACTATAATACCCAATGTTTAAATTGGTCAATTTCCAAAATTTAAGGGGTGGGCCAAGATACCCCTCCCAAATTTTTAAAGGAGTGCATTAATATACCCATATGTTATGAAAGGTAATGGACCCCTGTATACGCCCATATAACTATATAGGGTAATAGCACCTCATCCAAGGGGATAAATTAGGTCAAAAACCTCCGAAATTTGACTTTTTGGCAATTTTTTACCCATGAAAGGGAACGACATAGACACCCAATACTGATAGAGGTACATACTATGGTCCTAGGCTACCATACAAAATTTTTAGATTTGGCAATTTCCAAAATTTAAGGGGGTGGTCCTATGTACCCCTGCCAAAATTTAGGGGGTGGGCCATGGTACCCCTGCCAAAATTTAGAGGGGGTGGTCCTATGTACCCCTAGGTCATTGACCCCGGACCAGGTCATTGACCTTTCACCCCGGTCATAAAAGAGAGTGAGGATGAGTCATTCGCGCCAACGGGGGGGACTACTACTCCTCCTACCCCTATCTCAAAGGTGGGGACTTAACTTGAACCTTAAGGGCATCGAAAGTGTTACCGTTGACCTCATCCAGCTCGAAAATTATGAACTCGGCACGTATCCAGAGAGAGGTCACTGGGGGCTCGGGTCCCTCCGAAACTCAAGCATGCTTTTAACAAACTTGTTTTTACCCTTTGGAGATTCTTTCGTTTCAAATTACTTTGAGTTAGTGTCCATATCTTGAGTAATGTGTTGACGCTTCTTTCAAATCGAAGACTATACTGTGATGATATTGATCCCTGGCATAATTTAAAGTAATAATAATAATAATAATAATAATAATAATAATAATAATAATAATAATAATAATAATAATAATAATAAATATTGAAATTTCGTTTCCGTTCTGTTTATAACTTTAATGTAATAGAACTATACACTCATCGTTTTCTTGCTACCAGTACTTTTGTTATGTGTTACAGCAGACAGTTTTCCTTAGTTACATATGTTTCAAAAATATTAGTTGATTTTGTTCGTATCACAATGTAGTTTGTTCAAAGTAAACCGGTTCTTAAAATGAAAGGTAAGAAAAATTTAAGAAGAGTAAAACACTTACATTATTGGTTGTGTATTATTAGGGATGCGTTCGAGTCGAGTCGAGACAGAATTTTCCTGACAAAATTCGAGTCGAGACACAGCTCTCCCAATAGAAAAATATATATTTTTCGAGTAGAGACATTACTTTTACAGCACATTTTCGAGTCGAGACAGTCTCAAATCTTGTCTCGGGCGCATCCCTATGTATTATTATTATTATTATTATTATTATTGTTGTTGTTATTATTATTATTATTTTGAAAACAAATTGATATTTTAAAATATTAGAATTACTTGGTTACGAGGCTTCACGTTGGGCCCTCTCCGAAAAGAAAACCTGGATACGTGCTTGATTCGAAACTAAAATCCGTCGTCCTTGATTATTTTTAAAATGCGGCGGAAGGGGCTGGAACGACTTTGTCCTGGTCCCCAACAACCTTTAAATCGTCGGTCAATATACAAAATTAGCTTAAATCGTTTGTGAATGATTTGTTTTAATTTGTTTTATAGTATCAAAGACTCTTCTTTAAACGTTTTAGGATGTGAAAAGAGAAATAATTGTGTTGGGCAGGAATGACGCCATCCTGGCTGCTCACAACCTTTGAATCATTGGTTAATGTAAGAAAGTGCTGTAAATTGTTTGTGATAATTTTTTTCATTGTACCAGTGTTTATTCGTTAATGGCTTGAATCAACTGCTTGTACACGCGCAAACACTATAAAGTAACACCAACATCTTAGTAGAAGCTTGCAATGAAATAGGTTAAAAAAAAACTTCGGTAAACTATTTGAATGGGCCATTCTAGTAACATTTCCACTTCGGCCCGTGGCGATTATTCGTCATGTTCTATTTAACACAATCACAAACATCCATGCCATCGCTGGGATATTAAATGCGGGACCTTCGAGTATCTGTGTTACTGCACTAGCGCGATGAGATAGGTTTACAGGTAAACAGAAAGAAAACAAAATAGAGATAATAACAAGCCAAAACACATGAGTACGTAAGCTAAGATGACTATTCGTCCATGGATATGGGACACAGTCTCCAAAATAACACTTCATTGTTTGTGTCTTTAATTAAAATAATGTAAAATTGCAATATTAATAATAATGGTTGAACCAATAACAATATTTTACCAACAAAACCCAGTTCCAGGGAGGAAGACACATACCTAACAACTACCGGCCGCCAAATCTAAAAGAAACGTTTCCCATAAATCGTTATTGCACTACTTTCGTGTCTCCCGGCAAAATGACCCTATTTAGAGATTATTTTCTCTCATGAGTTACATACTATGGGCAGAAGAAAATTGAATCAATTCAGGTGAAGTTAGCAGTTCAAACAAACTTCATCACCATTATATGATTTTTTTTAAAACCACAAGTTAGATGAAGGCCTCTCCTATTCCTTTCCGCATACTCGGTTTGAGCTTTCCTCATCCATGCAACTCAGAAAAATAACTGATTTCATCCAGTCAGTCCTCACTTCATATTCGGATGTCTGGTCGTTCTTTTCTTTGGGAATCCAGTGTAAAAGTCCGTTTAATGTCCACCTTCCATCTGTTTGTCTAGCTATGTGAACGGTTAATCTCAACAATATCTTCTTCGCAGACTTTATTACATCTTCTACCTTCATTTGGAGCAAATCCATTTACTAGTATTCATCTGTGTCCTAGTTAGTCCTAACACACATCTTTCCATTGCTACTTGTGTAAATTTTAATCTTCGAATCATTTTGCACATTAAATGTCCAGGCTTCACAACCGTACATAAACTCAGATAAGACACACTCATTATAAACGCTTCAGATATGTTGGTAGTTTGCTTTTGAAAATAAAGTTATTAATTATTCTTCCTAACAAGCGTCATGCCACTTGGCATCTTTATTTCATCAGTCATCTTGGCTTTCGATGTTTTCAGCTGCCCTAGGTCACCAAATATTTCGTTTTCCCTTAATTGAATTATTAATTATTTCACATTGTTGATCGTATGTTACCTTTTGTTTTCCTTAAATTAATTCCTACTTTCGAACTCTCAATACTCAGCTATTCAATTCTGGTTTGCATAATGTGTCCTCAAAAAAGAAGAATGAAACAATATGGTCAGCTTAATGTAAATACCAGTAACAGTTTGTTCTTAATTACATTATTTTCTTTGGATCACAAAAGTTCGTTGTGTACTCAATAATAAAAAGTAAATCGGAAGACAATGCAATTTCTATTCTAACTTATATATATCCTATACATTTATCCATATATTAAAATGCTTGGCTTATATGTTTGTCCCTAATGATAGGTTTATGTGATAGTCTTCAACGCTAGAGTTACATGTTTGTCTCGAATTCCTATTGACAATGAGATCTCGGGAACTACAACCTCCTAAAACATGTCGTTTCAGCTGGTCGATTGCAAATTTTTTGTAGATTTGTCAGTTATCTTTAAGTATTTTAAAAGAGGGACGTCAAAAGATTGAAACCCTATTCCACATTTTTAGGGTTATACTAGAAGTTTTGAAATTTGAAAACACAGAACGTCATAGGGACCGCGATGGCTCAGTGGAAGTCTTTACCTCTGATGCGTGGGGTCCCTGGTTCGATATCAGCTCGCGTCAAGTGAGCTTGGTAGTAGACATAGAGCGTGTGCGTGAGTTTTCTCGGATTTCTCCTGTTTCCTCACACTTTCTTTATTCCATCATTTCATTCCTTTCTAATCATCACCGTCTTCCTTAGGTCGGTGCATAATCGTGGGACATTAAACTAGATACTTAATTTAATTCCAGTTCATAAAGGATCATATCCTATGAACTATAATGGACAATGACCATTTCTCCAGTTTAAGATGAACCTGTAATGATGGAGTGTTTTCCAATGAACACCATATATCAGTGACAATATAACTCATTGTATGTATAGGGCCCCTACTAGGGCTCCCCGCTGGTTTAGTAGCCAGTAGGGCTGTGCGATACCCGAGTTTGAATATCGAAAAACGATATCGATAAAATATCGAAACTCGATCGATATATTGAAATATCGAAAATATCGAAATATCGAAAGATATCGAAAAATATCGAAAATCGATATATCGATCCGAAAAATTTTTGGACATCGATATTGGTTCACCTCCGGTGCTTGGGATCGTTGGTTCGATCCCAATTCGCACAATGTGGATTTTGTGGTGGAAAAACACCGTGCTCGTGGGTTTTCTCGGGGTTCTTCCGTTTCCTCCCACTTTCTGCATTCCACCATTTTATTCATTTCTGATTATCACTTTCTCCTTTAGCCTAACCGGCATAACCGTGGACGTAAAACTTAAAGATTTCGTTTTCGATATCTATATTTCGATATTTAAAAATATCGATTATATATCAAAATATCGCACAGCCCTAGTGGCCAGTACGTGCGCCTTTGGTGTACGGGGTCCCGGGTGCATTTCTTGGTGGGAGTTACTTTGTGCCATTTTAACTGCCTCGTTCTTTCTGTGTTCATGTCCCTGTCGTATCTGGATTACGCCATGTAGGCGGGTTGTGGTCTTCTGGTCGATTGTCCCAGTTGGGACGAAAATAAAATAATACAAAGAAACAGCTTGGTCTAGTGGCTAGCATGCTTGCCTTTGGTGGGCATTGTACCGGGTTCGATTCCCGATGGAGGTACTGTTGAACAAAAAAGTGGTTCGGATTCCACTATAATCAGCAGGTCCACGTCTCCTTTAGCGGGCATGGCATACGCGTGGGAAGCTAAACTCAATCAAACCAAACCAAATCATTGAATGTATAATGTATTTTCTCATTAGGCAGTTCACATACTTGATTTTTTTAAATGTTCAATCTATAATGTTTATTGTTGTAATACTAACGTTGTCGGTAATAAACTTTATTTCATAACTACTATTGAAAAGTAGGGTCGTATAAGCATGTGCAAAAATACGTAAAAGTAAATAAACTGCCTCTAAATATTAACTCGCGTCATTAATTTGTGTTGTTTCTCACTAAGTTTACTTTGTGTAATTGTCCGCAAATATGGGTAATTCCGATCAAAACTGTTTATTGTTTGCTTTTTCTTTTGGGGGGGGGGTCTTTTTCTGGTAACCGATATCGTTGAATAATCTCGCCCATTGCTTCAGAAAGTTAATGCTATGGTCTACTCTTTATATTAAACAAATTTCAAATTACCAAATTAATGTACACTGACGGAAATGGAAATCCCAACACTAGGGATGGCATCGAGACGAGACGAGACGAGACTTTGTACAGTCTCGGTCTCGTCTCGGTTTAAAAATAGCTGTCTCGGTCTCGGTCTCGTCTCAAGTCAAAAATCGCCGTCTCGGTCTCGGTCTCGTCTCGGTCAACAAATGCTTGTCTCGATCTCGGTCTCGGTCTCGAGGGCCAAATCTCGGTCTCGTCTCGGTCTCGTCTCGAAAGTCTCGAAATAAATAGGTGAAATTAAAATTGTAAAAGTATTATTATCGTAAAGTCTGTCGTTTCTGCTTCTTATTTTTGGCTTTATTCTTAACTTAGAATTATAGTATGGTGTACTTCTTCAGATGCTAGCGCTGATGCCTTCCATGCGTGTGTTCCAGTTTCAATCATCATTGGGTATTTCATATCTGGGATAAAATTCTAATAGTAATCCATATTTCACTTTCAGCAGCAAAAGACTTTCTCATATGGCCTCAGCACTGCCTATACAATTAAACTCTATTAAATTAACTTCAGTACTATACAGTATTTTATTTCCTTTCATCATCATAATCAAGCATTATCAGTCCACTGCTGGATGAAGTCTTCCCAAGTTTTCTCTACAACTATCTATCTTGGGTAATTCTTTTCCAGGTTACTCCCCAGTGGTTCCTAAATTTGTCACAATTTCTTGTATGCGGACATTTCCTAGGTTGTTTTTGTCACGTGGTATCCAGTCTAAAATTGTTTTCGTCTATCGATCATAATTTCGTCTTGCAATATGTCCATCACATTTTCCGGTCTATTTTAAAAATTATTTCATTAGTACCAGTCATTAGTTGCCAACTAATTCATTTCTATATATTTGAAATGAAATCTTTAAGTGTAACGTCCCACAGTTATGCCTGTTAGGCTAAAGGAGACGGTGATAATGAGAAATGAGTGAAATGGCGGAATGAATAAAGTGAGAGAAAACGGGAGAACCCCGAGAAAACCCACGAGCACGGTGTTTGTTCACCATAAAGTTCACACGGCGCGAGCTGGGATCGAACCAGGGACCCCAAGCACCGGAGGTGAACGCTCTACCACTGAGCCACCGCGCCCCCTCTATATATTTGGGCTACAAATAGTTCATATCCTCTACTTTTGGAGCACAGACACGCTACTTTTTGATCTTCGGATCTGGCAACACTGACTCAATTATATAAATCAACACAATGTAAGAACCCCCATTTGCTGTAGTGGCTAGTACGCTCGATTTTGGTTCGCATGGTCCAGAGTTCGATTCCGTGTGGCGGTAATGTTCAACGACTGAAGTTTTACGGATTCAACTATCATCAGTAACTCCACGTCTCCTTTAGCCGCCCTAGCATAACCGTGAGACGTTAAACTAAAACAAAACAAACCAAAAATCAACACAATGTGTATTACTAACTGTTTAATTGCATATATCTATATGATATAGATCGAGTTTGAGGTGGTCGGTGGTCAAACTATAACAAATGAAATGCAGTTAGGGTGTAATTAAAATTTTAATAAAGCAGTGTTTTAATCTAAAAAATACACCAGGCCTAAGGCTTAGGGAGAACAACTAGTGCTACTGAAAAGTTGTAAGATACGTTTAATTTCAGTTACAATTTGCTTTTACATGTATTGCTGGAACGAAAACTTTGACATTAACATTATAAGTAGCCCAAAGACTATGGAAAACATCGTGTTTTGAAAACATTCTTGCACCATAAAACAAATTACGAGCAATTTTAAAATATTTGGCACTTTAGCTACGTTATTTGCACTATATTTATAATATTTAGCAATTTATTTAAGTTCGCAACACTGCTTAAAATAATGTAACTGCGATTTGTTGTAATTAAAACTACTGAACACTAATGCTATAATGTTCCTGCCATTTGAGTTATTAGAGATCTCCAAAATGTTAATGTTAGTGATATGTATTGCCCTTTGTTACACTGAATAATATATGTGCTTTTGTGGTTAAATTTAATATCTAAATTAAAAATATGTAGAGCTCTTTCGTGGCTAAGCAGTTAGCCTATGGCGTGAGACACCCAGGTTAAATTCCCGGCGGGAGCTCATGTAGTTTAGATTCAACGTTAATCAGTAGGTTCAGTCTCATATTGCCTCGCTGCTGAAAGAGGCGTTAAACTCAATTAAAAAATGAAATGAAATTTCTTAGTTTTACGTATCACGTTTATGCCGGTTAGGCTAAAGGAGATGGTGATGATGAAAGATGAATGAAATGGTGGAATGAAGAAAGTGGGAGGAAACGGGAGAACCCCGAGAAAACCCACGCACTAAATTCAATTAACTGAACAGAAATATGTGATATCAAACGTAGTGCAATTTGAGAAATTACAACTTTATGTTGCGTTGGCAACACTGCTTGTTTATCTAGTGGTATTGCAGAGTATCTAGAAGAATTTCCCCTTCCATATTTCACACAGCATGTTAAAAAAAATCAGCATTTTAATATATATGACTATTATATATAACTAGATGAAATACCCATTTTTCGCATGGGACCAGTATTTGGAAGTGAAGGCCTGTGGGGTATCACTATCTCAGCAACCGCGGAAACTATGTATTTGACACTAATATCGGTCATTTTGTATTATTTTTACATGTCTCGGTACCCCCTCCTCAGCAGGTGAACCCCCGGCCCGCATGCACTGATAGCTGAATTTGAAAGTCATCGCTAATGGAAGTGACACCATTGATCTCAGCGACCGCAAAAACTATACATTTGATACTAATATCGGCCATTTTGGATTACTTTTACATGTCTCGGTATTCCTCCTGTGAACTCCGGCCCGCAGCTGAATCGGGTGAATTTGGAGGTTAATGCGATCAGAGTTTCACCATTGATCTCAGAGAACGCGAAAACTATTTGACACTAATATCGGTTATTTTGAATTATTTTTACATGTCTCGGTACTCCCCTCCCCCGCAGGTGAACCCAGGCCCGCATGCACTGGTAGCTGAATTTGAAAGTCATCGCTAATGGAAGTGTCACCATTGATCTCAGCGATTGCGAAAACTATGTATTCGACACTAATAACGGTCATTTTCTACTACTTTTACATGTCCCGGTAAAGGCCCCTTAAGCCCCTCCTGATTCAAAATTAAAAAAAAAAAACACTTCTTCTTGGTCTGAGGCCTGGGTCATGATACATGTCACCCAACTTTGGTAACTCTTGGACTCCCGTCTGGTCCCCAGGCCGCACACAGGCAATCAGAAACACAGGCATGCAGACACACAGACAAACAAACTCTTCCTTTTACTTATATTAGATATTATATACAGGCGAGGATCCAAGGGGAGTGTTAAAGGGGTTATGCCTCCGCTTGACGCTCAGCTATACACTGTATAAAATGGGCTTCAATCCTACTTCTTTCTTTACACTGGATAAAATATCAAACTATGGTTTAGCCCCTCCCTAGATCATATCCTGGATCCGCTATATATATATATATATATATATATATATATATATATATATATATATATATATTGAGAGAGGGAGAGAGAGACAGAGAAGACTATATACATCAGCAGTGGATTTTGTTTCGGGAGAGGCTTGAGAACGAGTAAGAAATATTTGTGTTGTACGTGCAATGCGAAAAAATTATCACAAATCTATTTCGGGAGGGGCTTCAGTCCGATAGCCATCCCCTAAATACGCCACTGAACATGTCAACCGTTCCCATATTACCTAACACAACAATGAAACAAATTTTGAGTAAAAGGGCAATCTTAATAGCTGTCTATATCAATATTCGAGACGAGACCGAGACTTTCGAGACTGACCTAAGTCTCGTCTCGGTCTCGTCTCGATTTATAGAGCTCCGTCTCGGTCTCGTCTCGGTTGATAAAAGGCCGTCTCGGTCTCGGTACCATCCCTACCCAACACCAAGAAGGAGTTATGATAGGTGGATGAAACTTACATAGAATAATCATGTATATGTGTTATTACATTTATTCCAGTTTGAAGTAGTTGGGGGCGCGGTGGCTCAGTGGTAGAGCGTTCACCTCCGGTGCTTGGGGTCCCTGGTTCGATCCCAGCTCGCGCCGTGTGGACCTTGTGGTGGACAAACACCGTGCTCGTGGGTTTTCTCGGGGTTTTCCCGTTTCCTCCCACTTTCTTCATTCCACCATTTCATTCATCTCTCATCATCACCGTTTCCTTTAGCCTAACCGGCATAACCGTGGGACGTAAAACTTAAAGATTTCATTTCATTTTTTTCAAAGTTTGAAGTACAAAACTTACAGCATTCAGGTGCACGGAAAGACGTAAGAGGACGATATTTGTCGTTAGTATTCAGTGTAGTCACCACCTTGTTGAATGCATTTGTCCACACGAGCAGGAAATCGATCATAGAGGTGTCGGATGTCATCCTGTGGGATTGCGTTCCACACCTGCTCCACCTGCAAGGTCAGATCGGCAATGGTCGTTGATGGTTGAAGATGGGTCTGGAGGCGTCGTCCGATTTCTTTGTTTCTTTATGTTTGTATATTTAGGTAGCTTAATATTTAAGCATAGTATATAAGATACTAAGAAGAGAAGTATACTCCCCACACATGTTCTATTGAAGATAAATCTGGAGATTTTGCCGGCCAAGGTAACACGTTACCATCTTGAAAAGCACGTAGAGTTGCAGCTAAGGTATGGGGACAAGTGTTGTCTTGTTAAAATAGCACACCTTCCACGTCGTTCATGAACGGGAGAACAACGGGTTCGATCACCATTGTAATATAGACGTGCGCTCTTATGGTGTTAGGAATAATCACTAGCGGGGTCCTGTGATCATACGAAATCCCTCCCCATACCATAATGCCCGGAGTCAGACCGGTATGATGACGACTACTACAGTTTGACAACAAACGTTCATCAGGCCGCCTCCTGACTAGTGTTGTAAAATTTCCAGAAATTTTGAACCCGTTGGTAAAAAATCGTTTTTTTTTCGGTTTCTTTCCGGAAAAATTGGGAAAATAACAAAAATCTTTGTATTAGGTTAATTTTACTATTAATGGAACCGTTTTTTTTTTTTGTCAAATGTGTGAAAGTGTAAGTTGATAAACTTCAATATTGTGAATATTTAAAAAAGTAAGTAATCGAAAATAAAACTGTCGTAATTATTCTTGAAAATTAATAGTCTGCACTCATTTCCGTTATATGCTTTTTAGTTGTTTATTCGTGGTTGTGCATTAATTGCTGGACTCTAGGACCTGCATACATACTACCATCATGAAGCGATTCTGTTGCAATAAATAGGGCTCTTGAATGAAACTGAGTTCCTAATGTGCTCTTGATCTGGTGAAATGTTATTAATTTTAACCAAAATACTTCTTAAAAGACACAGCAGTAGGCAAATTTCACTAATACCCATGTGCTAATACATACAATTATTATTATTTAATATTTCAATATACAATTTTATATAAACTTTATGCACAAAATTTTCCTGTTTTCTAATGTGACAAATTATATAAAAATGAAAGTGACTATATTTGTAACTTAACTTTTGAACCACAAGACCGATCTCGATAAAATTTTCAACATAGATGGGGTTCGGGCCTAAGATGGTTTTTATCATTTCACTTTGAAGGTGCAACTTGGAGGAAGGAAGGGGAATATTTATTGAAAATGACCGATATTATTGTCGAATCCATAGTTTTCGAGGTTGCTGAGATAAACAGTAACACTTTCGATGCCGTTTAAATCCAAATTCATCCCCGCAAATTGGGGAAAGGGAAATATATAAATAAAAAAGTGATGGAAAATGATAAATATTAGTTAGTGTCGAATCCATGGTTTTTGGGGTCGCTGAGATGAACATTGACGCTACTGATGCCGTTTAAATCCAAATTCAGCCATTATCAGTACTCCTGAAGGGGAAGGGTGACATGTAATTAAAAATGACTGATAGTAATATCGAATTCATAGTTTTTGGGGTCCCAGTTCATTGGGGATAGTTTTGGTACCCTTTATGTCCAAAATGAAATGTATTGTCGCCGTGCGAAGAACGCTTATTTTACCAGTATTTACAGACGTGTTTAAATTATTAGATATACACTCGAAAAATTGAAAATTGATGTAGGAGTCCTAATTTCAGAGTTCTAGAACATTTAATTTAATGGTTAAGCAACCAATATGGGATCTTTCATTTGTTTACTGTACAGTTGAAGTGGTGATATCACCGTTGAACAGCAGATGTTATTAGTGAGGGAGGAGGGGGAATTCTGAAAGTGGCGTTTCAGTTGTAGATAGTTTTCGTGGTTCCTATCAACAAGTTACAGTCTGAAGTGTTGTGGTTGCTGTCGTAAGAAGTTAGCAACATTCAAAGCGTTCAACAGTTCGAATGGGCCCATTTAAATTGATCGTGACGTGTTCCGTGTATCAATCTTTTATACTGTGTAGTCCAGTAATTGCAGCATAATGGGAAAAGCAAAAGATCTTTCTCCGCGTAAAATGGAAGTTACCAAAATACTTCTGGTGCAAATAATATATACACGGCAATATATTGCTAGCAGAGTTGGGATAGAACAAAAATATGTGAGTAGAATCTCTGTTGAAATGAACAAGAGCCAAAATAGGGTTGGGAAGTGTGGGCGAAAACCAAAGCTATCGCTAAGAGGTATCAGAAAACTAAAAAGATTGGCGCTGGGCAACAGAAGTGCAACTTCTAATAGACCTAAGCATACAAATGGCTGAGAATGGCGCAGACATTTGGCCTGAAAGTGTTCAAACGATTCTTTGTGCCGAGGGAATAAAAGCGCACGGTCAAGAAAGAAAACAAAAATTAGAGTCTACTCCAATCATGGCAAAGGAGCGCCTCGAATGGGCACGAGGCCAAGAGTTGATTGAGTTGGCTTGATTTTCATTTAACTTATATTGGACTGCAGACGATTGGAGAATAGTGCGTTTCAGTGATGAATCATGTATCTTTGTGTCTGATGAATGTTCACGTTCACAATATGTGCGACGTTGACCTGGGAATAATTCAAGTTAGAATGTCTTTAATAAACCGTGAAGCATCCTACTTCAGTCATGGTCTGGGGCGTGATCTCTGTCTTCGGGCCTGGAAGACTGTATATAGTAAAGGGGACAATGAAGCACGACCAATACCTACAAGTTCTTTAAGAAGAACTGCTTTCCCAGACTGCACTCTGGTTTGATGACGTACAATTCATCTTTATGCATGGTGGAGCCCCATGCCACCGGGCCAAGGCTGTGGCAAAATTCTTCGAGGACAACGAAATTAGTGCTCTTCCGTGGCCAGGCACCAGTCCTGATATGAACCCGATTGAAAACTTTTGGAGCTTCATGAAAGAAAAGCTAGAAAAGAAGCACATTAGAACCAAACTTTAACTGATCAAGGAGATCAAAAATTTGTGCTATCTAACTTGAAGGCAAAATGTGCTAAACTCATACATAGGATGCCACAAAGGATAAAAAAACTTAATAAAGAATAAGTCTTCATAAGAAATATTAATCTTTGTGTGAGAGATAATTTGAATATATAATTTCCGGCTATATAATTTGACAACTTTGTTACTGGAATCCAGTTTGTGGTATGCTTGCACGCTTTCCAACCAAGCCGGATGCTAGCTTACCGATTTCCAATGCAAGCTTACAGTATGCAGTTTCCAAGTTGTGTCTGCTCGTATGGTCATCTATTCTGAACCGAGTTCTCTCAGTTTCTGACAGATCAAGTATGTAAGCGCATTAATGATGTTAGCCTGGTTTACCACACTCTTGCTGTTGATAAGTTCCAGCCGTTTAATTTGAATTCCTAGGCACACTCGCATTAAGTTTCGACAATTCAGGTCCAAGTTGTCGTTCTATCCGACATCATCAGTTCGTGGTGCAAGATACTCTTTCAATTCCACCAAACGCACAGCTTAATCTACCGTGGTGATGTGTAAGCTTTGCCAGAGATTGTAGAACTTCTGGTCTTTTCGACTTCAATCTTTCCCGTATATTGATGTTGTAGGTTATCTGCTTTTCATCACTTGTGATCAACTGTATTAAAAATGGCTCGAATTCGTTACGTTTCAGTAAGATTTTCAGATAAAATTTAATCGTGTATAATTCTTTGAGTCAGCTCATATGCTACTAAAGTGTCGTGCTCTTTTTTCTACCTAGCTTTATCCAAATGACTTAATACTATTTGATGATGGACATTAGGTCATTGGTAATGTCATTAGTGCCGATCATATTTCTGGACTTTTCCCAGAATATCATCGTTTTTTTCTGTGGTTGGTCGCTCACAGCGAGTTGCATTCTGGACATCAAAATTTCTGGAACGAAAGCGACTGAATTGTGTTTTTGGTGTTTTTCAACGTATCTTGTTCATAAACAACATTAATTTCGTTGCATGCCTTCGCAGCATTTATATCTTTATCGCAATAAAATCGTAAGATGTAATGCAGCTTTGCCGAGAGCACACATATTTTCTCGACATATCTTACGTCTGAATGCGAGAATTTCGATACATTTTCCATATACTTGCTTCAACCGTCGGCTAACGAATGATGTTAAGCCTTACTCGCTGAGACTCATATAATCTGAGGTTAGGGATACTCACACCATCTTTTGTTCAAAAGGCTCACTACTTTTGAACTACCTGATAGTGAACAAATGCCTCTGTTGCATCTTAGGACTTGAGATTCATAACAGCAAATTATTTTAGGTCTTCTCTTAGCCCTTTATCAATGCATTTTCTACTACTATACCTCTCACTAAAACTTTTTTTATAGGAGGAAATGGGAGTACCCCGAGAAAACCCACGGACACGGTGTTCTCCACGACAAGGTTACTTGGTCGGGTATGGAACCAAGGACCCTATGCACCAAAGGTAAGTGCTCTACCGCTGTGTTTTCCTGTCCCTCATAGCCATGTTCTAGTGATCAATGTATAGAATAAACATTGATATGTGGCTCCAGAAGTGCCTGAAGTACATTGCTTAATAAATCTCAAGTGATGTAACGCAAAGTAGATTCAATTTTCTAATACCTAATTTTTTGAAAATATGAAATTCTATGTATCATATTACTTTTGTACTCAAAATGTGAATTATATCTTTTTCATTCCTTTCAGGCAGTGGGGAATTTCGGAATGGATACCATGGACAGTATTGCATGTATCTCAATAACATGCGTGACAGCAGTTTTCCAAAAGAGTACTTTAAAAGAAAGTTGGAAAAAGATTGGATGCGGTGTCCTCTACTCTGTGACTATGAGTATCCGTGTAGAACACTCACGCCCATCGTTAAGTCCGAGAGAGAGAGGCTTAGTGGAGATATAAATAATTATTCACAAGAGGACAACAAATGTAGCTGTGTGATTATTTGGAATGTGAAAAGTAAATCTTCGTGTTTAAAGAAGGAGGTGTCTGTATTAGTAGAAACAGTAATTGTAAAGTTTTACATTGTACTAACTTTATAGACTGAAATTGATTTAAACTAGTCGCAGAGGAAAACAATACGCTTATTGAAAAAATATTGACGTGTAACAGATTCGCACTCTTGGCTTCATAGCAAAATATCTTATTGTGCATTAATTACAACTTGGTAGTGGTGATGATAATGATGGGGCCATAGAAATTGAACGTTTTATGTGAAATATGTTTGGATTGTAAAATAAAAAAAGAAATAAAAAAAATAGTCTATCGAAATGTATGTAAATGTTATTTTGAATCTTCGAAGTTGAACTTTTAAATGGCATTATTTTATTTTATTGTATTGCATTTTTTGTATTCTCCCTCTATTCTTCTATCCCGTCGGCTAAGTAAGACGATGGGATATAATGTGAAATAAATTTTCAGAGGTATTACATGATATGCATATTCTATCCTGCAGTTGCTTTAGCTAGTTTTAACATGTTAGACGGCTTTATTTTATTCACACTACTCTTAGGAGAGTGAAATTCTAAATATATATCACAGGCTATCATTAACTACATACATAAATCTCTGGAATTGTCCATATAGATATCAATATAGGTTTTTTCATATAAATATTTTGAGTTTTTGTTGTATGTCATATATGGTGCATTGAGAGCACAAAAGAATCAAGTACTTTGGTTTTTGTTCCTTTTAGATGCAATTCATGTTTGAGATATTTAATTGAAGTTCCTTTCATTGTTTATAGATTCATATGAAGATATTGTAAATACCTTTTGAATAAAAAAAGTTTTGGTTCTAACCATGTACATAAAAGTACCTACAAACAGGTTTCTCACTTTCTCAGCTTTCTGAAGACTTGATTCCGTTATGCTCTGAAAGGATCATGGTATTCGTAAGAGATCACCAAAAACCAATAAATTTATTTGTTCACGAATTATTGTCATAATGATTTGTTTTGGTTAGCGCATGTCTATAACAAAGGTTAAATGATGGCACCAGAATGTTCACTGATTATCTTCTGATATATTCTGCTCTCTTATTTTTTGGAGTATTGTGCATCTATTGTGTGCAAATTTATAATATGCATGCATATACACTTAGCTATATAGCATGAAGACGTCAAGAGTGAAAATCACGCACACGACTGCAAGATGCCCAGAAGTGTTTTTTATTATTATTACTATATCTAGTTCAATTTAAAGCAAAGGGAATTTGAGGAACTGAGCTCGGGTGTAATCCTAGGAGTAGGCGAGATGACAATAGTAGGTTTATGTGGAAAATAACAAGAGTTTGAGAAACATACCCATACCCTATGGTAGGTGGTCCCAACAAGTAGCTTTCAGTCACAATCGCGTAGGAATGGATCGCACTGCATAAAACCGTTTTTACGATATCAGATGACACATGCTTAAAACGAAGAAGGGGTCCAGTATTTGGACATTTCCAGGTGAAATAAGTCACGTCACAACAAAAGAGTATGCAGAATAGTTACTTCACTCAGGCGACATAGCTGAAAAGTAATAGTGAAGAACTGACACAGCAAATACAAACACCATGTACAAAGTGATCTTCACAGAAGGAGCAATTGTGTACTGTCAAGGATGAAGTGCTTTTCATTCTTTTCGGAGGTGTTGTTACAGGCTTACAACCTGAAACGTGTCAAGCTAGAAAGGAACAGAAATATTAAGAGAAATTATATAGGTCACTTGTAACCATAGAAACGGTTCACTGCTTCCAATTGTAATCAAAACTAGCTTGTAGTGGCAACCTTTAACAAATTAGTAATTTTCGACATCTTGCACGCGTATACCCACCACAGCAAACGTGCCTCTTCAATATGGTCACACACGAGTTGGTGAATATCACCCTAGTAATATATATATATATATATATATATATATATATATATATATATATATATATCAGTTCTAAGATATTTGCATCAAATTTTGCCTTTTTTAATAGACGTCAATCTGTCTCCTCTCTCTGACTCAAATTTCTGAAGAGGTACTCGAACTTCTTTTACATGTGAACTTACACATGGAATTTGGAGAAACAGGCTGGAAGAAAAGTATTGTGTGGCAACGTTACATGCAAAATTGAAAAAAAAAACAGGAAAGACATGCAAATATTGTGAACGTACATATTTAAAAGCAAATGTTGACAAAATGTTGGGGTATCTGTGTTCTGGCAGTTACCCAAACTAATTTCTTTATAACATTTAGAAATTGAATCCGCCTTATGCAAAGTCGTTTTGACAAATGATTAGCATCATGCTAAACGCCCGACTTCTGCAGGAAGCATATGTAAATCGAACGCTTTAGTATGGTACTAATCATACGCCAGAAGTACTCTGCATATGGCCCAGTTTTGTTTATCATCTGTGACGAGTGTCGATATGTGTATGATCATTTCTAATTCGTTTTCGTACTCATTGATAATTAAATTGCATCAAAGTGTTGCAAATGACTCCTCTTCTGCCACAACTGATATTTGATTCTTAAATCTGCGCCTTAGTTTGTCTTTTAACAATTCACTTACATGAAGGAGGTTAATGCCAGCAGGCCGCCCCATTTTTTCCACACTGACCTAACACTAATTCGAGCTTACTACGACACACTGACCCGCCAGACTGATCATCACTCAGCACCTAAAACGAGGAATTTAACTGCTAGTGTTTCGAAGGATAGGTTGCGTTGTCGGCGGAAAACGAGTTTTACACGGGAATGACTTATCATACAGTATTCAGTACTTAGTCATGTATGTGTGTACCGAGTTTTATGCCGATCATCACAAGTATAACCGAAACATGTCCCTTGTTAGAAAAAAAATCATATGACTAGTTATATAAAGTACAGTCAACGAATTTTAATTTTTTTAACCTCCAAATTGTTTAAAACCTAGAAGTATATCATAATAAATGAAAATAAAGTAATTTGTCATACTTTTCTTATAATTTGGAAAATAAAATAAAGAAATGGAAAGTTACCATTTTACAAATACAATAAACGAAAAAATAAGTAGTGCAATTTAATTTACGGTGAAAAACAATAATGATATCAAAAAAAAAGTACAAAGATAACACACCAACCACTTTTCGTTCATTGTTACGCATATTATTATTATTATTATTATTATTATTTATAATAATAATAATAATAATAATAATAATAATAATAATAATAATAATAATAATAATAATAATAATAATAATAATAATATAAAGTCAGTGGTAGCTCATGCCTTCAACAAGTATACAACAGTGGCTTTAAACACATTATACATTTCCAATGGTATTTGTTAGGTCGGGCTTTATATTTGTGAAGAAGAAGAAGAAGAACTAATTTTTTCAATAAGCAATTATTCTGTATCATATTAAAACCTGATCGTATATTTGATTGCTTGTACCGTCTATAATTGCCGGGAGAGTATCCATGAAATATCGAGTAGAGTGGATGTTATGACGAGTGCATCGTGCTTTGTGTGTCCTGTGATGACGAGAGTTGTTTGGGGTTTTCTATACATATTTACTACACTTACACACTTTTTTTCCCTTTCCACGTTCATACATTCTACACTTTTTCCCAATCATTTTAGACTCCTCACTTTTCTCTACCTCTTGCTCTGTTAAACTTGGCCTTCAGCCCCCTTTATCTGTTCGAAATTCTCTCCTTATTCTGATCTTTTCCTATTGTACTATACTTCTCTCCAGAAAATCACAGAAGAAACAATTAAAGAGAAAGCGCAGGAAAAGTGGTATGAAGAAGTTGTTAAGAAGAGCAGTTTGAAAGGAATATACACATATAAAAGGCGTTATGAGAAAATAAATTATATGAACAATGATTTACGAAGCATTTTACTTTTCAAAGCCAGGTCACGAAGCCTTGAAACAAGGGTAAGATTGAAAAAAATTAAAGAAGTGAACGAAAAATGTCAATTATGTTTTAAAGAAGATGAAACATTAGAACACTTATTGTTAAAATGTGAAGAAACCCTAAAAATCAGGGAAAAATGGTAATGGATGGATGAAATGAAAAAGGAAGAACATTTGGTTAAATTAGCTTAGAGGCTAGGCTTTAATGTAAATGGAAGGGAACTAAGTGAGAAAGAAATAGAAAAAACAACAAAGAACTTCTTGAATTTTTGTGGAAAAAGAAAATGGAAAACTTTAAATGAAAAAAGAGCAGTACTTGCTTTCTCTTTTTTTCAGGAACCTAACTTCCGAAGAGAAGGAAGGAAGATACGTTGAAACTGAACCTGAACCTGAAATTTCACTTTTCTTGATTGCGACACTTCTTTTTTTCACGTATTTTTCGCTTTATCATACTTGCTACTTTCTATCTGTTTTATGACTTTGTACACATCTTGTTACTTTTTATCATTTTTTAACTATTCTAATTTTTACATCTTACGCGTTTAATCACCTTTAAATAAATAAATAAATAAGAATAATTTATTGTCGTTAAACAACATGATATTGTAATAGGCAACGTCAAAATTTAAGTTCGCGTACATGTAATATTTACAATTTTAATTAATCAATACGAAATTTTATATTTTACCTAGTACTACTTTTCTATTCTAATCCTGAAATTTCTTCCTGAAATTCTGAAATACTATATTTACACTTTTCTAAGAGCCACTTTTTACAAAAACATTTAAAATTTTTAATATTTATTTCTCTCACTCTAAGTGGCAACAGATTATACAATTTCATACCTATATATTTATAACTATTTTGAGTTTTGCACAGCCGCACATGCGGAATATTTATTTCATTTTTGCGCCTTGTATTGTGTGAGTGAACACTACTTCGAGTAACATAATTTGTACAGTTTTCTTTGATATACATAAGGCACGAAATATGTACAAGGACGGGATGGTCATTATTTCAAAATCTTTGAAAAAATGTCTGCAAGATTCTCTCTCTGGAATTTCTGTTATCGTTCTTATCGCTCTTTTTTACCACTTAAATACTGTTTGTGCCCCGGAAGAATTACCCCATAATAGTATGCCATACGAAAGTTGAGAGTGAAAGAAAGCATAATGTGCAATGATTAATAGACTTTTACTTACAGATATTTTTAATTTACGTAACACATATACTGCCCTTGATAATTTTTTACAAAGTTGCATAGTATGCACATTCCAGTTTAATTTCGTATCTAAGTATATCCCTAATACATTAACTGAGGAGCATTCTTTTGTATCAGTTGTGGAGCTGCTGAGATGAAAGTATAACTTCTCTGTTTTATAATGATCCAAATGTAATTTATTGTGGAACAGCCAAACAGTAGATTTATCTATTGCTTTATTATTTTTCGGGTGTATTGCGTTGATATTATTATCTTTCATTATAAATGTAGTGTCATCGGCATATATAACAGTGGTTTCTAATACGTAGTCAGGTAAGTCGTTAATATATACCAGAAATAGAAAAGGTCCAATGACACTTCCCTTTGGCACTCCTGTTAATATATCAAGTACATTTGACTGTTTATTTTGTACACCCACAACTTGTTTTCTACTTTCAAGATAAGACCTGACCAATAGGAGCTCAGTTCCTCTGATCCCATAATACTGTAATTTATGAATCAATATTTCATGTGAAACAGTATCAAAAGCCTTACTTAAATCTAATAATGTTGCGCAAGCAAATGAACTGTTTTCAAAGCCATCAATTATCTCAGATACAACTTTTTCAACAGCTTTAATTGTGGACACACCTTTCCGAAACCGATATTGTGCACAGTTAATGAGATTGTTATTTTCAAAGTACAGAGTTAGTTGTTCTTTCATGCAATGTTCAATAATTTTTGATACAATTGGAACTAGAGATATTGGTCTATAGTTGCTGGGACAGTTTTTGTCCCCTTTTTTATGTATGGGAATAGTGACTGCAATCTTAAGACAATCTGGGAACACTCCTTCTACTCGTATCCAATTAATTATGTGTAAAGGGTTCCACTATTACGTTTATAATGTTTTTAATTGTACTATTAGTAAACCCATAATAATCCTCGCTACCAGATGTCTTAAACTTACGAACCACTGACAAAATTGCTTCAGGTGTTACGTTTGTCCATTTAAATGTCAAGTTACTAGTATGATTTCTACATGAACTTAGAATACTTTTAAAGTCTATAACACCGTTTTCTGCGGAGTTAGAGATAGTGATTGTATTACCATTTACATACTTAGCACTACTTACAAAGAATTCATTAAAAGTGACAGGGGATATTGATATTGAATCATTTTCTTTTCGTACCCCTATTTCCCTGCATATAATTGCCCACCCTGCTTTACATTTATTTCTATGGTTTACAATAAAATTGTAGTTTGCCTTAATTTTTGCCGCACTTATTTCCTTTTTGTACTGTCTTTTAGCTCTGATGTATTTTTCTTTTCCCACAGGACAGCCCGATTTAGCCCTATTGTACCAAGCAATGACAACCTTACGCAGCTCTGCTAGTTGCGGAGTGTACCAGTTACTAACATTTTGCTGTAATTTGTTTGTAGATAAGTTATAGCGTTTAAATTTTCTTGGACAACATTCGTTTAGGCATCGTGTTAAATTATACATAAAAATTCACACGCTTCTACTACATTTTTACATCTGAAGAATATTTGCTGCCAGTCAATTTCTTTTCATTTATGTCTTAAACTACAGATATTATCTAAACTAAGTACTCGAAAACTCTTGGTCACCATCTTAGTATTATTGTGTTTGACAAAGGGGTATAACATATATAGGCCATCATGATCTGACAATGAGCACTGTACTACACCACACGATAAATCATTTCTATATACATTTGTAATAATGTTATCTAAACAAGCTTCCTTTCTTGTTGGCTGATCATTTAGAAAATAAAAGTTATATGATCTAAATATATCAGAAAAATAATTCTTGGTAGGAGTATCAACTAAAACATTGATATTTACATCCCGATATATAATATTTTATATTTATCATGCTTACTTAAGTAGTTAGTAAGGTCTTCCCAGCGTGCAAGAAAGACATTGACATCCGTATCTGGTGTTCGATAAATTGATACCACAATTGTTTTCGCGTTAGGAAACCAAATTGCAACTACTTCAAATTCCCCCTCATAGCAGAAATTATCTACGTTAGTAACAATATAGTCATTGGTGAAGCCTTCTCTTACATAAATTGCTACTCCGCCATGGGTAATTCTACTTCAATAATAGCTAACTGCCATGATATAATTTTTAGGTACGTATAGAAGTATTTCTTCATTTCTAAGCCAGTGTTCATTAACGCAAAGAATATGGCACGGAAATGAGTCAAGAAAAATTTCGATTTCAATTAATTTTTTTCTTATTGATTGTACGTTAATGTGGAACAGCAAGATATTTTCAAAGTCAGAATTTATAACACCTTTCATATTTGAAAACAGACCAGAGTTACTTTGTGCTAAAATTATATCATTTATGTTTCTAACATTAAGAAGACTAGTTAAGTTTGATTGTATAATTCGACCAACTTCATTATTATCTATTTGCTCAATTTCTTTTGCTGTGCCATTATATGACTCTGTAAACAATCTTCTATTGTTTTTCGTGCACCCTTGTATAGCATTATATTGAGGTTTACCTTGCTCCGTGCTAGCTAGACCTTGCACATTCTAGTAATATACATTTATTACATTGTCACTGTTACCTCTATTGGCTAAGTGCTTGGAAATATTATTGGGACTTGCATTAAAAAACTATTATCATCATACTTTCTAGGAACCTTTCTTATTCTATTTGATTTTCGCTGAGTTGGACTAGCCACACTTACATTACCTGCTTTTTAAAGATTTTCCACAGTACTTTCAGTATCTGCGTGCATTTTTTGAACGAGGCAGATCCCTTCTATATTGCCGATATTCCTGTTCAATACAGTGATAATGATAATATGCAAAACTTTTGTGAGGCTTACTACAACAATCAATTGCCGAGAAAGCAATTGTGGCTGATGAAGAAGAATAAGAGGAAGAAGAAGAAAATTGGAAATATAAAGTTGCTTTTATGAACGGACTTGTAAATCATTTCATTAACACTGGCAACATAAAATATAAGGGGAGTATAAGAACAGTGTTAAATTCTTTTTATATTTCAATTCACAATGGCTGGTGAGGCGTCTGTTAAGTTGGAATTGATGTGCAAAGAAGAAATTGCTTATGACATACCTCATGAAGATCCGCTCGAAGGGAAAGGGTGGACATACGAACTAATGAATGACAACAAAGAGTTAATATTATCTACAACGGAAGGAGAGGTATCAGTGGACAAGAACACAGCTATGTCCTCTTTGGATGTGAGACTAAACGTTGATAGGGTGAAACCAGAATTAGCACTAGAAGAAGATCCTGCATTTCAAAGTAATATAGAAACGCTAAGAAAAATAGTGGTTCAGGAGACTTGTGCGTCGTATTCTATTGACTCCCAACAATTAACGACAAAAAGTTTAAATTCAGTTCGGCCAGAAAGGTAATGTTCAATTTTTCATTAACTAATTGGCTCAGGTTCATAATATGGTTACATCGTTTCGGAAATTTTGTTGGTTAAAAGCAATACTTCAGGAGAAATATTTAGGTATGGGAGATATCATGAACGTAAGTTAGTAGCCTACAATTTGGAAATGACATGGCGCACATAAACTAGCTGTATACCAAATAAAAATAATAATAAGATTGATACCATCCATGCAGTTCTTATGTAGTTCATATTTTGAAAAAATAATTATTTCTTTATTATTGGTTACACATTTCTTACTAATTGTTTCACAGATTTAAAATATGGGTACTCGACGATATTGTTTTACTTATGTAGAGACTTATGTAAAATAACAAGTAATAAGAATGGTAATTATCCTAAAATTTTACAAATGTAAAACTGTAATGTATTATAGTCAAACATAAACTATGGACGTTTGTGATTTTATTTAGGATTTAGCTCAAATGAGTATAGCCTGATTTTTCCGGCGGGCTTTGAAAGACATAAGTAAAATACAAGATAAAGAATATTTTAACCAACAATGGATGTTCATTATTTCTAGAGGTCCATACATCAGTCCATTTCATAGCTGCACTCGTTTTTTCAAGGAAGTCGACTTTTTACATTCCCACGAATCTTTTTTAGAGTATGGACCTACATTTCTCAATATGGGATCATTTTAGGGGCTTGGTGAACGTACATGATATATGAATTATTGTATAAACTACGCTAATCAGCATGTGCTAGATGGCCGGTAAAAATAAGATTGCTATGTAGAAAAGGACATTACACAGAATGTGGGTAAATTAGGATAGCGCCAAATTCTGTATTTAGGATGACTTGCATGTCTTACGTGTTGAATATGTTCTTGTACGTTCCTAAGTATTTTATAGGTAACATCCTGAAATGCTTTCTTTGCTTGTTCTTTCCAAAGTAACACAATACATTAGGGACGTAACTTCATAATTATATGGATCCCTTCATTCCCAAACATTTTCATAGTTCCGCGTTATGATTTGCCACACTGAATTTTGATACCTCATTTCGCTTACAGTGGTTACTATCTACCTTAACAATGGCTTATTTTGCACATCGGGCATTACTTCCCACAAAATATGAAAAGAGTTTCACAGTCATTTGTAGGTTAAACCATGAACTGTATACACGAAGTTTCAACTACCCTCTACGATAGAACATGTAACTTTATTTTGGCGTTAATGTTGGGGGTCAGCATCAGTTTTAATTACAGGGAGAGTTTGTTGTTGTAGTGGTATGGAAAGCAGTCACTGTAAAGACCGCCAAATTTGAAAAGAATTCCCGTCAATGTTAAGTCAGTTTCGTTATATTATACAACGTAACTAATAACCGTTTGAACATTTTAATACAAATAAATGAGTTAAACGGCGGTGAAGCCCTACGGAGCGCCATTCTTTGCGTCATTAGTTGACAACACAGGTTGTAAGTCATTCATAAAAAATACGGATTAATGAATAGGTTCCTAAAACCAACGGTGCTGACAACCTCCTACAGTTTAAGCTTGCAGTGTCCCTGACGATTCCAATGAATCACTTCTACCCTAAGACCTTACATACCACCTTGGTTGCATGCCTTCAGCCTTCAAGTCATGACACGTACGTGTTAATTTCCCAACCCAATTTGGCTGTCAATATTCGCGCCTTGAGGAGGAATTTTAAGAAAATAAATATAATGAAAAGGACGACAAGAAATATACCCTGGGAAGAGATTTAATGCTACAGCCCCGCATTTGAATTCATCAATCGTTTCATCAATCATTACTTCAGGCCCGCTCATACCTAAAAAAATGGTAGGTGTACAAATGTAAACTTTTAAAGAGCGCTATCCAATACTTATGTGTGGCCTATTATCAATTGCACTTATCTTTATCGAGAATTAAATCAGATCCGAGAATATTTGTCTCAATCGGGAAATACAAGATAACAGTAATTTAAACTTGTTCATTAAACATTAATGTTTTTCAGGGCCTACTCGTAGGTAGCAATCTTAATATGTTCTCACAACATAAACCTTAATTTTACCATATACTGCCTAACTGACGCGGGCACTCCGTACTATCGATACATCATAGTATCCGGTGTTTATCGTAGTAAAGGGTACCTTGGAATCGAAAACGGGCTTCCCTTTTTCTTTTTCTCGTGCCCGGTTTATGATTTCCGGCACAAGAAAACAAGTTATTTTGAAAAGTCGGAAAGAGTAACATTTAATTTACTTTCTGTAAGTCAAAATCCTAATTATTTTGTATAAATGCAAATAAAAACTAAATATTATATCAAAATCTAAAATCCGAACATGAATTTTATTACTATTATAGTTTTTTCTTATTATGCCAAACATTAAAAGTTAGAACAAAATTTTGAAATTGTAGTCAATTGCCGAATCTACATATTAGCTGGGACCTACCAGGCGTCGCACTGGTTTCATCACTTTAATTTTATAACGAAGGTAGTGATGTCCCTAGGGATGAATTATATTTTAACTTTCAACTTTTCTTAAGTTATAATATCGCTTTCTCTGAAGTCAATTAACTTCATTTATCATTAGTCACAATGAATGCCCATTGACTTTTCATAGTAGACGGCATATATATATCGAACGACGAACAAATCAACGAAAACTTTATCAAATTCAAGGTTATTGTCAATTACTTTCAATATTATATTAAATTTTGTTTAATTTACAGTACTTTGACAGCGACTTAATCTTACATTACAAATTTCGCATATTTTCCCATTATACACTCTGTAAAGAAAAAATAGCGACACCTCAATTCTCAAGGTAACTTACACAGAAAACCATAGTTGCAGCCTGCTAGAAGAGGAATAGAAGGAAATTATGAGTCTGATAATTCATTTCCATTATCTGTGACACCTATGGTGTACAATGGCGCTTACTAATTATTTATGTATCAGTAATATTCTCTCCAGATGGCACCTGAGAGCGTCTCGTAAATTATTGGGGTGAGAATTCTGCATTGCATTTTTGATGTGTAAGCCCAGGTAATTAGCACTTTGTGGTTGTTCTATGCTTTGTAATTGTTTGAACAGTGTCAAGTGGCAATATTGTTGTTGTGCAGTGTTGTTTTTGTATGAAATTGTTGCTACATGTGAACTGTAAACAAGTATGATTGGTAAGAAATGTGACCTGTCGTCACGTGAACAAGACATACTTCTTGCTTTGCACAGCTAAGTTACATATCTAAGGAAGATGGTTGGAATACTCAGAATTTACCATTCGGCGGCAGAAAGAGTAATTCACAAGCAAAAATAGTATAAGAAATCATCCCTTCGTCAACAGTGTAATAGAAAAAAGAAAGCATCACCCAGAGCTGATCGCCAAACAAAATCAATGGCACTGCAGAGTTAAGGAATAACTTCCCCAAAAATCGTTTTGATCTTGGAACTGCAGTCAGTCGTACGACTGTATTGTCTTAACTGTATGAGGAGAATATTACGAAGAAAAAACCGCCTGGCAAGTCGAAACTAACAAAAACACTGAAGACTTCAACACGTACGTTTGTGTGGCGATATGCTACTTTGACTTATGATAACTGGAAGCATGTTGTTTTCTCCGTTTAAAAATTTTTAGAATAGTTGGAAAAGATAGTGGTGTGAAGTTGTGGATACGAATGAGCGAGAAACTTCATACGGATTTTGTTTAAGAGATGCAAATATTAAGTTACTGAGTGATGGTATGGGCTTGCTTCACTGTCAAAGACGTCAGAACAATGGATATATGTGAAGAGTCATTTGATGTACAAAAATGTCTTCAAATTCTGGTACGTAAAATTCTTCAAACAGCTAAAGATAACTTTCCTGAAGAAGATATGGACTACTTCATTTTCCAGGACGTAAATGCTTCATGTCAATGAACGAAAATCGTTAATACGTGGTGCAAGAATATGACTATTCAAAGACTCATGAGGCCTCCAAACACACCTGACATGAATCCAATTGTAAAGTTTGGGTCAATATGAGCAGAAGACTTAATAGACAACTATCTCGGAAAGAATGGAACTCACGGAACAGATAATCCGGGAGTGATTCCATGAAATCAAGGTTGCATTTTGCAAAAGCCTTGTCACCAAAAGGCCTCGACGATTCCCCTGATTCCTAATGCCCATGGTCCACATACGAAATCTAGTTTGATGTATTGTACCTCTCAATGTTCGTATACAATATGTCTTACTCTTAAGAAATTATTTTTTTTGTTTTGTGCTATTATTGTTGATTTTTCATACTTTTATGTATAATTCTTCCCACAGCCGTTTTTGCTGAAAACACACATAGCTACTAATATATGCATATAAATTCATTATATGCATATAAAACACCTAAAACTGCGGCGCAAGTATTAAGAATGAACTGCTTATTAAGAATATGCATTGTAATATTATCAGGAATTCATGTAAAAACTCATATTGGTTAATGTATGTTGTGAAAACTATATCCGAGCAAGTGTCGCTATTTTTTCTTTACAGAGTGTACAATCACAACATCAGATGAAAAAATTCACAATCTGAAGAGCACATTTTTTTAGTTACCCAAAATTTTAACTTCATGATTAGTTGTAGTTATTACTAGTACTTCTCTAATTATGTTCGTAATTATCTCTATATGCCTAACATGTCTCTAAATGCTTGATTGTCTGGGGACAGCTAAATGTTAATATAAACATAAAGGAGAATGAATAAAAACCCAAACAAGATTTGATAAAAAAAAATTATTATGAAGTATGGTTCCCAAAACTGGAAAAAACCTGAAAAGAAAAAAAATACAAAACTTAAACATCCTAACAGGAATTCGATACTGAAAGTTCCCATCCAAAACGGGATAGCCATACTTTTCAAAAGTGGTGTGTTATTATTACAATTTCAAAGTTCGAAATCGCGTTCTAAATCAATTACCTGTTTAAAATTTCCAATGCTGTACTTCCTCTCCTTTCAACATTCATCTCCAAAAGCTGTAAGGAAACCATAAAAAATGACATCTAAGTGAACGTATCTGATTGTAGAGCGATATTGATGGTTCCACGAACTGATGCGTCAGTGGCGGTGGGTACACACTTCGATTCTGAAAAGTTACCTTAGAAATTCGGGGTAAAAATCAAATATATAAGCAATAATCCTTTTTTCATTCTCTAAAAGTTTAAAAGGTCAAATTCGGTATTTCTGATTCTTCATCTCTTCCGGGGTTTAGTCCGAGTTCGGGTGAAGTTTACGCTTTTTTGCGCTCAGATTTTAATTTTCCATCTGTGCGGGTTACGCTTGTAAGCTGTAATTTAGTACGTTTGTGTGTACTTTTCCAGTTAGTTTTTTTAATTTGCGGAACTTTTGTCCTTTATACAGCGCATTTACAAAATTTCCACGTAATGACACACCTTCTTTTACGACGATTGGATTTACGCTGCATTGCGATACCTGTCATAAATTTCTTTTTATGTTTGCGCTTACTATTACTATATTTTGCCATGTAGTTTACTATACAATGTTCGTATGTCTTTTCTCTTAACCTTTTTAGTACTCTTCGGAGTCGATGTGTACTTCTTCCGCATGTTTGACTCGATATAACCTCGCCTACAGCTCGACTTTAATTTGCATGTAGTTCGTCTTTGAGCGAGTTTATTTCGTTGCGAATTACGCTTACCAAAGCATTTTCCTTTTATTCTCAACTTATTTTCTATTGCACGCCTAATGCGTGGTTGTGCGTGCTGAGAATACGCTGTACGTGGAGGTCGACGCACATTGGTAGCACTACATTTAAACTTTCGCTCTTTACAATTTCGCAATAGTGAAGTATTAGTTTGAAAATTCAAATATTTCGGCAACTGAAAATTAATAAATGTTGCATCTGATGTACTGATATGATCACGTCTGCTCATTTTAATTCTGCTGATTATGCTCCTAGAAATCGAGTTTACGTTAATAATTTATTACCAAAACTCAATTAGCTACCTTAATTTTCTTCTTAAACTTGGTGTTACATTTCGGTTCTATAACGGAAATATACTTTCGACTGCGTGTGCTTTATTGGAAGTGTTACTTTTACGCTTGTTTACGGTAAACATTTCCGTGCGATATATTATGTGCGAGACGTTCATTACGTAAAACACAATACGTTTGGCAGGGATACACTCTAAACTGTGAATTTGAAGTCGTTTCCTTCTACAATACTCAAAGGTGATGAAGTCGGAATGGATTTGCAGCTCTAAAACACAATTCACGTTTGACATACACAGTTACAAAGACAAATTTGAATTTGTTAAGTCGCGCTAGACCATTTGCCTGCGACACAAAACCTTCAACACTGTAACTTTGTTATCACACAAAATCATCAATTGAACTCTCAAGCATTCGCTGGCTTCTTCGAGAGGGCAGATACGCGCAACCTCAACACTACCGCTTATCATGTGTGAAACATCGGTATCTCTTGCCGGCAAAACAATTTCATTAAAAACAATTGTCCACAGGTACACGTAACCATTCTTCCTTTTTCGCTATCTCTACACTGCATATTTCCTTTTCCTGACTAACCGACTTTCTGGTTTATTTGGCACGTATCTTTCACAGCGTGGGCCGGCTCGAATTCAAGAGTATTTTCGGTTTCTTTTCCCCCTTGTATTTCCTTGTACTATTGTATTTTGTTGGCTTGCCTACACTCAAGCTGTGCCGTTCGCATGTATTCATAGAACCCAGTGAGACTTTTCTTTCATTCCGCTACACTATTTTATAATTCAGCAGTTACTGAATCAACATGATTGGCCGCGTTAACTAATTCAGAGCGTACTTCAGTTAAGGAGTTATTGGCTACTTTGATATTATTACGTAAACTGTCTGCTTTGTCATTCAATTCGCTCTTTCCTACGCTCCCAAATCACTTCTGTTACAGACTGTTAGAGTTCACTACTGATGAATCTATTTTTTTGTCCAGACGTCTAATATTGTTCTAAAACACTAGCCTCCATATTGATATGAATTACGAGGAACTAATTCAAAGTACAAAAATATAAAAGTCTGAGTTTAATACGAAAATAAGAAACATGCACTTAAAACATGAAACACTAAGAATTTTGATATTACGACCATTAACAACCAATCCTTCTTTTCACAACTCATGTTTCACTTTCCGAAGTGCTTCAATATAAAATTAACACAGATATAAACTAGTACCATATACAAAACATTTTCTATAACTATTCTATCAGGCCTTTTTTCCATTTTGTACTAGTACATAATAACACACTGAGCAAGGCTATGTGATAATAGGTAAAAAAAGTATCACGTGACAGTTTCAACACAATAACAGTGCCCTCATCAGACTTCCACTCTTTCTGACTGCTGGGAGTTGGTCATCACTTATATATACTGTCCGGAGATCTATTTTAATTAGGTTCCGCCCCTTCGTTAAAAAGTAACACTTGTGTGGCTTTCACTTTCACTTTTTAGCTGCACACGTGTCCAATTAAAAGTTCACTTTTTTTTCCCCTGGATGCGTTCTGTCCTGTAATTATCCTTATTTTCCTTGTTATTTTGTTTCTCTTTTCTCTTCTTCTTTTTCATTTCTCCTTCGTTTGCAGAACCCTCTCCCACTCCTTATTTATCGATAATCCTGCATTCAGTTCATCACCTTGTCTCCTGCCTTCATAATCTCCATGGCTTCCTTCCATTTTCTCACCAAAGTTCTGTTCTCTATTTTTATTACCTCTGCTCCTTCCCACCCTATCCTGTGGTTTGGATCTTTTTGATGCTTGTATATCACATTGTTGTCCATTTTCAATCTTACTTCATCCCGGTGCTGTTTAATACTTTTTTGCACTTTTTTGTTTCTCCTATGTAAATTTTGTTACACTCCGCGCTTCCTACTCTATATATTACTCCTGTCGATCTTTGTTCGCTATTGCTTTTCTTTTTTTTTCTTCTGACTAGTTCAATTATTCTGCTTCCTCCTTTCCTGTACGTCCTAATTCCTGCTTTCCAAAGCATTCTCTATATGTTCTCTGTTTCTTTGCAAGTTTTTGTCTTGAAACTGTTACGTGATACTGTTTTTTTACTTATTTTCACATAGCCTTTCTCAGCCTTTTATTGTGTATTAGTATTAAAACATTTTCTCTTATTCCTAAATGCACATGAAGGTGCATAGTGTAAAACATGTATGTGTTTGTGTATACTCAATCAGCTGTTTGCTATCCACCCACATCTACATAGCATTAAAAATCAACAAGAACATTTTTTATGAGCTACATTAATCTCTCTGTTGCTCTCAAGGTCAAAACATATTTACTTAACTTACATGAAAAACCTACATTACTTACTTCTTCTTTTTATCTATCCCTGTGCTTTATTTTTAATTAATTGTGTTCGCGCAGGAGCTGATGGAAATTGACTGTGAACACTAGGCTAATCAGATTCAAAACTCAACACGTGATCTGTATAACTAATGGTATTGTAAAAACAGTTGTAGGCAGATTACTATAATTTAATCCGGAAAACGTTCGCCATATGGTTGAAATCGTGTTTTTTGGTAGATGTTAGATTATTGTAAATATAATTGCAAACTTCACATTGATTTTCATCTTTTTCCCAAGATTTGTCACTTGCTTATTGCGTTTATCCCAGCTTTGCTACGGCAGTAGGACGTAATATTGAGGTCTCAAATATTCAGTAATAATAATAATAATAATAATATAGATAACAAATTCCGTATGAGGACACATTGTATTAAAGCCTGTAGAATCGCCTGTAGCGTAAGCCATAAATTACAAAATAGTAGGGATTGGAGAGAAGTGTCAGGACCAACAGCACATACTCTCTCGATACGTTCCTACACCTAGCTATATGTTATAACGGAAAGTTTCCCTACAACTTGTTAAATGTTATAACGGAAAGTTTCGAGGTAAATTTCGTGTAAAAAGTAGGGGTTCTGAAGTCACAAGAGCCGTAAGAAAATTTGTTTTTAATTAATGGTTATGCCGGCTAAGCTACAGAAGATGTGTAAGGGGTTTCGGGAAATGGTTTCGTACGTTCATGAGACACCTCTACTGCTACTCAAATTTAAACGAAAACTTTCCGCTAATATTTCGTGTAGATATTATTCTACTGTACGTATTCAGGAAAATAACTGTAAAAACGGACAGAATATAATTGAACACTAATGCTTGTAATAAACTAAGTTGTGAAATTTGCAGATGTAATTATAAAAGCTTTGCTACAAAAATATATACACAGACCATAATTCAGTGAGCTCTGAAATACAAACTAACAAGATGATGTATAGAAATTTCTGTGTGCAGAGCAATTGTTGCTTAAAGAGTTGCATACACTATTTCGAGAATCGAGATAAGATGAAAAATGTTTACGATAGTTTTCGTCTCGTCTCGATTCTCATTTCCAAAGCAATGAAATGAAATCTGAATTTTACGTCCGACGCTTATGCCCGCTAGGCTAAAGGAGACGGTGATGATGAGTAATGAATGAAATGGTGGAATGATAAAGTGGGAGAACCCCGAGAAAACCCACGCACACTTTGTCCACCACAAACTTCACTTGGCGGGGCTAGGGTAGAATACGCGACCCCAAGCACCAGAAGTGAACGCTCAATCACGGAGCCACCGCGGCCCCCATCTCCAAAGCATGACGATAGTGTGAGTTAACTTTGTCCCGTCTCGAATTAAAATGTTAAGTTTCATCCCGATTTTGTTTGGTTTGTTTTAGAGTCGAGATGAGAAATTCGGGTTTTCATGGGCAACATTACACAAAACCGAGGTATATTTATTTTTTTGCCTAATATCACGTTTCTGCTTGTAATGGTAAGACCTAAGCGATAATAAGTTTTTAATTTTTAAACATTTTTCGAGATAAATGTTGTTATTACTAGAGTTATTCCTGAAAATGTGATAGTTCAAGTGTTTAAACAAACAAGCATTCAAATATTTGAATGTAATGAAGCGTGTGTTTTCGCCGATCTATCTCCATCAAAATTCCCAAAGTAAAAAATAGATACTTGACGTGTATTTGATCGAAGAACTTCAAGATTACTGTTCAAGCGCCTAGACCACTAAACCACAATCACTACGCTGTAAATGATTCGTATTTTTCTTGTTACTTTAAGTTTCTCTGCCTCAGCTTGGAAAGTTTTATGTAATTTTTTAATTCGTTTCAAAACGCCTTTCATGTTCTTCTTATGATGATATAAGTGAGTGATCTTCGGAACAGCTTCCATTAATACGTTGAGTTGTTCTTAAACCTTTGGATCGCAAGTTTGTTTTTTCTCCACACGAAACTGTAGATAAGACAAGTTTAATTCTCATACTGTGCATTTGTGTCAAGGCAGCCGACAATACCTGGTCATAGACTTATGACCGCCACGATACAAATGATAGTTCAATTTGATATAGTGAAACAAACTACAGCCACTTATCTTTAGACAATAGTGACATGGATACTTCTCAGTAGTACTCTATTTCATATTTCTACAATATTTAATGTAATATAACCAATTAAGCGTAACTTTAACATGTAATACAGCGAATGATTACATTTATTGTTGCTACTTAATCATTATCTCCATTTACATTTCCTTGTTTGTTGAATTTGTTACAGGCGCGATGAGATATTAGCTTTCCACGGAGAAGGGAATACGTTTATTACATTAAATGAAGCCATTTCTCATTCTTATGAGGAATCTGATACTTCGACGCAGTCCAACAAAGTATTTCATCGATCACGTTTGACAAAAAATATGGTGGCACAGGGAAGTGAAAAAAGTCATACGTACCTAAAGAGTGATAAACGCTTTAGTCAAAGTTCAACTATGACAAGTGGTAAGTTAGTTCATACAGGTGAAAAGTCTTACATATGCGGAGTATGTGGAAAGGAATTTAGATTAAATACAAATTTGCCTATGCACAGGTTAATTCAAACAGGAAGAAAACTACACACATGCCAAGATTGTGGTTATACATTTAATCGACGTTCAACTTCGATTACATACATGTTAACCCACACAGGGGAAAAAAATCACACATCTCAAGAATGTGGTAAGGCATTTAATAGACGTTCAAAATTGCCTAGACACATGTCAATCAACACTGGAGAAAAAACTCACACGTGCCAAGAGTGTGGTAAGGCATTTAATCGAGGTTCATTTTTGGCTACACACACGTTAATCCACACAGGAGAAAAGCCTCACACGTGCCATGAGTGTGGTAAGGCATTTAATCAAAGGTCAAGTGTGGCTACTCACATGTTAATCCACACAGGAGAAAAACCTCACAAGTGCGCAGAGTGTGGTAAGGCATTTATTAAACGTTCAAGTTTGGCTAGACTTATGTTAATCCACACAGGAGAAAAAGATTTTACATGTCAGGAGTGTGGTAAGGCATTTAGTCGACGTTCATATTTGGTTACACACATGTTAATCCACACAGGAGAGAAACCGTACACGTGCGAAGAGTGTGGCAAGTCATTTAATCAACTTTCAAGTTTGGCTACACACACGTTAATCCACACAGGAGAAAAACTTTACACATGCCAAGTGTGTGGTAAGGCATTTAACCGACGTTCAAGTTTGGCGAAACACACGTTAATTCACACAGGAGAAAAACCTCACAGGTGTGCAGAGTGTGGTAAAGTATTTAGTCAACGTTCAAGTTTGGCTACACACATGTTAATCCACACAGGAAAAAAAGATTACATATGTCAAAAGTGCGGTAAGGCATTTAACCGACGTTCAAGTTTGGCTACACACATGTTAATCCACGCAGGAGAAAAATCTCACACCTGCCAAGAGTGTGGTAAAGGATTTAGACTACGTTCAAGTTTGGCTACACATATGTTAATCCACAGAAGAGAAAACGATTACACATAGCAAGAGTGTCGCGAGGCAATTAATCAAAGTTCAAAGTTGACTACACACATATTAATCCACACACGAGAGAAATTTACATGTGCGAAGAGGGTGGTGAAGGATTTAGACTACATTCAAATTTGGTTACACACATGTTAATCCACACAGGAAAAAAGATTACATATATCAAAAGTATGGTAAGGCATTTAACCGACGTTCAAGTTTGGCTACACACATGTTAATCCACGCAGGAGAAAAATCTCACACCTGCCAAGAGTGTGGTGAGGATTTAGGCTACGTTCAAGTTTAGCTACACACATGTTAATTACACAGAAGCAAAATATCACACTAGCTAAGAGTGTGGTGACGGATTTAAATATCGTTCAACTTTGGTTGCACATATTCATTCCATAAAGTATAAGCTCCCGTATGCTAAGAGTGTTGTAAACGTTTCAACGCTGGCTACACACATGTAATACACAGGAGAAAAAGCTCACATATGCAAGCAGTCTAGTAGACATTTAATCAGCGTTCAAATTCAGATATTGTATACTATCTGTATAAATAAAAAATTGATGAGGATATGCGATATCTACGTAGGGTTGTTTGAATCCACGAGGTTCTTTAACAAGATCCGGTCTTTCAGTAAAACCTACTTGCAAAGCTAATGTAGGGGACGATGTAACTGAGTCTACACGTTCATCACATTCAACGTGTACAATATTTGAAAAACTAAATCATAAAACTCTATATTGCGTTTAATTTTTCTATCAAATGATAAATGAATGGATAATATCCAAAAATAATTTTTACTTTTCATAGGATTTGCATTTTTAAATTTGTACCATATAGTATTTTCACCTTCGGTAACATTATAACGTGGTAATGGAATATGTACTTCACTTAATCCTACATGAAAATCAGGTTCTGATAAACGAATATTATTTTTAATTGATCAATAAAATGTGTTGGATTATTTGTAGGGTACACATCTACACAATTTTTTTTTTTTTTTTTTTTTTACTAATGAAATGTAAAAACTATCGTCAATACTTTCAGAAATCATTTTCGTTTAAAGTGAACTGTCAGGTTTGTAATTCCAAAACGAGATATTAATTTTAACACGTGTTCAGCTTTTAAGATTACTTCTATTATATCAAAATATTTCTTTTCAACTTTAACATAATGCGGTGTGTGAAACACAAAAGTTTCGACATGGCCATGTTGTACATTATATATACTAAGTTTTCGAACTAACGGTCCTATATTTTGTTGTTGTTTCACAATATCAAAACATACATTAATATTATTGGGAATATTATAATCTAAGTCACATAGAAATTATTACGTGTTAATATTAAATCAACATTTCTAACTTTTGTGTATACAAAATTTTAAATATAAAGTGTATTTTCATTAATAAATTCAAAAATATGTTTAATCCTGGTGTAAACCAATCATACATTAATCTAATTTTAAGGAATGTTTAAGAACAATTTGATTTTATATTTTGTAAATAATGTAACATAGAAACATTTTCAGGAATCAACTGTATAATGCATTCAAACGATTTATAATATTCTAGTGTTACTTGAACATGATGACGTTCAAGTCTCTCATCCATAACGGTAGTTATTATAATTTCTTCATTTCCACCAATATAAAATCTCCACAGAATATTAATTTGTGTTAATGCAACACCCTTTTTCCCATCACTTAAATCAGTAGGTTGTGCAAATTTAACTCGAAACGATGCTGTAATATTACTATCAAAAATTTTGCTACATGCATTTGAAAGAAGAGTAACGTAAAAGCCGTGTGTAAAGTTCAAATTCATTTTGCAGATTGAACAAAATTTGATCTAATCCAAGAATTGATACATGATGGATATCCCAACTACTTTACATACATCCACCCATTCTTACGTTTCAATACTTTTTCAATTAGATATGTTTTCTTTGAATTTATAAATACCTTTTGTAATTCTTGTGCATAAAATATTTAATTTCTTCACCATTCCAATCTTTTAATTCAGAAGTGACAGGATCCGATTTAATCCATTTATCAGCAATACATATTTCTTGTGACCATTTAGGTAAATATCTTTTTTTCTAATATATGTTTATACTTATTAACACGAACATATTCACCCGGACTAAAGATCCGAGCTATATTGCTTTCACTCATTTTCTTTTCGTATAATGTTTCCACACTTGATTGAAATTAGAATCATTTACTTGAGCAGGTGCCAATTTAATATTTTAATAATATGATTGATTATAATTATTTACATTAATTATACATTAATATAACGATAAGAATTCTTTACGGTAAAATAACGATAAATTTTTCTTTTAACGTACGTATAAACCGTTTTGCTAAAGCACATTTAATTTCGGAATGAACACTATAATGATTAATTTCATATTCTTTAAACAGTTGTTTTACATGAATATTAAAAAATTCACCGCCTAAATCTGTTTGTACGTTACACACGGACAACTTGAAATTTAAATTTTTTTTTTATTGCTTTCACCATTTCAAAACCTTCCTTTGTTTGGTTTTGTAACAGAACACAATATTCATAATGTGAAAAAATATCAATACAACACCATATATATTTAAAATTATTATTATACTTCGCAACATTTTGCATATCTGCTAAATCCATTTGTTGTTTTTAATTTGGTGCACTAACATAATACTTTCAAAAAATTCACAAGCTGATGCATGTAATGTATAAACATCTTGGGAAGCTAACCATTTCTTAGTTTTCTTTTTAGATAATTTTCTTTTACCTTGTTGTGTTTGTATACTTGTTAAAGAATCAGGATTTGAATAATCATAATACACTTTTGATAATTTTGTCATTTTTTTTACATACTATAATCTTTGCAATGTTGAAATAAATTAGCTACTACTGCAGGACTACGTGATTTTCTTACTTTACATCTGCGTTGTCTACTACTACTACTATTCCCTTTTGATGCCATTGTGCTAAAAGTTGCAACAATAAGTTCTTTAGCAACATTAAGATCTAATAAATTTTTAAATTCATGAACACCTATAGAATTTCTTGATTATTTTCTTGTACGAACATCATCATTTACTAAATCTATAATAATTTGAAGCTGGTATTGTTTTTCCATGAATACGTACTATACCAGATTTATCCCACTGAATTTTACGGAACTTGTCAACTGTTTTAATAATAGATTTGTTTTCCTACGAAGTATTTCGGTACTGATTGTAAAATGCCTGATACAGATAGTAAAACAGAAGTATTATCATCTTTGAAAGTTGATGATGAGGATCTTCCTTCATCTTCTTGAATGACAAGTAAAGTAATAGGTTTATGTGAAGATGAAGTTACTGTAAATATCGATGCAAAGCTTGTTGATATAATTTCCATTTTTGTTGGAATTGGAAATGGAAACAAAAATCATCTTACGTAATTCTGACATAGATATCGACTAAAAATACTACTGCCTGCTGCTGCAAAATGTGGTCCCAAGATTAATGGTAGAAGCACACCACCTTTCTGTATTTCTTCTTCTTCTTTAATGCTGTACGTTGTTGAGATAAAGTACGTAAGATCTTTTTGTGTCTATGTTAACGTTGCATCTGACGAGAATTTATGCGGATGTTTCCTTTTATTGGGTTTTTAGCTACTTCAGAAATTTTTCTTATTAAATCTCTGAAGCATTTTCTAAAATTATTTGCGTTTTGTATTCTTGAATTCACACAGAGCACGGAGCATGCTGTAGTGTTATTTCACTTTCAACATCTTGATGCAGACAAAACAAAAATTTCTGTATGCATCTTTTTTTTACGTTAGCGTACACATTGGGAAAAATATTTGTACGGATTCGCAATGCATCGTTTGTTTTCTGTGTTAAGTCAAGTAATAAATGTGAGACTCGCTACTTCTTCGAACACATTCACGATTTGTTTACTATATAGTTGCATAATTTGCCTAGCTAAATATTGCATTTGTAGTTTATCACGAGGATTTTAAATACCATAATATAATGTGCATTTAAACTAATATCACGTGCATGTTTTCCTGTTGTAAATAAATTTTGAATATTAAATATTACAATTAACTTTTTATGATCTGCATACTTTGTAAATAATTTAGCAACATCACCATTATTTCTGACATTAAATCAAGTAACATTATTCATGTCAGGTATCCCCTCTACAAAACGTATTTTTGCATTTGCATGTAATTATGGTACTACTGCACCATAACAGCAAACAATATCCTCAAATGTTATACTAAACATTTGATCATGTTCATTAAGAAACGATGTAGAAAACAAGTTTTACCAGCTCTTGAAGGACCAGCAATTAAAATAGTGGAGGGATGTTGAAACTTTAACATCTTGTTCTCAAATGAAAGCAAACAACATAACACTTGCTTTATATACACACATTCACAAATTTAACATTGAGCTTCCACAGAAATTTTAATATTTTCACAAACTACAATTGTTGGGAGTTTACACTCTAAAAGAAAAGGTCAAAAAATCACTTTGTTATAAGAATATTAAAGCTTTCTAGTTGAAATAATCACTCATAGACTGTATTTATAAGCTTTTACAAGATTCAAGTAAAAAATTAAATTAAGAATAAATTAAAAATAAATTAAGAATAAACTAATTTTAGGATGTTCACAATCTACGCTTGTTCTTTCGAGTTTTTATGGGAAACGATTCGTCAAAAGGAAAGAAGAGACATTCATACAAGTCACATTCACTCGTTCGCGGGCCTATAACTATAAGGTACACTTTCACGCTTTTGTATAGGTTCATCGTCAGTCACATCGTATTCGTCAATTGTGTCTTTGTCTCTCTACAGCTAAAGATACGGAACCCTGGTCTACGCACGATACTATTTGGATTTTCTGTTAGGGTGGACTTTAGTTGTCTAGACAATAATTTATAGATACTCTCAAAGTTAATTTTCTGAGAGGTACTATCATTTAGTGTTATTCCCTAATTTTGAATATATGCCGAACATCCCTTTCGGCATTTGTTAGCCTCATAGCTTAATTTTTCGGGCCTAAACCGATAAGATTGTAAACTCCCAACCTTCTGGTATTTTAGTTGTCAGATCACCCAAAGATTTTCCGAGCGGTAACAAAGGTTTCTCATTTTTTTTCTATAGGTACACGATGCTGTCAGTGACACAGTAGATTACTCTGTCTTGTCCTACAGTCTTCAGTAGTTTGGACAGTTTAAGTCTAGCCCACGAAGTAATAAATGCGGCTAGTATTACATTGGAAAACTCTAATGGTACCTATTCAGTTTCAATGTCTCTGTAAGTGATAATCAGATGGTCGTCATTAATTGGGACTACACTTTGAATTTCACATCTTGCCGTGGTTAAATACCTAAGAAACGTTACCTCATCACTAACGATTACACTGTCTGACATACCTGTGCGTTGCTCTCACTTTCGATACAATGAATTGAGGTATAATTTCGCACATTGCGTCAATCCCGGGTTCATTCTAATGATATAATTTAATCGTATACCTTCATGGGCATAATATTTTTCGATATATCTGTTTGTCTCCTTCCGTTTTACAATAAGCGGAAAAACTAGAGGCTCTCTGCTTCATTCTTAGGAAGAAATTCACATAAGTCTCGAACAGACGACCTGAATTCTCTCTTCAGGATCCAAGAGTTCCAATTCCCATATTTCTTGAATATCGAGTATTTCTGTAACTTTTTTGATGAGCAAGGTGTAACTCCGGAGTACAAAGTGTTGCAGTGAGCGCACACTTAGCATCTACATTGGTTACTTTTCTTGGTGGAACAAAAATGTGACGACAGCTATGGTCTCTTCGTTCGTGAAATTCGCTGGTTGTGTAACGTTCCTCTTTGAGCGTTACATTTTCTCAAAGAGATTATTCGTAGAGATGTTAATCAGCTCTTAGTTAGTGTTATTTTCTTTTATATTTTCTCAATTCTCGACCCTCATGAAGGATTCAAGATGGCCGACAATTGAGCTAGTATGTGAAATCGTAATATGCTACTTTCTTTGTATGTCTATGGCTTGTGTCGAGCGGATATCTTTCAGCTTCAGAAGATAGCGCTGACTGCTTGAAATAATTTGAAATTTTTGTGTTTCGTTTAAACGGAGGGATTTATTATAAACGTAAATATATAAACGTTGATTTATGTAAATTCTATTTTTATTTAGTCATATATATTTTATTATTAAAGTTGTCGTTTCGGTATTACGCTCTGATGCGTAGTAAGGAGCGACCAAACAGAGAGCGAGCGGGATGCATACGCGCGCTCCCTTTGTCTTAGCTCTTCGCACTGAAAAAAAACTTGGTGGTGGTAAGAATGGAGGTGTAGCTCTCCGTCCTGTCTTTTGACATAAATTACTGCGTGTCATGCAGTGAAGTAATTGTTTCCTATCACGAACCCTTTGAATAGGAGATGCCGTGACCGAACAGTGATGATAGATTAGTGTGCGTGCAGTGAACTACAATTACCTACCTACGAACACTCAGCTCGTGCTCATTCAGGATATTACTAGGATTGTCTTGATACTCGCTAATCGTTTCCTGTGATGTAAGTGGAAGTCTGATAGTCCTTCCCCAAGAACTGTCTCTGTGTATGGCCTCTTCCTCTTGACGTAGTGAATCTCCGTCCTCTGCCATTCCTTAATTTGGGACTCCATCCCTTGTTACATGCCGGCTGATTCCACCTGCTTCTGTGGGACTCAAATGTATCTTTCAGTGAAGTTCTCATCTGCGGTCGTTGTTGTGAACGTGAGTGTTTCAGCAACTTTGCAGTGAAATTTCGTCTATCTGGTGAGAGAATTGGTGAAGTGTACTTGGTTGCTATGAATTAAAGAAGGTCGCCATTCGGTCAACCTGGAGCGATGGCTATAATTACGATCATCATGTACCGAGATGCCTGAGAGGTCGTTGTAGACCGTTTGCCACCTTGGGATGCTGCCCGAAATGGAGCCCTTTGAACTGGCCTGTGGTGCCAGTACTGTCTACTTGTAAACGTCAAAAGGTTGGGTGAGCTTTGGTCACCGTCCCAGGTAACTATGTTTCATTATTTTCTATCTCACTCTATGGAAGGAGTAATGTCGTCCTGAAAACTGTGAAGGAATTGGTCCGCCGTTCATGTAATTCGTCCAAGTTATCTCTGTTTACAATATCCGGTGGTATATTATTACCGTCGTGTGTTTATTCTGTCGTCTTGAATTGTTTTATAAACCAAAGAAAATATACACATACTTATTGATCATTGGTTACTCAGTGCATTTACATAGTATATATGTATATCAATTCCACAATGTCTACAATGTTGTTTCAAGTAAATCCTGTCCGTAACATGTCCGAGTAAACGAAAGTGAGTCTCTATCCAGTAAGTCGAATCATACGCCAATGGGGTAGTCTGATATCAACACAGTTTCTCTCTTGCTTTGAATGGAATCATTTCCGTGTTGCGTAGATGTATAATGTATCACTCGCTACCATCTAGCTTATGTTCGTCCAGTAGCTGGCACTTCGTATTGTCTATCTACAAGTACTATGTTTGATAAAGTAAAGATTGATTAGCGATGGCTAGCTCATGTCTGTCCAGTAGCGGGCACTCCGTATTGTCTATTATATATATATATATATATATATATATATATATATATATATATATATATATATATATATATATATACAGTGTGAGGCATTTAAAACTGTTTTTGGAAATATCAGGAAAACCACAAATCGGATTTTAAAAAAGTTGTAATAAAAGTTGTTCGCCTCAAAGGGGGACATCCAATGATACCAGAGTTGACCCCCTATCCTCACCCCCGAGGGCGGGAGGGGGGTTAACTTTGAAATCTTAAATAGGAACCACCATTTTTTATGGCATATTCTGATTCTCCGTGAAAAAATACGTAACTTTTGTTTCGAACATTTTTTCGTTGCGTCATAGATGGCGCTGTAATCGACAAAAACAAAATGGCTTACAAACGAAAAATGAGGCATTTAAAACTGTTTTTCAGAATATCAGGAAAACTACAAATCGGATTTTTAAAAAGTTTTAAGAAAAATTGTTCGTCTCGAAGGCGGACATCCAATGATACTACACTCAACCCCCTATCCCCACCCCCCGGGGAGAGGGGAGTCAATTTGGAAATCTTAAATAGGAACCACCATCTTTTATTGCATATTCTGATTCTCCGTGAAAAAATAAGTAACTTTTGCAAACAACTTTTTTTTTTGTTGCGTCATAGATGGCGCTGTAATCGACAAAAATCAGAATGGCTTACAAACGAAAAATGCGGCATTTAAAACTTTTTCAGAATATCAGGAAAACTAAAAATCGGATTTTTAAAAAGTTAGAATAAAAGTTGTTCGCCTCCAAGGGGGACATCCAATGGTACCACACTCAACCCCCTATCCTCACCCCCGAGGGCGGGAGGGGGGTTAACTTTGAAATCTTAAATAGGAACCACCATTTTTTATGGCATATTCTGATTCTCCGTACAAAAGTAAGTAACTTTTGCATTCAACATTTTTTCGGTGCGTGATAGATAGCGCTGTAATCGCCAAAAATCAAAATTGCTTACAAACGAAAAATGAGGTATTTAAAACTGTTTTTGTGGATCTCTGGAAAACTAGAAATCGAATTTTGAAAAAGTTGCAATAAAAGTTATTCGCCTCGAAGGGGGAAATCCAATGACACCACACTCGACCCCCTATCCCCACACCCCGGGAGCGGGAGGGAGGTGAACTTTGAAATCTTACATAGGAACTACCATTTTTTATTGCATATTCTGATTCTCCGTGAAAAAATAAGTAACTTTTGCATTCAACATTTTTTCGTTGCGCCATAGATGGCGGTGTAATCGACAGAAATCAAAATGGCTTACAAACGAAAAATGAGGCATTTAAAACTGTTTTTGGGGATATCTGGAAAACTAGAATTCGAATTTTGAAAAAGTTGGATTAAAAGTTGTTCGTCTTAAAGGGAGACATTCAATGATACAACACTCGACCCTCTACCCCAAGCCCGGAGGGCGGTAGGGATCAACTTTGAAATGTTAAATAATAACTCCGTGTTTTATTCCCGATTCCCATTCTCCATGTAAAAATACATAACTTTTGTATTAAGATATTCTTTTCGTTCCGTGATAGATAGAGCAGTGATCTTCAAAACACTGTTTATGAACTTCTACTTCTTCTTCTTCTTTTTATTATTATTATATGCAATAGCATCATTGATAATAATTATATTGTCTATGTAGGATACTTGAAGAGAGTACTTGAAGCTACACACAGGATTTGGCCTTTTTTGTGTCGACGCGACTCGTAACTCGACCCGAATTCGAGTCGAATTGGAAAGAATTTTTCTAGCTCAAATATGTTTGTTTCGAGTCGAGCTCAAAAAATCTATTTCTAGTCGAGTTGAGTTTCACAGAAAACTCTCTCGAACTTGCTTCTGCCCATCCCTAAACGCCGTTGACAAGTGATGAGAAAATGTTCGAAGTGGTGACTATTTTCTGCAATACATTCTTTATCATTCAAATTACAGTCTATGAAGCAAAGAGTGCGCTCGTGCGTCGTAATCCATGGTCAGACTCTCGCTGTACATGTAACACTTGCAATGTGTGTTGCAGAAAACGGGCACCATTTCGAACATTTGTTTCAGTAAACAATGGAGATGTGTGAGAAACAAGGAGACTCTCCTAAAACAAGAACCAGGATGGTTAGAGGCAAGAAGACTCGCCTTGAAGCAAGCAGCTCGATGGTAATTGGTCCATGACATTTGGGGACGAGATGTTTAAGTGCGGCCGCTTAGGCGCGAAATGTTTGGACACAAAACCTTTTGTATAAATAGGTTTCCTACCTATATATACTGTATTTCATATCTGGAATCCGGTTGCCTTATGCTGAGTCGTTTTGACCTTTGATTAGCGTCATACTAAAAGTTTGACTTCTGCAGGAAACATATGTTAGTCGAACTCTTTAGTATGGCACTAAACACCCTTTATAACGACTCTGCATAAGACCCCGGATGTTTAGGGACTAAAATATGAAAATAGGCTCTTGAAATTTCAAAAAACTTCCACAACAATTTTGCAAAAACTAAAAATAACGTCTTGAACACAGCAAAGTTCTGCACGTCATGAACAACTTATCTGTACCAGTAAAATAATAATAATAATAAATAAAAATGCACCAAATTCTCGACTATCCGCATCTCTAGTATCAGATCTCCATACCAGGCCTGTATTCAGGGGGCCTAGGGGATGGTTCCCCCTAAAATTTTCCTAACCCTTTAACATTTTCACGGTAGGCTTGCAAATGAACTATAACACGGTTGGATTGGGTCCCTCCTAACTTCAGCCGGGTCCCCCTACATTTTTGGGCTGGCTACCGGCCTGCTCCGTACTATGCGACTTAGTTTTGGAAGAATATTTCTTTTTAATAAATTAAGATATATATGTAATAAGGACATGTAATTTGTTAAAAAAAATTTTTTTTTCTTAACGTTTAGTTATTTTAAAAATGTGACTTAAAATGTATACAACACTGCACATATTTTCCTTTTTGTTTTTTCTTTTTCTATAATAAATTATTAAAACGAATGTTACAAAACATAGGAAATGTTTATTAAGTAATGAATAGGAGCTGTTTTTGGAATAAAAATTAAGTTTTTAACGCTATGGGTGGGTGTTTCAGGAAGTGAGTATTTATTGAATGCTTTTTTGTTATTCGATCTACCCATTAGGCCGGATAGTTGAGACTATTGTATTAACAGAATGTTATTTCAGATTTCATAAAAGTAGGCACTAGCTATTCATTGAAATAGGAGGAGTGGTACAAATAATATTTACTGTAGGCAGCCTGTAACACACTGTAAAAAATTTCGTCTTAAATTTACTGATCGATTACCGTCAACTCTCGCTGCCACCCGATTACCCTAAATTTTACGGACCACCGTTTTTTCATAAAAACGGCAGACTGTATATTTAGAAGCAAAATAATATTGACCGTATTTAGAAACAAATTTGGTACCGTATATTTTACGGTAATTACCGTAATATTTAGGGGTCGTTTTTTTAAAACAAAGCACAGGTGTGTTATTACCGTACAAGATTTACGGTAATAACACACCTGTGCCCTCTTGCTAGATCCAGTAAGAATTCTTGCTGGTCAATATATATTGACCCAATTTTCATCGAATTGCTGGAAACTGTATCAGTACACACACTGGCTAGCAATAATTTTTGCTGGATGGATGCAACTAGAGTGCACACTGGTCCACTGCTGTTAAAGACTACTTAACTAATGAAAACAAAAGTGAATGAAAGAAGCGTTGCACCTACGACGTGCATAATATCCATAAGAATAAAAGTTGAAATTAATTCTTAGTTTGTAATATCGAACCCTTGTTCTGATATCATCTTGAACATACATTGCTTTTTCTATTCAAAATTACTAATTTTGTCATGTATTGAACGAAATACCAGAAGAGGATTCGATATTACATACAAAAGAATCTTGAATTTTATAGCTGTTTTCGCACGCTTTGAAGAAGTAGTTGAAAAAAACATCAATGCCCTTTTAAGATATTCATAAATCGATATTCTGTTACAATGTTAAGACTAGCATTATTGCATGTATTTTCGCTATGAGTACCAGTAGACTAATAGGCCTCAAATATTCTAATCAGCGATTCATTCGATTAGTCGCATTATTACAGTTTCAGATAACCAAGCAGGCACTCGCCAACATAGCTTAGAATGACCAGAAGTACGACTAAACAAGTGTAAAACCATATGACTTCTCACAACACTGCCTACAGTATCCAGTATCCGCTATCTCAAATTAATAAATACGTGTTTGCATAATTATGTAACAATGGCATCAATGCTAAAAAAAAATCGAACTTCCAGAGATCGAACTCTTGCATATTTAGTCTATTAAACGCTCAAATGTATTAACAAGACACCAGAACAGATTATAGGTACTCAGAACAAAATTAAAGATAAAATCATTTACAGAAATATTTTTCAAATCTAACAATTTATTTATCCAGAAAAAAATAGACAGCATGGTCGCCCGATGAAAATTTTCTAGGGGACTCAATTCCCTGGTTACTATATACCTTGATATTTTTTATTTGTATTAAGAAATTTAATACGTTTTCACTAGCTAGGGGAGCGACCCCCAGCCCCTCCTTCGGGCACACATGAGTGACAGTATACTTTTGTTTCTGTAACATGAAAAATTCCAGTTGATGCAACACAATTTATTTAATGCTGTTACGGTAAACTACGAAGCACTTTTCCTTTTTTTTTAAGTATTTCAACATTGTGATTCTAATTCTAGCTTCACAAACCACTCGTAGTTGGCTACATTATCATAAGACTTTATACATCCAGCAGCTTCTTGGTTTCGAATCGTTGCACTTTGGAGCGATCTGCTTGCCACGATAGCCAACTAAAGTTTTTTTTTGTCACCGAACAAAGTTCAAATATTAACATGGTGCTTTCCCATACATTACCTTGCTTAATGGTGAATTTCCAGAATATCTTCAACAGTAGTAGGCCTATTGTATATATCACATCTGAAAACCACACACTAAACAAACAAACAAACAAACAAACAAACAAAGGAAAGAAACGAAACAAAACAAAGCACAACACATCCGAACCTATGCGCCATGAATCCTCGCTTCGAACATGTGCTTTTTCTCTCCAATGCGCATGCCCGACACAAGCATCTGACAGGAAAACGGTCTCCTACCATTATTTTAGAAAAACGGTAAACCGTATATTCTTTACGGTAGGAGGCACTTATTTGCACGGTTATCGGTTACAGTGCACCCCAAACTAAACTTCTGTCCTTTATAACATATCTAACATAAAGGAACGCTATTGATCGAGTTGGCAGTTTATTGTTGCACTTCGAAGGACAGAACAAAGCAGAGCAAGGTGTACGAGGCAATGCTTCGAGAAGAAACCTTCCCATGGAAAGAAGAAAACATATTCGGGCAGATGAAAAATTCGTACTGTTGTACAGAAATTTTGAAACTTTTGATATTGTATAATACCGAAAGGCACTTTGCACATCAGGGTTACTTTGCGCAAAATATGAAGAGTTTCACAGTTCTCTGTCGGCAAAACCATGAACAGAAAACAGAAAGTTGTATCTGTATCACCGAGAGGATTCATTGTTGTAGAGGTATGGAAAGCAGTCACTGTAAAGGCCGCCAAAATTTGAAAGATATCACGTACAAGATTTTCCGTCAAAGTTAAGTCAGTTTCATAGAATACTACCGTGTATAATGGAACTTTGATGCAATAGTTGAAATTGAAATGTGAAACGTTTTAAAGTCATAAAAAAGTAAAACTGGGAGAAGGGAGTTTCAGTCTGTACCCGGGGTTACTTTGCACCGGTCCGAAATACCGCTTAGATAGGAAATTATTACTACTGGAATCTCCTGCATTCTAAATTTAGGTAAATTTCCTATTTAGGAAGATGCTGGAATGAATTTCTTGTTGGAAAATAAATTATGAACAATGGCGGATCCAGAAAAGTAGTTTGAGAGAGGCTTTACTCACAAAGACTTAGTTTTTTTTTTAATGACTAGACTAGAAATGACTAGGATTTCAGCTTATACGTATAGAAATGACTAACATTAGATTTTTAAAATAAGAAATCGTGCAATTTGGGTGGTTTCAACCTGAAAGTCCCAAATCCCGTAAATCTCCCACTAATTACGGTTGGGATGATATTCTTGGACATAAGGAATAGACCCTAACCAAGGCAAATCAGTTCCGGGGAATTTTTTTCTGTTCCTTAGTGGGGCATATGCTAAACTATTAAAATGTGGTTCCTGTGCCGGTAGCAGAAAATACAAAATTTCTTTACAAATATCGATAATTCAAACTAAGTACTGATACCAGTACCATCATTCTAATATAAATATTTGTAGACTGCATGCAGGTTTGTGTAGAAAGTAAAATGTATAAATACTGAAGGGAAAACATTGCACAGAAAAATTATGTTCCTATGTCGAACACACTTTATTGTATATTGTGCAAAGCTATGGGGGTACTTCGCACCAAAGTTTATATTTTAATAACTATGGTTATACTGAATGTTTACTAATAAACTTGCACTGATGTTTTCGTTATAGGTATTATATGTTTAAAATACAGTGTTCTAAATCATTACGTTTGTAAGTTTCATGCGACTTTCTTTAAAATGGCTTAAATCTTGTGCTGATTTGCGGTACTTGCTGGGTTTGGCCCATAATTTCGTCATGCAATGATAATGTCATGGTAAATGTAACATAAGATTTTTTTCCTTCTGCATTAGGCATATACAAAAAATTACTAGAACAAAACTAGGCCTAAGCATTTAATGTAATTGAGACTGATTACCATAAGGCATACTGTAATAACGTAACGAAAATTTAGTTTTTGAAGATTTGTTTTTTAGAAAATTGATGTCAAATTTCATCTTTCTGAACTTCTTAAGTGGTGCAGTTATTTTTAATGACATAGTATTTGTGATATTAGTGTCTATTTTCAAGGCTTTTAGTGCGAAAACATCTGGGTTTTCGTTATGAAAAACATTATAATTATAACCCTTTAAGTAGATTAACCTATTTAGATATATGGCTTTGAGCCCAAACATCTTGCGCCGAAACGGCCTTATGCCCAAACGTCCTGCTCCGGATGGTGAGAGGAAGGGAACCCACATTAAAAAAGCATCCCGAAGGCACAATTATTACTACATCCACGTCGTTGTTCCTGAGAAACGCTAAAACTAGATTTTAATACATTGATAAAAACTAACCTTAAGTGTTTCCAAATGCCCTCTCTAAGTGACATCTGTAACAGAAATTACACTAACAATGTGGACATAGTAATGTAATAAATTCTGGAGGATCAAGTGTTTTTGCTATAAAACACCGGTTTATCATTACAGATTTTAGAATAACTGCCTTTCTAATATGAGATTGTAGAGGGGGAATCAAGTATGGTGTAATTTGGTAGCATTTCCCAAAATATGACAAGTATTAACTTTTCTAATCTGATGTATATTTTCTAACTAACTTTAATTTTGCCGAGTGTTTGTAACCCATCTTTATTTTGCCCATTACAGCGCCATCTATCACGCAACGAAAAAATGTTCAATACAAATGTTACGTATTTTTTTACGGAGAATCAGAATATGCAATAAAAAATGATAGTTCCTATTCAAGATTTCAAAGTTGACCCCCCTGCCGCCCCCGGGGGTGGGGGTAGGAGGTCAAGTGTGGTATCACTGGATGTTCCCCTTTAAGGCGAACAACATTTATTACAACTTTTTTAAAATCCGATTTTTGGTTTTTGAGATATTTCCAAAAACAGTTTTAAATGCGTCACCCGGTATATAGTTCATAATCCAAGTATTAAATTGCCACACAACAAATGCTGTGTAAATCCTCGAGTTGTCTTCATGTCATATCTCTAGCTATAATGCTACTTACTAGTTCATTAGGACGCGTCGAAGACGGTGGGCATACGATAGCACTCACATTTTGATGTGACGGTGTCAGGGGTAGAGTCTAATTTATTGGTTGGTCTTGTACTTCCTATAATGTTTTTGCAGTATGTATTATTATTACCGCCGCTGTTAAATTGTAAGTTATGTCGAGGGAAATGTCCTCTTAACAGTTGGTTGCGGAAGGTAGTGGAAACGTTATGTGTTTTGGGAGGAAGGTTAGTCGACACAGCCACATGCTTACTCCCTCTACGGTGAGATGTTTTGTAAACAGTAATGTAATTTCTAATCTCCCTTCACTCGCCGTGATGCAGCCTACCGATGATTATGTCCTAACATTTGGTCATGAAATGTAAACAACTTTTCTGCTGTTATTAAGGATAATACTTAAACATTGTTGTTACTCATCTTTTAGTTGTGTTGGCGTTAGAAGTTTTCTGGAATCTTTAAAGACTGAATACAGATGATTTTTTTCTCTAACAACTGAGTTTAGCTGTCCATGTTCACTAATGCCAATTCCAATATAATACGCATTTACAAGAGAGTTAATTAAACATGATTTGCAAGGTATGTGGTGTTGTTCCGAAATTATTTTTTTTCCTTCTTTCTCTTTCTCCGTACCGACGATGCCATTAGTGTGCAAGAGTCTGGATTTAAATAGCGTTGTGCTCACTGGTCTATAATTGTAGCGTAAGAAAGGAATTTATCGGCGACCATTTTTTTTCTTTCCTTTCCCCTAACGTCAGCTATGAACAAAGGTGTAAGTGATTGGTGCAACTTGTACAACATAATAGTGACTTCCTAGTCACGAGTCTATAAGGTCGTTACGGGTTTACTTATTCAGCCAGAATTCTAATTACTGTAAATCTGACCGTCTGAAGTTGGCTACCCAGTCATAGAATCGAATTAGCATAAAGTGTATCACCTCAGTTGCGCACACATGATCACTTCAGAGGCCTGAAAAAAAAAACAGTATGGATTTTGTTATTAATATCAAAATTGGATTACTAACACACACAAAAATGTTGCATTACTTTTTGGAACAAAACTCAGAAGAAATTTTTATTCTGTAATGTTGGTTTCTGTTCACATTGAAATCGTCTGTTCAATTTTCTTGTTGTAAATCGATAAAATATTTTTGCATGGTTGTTTTGCTGTGTTCAAACAATGAGTTCAAAACAATTTTTCTACTTCTACTGGGATATACAATATATATAAATTTTATTTATTTACTGTCTTCCATGACTTAAGAAAATATCGACCCCTTTCTCCACACGTCAATTTAAATTCTTGTGTAGAAAAATTAGGGAAGTTAAATATTTTCCCCTTTAAATAACAATAAGAAATGAGTAAAATTTTTTCCCCAATTACTCAGTTTAAAATCCATAATAACTATTATAATTCTCGGTATGGATTTATTTATATAGCTTTATTTTACGTGGCGAGGTTAAGGTTAATAATGCGCTACATTTGGATGGAGTGGCACATTTGGACTGGTATTAAGAGAACATTTTTATTCACTTCTGAAATATTTTCTCAAGACAATAAAACATATAAAATAATTAGGGAAAATGATTTTGTGAAAACCAGAAAGTGATTAAAATATATAGTTACTTAAGATGACCTGGTGTTCATGTTTCATTATAAAGAAGTTGTCATTGTAATAATTATTCTACGTGGGCTAATTGAGCTGAGCAAATCGAAATTCGTATATGCTTAGTTTGCGTTTTGCTCAGCTTATACAGTAAACTTTAACCACCATATAGTTGACTAAATTGCAGGTTTGCTCTCGTAGGGAATGTTTCATGACGAGATTTACAAGTAATCTATTCCAGATCAATCGTATTCACAAGGAATATTGACTGAAAAGCCATATTTGTTAAATTGAAATTTGAAGTGCAGACATGCAACAAAAAATGGATGAGTGTATTGTTGGTTGTACCAAGGTTTAGGATTCTGTATATAGTGTTAAATAATAATTCAACTCTTAGGTATTTTTCAAATTAACAAGTAAGCAGGAAATGGGAGGGAGATCTACTGTCAAGTCTAACAAAGAGAAATCTACCAGAGAAATTCACAAGTTTTTTCACAACTGAACAGTGTCTAGCAGTGCCAGTTCCTACAATGGTGAACAATCGTTACAATGTCATTTTTTCCTTATAATTATGGATAAAATCGACATGAAATTTATAACCAATTATTTTCTTACTTCCATGAGTATATTTTTGGTACAATCAGACGCTTTTCTGAATTTTCACGTACCTATTCCATTTACCAAATCATATTCATGTGATCTTACATCATTGAATTATGAAATGCAAATATTATCCAAAACTTCAAAACGATGCGAGGAAGATGGGGCAAAAGTAGTTCATTTATTGGATTTCATCAGTTCTTAAGGAAGTAGATGTTGTCATTCCATGAAGTACATAAACGGACAACAATTTCTCTGACAATACCAGTTTTCAGCTCTGGATGTGAAAGAATGTTTTTTTTTCTGAAGCAAATTAAGTGTCTTGTTCAGAATCATCATCATCCTATGATTATGATGATTCTTACTGGCAGGTCACTTGCAGCAGCTAAGAAGCTTCCATGCTCCACGGTCCTCCGCTAACCTCTTCGTCTTCACGTATGATCTTTCTGTTTTTATATCATCCATTAATTGTAGTCTCCTTCGCCCTCTGCCTCGTTTTCCCGCCACCATACTTTCTATTACGTCATGATACAATTTCTTTTTAGGCAATGTCCCAACCAGTTTCTCTTCCTCTTCTTAACAATATCAAAAAGTGTTCTTTTCTCCCCCACCATTTCTAACACTCTCTCATTCGTTTTCCGCTCGACCGAACTAATTCTTTCCATCCTTCTCCACAGCCATATTTCGAATGCTTTCACTCGTTTTTCATCAGTTTTACGTAATGTCCACGTTTCCACCCCATACAGTACACCACTCCACACGAAGCATTTTAGAGTCTTTTTCTCAACTCTCTATTTTAGGTCCCACAAAAGAGATTTTTCTTTCTCCTAAAGGCTTCTTTTGTCATTCCTATCCTTGCTTTTAATTCAAGTTCGCACTTCATGTCATTACTAAGAATATTACGCAGATATCAAAAACTATTCACTTATTTTATTTTCTCCCCTCCCACTTTTATATTTGACACAGACCTCTTCGTTCCAATCACCATAGTTTTTGTCTTTCTAACATTTATTTTCATCCCTCATTCTTCAAAGCCCATCTTCAGGTATTCTAACATTTTATTGATTTCCTTTTCAGATTCTGCAACAAGCGCCGTATCGTCTGCAAATCTTATGCATCTAATTATTCTACCTCCTACCAAAATGCCGTCATCATCATAGAAACTTTTTTCACCATCTCTTCTAAATAGACTTGAAATAGTGTTGGCGAGAGGCAGCATCCTTGTCGAACTTCCCTTCCCATTGCACTCTCTTCCGCGAGTTCTTCCCCTATCCTAACACTTACTTGTTGGTTCATGTATAACTTTCTTGTGAGTCTTCGATCTTTCCATTCCAAACCTATCTTCTTTAGAACTCCCAACAACAATTTCTAATTCACGCGGTCAAAAGCCATTTCTAGATAGATAAATACAACATACACCTCTTTTAATTTTTCTATAAATCTTTCACCGATCGTCCTTAATAATCCAATAGCATCTCTTGTACCCTTACCTCTTCTGAACCTGAACTGCTCCTCCTCAACTTCTATATTTGTTCTTCCATATAACCTTCTGTTCAGTATTCAGAGCAAAAATTTAGCTGCATGAGATATGAGACTAATAGTTCTATTATCCTCACATCTCATTGAGTTCGATTTTTTAACCATCGGTATCATGATCTTCTTCAAGATGTCTTTTGGTCACTCCTCTGTCTCATGTATTTTATTGCATAGTCGGGACAATTCTTTCTTTCCCTTGTCTCCTATATTTTTTATGAATTCGATTGGTATATTATCTATCTCGGTTGCCTTTCCATTCCTAATCTCGGATACATACTTTTCACACTCATCCCGAAGAATATTAAATCCTTTATCATCCTCGCCTACTTCATTTTCTACTTCAACATTTAGGCTACACGGTCTCTCCGTACTCTCATATAAGTTTCCCACGTATTATTTCCATCTTTTTATGACCTCATTTCTGTCGCTGACTACCTTCCCATTTCTGTTTTTTACTGTCATCGTAATACACCCTTCTTTCCTCGGAAATTCCACGTATTTCACCTCCTTATACATTCCTCATATTTCCCAACTCTTTCTACTTCTTCTTAGTCCTCGCATTTTCTTTTGTAAAACTCTTACCTCGCTCTGTCTGTTTCTCTCCGTAACTCATTATTCATATTTCTGTACATCTTTCTGCCCTCTTCTGTATCAACCTGTTTCCGCGTCTTCCTTTCTCTTATTTTCTGCAACATCTGCCCTGTAAACCATAGTTTCTTAGCAGTTTTGTGTTCGCGGTAACCCACTGCTTCTTCTGCAGCCTGCTGTAAGCAAAGTTTAATGTATTCCCACTGTGCGTTACTATCTGCGCCTATTCTTTACTGGTTTGAATATTTTTCTTCGAATTTTTCAACGAAAAGTTTTGTTATTTTCTCGTTTTTCAACTTTTCAGTATTCAACACTTCGTTACCTACTTTTCTTGTCTACACTTTTCACTTGAATATCTACTTCGGCCAGCACGAGATTATGATCAGAGAAAATATCAGCCCCGGGAAGGGTCATCGTGTTTTTTAAGCTATTCCCGTACCTGTCCTGAATCATAACATAGTCTATTTGATATCTTCCACAGTCTATTGGTGATTTCCGTGTATATCTTCTTCTCTTGTGCTGATTGAACCAAGTATTCCCAGTTACTAGTGAATTCTGTGTATAGAAATTCACTAGTTCCTCTCCCCTTTCATTTGTTTCACATATACCATATTTGCCTACGATACTATCTTCCTGTTTTCCTCCCACAGCTGCACTGAAATCTCCCATTACAATTACGCATGCACCCCTCTTCTCCCAATCTATAATGTCTTTTATTTTCTCATAATTTTCGGCTATTTCTTCAGTTGCATGCGAAGTCGTCGGTACATATGTCTGTATCACCACTAGATCCTTCGTTTTCCCTTTCAGTCTTAACATCATAACTGTATCATCAATAAATTGCTCAGAATAGAATGGTGGATATAAGGTGCTGAACGTATTTTACTATTCTGGGGAAAGGAAAAGAACGTAAACTTCTTGTGTTGTCGAAAGTGTTAGATATGTTCTCTGTAGCGCATGACAAGAAAGGAATTACGATTTATTAACTAAGGTTTACTTTTGCTCTACTATTATTTCCATAAGGACATGTAGTGTGCTGTAGAAATCTAGATATCTTGTGCTGTACAGTCATCAAATGTCCTCCCTTTAACATTTTCCGGTACAACTTCGAAATATCAAAACAGACTACAAGAAACCTCTGAATAACGGACACCAATGGGACGGGAATTTTTGTCCGTTACAGAGAGGTTACAAAAAATTAATTTTCTCAATGGTAATTGTATGCAGTAATATACAGTAAATACATTATGTATGAACGTAAATACGTAAAGTTCAATATGAAAATACTCTATTAAGTACGTACTTGAATTACTGGTTCGGATGAAGGAAAAATTCATTTCTGTTTAATAATATTATTGTTGGGAAATGTGTTAATATGTTCGTATACTGCAAATGATAATGCGTGTATGGTAAGTTTCTTAAGGACATGTCATCACCCTGTAAAAAAACCATTAATTCACTTACCGGCTATATTAAAAGTAAAAATTGCTTTAAAAAGTATGCAATATTATTGTTAAATACTGAAAATGTGGAGAAGAAACTCAAAATTTCTTGGGGAAAAGTCTGCAGTAGTTCTCTGCCGTGTGCATCTTACGGACACTAGTTTCTGTTCGAAATTTGCTTGCAACTGTTGGATCAATTGGAGAACTTCTATTTCACAGCGATTAATGGCAAATTTCTTTAATTGTTCAACTGTTTGAGACACCAATTTGTACAAAAGAAATTTTTTTCTTTTCAAAAAGAAGTGAAAGAGAAAACATTGCTTGTTGAAAAATGTTATCGCAAAATAAACAATGTTTCTTTTGTTATCTATGAAATTGTCGGGAAAGATGCAAGGCCCAGAGGAAAAAGCACTAAATTAGTTAGGGAAGCTAAGATCCGCATAGAATTCTTGACCATACAACTAACCCTGCATAAGTGTTAGTGCTTATTGAAGATTTTCTAGAATTTCCACCAGAGAGCACTTTATTGCAGGCAGAAAAAAAGAAGCATTTGAAGTTCAGCTTGAAGTTGTTCTGTTTGATGATAAATACACCTGTGGGGAAAAGACTTATCTGTCTACTGTCAAATATCGCAGAACCAAGAATAATTCCTTTCCGTTATGAAGGGGTTAATGAAACGTTTGGGGTAAAAAAGGACTGTCCGCGTTCGTATCTGAGAGTGTCCGTAAAAGAGAGGGTTTTGTTCCGTAAGAGATCACATATTTTTGCCGGGACAAAAAAATCTGTCCGTATTATAGAGGTGTCCGTTAAGGGAGGTTTCACTGTACTACGTATTGTATACTTGTAGTATATGTAGAAGTCATTCTCTTTATTTTTAGGCTGTCAAAAGTTACATTGAAATATATTTCATGAACAGACGTTACTTTAGTTGATAGTTGAAATAAGATTAATTTACAATTATGTAATATGAAAACAACAACGTAATTCACGTTGTACTCTATGTAAGTCAAAGATCATACAAATATCATTTTTTGTACTTGAAAATAGCAGTCCCATAAAATATCTCTGCCTCTACGTTGCCCCCATAAAAATTAAAGCTCGTATCGTCACTGGTAGTGTTGCTGAAGTTCAACAGATTCCAATCTAACCTTGCCCAAAAACGAGCAAACGCTGCAGGATTGTGTGCAGTCAAAGATATACGCAACGTTGTGGCCTAAGGTGTTAGCTCTTTCTGAAAGATTAGTCTGTAACACCATTCGCAGATAATGCACATATAGCAACAAAGTTATTACCAATAAGAGAGTGAACCCGACGCTGTACCGTACGGGCGTTCAACAACTGACAAGTAAACCTTACGTTTGGGTGAATCGAGTTGCTGACGGAAACACATATGAGAAAGTAGTACTAAATGTGGTCAGTATTTCAGTGAAGTTATAGGTGCGAAGCTCCAGAGGTTTAGGAGATATAGCTACCAGAACATTACATGGAAGTACAGAATAGTCTCCATACAGTTGGAGGTAAAAGCTCTATGAGACCTCTTGTAACGACAAAAGATGAATAACAAATATATGGGTACATATTAGGACTAGGGAGAAGTCATATAGTAAGGGTATATCTGACGGCGGCCATCTTGAAATCCGCCATTTTGAATTAAGGTTAAGTTTTTAAAATAGGAATAGGGTCATGTGATACATGATTTAAGACTCGAATTTAATCAGAAGAACAATGGTGACGTTAATTTTGATCTACGGGCAATTGGTAAAAAGTTATAGGGAAATTAAATATTGTTGCAGCATATGTATTAGTCCTTTACCTCACCTTGTAATTTTTTTGTTAATGATAATAATTAAATAAAAAGCAGGTGGATAAATATTAGGTCTATGGTAAGAGTTGCCTTGATGGCGGCCATGTTCAAATACGCCATTTTGAATCAGACCAAAGTTTTAAACAAAACGCATAACAGTGGCATCTTATTAATAGCAAATTTGCCATAAATCCAACGGTATAACCATTTTTGCTTTATCATTATTCAGCACAAAATTAAATGGGAATAGAGTAATGCAATAGATGACTTCGGGCTAGAAGTTAATCAAAAATAGAATGTTGGCGTTACAATGTTAGTTGTTTGATGCTGCACTTGCACGCCATTTCGTTGTTTTTCTTGTATCCTGTTCACATCTATTTCTCGTTCAGTATTTAAAACTTTGTCTGATTCAAAATGGTGGATTTGAACATGGCCGCCATCAAGGCAACTCTTACCATAGACCTAATATTTATCCATCTGCTTTTTATTTAATTATTATCATTAACAAAAAAATTACAAGGTGAGGTAAAGGACTAATACATATGCTGCAACAATATTTAATTTCCCTATAACTTTTTACCAATTGCCCGTAAATCAAAATTAACGTCACCATTGTTCTTCTGATTAAATTCGAGTCTTAAATCATGTATCACATGACCCTATTCCTATTTTAAAAACTTAACCTTAATTCAAAATGGCGGATTTCAAGATGGCCGCCGTCAGATATACCCTTACTATATGACTTCTCCCTAGTCCTAATATGTATCCATATATTTGCTATTCACCTTTTGTAGCTACAACAGGTCTTATAGAGCTTTTACCTCCAACTGTATGAAGACTATTCTGTACTTCCATGTGATGTTCTGGTAGCTGTATCTCCTAAACCCCTGGAGCTTCGCACCTATAACTTCACTGAAATACTGACCACATTTAGTACTACTTTCTCATATGTGTCTCCGTCAGCAACTCGATTCACCCAAACGTAAGGTTTACTTGTGAGGGTGGAAGCATATATTTCCAGCTTTGAAGTTTCGAGAGTTTTATAAGGCGTTCTGAAGAATCTAATTATATATTAACCACCTGTTGAGTAATATAGAGTAGTTGTTATTTGTGAAACGAGTGATAGTAAATCTAATGTTTAGTCATGGGATATTAAGTGTTCTGACCAGACCTTCTGATACATATACACGTGCACCACGCATTGTACAGTATAAATGCATGCTGCCATAATGAAACGAAAATAAACTAAAAATACACAAGTTATTCATTATTGGTAGTAAAGAATAACTAGCAAAATAATAAGTAAATGCTTCACACTTCATATTACCTATAATATTATTGTTTAGGTGAAAGTATATAAATCGATATTTACCCGTATCATTGTCTACCAATCTGTACATGTCCAGTGGTATGACCATAATTTTATATACAAAAATATAAGAAAGCTAAAGTCATCCGTTTGCGAAAGTGAGGAATAAATAGTAAGGTAAGTAGATACCTCATGTTTCCTAGTGTTTACAATATTATCGCATAGAAAACCAGCAACGTATTAGTTGATATTCATTGATATCTGTATCTGTTTATTTACACGTACAAAGTATTACATTCATCACCATATCTGGAGAAATATTATAATTATAAGGTGACCTGTTGGGAGAAGAGAGATATCAACAATAAAATGTTAATATAACACATTGTATTTCACGATGTTGATTAAATTTTATATTTTAATGGGTGCATGGAGTCGACGTTCATCACTACCTATTTGTTTTGTTCGTTTCTTCAGTTGTCCATTTCTGTTCAAGTACATATAATAAATATTAGAACTGGAGGAACAATATTACTAGGGCACTTCTCATGAAGTATAGTGATTGTCTCATTCAATAAATAAGTTATAATCATAAGAGCCTTGCGTGTTTTTATTTTGATAATACTAATATTCTTAGGAAGGTATCCACTCATAATTTATATCTTCATTCTCAGTGGATTAGGGTTAATCATAATTGCGTGATTACCTGCTGGTTATCCAGGCAGGATTCTTATTCACGTACAATATAATAAATACAATTCATTTATTACATCAATTTTAGTACCAGGTGTTTCATACTCGGGTCATAAACGAAGAAAGCGTGAATTTAATGTGAGTCATGTAGTATGTGAATATTAATAAAACACTATATTTATCATTCTATTAACCAGTTAGTCAGAATTAGTGATGGGCAGTGGGAATATTCCAAGTAAGGAAGAAAAATAAAAATTGGGAATATTCCCGGTTTTTTTCTTAGTATATAAATTACCGGGAAAGAATTTATATCTATTTCTTTTCCTTATCTTTCAAATTATAAGAAGCTTATAACTAATTACTTTATTTTCATTTATTATGATCTACTTGTAGGTTTTAAATAATTTGAAGGTTAAAAAAATAAAATTCTTTGACTATACATAACTAATAATATGATTTTTTAAACTCCATTTACGTTTGCACTAGAAAGTAGAGAGTGCTAATTTACAAACGATGAAAAGGAACCAGTTAGTAATGTAGAAATTATGTAGAAATATAGATGAAATACTATCAATAAACCCCGAACCACCGCTAGTAATAGACGTCGGTCTGTCTCCCGTCTCTGACTGGAATTTCTGATAATGTACTAGGACTTCTCTTACATGTGAATTAACGCATGAACTTTTGAGAAATAGATAGGAAGAAAGGTCGTGTGGGGCGATGTTAGTATAAAATTAAGATAGGTCAGTATGTTGCAAATATTGTGAACATAAATATGTAAGGGCAAATGTTAATAAAATAGTGAAACATGTGTCTTCTGGAAGTTATCCAAACTAATTTGTTTATAACATTTAAAAATATATGTTTATAATATCAGTAGTAGAATCAAGTTTAGAATCTCCACTTACATATAAATTTAAACTGTTTAGTGGTGTAAAAGTATTTGGAGTTACTATACAATTTTTTCCCACATATTTACTCGCATAGAACATATTGTAAGTAAACATACATTTATGAATACTCTCTAAATATAATAACATATTAACAAAATATCATAATACCGTTCAGAATATACATTTTAAAGAATCCTCGGAGGACAACAGTAATAATATACTGTGATAAAAAAAACTACTTTGATTTTGAAATCACAATATACTAAAAGCATGCAATTTTCTTTGTGATTGCACATAAATTCCCTGAAAATATCCATTTTGGAGAATCTTTCCAGGGCATGTTCCCTAAAAATATCTTCCCGGGAATTTGCCAGTCATTATCCCTGACTCGAATTTCTGTAGAAATACTCGGATTTCTCTTATATGTGAATTAACGCATGAAATTTCGAGTAATAGGTAGGAAGAAAAGTCGGAAGGTCATGTGACAATGTTACATGCAAAAGTGTAAAGAAAAGTCAGTATCTTGCAATATTGTGAACATAAATATATATGCGCAAATGTTAATAAAATGTTGAAACACGTGTCTTCCCGGGAATTTACCCATCACTAGTCACAATATACATGCGTACAGGGCTCCAAAACTGGAGACTGCAAATACCAGCCTGGCGCCTAGATAATTTAATCTTAAATGTGTTCTACTATGTATCCTATTGGTGGCAAAGCGGAACTCTTAGATAGACAGGTCGCGAATGGCAGCTTGATAGTTTAGTTTGAGGAAAAGTGTTTGGGTAAATTTTAATTCTGCGAGATAAAATAAATTCCAAATTCCCTGATGACGATACAATGGTGAGTTCAGATCGAAAGTGTTAAATTCTCCGTATAATATATAAAAGACCATTATAGCGACCTTTACACATATCTCCTGAGAAAGTCAGAAATGTATTATTTGTAACCAAACGCCAGTCACGTGTACGTCCAAGTCAACGTACTCTGGTGCACAAGGTACACCGTAAGAACCTTACGTTTGAAACAATAAAAATTACAATGATTAAATTGTCGCCAATATAGGATTCAGCCACGGAAGCACAAAATCTCATTGTCGAATGTGGTACTATCAGGAGGAACACCGCAATGAGATAAGTGTAATAAAAGGTGACTTTTTTTAAAACTCACTGATTTCATTTGGGTCTGGAATTTTTAACTTATGTTCGATTTCCATATGGTTTGTGGCAGATGATCAAGTAAGAATAGGAGTTTTGTGAGATTATGTTTAATGGTTTAAATTCATCCGAATTAATACCGACAATGTTTCAAGAAAAACAGCAAATATTTGCAAGTGTACATTAGAACTGGAATGTGATTTTGGAATTTGAAGCGAAATCGCAGAATAAAAATTAAGTGTTAGTGGTAATACCCATAAAACACACATAGAATAGCTATAGTCGGTTTCTTGAGACAAACAACAATGAGATTTCTAGGGCTACCTACTGTACGATAACTGATATGTTCCACAACACCAGCCTGCGGGGTCCTATGATTCCCTATCTCACTCAGAAATAGTCCTGTTTCTTCCCATTTATTCACTAGTGGCCATATTATATTTCTGTCTGAGCAGAACGTGGGGGTAATTTGATTCTAAATGCCCTTTGCGTGGAACAACAGATTCCGTTCTCCAAAATCTTTTAACGATAAACTCATGTTGCTCCAAAGAGTATACTATTCTCTATGTGTCGTGATCTTACTCACACATTAACACAGAACTGTACAGCACAATTCCAAATACACCAGCCAAGCTTACTGTTTTGTATTAACCTTGGCAACGTGCCATCTAAGAAAAATATCCACACCGCACCACATTTCATTCTAATTGTAAGGAACACTGGCGAATATTTGCTGTTTTCTTTGAGGCATGCGCGATATTACTCTGGATGAATATAAACCAGTAAACATAGTTCGATAAATTTTCCATTTTTCCTTGATCATTTGCCACAAACCGCTTGAAAATAGTACTTCAGTTAGAAATTCTGAACTTAAATGAAATCCGTAAGTTTTTTTTTAAAAAAAACCTGTATAGTATCGAAACACTCATATCGGAAACTTCAGCACACGATATCAATTTATTCTTTAATAACGACATACTCGAATCAAACATATTTCATTAGGCAACAGAACAATTACATCATTATAGGTTTTGCCAGATGCACCAAGATTTTCCACTGGTTATTAATTTCGCGTCTTAGTAAAAGCGAATTCACTTCAGGGTATAATAAAACCATGTTTCTGAAATTTAGTGTGCCATTGCCTCAAGCCATCCCAGACCCTGCGAGCTAAGGAAGTCCTCTAATATTTGGACCACAAATGGGAAAGTCTCCATGTAGCAGGACCCGCTACAAGACGGTTACCTGCACTAAGAAGGGCCAAGAGTAAGTTAGAAATTTCCTGGCTACACCAGTTGTTATCAAACTTGTCACATTTAAGATAGAATTTTACAAGATTAACTTACTTATCACATTGTACCAGTACTTATGAATTTTAAAGTGCATTACGTACTTTATGAAAAAAATGTAAGAACGGAATGGAATTATACCTAATTCTGCTGAATGAATTTTTCAATTTTATAACTTATATAGAATTTAATAGCCCTATCGCATCGTCTGGAGTATTATATGTTTTCATGTTTTTATATTTTCGCCCTATATCTTAGAAATCAATATGTAAAGACTATGTTAAAAATGGCATGTATAATGTAACTCAAAATTTGTCGCATTTATTCCATTTTCTCTAGATTTATGGATAAAATTCGGTTATTGGTGAGCGAAGATAATAGAAAACAAACAGTTCATGAAGATATTTTAAAAATATATAGGAAAGCAATAAAAATATAAGCAAAAAGGAAAATTACACTCGGTTTTATGCATCCCGGCAATCATGCTTTCCACGGACTTTTGCAGTAGCAGAGCGCAATTGAAAAGGGAAATTGACAATTTCCAGTAAATTCGCTGGAGCAAGAAATTGCAAATTAGACAAAAATATTGAATTTCTTGGTTTGAACCTAGTGTTTACATTGCCTGCCAAGTATAAATTAGTGTGTAACCAGGATTTCAGATGCAAATAGAGAAACAAAGAGCAAAACTCTTTTCTTGGGGTTTTAAGTGAAACTCGCAATTGCTACAAAAGAATCCAAAAATTTAAGATAAAATATAAATTTAGAAGAGTCTCCGTAGGTAGAGGTTAAATATATGTTGTTCAACTATTTTGACACCAGATCGAATCCCATCCCGTCCAAGAAATGTATAATTTTCATGTTATTAAGAATTGAAACAATATAATAAACAAATAACATATAGCTAGCTTCCTTTAGTCGAGGTATTTAGGCAGGATTAGCGAATTAATGGTAAAAGCAGTTTTCAGTTTATAGTGTTGTATGCTCGGTTCACCCATCCGAGCTCTTGCACAGCAGACCAACTTTAAATGTGTTTTATTAAAACTAAACTCCGATTGAATCCCGTTCTATACTCTAGAAACGTATGACGTTTTTACGTATATGTATGATCGTGTTTTCTTAAACGTAATATTTGACTGAATCCTTTTGTACACTATGGGCATGTATGAAAGTTTTCGTGTGTATTGAAATGTGTTTTGAATTTGATTTTCGATTAAATTGCTGTCCACAATCTTCGCACGGATACCGTTTATCACAAGTATGTATTTACCCAGCTTTCCACACTTTGAGCATTTGTGTGATATTTTTCAGCAGTAGGTATAACATATTTCTTGCTAAACTTGATTATTGAATAAATCGCTTTCCACAGTCTCCGCATATGTTATTTCTTTTACCTGTGTGCTCGAACATATGTTTTGCCGAATTTGATTGTAGAATAAATTGCTTTCATACTCTTCTCACGTAGGATGTTTTACACCTGTTTGAATTAAGATGTATTTTGTTAAATCTGAGCTTTTCGTGAACTCTTTTCTACACTCTGAGCATGTGTGACGTTTTTACTTGTATGTATTAACATGTGTCTTGCTAAACTTGAACGTTGCCTAAATTTTATTTAACACACACAGCATGTGCGAGGATTTTCATCCGTATGTAATAACATGTGTTCCTGTAAATTTGATTTTCGACTAAACAGCTTTCCACATTTTGGGCATATCTATGACTTTTCACGTGTATGTATTAACACGTGTCTTGCCAAACTTGATTTTTAATTAAATTTGTTTCCATAGTCTCCGCACATGTGACATCTACATCTTTTACCTTTGTGTATGTACAAGTGTTCTGCTAAATTTGATTATCGAATAAATTGCTTTCCACACTCTTCGCACGTATGTCCTTTTTCACCAGTATGTATTAACATGTGTTCTGTTAAATTTGAACTTCGCCTGAATCCCTTTCTACACTCTGGGCATGTGCGAGGCTTTTAACCTGTATGTAATAGCATGTGTTCTCGCAAATCTGTTTTTCGATTAAATTGTTTTGGACAGTCTGGGCATGTGTGAGGTTTTTACCTGTATGTATTAGCATGTGTTTTGCCAAATTTAATTTTTCAATCAATAAATAATATTAAGCACGAAAGGAATCGAAAAACGATTGCGTGTAAAATACGGCAAGAATTGGAAGATATTTACTTGTATCATATTTGTTATTCTATCTTAAATGCTAGGTGTTTTTAAGCAGTCACACGTTTTATTTTGTGAGAAACTCTACTCTGATGCTATTGTTCTGTTACAGGAAATCTTTGTAGAAATGTGGAACTGACAATTATCAGAGTTTCCATATCAATTCTATTCCCCAAGCGAGAAAATGTTCTTTTCTTTCTATCAAATTGTACCTACATATAAATATATGGTATCAGTTTTAACGCAAGAGCGTACCAAGATATATATGTTACAGAGCGTACCAAGATATATATGTTACACTGGGAAACTCTATAGGGAATTTGGTCAATAGACAATTTCTCCTTCTAACTCGAGTGCAAGCTGAGAAACAGGCCTTACTTTAATAATATTAGTGTACTTCATTAATAGGCGTGTTCCAATATCCAATTTACTTCCATGATCACAGGAACAATTATAACTCACATAAATTATTATACATCCAAAACGAATTTCCTTTACGATAAGTCATCATTGGTATTTTGGAATTTTACAAACTAGTAAACTTTATTCATAAACATATGTATAAAATTCATTGAACGGGACGCAGGTTTAATGACATAACTATTCGTACTTGAAGTAATACCGTATTCACGCGTGTATGCCGCGATCCCCCCACTTTCTTGAACGTTAATATTAAAAAAATCTCGTGTAAGCAACGCACCTCAATTTTCTCAAAATAAAAGTACTATATATTTTTCATCCTACTTTTAATCATTAAAATCGTTATACACAGAGACAATCCAAAAAAACTGTGATTATTAACAGAAATCACTCCCGTGTCTAGCTTTCTTCGTCGCCGTCGTCTCCCGAGGAGCTGGAGCACGTATCACCATCGGACTGAATAAAGTCTTCGCTCTTACCGCTGGCATTGGAAATGCAGCATTTTTAAAGCTGGGGACGACAAGATCCTCTGGAATTGAATTCAATGTTTCAATAATCCATTCGCACAAAAAGGGAAATGCAGGTTTCTTAATTCGACCAGTTGGCGTAGTTTCGTGTACTGCAGTCGCCATCCATTCAGTGCACAATCGCCGCAAGTGGTTCTTGAAAGGCCGGTAGATGCATATATCCAAAGGTTGCAGTAGAGATTTACATCCACTAGGAATAACAACCAAATCTCTGTGCCCTTTCTGAAGACGTTTCTTAATCACATCAATTAAGTGTCCACGAAAACTATCAAGAACCAACATAGTAGAAGGCAAACGGTGGAGAGCACCACGATGTGTCTCCAAAACACACTGCAGCCAGTCTACTTCCAACTCATTATCCATCCAACCTTTTTCCTGTGCTCTTACAAGAATTCCGCTGGGAAAATACATTCCTTTTGGCAGTGGTTCTCGTTTGAACACAACAAAGAGCTGCAGTTTCTTGCCATCAACTAACATGCAAAACATAACAATACAAACAGTTTCTCGTTACCGCTTGTTACAACGGAGAATGTTCTTTGTCCCTTATTCTCAACAGTAACATCTAGTGGCATATCAAAAACACAGGTGTTTGGTTCACATTGCCGATTTGCTCTAATGAATAGGCATTTTCATTCCGAAGTCTGATAACGTGGCGCTGGAACTGGATCACTTTTTGCTCGTATGTCTCTGGCAAACGCTGAGCGATTGTTGTTTTTCGTCTGAGTGAGAGACGATGTCTTTAGAAAAAAAGTTGTATCCATCCTCTGCTGGCTGTAAGTCTCCTGGCTTTAAACCCATTTCCCTGGAAATTTTAATGGCCTTCAATTGGCACATTTCTGTTGACACTGCGTACCCAAATTGTCTTTTGCTCATTATAAAGTTACGCATCTGCTCTTCTAGTGCGGGATACTTTACCTTTTTAACTCGAAAAGCCATACGATAAGCTTCTTTATTTTTTCTCCAATCCCGAATGCACGATTCAGATACGCCATATTTTCTACCAACGGCACGATTCCCATTAGTTTCAGTGTTGCTCCCGCTGCAAATGATCTTATCTTACTCGCGGTACACATGTTTATGTTCTTAATAACAGCACGTAAAACCACACAAATCACAGACTTTCATATATGGTATATCGGTACTCACTAACGTAACACGGGGTACTTGAATGTTTATAGTACCTGCTTCAATAAATAACAAATCCGACTGGGCTTCAAATACCACTAGTGCCATGTATTTACAAAGGATACCAGAGTGCCAAAAGTGGCCATAGTAAGAATTTCCAAGTACACTGCAACCTAGTCGATTGTCATCAGATGCAATAGCCATCTATTGATCCTTTTTGGAAACTAGTGCATGGTGGAAGACTTGACAAATAGATGGTAGTACATGTACGGTATTTTTGTGATCGGCCGATGATGTATATGTAAGAGGAAAGATGAGCTGTAAATTGTCATTTTATATTAAAACTTTTCTACTCTTGTAAAATTACTCAGAATATTCCAGTATTAGGTTCATAAAAACTCCACGTGATTTTAAATGCTTGGTGGCTCAGTCAATTCTACATTCCCTCGTGTAAGCCGCGCACCCTGTTTTTTGACTTCGTTCTTGCACAGAAAAGGTGCTCGGCATACACGGGTAAATACGGTATATCATTACATAACAAAGAAGGAAGTTCTTCTCATTCGGCAATCGAACTCAAGACGTTACACCTGTAATTCCGTTGCTTTGCCACTTAGCTTATATCTCTAGCACGGGGATGGGAGCGGAAATATATTGCATACATATGAAAATAAACAAGTGTTCAAAAAACTCACAGAAAGACTTTGTTTACAGAAGGACAAATACGATGATCAACTTAAATACATAAAACATTTGCGTTAATCAGAAAGTTATGAGGTTAGCGTAACGTGTGGAAACGCAAGGTAAATGTGGGAATGACGAACCAAAATACAGCATTGCTTTAGTACTAGGGTAATAATTAAAATCAGGATAAATTATTAGTGATGGCTATGAAGGAAAAAGGGTGAAGGCGGAATGTTTTGTTAAAAAATTTACACAACTAGTGTCAAATATCTGGTACATTCCTACAATTTGTTATGTATAAGTGAGGGTATCAAATTGGTGGCATGTGTTACACATTTTATCAGTGAAAGTACCTAAGTTAAACATGTGGATATCTTATCCCTAAGAAGCTAAACCAATTGAGGAAAAAAAAAACCTTCTCGCCATCTCTTATAGCTTCCCTATGAAAACCTTATTCCAAAGATAATACTAAATTCAACAATTTCCGGTTTCGAGAAAATGATGCGGGTTGTTATAAATGTACAATTCAGAAGTTGTATTCATTGCATACACTTTTCGTCCCTACATATTACCATTTGTATTCTATGGTGATAAGATTTGAAAGCTGAAATACATAATTTGAAACACTTTTGTTTTGAATGGGGTGTAAGGTAAAGTATGAAACCTATTCTTGGCCAAATAATTTAACTGAAAGACAACGCATTTGGATATCTTAAGTGTTTATTGTTCCATGCCCTAGAAGCAAGTATTCAAACTAGTAGTAATAGTAGGTTTGAATCACTTTGTTTCCGTAGTGTTTTCGAGTCAGGCTATATTCTATTGAGACGCTGAATGGTTTGTAGAATAAATAGCTTTTCGCTGTTTGATACAATTTTCGTTCTATGTCGATAAATGATGAGACAGGATATCGGGAATTTCAATCAGTTTAGGTTTGAAAGACGTAAACAGGAAATATGGAAGGGTTTCTTGCCAAGCTGCCTCGTTTACAGAAAACCAGATCTCGGTGTATCGTATCGTTTCGCTCTACAGGAATTAGCATAAACAGAAATCGAAGTAAACTATTAATAAATACTCGCAGCAGACCCAGATTTGAACTCGGGATCTTAATTCTACAAGCCGACACATTAGCTACTTATCCACTTCAGAGCTTGCAAATTGCATTTTTGAAGCTTTATTTATACTCCATGTCACTTACGTTACAACGCTACGAGATGTCATTCCAGCGTAGATTACTGGTGGAACTACCTCAACGAACTATGATTCGTTTCATAGATCTACAAAACCAGTCTTTTATCCCTCATTTTTGCTTTCAGGGCATGAATGAAAATTTCCGATGTCATGGAAAATATAAAATATAACCTCAATGTGCTAAGTTATAACTAACCGAAAAAGGGAGACATAGTAAATGATGAATTATACAGAGAACAGAATGAGCATGAGAGAAATTGTCATAGATAATACAGTAACAAACCGACCAAAACAAAGGGGAAATGAAGTCTATAATATTAATAACAAGTCTTTTTATATTTAAAAGAAGAAAAACACATCTGCAAAATTTCTTCCGATTGCAAAGGTTGGCTTCGAGGTTCGAACCTGGTTTACTTTTTCCCGAAGATACCCGAAGCTGGACTTATCAGAATAGCAATAAAGAATGCCCTCGACCTTTGAGACAACATGTACCTTTCGGGAGTCAACTTTCAAAAGTAGGGGTGGATTCTTTTGCCGCATAAAACCGTCTTTCCGCAGAAAAGAAGAAAAACTATTCCTTTATTTTCTTTTGCGTATTTGTCCATACAAAAAGTTTCTTTGGAATTCTTTGTGGCCTTTACACACATATGACATAATGTTACCAGCATTTTTTTTATATTTCGTGATCAAAGGTTTGGAGGGGTCCGTGCTCTCTAACTATTTTTCTCAGGAAAATATGAAACCCGTATTCCTTCGTTTTAAGCCTTCAATATCTGTGCAATATTTGATTTACTTGTGTTCAATTCTTCTTATCTTTCGGGCGTCAACTTTCAAAAGTTTGGGTGGGCCTCTTGCCGCCTAAAACCGTTTTCCCGCAGACCATAAAAAACCCGTATCCCTTTATTTTTTGCGCATTGTCCATACAAAAAGTTGTGTTGCAATTCTTCATGTCCTTTACACACATCTGACATACTAGCACTTTTCATATTTCGTGATCAAAGGTTTGGAGGGGTCGGCGCCCTACGCTTCTCGTTTTCCCCAGGAAAATACGAAACTCGTATTCCCTCATTTTATGTTTACAATATCTGTGCACAATTTAATTCACTTCGGCTCACTTCTTCTTGCCTTTCGGGCATCAACTTTCAAAACTTTGGGTATGTTCTTTTGCCCCCTACAACTGTTCCTCCGCAGAAAATAAAAAAAAACGTATTCCTTTTTTTTTGCGTATTATTCATACAGAAAGTTTCTTTGGAATTCTTGGTGGGCTTCACACACACCTGACAATCTGTTACTAGCGCTCTTGATATTTCGTGATCAAAGATTCAGAAGAGTCCGGGCCACAACTAACTGGTATTTAAAGGTAAATACGAAACTCGTATTCCCTGGTTTTATGTCTACAATATTTGTGCAAAATTTCATTCACTTCCGTTTACTTTTTCTTACTTTTTGGCGTCAAATTTCAAAATTTTGGAATGGGTTCTTTTGTCACATAAAACCGTTTTTCCGCAAAAATAAAAAAACCCGTATTCCTTTGTTTTCAGCGCATTATCCATACAAAAGTTTCAGTGCAATTCTTCATGTCCTATACACACATCTGACATACTTTTAATAGCACTTTTGATTTTTCGTTATCAAACGTTTGGAGGGGTCGGCGCCCCACTCGACTGTTTTCTCTAGGAAAATACGAAACCCGTATCCTCATCTTACGTCTGCAACATCTGTGCAAATTTCATTCACTTCTGCTCATTTTTTTTCTTTCGGGTGTCAACTTCAAAATTTTGGGTGGGAGATTTTGACCCCTAAAACAGTTTTCCGCAGAAAATAAGAAACCAGTATTCATTTATGTTTTGGTTATTTTCCATACACAATGTTTCGTTGAAATTCTTCATGTTCTTTACACACATCTGACATACTGTTACTAGCGCTTTCGATATTTCGTGATCAAAGGTTTGGAGGGGTCGGCTCCTCACCCAACCTTTTTCTTCAGGAAAATACGAAACTCATACCTTCATTTTACGTCTGTAATATCTGTGCAGAATTTCATTCACTTCGGCTAATGTCTTCTTACCTTTCGGGCGTCAACTTTCAAAATTTTGGGGTGGATTCTTTTGCCCGCAAAATAATTTTTCCGCATAAAACAAGAAACAAGTATTCATTTTCTTTTTGCGTATTCTCCATACACAATGTTTCGTTGAAATTCTTCCTGTCCTTTACAGACATCTGACATACTGTTACTAGCGCTTATGAAATTTCGTGATCAAAGATTCGGAGGGGTCCGTGCCACACTTAACCTTTTTTTAGGTAAATGCGAAACCCGTATACCCTCATTTTATGTCTACAATATTTGCGCAAAACTTTATTCACTTCGGTTCACTTTGCTTCCCTTTTGGCGCACAAATTTCAAAAATTTTGGGGTGGGTACTTTTGCCCCATAAAACCGTTTTCCGCAAAAATGAACAACCCATAATTTTTGTTTTCAGCGCATTTCCCATACAAAAAGGTTCATTGAAAGTCTTCATTTCCTTTACACACATCTCACATACTATTAATAGTATTTTTGATTTTTCGTTATCAAACGTTTGGGGGGGAGGCGCCCCACTCTTTTCGTTATCAAACTTTTTTCTCTAGGAAATTATGAAACACTTATCCTCATTTTACGTCTGCAGTACTTGTGCAAATTTCATTCACTTCAGCTCATTTCTTCTTCTTATCTTTCGGGTGTCAACTTTCAAAATTTTGGGTGGGAGCTTTTGACCTTTAAAACTGTTTTCCGCAGGAAATGAGAAACTCGTATTGATTTATTTTATGGTTATTTTCCATACAAAATGTTTCGTTGCAATTCTTTATTTCCCTTACACACTCCTCACATACTCTTACTCGTACTCTTGATATTTCGCGAACAAAACTTTGGAAAGGTCCGTGCCCTTTCCAACAATTTTTTCTAGGAAAATACGAAACCCGTGTTCACTCATTTTACGTCTACAAAATGTGAGCACAAGTTCATTCATTTCAATTCACTTGACTTTGCTTTTCGTTCGTCAACTTTGAAAATTTTGGGTGGGTGCTTTTCCCCGTAAAACCATTTTTACGCAGAAAATAAGAAAACAGTATTCGTACGTTTTTTGCATATTATCCATACACTAAGTTTCGTTGCAATTCTTCGTGTTCTTTACATACATCTTACATACTGTTACTAGCATTTTTGATATTTCGTGATCAAATGTTTGGAGAGGTCTGTGCCTCACACAACCTTTTTTTGGAGGAAAATACGAAACCCGTATTCCCTCATTTTAAACCTACGACATCTGTGCAATATTTCACTCACTTCGGTTCACTTCTTCTTACCTTTCTAGCGTCAACTTTAAAAATTTGTGGTGGGTTCTTTTACCCTATAAAACTGTCTTTCCGAAGGCTGTCATGTGGCAAAACACTTCGGAATTGTGGAAAGTACAAGAAAAGTTGTATTTTCAGGAGGTAGCAATCGCGTCACTTCAACAAAGGATCGAGGAGGAATGGCGAAGACATAGTTCAGGCGTAGAAGAGGAAACAGAACTGAAGCGGCCATACAATTCTGCTCAATCACCAAGCTTAGATGGAATGCGCAATAGAAGTGATTCCAGTGGTACCTGCTGTGGAAGAAGTGCCCTCAATAGTACGGGGGCTTCTCGGAGCAAGGAACCTAAAGTGCACCCAAGTTATCGGAGAAGACGGAGGAGACGGATCAAGACCAGTTCGTCCGATGAGAGCGGGTATTCAGAAGATGGATGGCTCCCGAAGACGGCAAGAAGAAGGAACCGACAAAGACAGCTTCCTTCTAATGGGAACGCCAGAAGACTAACGAACCGTCGCGGAGACTATTCGGAAGTAGCTCAGGACTATAGGGAGGAAATGGAAAAGGAAGAAGACGAAGAGGATTTGAAATTGCGATTAACGGATATAAAACCGGTCATGCACTATCCGCCAGAGAGAGGTGATTTGTCCGCTTAAGCATTTATAATACAATTTGAACGAGAGTGTGCTCTAATGGGTGTGCGAACTAGTCTGGCGCTTAACGTATTACCGTTCATACTAAGAGACGCAGTGCTGTCATGGTATTATTCCAATGTCAACAAATTCTTCACGAATGCCGACTTCAAGCAAATGTTTTTGAGACATTATCATTCAGAAGACGTGACATGTGCTAGGCTAACGCGCCTTAAGACTGTACCATTCAACCCTAAGGTTGATGGGAGTGTTGAACGTTTTGTTACAAATAGATTTTGCCAGATTAGGGACTTGGATTCACAGAGCAGTGAAGCCAAGATTTGTAACACTATCATAACTTTACTACCAGTTCAGTATCAGAGACTGTTGGATTCGACACGAGGCCAGAAGTTAGCGGAAATTCTTGAAACAGTCCGAAGACTTGAACTGATTCACGACACATGGGAAGCAAGAGGGAAGACAGGAAGCGATGCTGCTAGAAGGTGGGAGAACGGAGAAGAGTTGATCACTCGTAAAGCTAAAGTAGGAGCTATATCGAAGGACCAGGTGGACAACAAGACAGAGCCTGTGAACCCAAGACAAGAATCAGCGGACAAAGGACGAGATGGTGCATGAGGACGAGAGAACTATCGACGCGGCAAACGAGGCGGTCGTGCACGTTCCTGGAGGGGAAATAGACGGCCAGGAAGGAAAAGGTACACACACGAAGAACACGAAAGAGATGATCCGAGATCTTCCCAAGAGGATATTCAACACCGGTGGGATCCTCGAGGAAGTCCAGATTCAAAAAACTAAATGAAGTATCCACCTCGCGGGTCAAAGGTAGGTACGACTTGTGTTGTGAGAAGACCCATGAGAAAAGTGTAAGTGAGGATATACCTGAGGAAGCGTATAGTGATGTATATAGTCCTTTATGTGTACGTGAGTATGAGTGTAGGAGTGAGGTAAATGTTTTTCGAGTTAAATTTCAATGTATAGCTGGACAAGAGTGGGAGTATAACACAGATTGTGAGAATATTGATGACGTGAAGACTGACTTTGAACGAATAAAAGAATGGTCAGGTATCATACGAGTGTGTGTGTTGGATGAAGTTGTGCAAGCACTGTCGATAGCGGTGCGGAGGTGACGTTGTGTAGTTTAGAGTTATGGAGAAAGGTTACGAAGATTATATCACATCCGAAATTGAAACCAGCACCCCACGTATTTCTTGTCGATTATAGTGGAACCAAGAAGAAAATGTTGAAAGGTGAAGCATATCTTCCTGTGACAATTGAGAATACAAACGGATGTTCGAGCTTTTGTGGTCGACGGGCTCAGCCAAGATCTACTGGGTCGTGATTACATGAGCAAGTTTCACGACAGAATGAATTTTGGAAATGGCATGGTAACCATTCAAACTGGGGTGCAAGAAGTCGTAGTACCCATGGTTGAAGCGAAGGAGGAAGAAAATACATGTAATAATATGATTAATGAGTTGAGTGTTAATTACCATCTCTCTGTAATCGTCATAGAAGAAGAATGGAGTGAATGCGAATACCATCCAGAGGGAGTATGCGGCTCACAGGTATATGGATGCGATTATGAAAATCTGAAAGAAGGTTTAAATCAGTGGAACAGCGTATTGATTCAACAAGAAGATTCGTATAATGTAGTTAGGTCAAGGCAAAGAGAAGATTGCAACGTGAGACGAACTACGCTGACACAAATAAAGGATCAAGCTCTTGTGGAATCTTTGTATGACCCGCTTGTTCAGGAGATTCAGTGTTCGGCTTGTTGTCCAAAGAGAGTGGAAGTCAGCGAAAAAGCGACTGAAGAGTCTCTACGCTACCCTAGAAGAAGTGAGAGAAGTGGTGCAGAAAATTCCTATTGCTCCGGAACACAAGGAAATTTTGTTCAATGTGCTGATGAAGAGAAGAAAAGTTTTCGCCCATTTCCCAGGAAAATATAACAAGTTTAAATATACAATCCAGATTACCACTGAAGATCCAATTGTGAAACGACCTTACCCAGTTCCACTGTGTTATCGAGATAACGCGAGGGAGCAGATCCAAAAAATGTTGCGTCAAGGTATCATTGAGCCTGCTGTGTCAAAACATCACCATCCCCTGGTAATAGTCAGAAAGAAGAACTCAGATGATGTTAGAGTCTGTCTTGATTTGTTCCATCTTAATAAATTCGTATCTTTGACAAATTTGAAGGTCGAACGCCTCGATGACCTCTTTACAAGATTTAATGGGATGACCTGTGCAACGTCCCTTGACCTGGTGCATTCCTACTGCCAGATCGAGTTAACTGAAGATTGTAGGGATCTTGTAGCATTCTCTTTTGAAGGCCAGATGTATCGTCATTGCAGAGTACCCTTTGGTTACAAGAATGGTGGACCTTGTTTAATGGCAGCGTTGCAGAGAGTGTTGGGAGTTGCTATTCTTGAAAACATCTGGGTATATGTTCCAGATCTGGATATATGTTCCAAATTTGAGCTTAAGATTTAAAGAATTCAATACAAAGTAATGCGTTCGTATTGTGCGCTCATTATATACATGACGTTCTATATTTACTGATCTTCTAGAGTGTATACAAGTGATTGACTTCTACTAATACTGACTGGCGGAAGAAACTTAATAATATTTAATCCTTGTATCACTGATATGCTGTATTCAATAAAATAGATTAGGTTACGAGTGAAGTATTTGAAATGAATATTATTATATTGCTCTAGGTAAATACTGTATCAATGTTTTAAATTTACTTTTTATATGCGCATATGTTTCATCGATTATATCGAAAGAATTCTATACGGTTACGAGTACAAAGCATGCTTTAGTGTGTCGTATACCGTACACAAATATCACTTGTTTTAATCCTTTACATAGACATTAGTACGTGAATCCGTCCTAAATTCAATTGCTTAAATATATATATATATATCTTTTTTACTATGACGAATGCAAACAAACTATATAATGCAAGTGTTTTCAATACGACGATGCCCAATAGAAACGTGCGATGTTTTCTTGCAGTGTCTTTCTTCTTCACGAATACGGCCCACTTGTGCGTGCGTAGTCCTGGCCCCCCCCACCATCACGCAATTCTTCAAAAACAATTTCAATCGTTTGTACTTCGTTTGCTCCCATTTGTTCCGAAGTAGCTCCGTTTTCTCCCTTATCGTTCACGAGAAAATGGAATCTTAAAGTGGGGGGCCAGAACGACGTCGTCCCAGCCCCCCCACCCAACTAAAAATAATCGCTGAGGGAAACGGATGGTGGCATTCGTTTGTACTTCGTTTGTTCCCATTTGCTCCGCAGTAACTCCGTTTGCTCCCTTACCGTTCCCGAGAAAACAGAAATTTAAACTCAGGGGCCAGAAAAAGGTGGTCCCAGACCCTCGGATTAAAAACAGTCACAGAGAGGAACAGATGGTCGCATTCGTTTGTACTTCGTTTGCTCTCATTTGCTAAGCAGTAGCTCCGTTTTCTCCCGTACCGTTCCCGAGAAAATGGAACCTTAAAGTGGGGGGGCCAGAACAACGTCGTCCCAGCCCCCCCACCCAACTAAAAATAATCGCTGAGGGAAACGGATGGTGGCATTCGTTTGTACTTCGTTTGCTCCCATTTGCTCCGCACTAGCTCCGTTTGCTCCCTTACCGTTCCCGAGAAAACAAATTTAAACTCAGGGGCCAGAAAAAGGTGGTCCCAGACCCTCGAATTAAAAACAGTCACAGAGAGGAACCGATGGTCGCATTCGTTTGTACTTCGTTTGCTCCCATTTGCTTTGCAGTAGCTCCGTTTGCTCCCTTACCGTTCTCAAGAAAATGGAACCTTAAAGTGGGGGGAAGAACAACGTCGTCCCAGCCCCCCCACCCAACTAAAAATAATCACTGAGGAAAACGGATGGTGGCATTCATTTGTACTTCGTTTGCTCCCATTTGCTCCGCAGTAGCTCCGTTTGCTCCCTTACCGTTCCCGAGAAAATGGAACGTTAAAGTGGAAACTAGAACAAAATTGTCTCAGCATCCCACTCAAATAAACATAGTAACATAGCGGAGCGGATGGTGGAATATTTTGTACTTCGTTAACTTCGATTTGCTTCGCAGTTTCTTGGGTTGCTCTCCTAGCGTTTTCGAGCAAACAGAACTTACACACTTGATTTCAGTCACCCTCCCAACTTACATAATCGCAGAGGGGAGTGGATGTTGGCTATATCTCGTTTGTTCATATTTGCTCCACAATTGCTCTGAGTACTCGTCTACTCCGATTGATGTTAAGAAAGAGGAATTTTGAAGCGGCTGGTGTGGAAATGTGATCCCAGTTCTCAACCCCCTAAAAATCAGGGAACAGTAGGGAAGAACGTGAAACAATTCCAGAGCAATTCGCGGCAAATCACGCAAGAAATTTTTACTACACTTTTTAGGAGGTTGAGAACTGGGATCACATTTCCACAACAACCGCTTCAAAATTTCTCTTTGTTAACAACAATCGGAGTATACGAATACTCAGAGCAATTGTGGAGCAAATATGAAAAAAACGAGATATAGCTAACATCCACTCCCCTGTGCGATTATATACGTCGGGACGGTGGCTGAGATCACGTGTTTAAGTTCTGCTTACTCGAGAACGTTAGGGAAGCAACCCAAGCAACTGTGAAGCAAATCGAAGCTAAAGAAGTACAAAATAATGCCACGATCCGCTCCCCTATGTTATTATGTTTATTTGAGTGGGATGCTGGGAGAATTTTGTTCTAGTCTCCACTTTAAAGTTCCATTTCCTCGGGAATGGTGAGTAAACGTACCTACCGCGAAGCAAACCAAGTACAAACCAATCCCGCCATCCGTTCCTCATTGAAATTATTTTCAATTCGAGGTGCTGGGACTACGCTTTCCTGGACCACCAGTTTAATGTTACATTTTCTCGGGAACGGCAAGGGAGCAAATTGAGAAAATGCGAAGAAAATTGACGCAAATGAAGTAGAAGCGAATGCCACCATCCGTTCCTCTCTACCATTGCGTGGGGGGCTAGGACCATGTTGTTCTGACTCTCCCAGTCTAAAATTCTATTTTTTCGCGAACGCCAGGGGAGCAACCGGACAAATTGCGGAGCAAATGAGAGCAAAGAAAGTATTAAGACCATCTGTTCCTCTCCGTGATTTTTTTTTAATTCGAGGGGCTGGGATCACTTTTTTCTGGCCCCTCGAAGTTCCCGGCTCCTTTTTTCTGGCCCCTCACAGTTTAAAGTTCCATTTTCTTGGAAACGGTAAGGATGCAAACTTAGGAACTGCGAAGCAAATGGGAGCAAATGAAGTACAAGCGAATGCCACAATCCGTTGCTATCTGCTATTGATTGGGGGGATGGGACCATGTTATTTTGGCCCCCTACTTTAAATTTCTATTTTCTCGGGAACGGTAAGGGAGCAAATGGGAGCAAGCGAAGTACAAACGAATGTTACTATCCGTTCCTCTCTGCTATTGGGTGGGCGGGCTGGGACCATGTTGTTCTGGCCCCCTCTTTGAATTTCAATTTTTTTCGGGAACGGTAAGGGAGTAAAGGGAGCTACTGCGGAGCAAATGGGAGCAAACGAAGTACAAACGAATGCCACCATCCGTTCCCCTCAGCGATTATTTTTAGTTTTGTGGGGAGGCTGGGATGACGTTGTTCTGGCCCCACCACTTTAAGGTTCCATTTTCTCAGGAACGGTACGGGAGCAAACGGAGCTACTGCGGAGCAAATGGGAGCAAACGAAGTAAAAACGAATGCAACCATCTGTTCTTCTCTGTGACTGTTTTTAATTCGGAGGTCTGGGACCATCTTTTTCTGGCCCCTCAGTTTAAATTTATATTTTCTCGGGAACGGTATGGGAGCAAACGGAGCTACTGCGGAGCAAATGGGAGCAAACGAAGTAAAAACGAATGTCATCATCCGATCCTCTCTGCTGTTGGGTTGGGGGGCTGGGACCATGTTGTTCTAGCCCCCCACTTTAAATTTCAATTTTCTGGGGAACGGTAAGGGAGCAAACGGAGCTACTGCGGAGCAAATGGGAGCAAACGAAGTAAAAACGAATGTCATCATCCGATCCTCTCTGCTATTGGGTTGGGGGGCTGGGACCATGTTGTTCTAGCCCCCCAATTTAAATTTCAATTTTCTCGGGAACGGTAAGGGAGCAAACGGAGCTACTGCGGAGCAAATGGGAGCAAACGAAGTAAAAACGAATGTCATCATCCGATCCTCTCTGCTATTGGGTTGGGGGGCTGGGACAATGTTGTTCTAGCCCCCCACTTTAAATTTCAATATTCTCGGGAACGGTAAGGGAGGAAACGGAGCTACTGAGGAGCAAATGGGAGCAAACGAAGTACAAACGAATGCAACCATCTGTTCTTCTCTGTGACTGTTTTTAATTCGGAGGTCTGGGACCATCTTTTTCTGGCCCCTCAGTTTAAATTTATATTTTCTCGGGAACGGTATGGGAGCAAACGGAGCTACTGCGGAGCAAATGGGAGCAAACGAAGTAAAAACGAATGTCATCATCCGATCCTCTCTGCTATTGGGTTGGGGGGCTGGGACCATGTTGTTCTAGCCCCCCACTTTAAATTTCAATTTTCTCGGGAACGGTAAGGGAGCAAACGGAGCTACTGCGGATCAAATGGGAGCAAACGAAGTAAAAACGAATGTCATCATCCGATCCTCTCTGCTATTGGGTTGGGGGGCTGGGACCATGTTGTTCTAGCCCCCCACTTTAAATTTCAATTTTCTCGGGAACGGTAAGGGAGCAAACGGAGCTACTGCGGAGCAAATGGGAGCAAACGAAGTGCAAACGAATGCAACCATCTGTTCTTCTCTGTGACTGTTTTTAATTCGGAGGTCTGGGACCACCTTTTTCTGGCCCCTCAGTTTAAATTTCTATTTTCTCCGGAACGGTAAGGGAGCAAACGGAGCTACTGCGGAGCAAATGGGAGCAAACGAAGTACAGACGAATGTCATTATCCGCTCCTCTCTGCTATTGGGTGGGGGGGCTGGGACCATGTTGTTCTGGCCCCCCACATTAAATTTCAATTTTCTCGGGAACGGTAAGGGAGCAAACGCAGCTACTGAGGAGCAAATGGGAGCAAACGAAGTACAAACGATTGAAATTGTTTTCGAAGAATTGTGTGATGGTGGGGGGGCCAGGACTACGCACGCCCCACTTGTTAGTTTCTTACCTTGACTTGCAGGTTAACACAAAACAAGTCCTTAAAAGTTTCCTGTTCCATTATTAATTCACTTACAAATAATTCTTCATAGTTGCATTTTTATTTTATTCTTTTCTTTATACCTTCCCACCTGTTCTTACTTTCTATACTGCTGCTGCTGATCCTGTGTTGTCAATGTTGCCAGTGAAGTTTAGACAACATTGGTAGAGTTCACAAGGTTACTGAGCGGAGCGCTCAGTCACACCGCTCGAAGTGAGCGAAACGCAAAACTCGCGGAAACAACTCGTATGCAAATGCTGATGGGGCAGCGTGTCCTGTCACATTTATTTTGATTTGTTATTTAACTTGGAGGCTTGCATGATATTTACTCTAACTACGCCCACCTCCAGCGTGAAGTACTTATTCCCTCTAACCACTAAGTCCGCTTTAAATATAAAATTGACTGCCCGAACATGACAATTGAACACCGGTCGGGTTATAAAATAGAGAACATGTAAGTAATATGTAGAGATAAAAACAGCGTAAAAAATGTAGTTAAATACTATGGAGTCATAATACAAAGCTACCTATTTGAACAAGTACCACAAGTTAGTCCTTAGATTTCACATTTGTTTTTCTTTATGCGTATATCCATCATCACTGACGTTCGTGTTCGAGAAGGACGCGCTAGCAGGTCGTTCAAGCTCGCTTTGCTCTGATTCGGAGTAGATGTAATGCTATCTTGTGCAGGTCACTTAGCACAGGTTGGTACAGCCTTTGCACTTGTCTTTTTTAATATATAACAAGTTTGAAAGTGTACTATAAATCCGTGTGCAGTTAGTGGGTAGGCTCCAAGAAAATAAAAGAGTAGATAGTATTAGGAGCTAAATAGTGAAAGACTTGTAATCAATGGCGAACCTTGAGGAAAGTTCCAACAGTAAAAATTAAATTTTTATCACTTCAAATTAAGATAAGAAAATTTAAACAACTTACTAACCATTGTATAGTACACGTAATCAAAACATTAGCAAGTTTGTTACGTTGAATTGAAACGATGGAACTAATTTTAACCGATCTGACTTCCTTCTAAATGCACAACTGCTTATAACTTTTGTTGGCGGCTTTCATCATAACCTGTTCCTAGTAGGGTATTGGCATACGCCAAGAAAAGTTGTTTATGACGCATGATGACACTATTCTCTTGAAGGAGTGAGTCACTCTTATATCAACTTAACCGTATATTCTTAATCTGTACGAAAATAAATGATATAATGTCACGGTCGTATAATCTACCCAATGTGCTGCAAGCTCATTACTTACTCCAATATGTTTATGAGTAAAAGTGTTGACACCAAAAAGCGCCCGCACCTGTCCTTCTGCGCCCCCTAAGGATGTCTGACTACTTTTATAGCATCATCTACCCAGTAGGTTAGGTAATAGCCCATAGCTAAACACTGCTAATAAAATAAGGCATTAGAATACAAACTTTAGGTGATCTTCACTAAAAATTGGTCGCACCACTTTCGCTATGAAGAAAATTGACATTTGGTCGACTGTTCGTTTTTGTAACTGGCAATGAAGTGTTTTTCTTGAAAACTATATAGAACAATACGTGAACGTCGTTTGAAGTAGTCGGTTTTTTTCAATTTAATACAAATCAAAGAATATATAAGTAATCACGTAAGGAACTATTTTAAGAGATAAAGAAAACTGTCCAAACCTAATCCAATTAACGTAATCCAGTTCGTATGCATTACTGAGCAAAATGTGTACACAGCAGCTGTAGACACCGAACTCAAAACATGTTAGTAAGTATACAGATAAAGGAAGTTGTTTGCAAGTGTCAGGTAGTCTAAAAATATCGAGCCTTTGTAGGGTAGAATTTAGAGTATGTTAGTTGTGATTAGAAACTATTTATGAACCATATTTGCACCAGTTTAGTCAATGACTTTTTGTCACTTCTTCGGCAACTCCATAATCCCGTTGCTAGAGACCTTCTGTAGTTTGTGGTCAAAAATTGTGACACACGGTTTCAACAGATTTCTTTTTAAATCTTAAGTTACACTGCTCAAGGAGTTTTCCAGGCATCGAAACAAACAATAGTCTAACAGTGCCATGTCCGTGCTATATGGTAGCAAGACAACTTTCGGCTAGTTGGTGCGTGTGTGGCTTTAGGCTTTCTACGCTTGCTGTATTAACACGTGCTTTCATACAATTTGCCTTTTGTTGTACTTGCATGCAATATTTTAGATGATTCGCAGAGCGTCATACCATCACTGGTAGTTCATTGGCTTATTGGCTTGCTGCCAGCGTAAAACTCTTGAGTCAAGCTTGAATGGAACACTGAATGCAAGGTTGCACCCATGCAACTTTGTTACTGGAATCCAGTTTGTGGTATGCTTGCGCGCTTTCCAACCAAGCCGGATGCTAGCTTACCGATTTCCAATGCAAGCTTACAGTATGCAGTTTGCAAGTTGTCTCTGCTCGTTTGGTCATCTATTCTCAACCGAGTTCTCTCAGTTTCTGATAGGTCAAGTATGTAAGCGCACTAATGATGTTAGCCTGGTTTACCACACTCTTGCTGTTGATAAGTTCCAGCCGTTTAATTTGAATTCCTAGGCACACTCGCATTAAGTGTCGACAATTCAGGTCCGAGTCTGTCGTTCTGCCCGACATCATCAGTTCGTGGTGCAAGATACTCTTTCAATTCCACCAAACGCACAGCTTAATCTACCGTGGTGATGTGTAAGCTTTGCCAGAGATTGTAGAACTTCTGGTCTTTTCGACTTCAATCTTTCCCGTATATTGATGTAGGTTATATGCTTTTCATCACTTGTGATCAACTGTATTTAAAATGGCTCGAATTCGTTACGTTTCAGTAAGATTTTCAGATAAAATTTAATCGTGTATAATTCTTTGAGTCAGCTCATATGCTACTAAAGTGTCGTGCTCTTTTTTCTTCCTAGCTTTATCCAAATGACTTAATACTATTTGATGATGGACATTAGGTCATTGGTAATGTCATTAGTGCCTATCATATTTCTGGACTTTTCCCAGAATATCATCCAGTTTTTCTGTAGTTGGTCGCTCACAGCGAGTTGCATTCTGGACATCAAAATTTCTGGAACGAAAGGGACTGAATTGTGTTTTTGCTGTTTTTCAACGTATCTTGTTCATAAACAACATTAATTTCGTTGCAGACCTTCGCAGCATTTATATCTTTATCGCAGTAAAATCGTAAGATGTAATACAGCTTTGCCGAAAGCACACATATTTTCACGACACATCTTACGTCTGAATGCGAGAATTTTGATACATTTTCCATATACTTGCTTCAACCGTCGGTTAACGAATGATGTTAAGCCTTACTCGCCGACACTCATATAATCTGAGATTAGGGATACTCACACCATCTTTTGTGCAAAAGTCTCACTACTTTTGAACTACCTGATAGTGAAAAAGTGCCTCTGTTGCATCTTAGGACTTGAGATTCATAACAGCAAATTATTTTAGGTCTTCTCTTGCCCTTTATCAATACATTTTCCACTACTATACCGCTCACTAAAACGTTTTTTATAGGAGGAAATGGGAGTACCCCGAGAAAACCCACGGACACAATGTTCTCCACGACAAGGTTACTTGGTCGGGTATGAAACCAAGGACCCTATGCACCAGAGGTACGTGCTCTACCGCTGTGTTTTCCTGTCCCTCTTAGCCATGTTCTAGTGATCAATGTAGTAGTAGAATAAACATTGATATGTGGCTCCAGGAGTGCCTGAAGTACATTGCTTAATAAATATCAAGTGATGTAATGCAAAGTAGATTCAATTTTCTAATACTTAATTTTTGAAAATATGAAATTCTATGTATCATATTACTTATGTACTCAAAATGTGAATTATATCTTTTTCATTCCTTTCAGGCAGTAGGGAATTTAGGAATGGATACCATGGACAGTATTGCATGTATCTCAATAACATGCGTGACAGCAGTTTTCGAAAAGAGTACTTTAAAAGAAAGTTGGAAGAAGATTGGATGCGGTGTCCTCTACTCTGTGACTATGAGTATCCGTGTAGAACACTCACGCCCATCGTTAAGTCCGAGAGAGAGAGGCTTAGTGGAGATATAAATAATTATTCACAAGAGGACAACAAATGTAGCTGTGTGATTATTTCGAATGTGAAAAGTAAATCTTCGTGTTTTAAGAAGGAGTTGTCTGTATTAGTAGAAACAGTAACTGTAAAGTTTTACATTGTACTAACTTTATAGACTGAAATTGATTTAAACTAGTCGCAGAGTAAAACAATACGCTTATTAAAAGAATATTAACGTGTAACAGATTCGTACTCTTGGCTTCATAGAAAAATATATTATTGTACATTAATTACAACTTGGTAGTGGTGATGATAATGATGAGGCCATAGAAATTGAACGTTTTATGGTAAATATGTTTGGATTGTAAAATAAAAAAGAAATAAAAAATTAGCCTATCGAAATGTATGTAAATGTTATTTTGAATCTTCGAAGTTTGACCTTTTAAATGGCATTATTTTATTTGATTGTGTTGCATTTTTAGTATTCTCATTCTTTTCTTCTATCCCGTCGGCTAAGTAAGACGATGGGATATAATGTGAAATAAATGTTCAGAGGTATTACATGATATGCATATTCTTTCCTGCAGTTGCTTTAGCTAGCCTTAACATGTTAGACGGCTTTATTTTATTCACACTACTCTTAGGAGAGTGAAATTCTAAATATATATCACAGGCTATTATTAACTACACACAGAACTCTCTGGACTTGTCCATATAGATATCAATATAGGTTTTTTCATATAAATATTTTGAGTTTTGGTTGTATGTCATATATGGTGCATTGAGAGCACAAAAGAATCAAGTACTTTGGTTTTTGTTCCTTTTAGATGCAATTCATGTTTGAGATATTTAATAGCTTATAGAGTTCCTTTCATTGCTTATAGATTCATACGAATATATTGTAAATACCTTTTGAATAAAAAAGTTTTGGTTCTAACCATGTATTTTCTGTCAGGAAAGTAATTGTACACCTATTTTTCGAGTCTGGCATTCTTACGCTCCATCCGTGGAAAGTATGAGAATTAAATCAATCAAATGTTTACTGAGGGGCAAAAATTAAAGTTCAATCTGAATAAGACACTGCAGAGGGGCACAAGCTGTGAATACGAATAGTGCATAGTGTAAATAAAGGACGACACCGAAAGTGAAAGCCAGAAACAGCAGTTAAACTTAGAAAAAAGGATACAAATTGTCGAAGTGGGAACAAAACATAAATGCAACAAATACGGCGACAACTAGACGTTCACCACGCCGTGATCTTGGTGTAGTGGTTATGGTGCTCGCTTACAAATGCAAAGGTCGCCAGTTCGAGTCTTCGGTGGGGATACTTTAAAAAATTTTGTTAATAATACATGCAGCTCGGCAGAGATGGTAAAAGAGGTCGTATTTAGTTTTTCGTAGCAATTATTATTGGTAATGTTTAGTAATGATAATACTTTTTGTCTTTGCGTATTGCTTTTATTCTTGTCTTAATTTTGAAAGAGAAGAAAATCCGAACAAATGCTACCAAATTCCTTATATTTTGAATGTAAACGCCATTTGCAATTAGTAAAGAATAAAATTCGAACGTTCCGCTGTAGCCGCAAAAAGTAAAAAGAAAAACATGGAAGTGGAGTGTTCGAATGCATACTCATGGTTATTAAAAATACAATTTTTACATGCCTTACACCTCCCGACCACGTTTCTACGTTAGCAAGTAAGAGGTTTCTGTTTAGGTTAGGCTGCTTAATAAGTTTTGCAAAGGGGCCGGGTTTAGCTCTGACGCACCACAGATGCGAGAAGGGAGCAAAACACTTTTTCTCTCTTTCTCTGTGTGTCTATTTATCTATCTATCTGTATATATATATATATATATATATATATATATATATATATATATATATATATATATATATATATATATATATATATATATATATATATATATAACGTTATTTGTGAATGCATTAACCACCCTAACTTTCAGTGGATTGAGACGAAACTTGGTACAAACATTAATTGTTGATATATCTTGAGTTCGTTAACCAGAATAATCAGACGAAAATGTTCAAAATGGCGGCCCTTCAAACTCTTTAAAACTTCAAAGGGAACCAAATTTCGCCAATAAATAGGTATTCAGAAAGTTTGAATAACTTTTCCTTTTTTAAGGAAATATTTGTTTGCAGAGACTTATTGAAATATTGGACCCGTTTATTCGCATAAAGAAGGTTCACGCCCTTTCGCTACGGTCAGGCTTTTTTTTGTAGGAGGGGGTTATTTTCGTATCGGAACAAGATGATTGTTAGTGATGATATGAAATTACACATTGAAAGTGAAGTAACTTGTTATTTGAAAGAATAATATAACAAATGTGCTTTCCCCTAACACAGAGAAATGTAAATCATGTATTTCGAGTTCGGGAGCGTGAAGAGCGAGGAGTGTTTCTTGATTTGCTTTTTAGAAGCACATTGCATTGCAAATAAAGATAAGCAACATTAGTGGTAAGTGAAATAATAATAATAATAATAATAATAATAATAATAATAATAATAATAATAATAATAATAATAATAATAATAATAATAATAATAATAGTTGCTGTTTCTGGCAAAGCAATATCTTTTTCAATTCTTCTTCAAACGAAATGATTGTAACGCCATATCTCCCTTACAAACAAAATATTAGCAATTTATATCGAGAGAACGGGAAATTGTAGAGTGATGGAGCAACGTTGGACAGTATGCACTCATAGTACTCAGAAAAATAAGCGATTTCATTGTAAAATGAACGAAGAGTCATTGTCATGAACTTATATCGAGAGAACAGGAGGCGTTATTGAGATGGGACCAACGTTGGACATCTTAGACCCATAAGGCGCATCGAAAAAAATTAGGGGGGAGGCAGCATTACTTATTTCCACATAATAATATAAAATTAAAATGTCGAAATACACACACGAGTTAGCTAGTAATATTTCATATTATTATTATTATCAACAGCGTATTTTCATTACGTGTGCATGTTTGACATGAAGCCAAAGAGAAGATCCATCATTCGTAGAAAAAAAAAGAATAGTCAGTTACTTTAACTGTGAACGACGGAGAAAAATACGAAAAGAGTGGCTACCTGTAGCGAAAACAAACAATACTTTCTCTCAAATAGAAAAAAATCAAGCCGAGATAGATTCGAACTCGCATGGACGACGCAAAATGTCAGTGCTTTGTCCAGTTTTTTTTTAGCTGACTCACCGGACGTGTTTCAGTAACTTACTTATTGCTAATTTTACTTGCTTCAATCGTTTAACTTGCTTTTTCAAATAACTTATAACGATAGGGACACGAACACAGAAACACCAAGGACAGTTAAAAATCATAGATGCTCTCCCGCCGGGAATCGAACCCGGGACACCATACACCATACATCCGGCGCACGTGCTAGCCACTAGACCAGCGAGGAGGGCACTGCTCACTACCTGTGTCGTTAGGGATTACGACCACTGTATTGCCAGCTATCACTTCTGTGGGTTGTATACTATGATCACATGTTTCTTCTTTGCTGGAAGAGTTAAACCTACATTCTATGTAATACATGCGGTATTTAGACTAGGGATGGTATCGAGACGAGACGAGACGAGACTTTATACAGTCTCGGTCTCGTCTCGGTTGATAACTAGCGGTCTAGGTCTCGATCTCGTCTCGAGTCAAAAATCGCCGTCTCGGTCTCGTCTCGGTTAATAGATGCCTGTCTCGATCTGGGTCTCGGTCTCGAAGGCCAAGTCTCGGTCTCGTCTCGAAAGTCTCGAAATATATAGTGTGAAATTAAAAGTGTGAAAGTATTATTATTGTAAGTGTGTCGTTTCCGCTTCTTATTTTTTGCCTTCATTCTTGACGTAGAATCATGGTATGATATATCTCTTCGTAGCTAATTTGCTAGCACTAATGCTTTCCATGTGTGTGTTCCAGGTTCTATCATCAGTGGGTATAACATACCCGGGATGAAACCCTAATAGTAACTCATATTTCACTTTCAGCAATAGACTTTGTCTCAAATAGTTTTAGTACTGCCTATACAATTAAAATCTATTAAATTAACCCCAGTACTATACAGTAGTTTTTATTCCTTCCTTTGAATCAGGATTGTTCAATAGCTCCTAACGGATAACGCAACACATAGCAACACGAATGTATTTAATCGTACCGAAATTGAAATTTTACAATTTCTCAGTTATTATCCAATACATTCTGCTTTGGCTGTCATTTTAAAAACAGAATATAATATTCATTATCTTAACAAATACAGTAAATTATTACTACAATATATTTTGTTTCAAATTGATCAAATGCTTTATTACCGTTTCGCATCTCAGTGTTTAATTGACACTTTAAAACAGAAACTTCCTTAACCTTGTGGTGGAAGCTATGGCACTCATCTTTGCTATCTGTGGTCTCGGGTTGGATCACCAAACAAGTTACATTCAAAGTCCGATGTTTCGTATAGTTTGCGTCTCACTTTAAGTACATTCTGTTTCTTATACAAGTTCATAAGGTCGTAATGTATTACATAAGCATATATCCAGTGCCGTAACATAGATTAAGCTTATTCCTGAACTCTCAGCGGTGCATGTGATCTTTATTCGAGAAAACTAATCGTGCGTTCATTATGTTGAAATTTTATATTGATTGAAAATTACTTGCGAAACACTTGCGAATTACTTGCGAAACATACATATTATATAAGTGTATAGGTAATTCGAGCTATATGTATCTATTTTCTCTGTCCTGGCAATACGAGTGATTCTTAATTTTCTAGTTTTCTTTTCTATTAATTTTCGCAGTTTTGCTGCAATATGAAGAGTCAACAATGTATATATTTTTTATCGCTGTACGAATTTCGTTAATCTTTGGATCGCTTTTTACCCTACCTTACCCAGTAAAAGTTTATATATATGAATTTTAGGGGTAGACTATGCTAAGTCACTTTTTGGTCGAAACAGATTTAATAATACTTTTTAATAGATTATGTTATTTTTAGTTGTGCAATAATATAAGTCTAAAAGCATCCTATTACTTTGTATCTACTTAGTATAGTTTGAAAAACAGTACTATAGGTCTTACTTAAGGAACTGGTTTTTCGTTTCTATTGTAAAGTTACGAAATTATGACTTGGTTTAGTCTAACTCTGAGGTCCAGATATAATAAAATCTTAATCAACCATTATCAACCCACTCCTAGGTGAAGGTCTTTCCAAGTCTTCTCTACAAATATTTATCTTGAGCAATTCTTTCTTTCTCAGGTTACTCCCCAGTTGTCCTTGATTTCGTCAAACCTTCTTGTACAAGAACGTCTTCTAGGCTGTTTATAGCTTGTGGTATCCTGTCTAGAATTGTTTTTGTTCATTGATCATAATTTCTTGCAATACGTCCAGCCCATATTAAAAATCATTTCGTTAGTACTAGTCATTAGTTGCCAAATAATTCATTTCTACTGTATATATTTGTCCTGCAAATAGTTCAAATCCGCTACTTTTGGAGCACAGACACGCTAGTTTTTGATCTTCGAATCTGACAACACTGACTCAATGCTTAAAGTCAACACAATGTGAGGACTCCATTTGGTCTAGTGGCTAGCACGCTTGACTTCGGTTCGCGTGGTCCCGAATTCGATTTCCGGTGGGAGTACAGTTCAACGACCACAGTGGTTCGGATTCCATTATTATCATTAGCTCCACGTCTCCTTTAGACGCCCTGGCACAATTGTGAGACTAAAACAAACCAAACCAAAAATCAACACAATGTGTATTACTAACTGTAAGTCCTTGAATAACTGCATACAGCTATGGTATGGATCTAGTTTGAGGTGGTCGGTGGTCAAACTAAAACAAGTGAAATGTAACTAGGGTGTAATTATAACTTTTAATTACCCATGGTTTTGTGTATATCACGATTAAGGCTTAGGGAAACAACCAGGATTACTAAAAAATTATCAGTTACATTTAATTTCAGTTACAATTTGCATTTACGTGTATTGCTGGAACCAAAACTTTGACATTAACATTAACATTATAAAGACTACGAAAAACATCGTCCTTTGAAAACATTCTTGCACCATAAAATAAATTACGAGTAATTTAAAAATATTTTGAAGTTTAGCTACGTTATTTGCACTAGAAATATACATTTAAAATAATATTGGCAACACTACTTAAAATAATGAAACTGCGACTTGTAATTAAAACCACTAAAAACTATTGTTGTAATGTTATAGAAGCAAACTAAAGCAACAATCATTATAAAAATTTAACACAAATACGTTATTATAAGCAGTACAACAATCACTATCCATGTGTTTGGTATCTCTAAAACGATTTGAAATAACAATTGTTGTAAATGACATTATGATCACTTAAGTCTTTTGGAAGCATCTACATGATGAGACGTGATATGTCAGCACGTTTTCGAAGTCAAGTCTTTAGAAAAGGTTAATTTTTTCATTCCTTGTAACTTTGATCCTTCATTCATTCGAAATACATTATACCATGATCATAGTATTTGACGCTAAGATACAATTGATGCACATTGCACCGTCTATGCCATTTGAGTTATTAGAGATCTCCAAAATGTTGATGTTGGTGATACTGTATTGCCCTTTGTTACAGTGAATAATGTGGTATTGTGGTTTTATTTAATATCTAAATTAGCAGTAGGTAATGTCTTACATAATGCAATTTGAGAAAGTACAACTTTATTTTGCGTTACCAACACTGCTTGTTTATCTAGTGGTATTGCAGAGTATCTACAATAATTTTCCCTTCAATATTTCACACAACATGGTACAAATTTTCAGTATTATATATATATATATATATATATATATTATATATATATAGGCGTGGATCCAAGGGAAGAGCTATAGGGGCCATATCCTCCCGTAACGCTCAGGTATACACGGAATAAAAGGAACTTCAACCCTGCTTTGCACTGGATAAAGAGGCAAAGTATGGTTTAACCCCTCCCTTGATCATATCCTGGATCCGCACCTGTATATATATATATATATATATATATATATATATATATATATATATATAGAGAGAGAGAGAGAGAGAGAGAGAGAGAGAGAGAAGATTATATACAACAGCAGTGGATTTTGTTTCGGGAGAAGCATGAGGAACGGGTAAGAAACATTTGTGTTGTACGTGCAATGCGAAAAAGTGATCACAAACTCATTTCGGGAGGGGCTTCAGCCCGACACCTACCCCCTAAATACGCCACTGCACATCAGTCAACCGTTCACATATTATCCCACACTGCAGCGAAACAAATTTTGAGTAAAGGCAAAATAGCTGTCATAATTCGAGACGAGACCGAGACTTTCGAGACTGACCAAGGTCTTGTCTCGGTCTTGTCTCGATTCATAGAGGTCTGTCTCGGTCTCGGTCTCGTCTCGGTATGTAAAGTCCGTCTCGATCTCGGTCTCGTCTCGGTATATAAAAGTCCGTCTCAGTATCGGTTTCGTCTCAAATTATCGAGACGAGACCGTGACTAGGTACCATCCCTAATTTAGACATACATGCTCTTCATATAATGTAATAAAAGGGTCATGCTGGGAATAAGAAAAAGAACATTCCTTGGACAAATCAGAAACTATTGGCATAAGAAATATTTATCTACGAGGCATGCACAGTAGTATATTTCAAAATAGTTACTGTTTAGTTCAGAAAACGAAGAAAGGGGTATAAAAAGGCAAATATGTCGCGTCAACGAAATCGACCAACGAAATCGAAATTGACAGAGGCGGAAGCAGATTTGTAGTAATACAACAACTTGGTTAAATTGATAATTGGTTCTTTATTCTGTAGTAGATCGTATCACAACTTTACGGGAGAGCAGAGAAAGACTTACTATCGCTGTCATATAGAAAGCTTTAGTAACACGATCAAATAGACACAAATGGATGTAACTCTGAGTACTACAACTTGGATTTAACGAAAGCCGTTTAGATATTTAGTGGTTTGCAGGGTTGTATAAAACACAAAAGGATAAGACAATACAATTCTTCATACCTCAGCTTCCAGTAGCTAGATACGTGCAATTTCTGGATAGATACTGAAACTGCGGTCGGATTTTAATACATGACGTATTGCAGGATACAAAATGCTTTGCATTACTTGTTTTTTTTGTAGACAGCTACTAGCTTAGAGTTCTGAAAGGTTGTGTATAAACTAGGGATAGCCAATGCCGGAATTATTACTTTCCGGACTCCCAAAGGTCAAACCGGAAAAATTCCGGAATTCGGAATATTCCGATTTTGTAATAATTCCGGAATTCGGAAAAATCCGGCATTTAGAAATTTCTGATTTTGTTAACATTCCGGAATTCGGAAAAATCCGATTTTTTCGAAATCCGGAGTTTTCTCAATTCCGGAATTTTCTAAATTCCGAATTGTTTCCGAGTTCCGGATTTCTTTTGAATTCCGGAGTTTAACTGAATTCCATAATTTTTCAAAATCCGAAAAGTGGAAGTCCCGCTTCCGAAAAATGAATTTATTTTGGTTAATATGAATCGTGGCGAGAATAAGTCTTTGACCAGGTAATGGTGACTGCTTTGAAAGAAATGGGGTGTATTCAATTCAAGTCAATCTGTCATATTTGTAGTTTCGTGTGGAGAAAAAGTAAACTTGTGAACCAGCGGTTTAAAACCCTTAAGTTATTAATGTAAACTTTTCCGACTTCATAAAAGAAATGCGAAAGACATTTTGAATCGAAGAAATATAACTTACAAGTTTGCAAGCAGAGACAAAGAAACCTAACGTAACGAATCTTTTACCGCGTAGCGATCGCTGTTCAGTGGTCATGGTGCTTGTGCAAATGCACATTGTACTTTTTTTTAACTTTAGGATTTTTGATGGTGATTGATTGGCGATAACATATGTTTTATTATATTCAGATATTTGAATGTTTCAATACTTGAACTATCAAATCTTCAGCAATAATAATAGTAATAATAATAAACTAATAATAATTATTATTATCTCGTAGAAGATTAAAAGCTAGGAGCTAATTATCGCTCAGTTCATACCATTAGAAGCAGAAACTTGACATTTGGAAAGAATATTTTGGTATGGTTTAATGTTGCTCACGAGAAGAGGAGTTTCTCATCTCGTTTCTAAAACAAATAAAATAACATGAGAATTAACATTTTACATTCGAGACGGGTCAGGGCTAACTCAAAATTATCGTCTCACTTTGGAGATGAGAATCGAGACGAGACGAAAAGTATGGTAAACATTTCCCGTCTTGTCTCGATTCTCGAAATAGTGTATGTCCATTCTTGAAGTAACAATTGCTCTGTAGACTGAATCTCATAGGCTATATCGTTACATTATATTTCAGAGCTCATTGAATTATGCTCTGTGTAGGTATTTTGTAGCAAAGCTTTTATATTTACCTCTGCATATCCTAAAAGTTAGTTTATTATATGCCGTACTGTTGCGTGATATTCAGTTATATTTATTACAGTTATTTCTTTAAAACATACAGTAGAATACTTTCTACATGAAACTTCAATGGAACGTTGCAGTTTAAAATGTTGGTAGTTGCAGAGGTGTGTCTTGAAGGTACGGAACCCTTTCCCCGAAATCTCTACTTTTAAGTAAGATTTGCCAAATTTCAACGGCAAGTTTAAAACTTTTATTATTATTATATTAACACCGTGTATAATCTTTAAAAGATATACGGTTTGTATCTGAATAATAAACACTAATTGACTGTCGATCTCGGTCGTCGAGAATTTTTCAGGAGGGAAGGACAGCGGTCACGCTCTGGGTTTGAGTTCCGAAGGGACAAGTATTCGGGCTCGAGCCAAAAATTGTTAAAAGTTATAGGCTTCAGCCAAACATGTTCAAAATAGCTGGGACCTGGTTTAGGCTTCTCGTGTTACTAAAGCTTACTATATGACAGCGTTAGTAAGTCTTTCTCTGCTCTCCCGTAAAGTTGTGATACGATCTACTACAGAATAAAGAACCAATTATCAATTTAAACAAGTAGTTGTATTACTACACATTTCCTTCCGCCTCTGCCAACTTTGGTCAATCTCGTTGACGCGACATATTTGCATTTTTATACCCCTTTCTTCGTTTACTGAATAAACAGTAACTATTCTGAAATATACTATTGCGCATGCCTCGTAGATAAATATTTCTGATGGCAATAGTTTCCGTTTTGTCCAAGGAATGTTCTTTTCCTTATTCCCAGCATGACCCTTTTATTACATTATATGAAGAGCATTTAGGCCTAAATACCACTTGGGGGAATAACGCCACCTTAAGGTTCTTTAATTTTTCACACTATTATGTGAACATTTAGAAAAGTGGAAAAGGCTTTCAGCAATAGAATAGTCTTTGCACCATTCAAGAAAAAAATATCGTCTCACCCTTTGCAATAATAAACTGTGAGGAAGCCATTTTGTGCAAAAAGACATTTTGGCGTTATTACCCACGTGTGTGGGTAATAACGCCAATAGTACCGGGGTAATAACGCCATGGAATTAATTTCTTACAACCTAAAGTACAACACGATATTAATTACTTGGCATACACATGAACATTATTTACTCTAAGATTAATTATAATAGATACTCAACTTGAAGGGAAATATTAAATAAAAAATGATTGAAAAATACAAAGAAACACTTACTTGTATTTTCATATAATGATTTACAAAGTGATACCTGGTTCTTTAGTTTAGTTCAAACTTGAATGTTAAATAAATGAGGTGTGAATGAAATCGAGAAAACAAAAGAAACAAAATAAACTAAATAAACATTGTAAATGAACATATAAGAAACTTTTAAAAAGGCCAAAATTGAATGAATTCATTCAAATTTTTCTAACAAGGAGAGACTGCCAACCGTGAAAGCTGGATTTAGTTCAAACTTTGTGAAATGGGTATTTTTGGTTTCACTAAGAATGGTGATGATAGTTGTTAGATGCAGTGCTACTTTGTTATAGACGACTATCATCACCGTTCTCAGAGACATCGAAATACCTATTTCGAAAAGTTTGAACTAAATTCAGCTCTCACGGTTGGGATTCTTTCCTTGTAGTGTAACGAAGGTTGCAAATAATGTAATGCAAATATTACGTTAGATAGGGTCTAATAATATAAATTATTACACATAAAAGTCATAAAGGTAGGTAAGTTATGAGTTTTTGCTTTCAAAGTAGCATACACTTTGGACACACAAATTTTTCTTTGTCATATCTGGTTAAGCCTACACATTCTTCGTGTACATATGTTGTATCCTCGTCGCCATAAGTGCCTTTACATCGCAGTGACGGGTATGTGACCGCGCAGTACTCCAAGGAAGGGATGGTTGTATAAGAATTTTTGATTAATTTTGAAGAGTTTTTATTTTGACTAGGGAATTAACATAGGTATAGGGAGTAAAGACACAGATTTGAAGCATCAGTGCACGAAAAGATTCGTATTCTCAGTTTTTCTATTTATTGTTTTATATGTTAAGTTAAACACCACAATATGTATCACTGATATCGCAGATCGTATTATTTTGTAAAATCGTGTCTGTAACCTATTGTCAAAACATTCATCTCAAGACATGATGTAGAGAAAAGAGAAAAAGATAAGACATCTGTAATATATGTATAATTACTCAATAAGTAATTATAAGTAAATTAGACTCAATAAGTAATTGTAGAAATTAGTTAAAGAACACGTAAGAGAGCGAAAAGGAGGTCTAGAAGTCTGAACTTTTTAGAAACGTCCTAGATAGGTGAAAATATAGTTAAAAATTGCAAAAGGTATCATGTAATTTATCTTTCTTTTCTTATATCCTAGTATACTTTTTTCTTTCACATCCAAACATTTCTATTCAGAATTACGAGATGTTTGTGAAGAGAGGTGAAGAGAGAAACATTTCCATCTCAAGAATTATATCAGAAAAAAGCTGTTGACTTAGGCTAAATTCGAACTCGTTACCCTTGAATCCATAAGTCTGCGTTCTACCGATTGAGCTAACAATTGCTGTTGCGAAAGCCTGATTTCTACAACTACCGGTTGCTGAATGGTGTGTATTAACGAAATTGGCCGAGATAATTGCTTCATATAGCTATTGCAATAATAATAATAATAATAATAATAATAATAATAATAATAATAATAATAATAATAATAATAATAATAATAATAATAATAATAATAAAGAAGATGATGAACAGAATTTAAAAAGTCGCATTGTTAAAAGTTTGGTGTGCGAAGTTAGTCCTAATATGAGATTTTATTAATTATATATAATAAATGTAAGCGTGGTTTATTCGTGCGTGCTACTCAAACTGCGCAAGTCATAAGGGTTGTTCGCGTATGGTACAGTAGCCTTGCGTCCTCCAACCGTGAAGAAAGATTCGGTTTTGAACCTATGCGTGTCCTAAGAGGAAGGAGGAGATTCAAAGAAAGAGAAGTGGTTTAGAAATTATGCAAAAATAGAATATCTCACGAGGTGAGGTGATATAGAGTTCAGCGTGTGTTTCAGCTGTGACTCTATACAAGATGTGCATCTACGACTTAACGTGGAACCCGAACCACACGACTCCTGCCGGGAATCGAAACCCATATCACCTCTAGCTCTATCATGGGAGACACAGGGACATGTAAAAATAATCGAAAATAAACGATATTAATGTTAAATCCATAGGTTTCGAGGTCCTAAAAATTCCTAATTGAAAGATATGAGTGTCTATTCAATAGTTTTCGGGGTCGCTGAAGTGAATAATGACACCCCCGATACCATAAAAGCCCAAGTTTTTATTCTTCGTTAGCGGCAAGTTAATTCATTTGCTCCTGCTGGAAATGGATTCGTACTATTTCATTCCGATTCAAATATGTATTCTACTGGGAAAACTAATCTCAAATATATCTTTGAAATATAAACCTATTCTTTCCGTGCAACGCCGGGTATTTCAATTAGTAAATAAATAATTTAAGAAACAATGAGTATATTTAATGGAAACAGACATATGTATTTTTGAATGTTGTATATGAATTGCTAATTCATACTTTATCTAGTAGAAAATGATGCATCCATTATATATTCTGAAGCAATAGGGAGAACTATTGGAGGTGTATTTTATTTATCTACTGTCGAATTTAGTGTGGAATAATTTCAAATAATTTATTTCGAAACTATCGAGACGAGACTGAGACCGCTATTTGTCGGTTGAAAGGAGACTAATACTGTAAATAGTCTCGTATTGTCTCGTTTTGATACCAGTCCTACTTCGGGGTTTGTTCTGTAGTAACTGGTTGCGTAGTGCACCTACAGTATATAAGACGTCGTATATTTAAATGTTTGAGAACTTACCCCACCTCCACTTGACGGATCGTTCTAACTAAAACTACCAGACCGTTTATGTAATTTTGCGTTTACGTACAGGTCCTATCCTTATGTCAATTATTTTCTTGCAACAGAGAATGAAAAATGTTACAGTTATAATGTTGATCGCGCATAATCCTGTATAGATAAAAGGCACTTTATAGAGTGTCGGACTCTGTGGTATAAATACAGTAGTTATTGGCTTGTTAAGTTCATCACTGAACGCGTTTCCGTCATATCGTGCAATGACGTCACCTTTGACACATGCTCGGGACAGGACCACAGCAGCAGTAACGCTGTTGTTTGCTTACTCGGTGCTGTTTATTCTCTTTGGAACCTGATATGAAATTACTGCTTTCTCCTTACTTTCAGCTATTTTTGCTATTTCTAATTTAGATGTCTATTATATTAGTGGAATTTTATTCCATCATGGAAATATATTTTATTTCTTTTTAAATGTAAATAAAAAGAAAAGTCTATTTGGACAAGTTTCCCCACAACTCTAGAAGTATTGTCTTGGGTGCGCTTTTCTTTTCTTTTCGTTTAGGGCCGCGGTGGCTCAGTGGCAGAGCTTTCACCTCTAGTACTTGGGGCCTCGGGTTCGATCCCAGCCCCCGCCAATTGAACTTTGTGGCGGACGAACACCGTGTGCGTCGGTTTCCTCGGGGTTCTCCTATTTCCTCCCACTCTCTTCATTTCATTCATTACTCATCATCACCGTCTCCTTTTGCCTAACCGGCACAACCGTGGGACGTAAAACTTAAAGATTTCATTTCATTTCTTCAACACGAATGCAATTAAATCCTGACTCTGAGAGCGCAACAATGTTATCTTGTTCGAAGGGTCAGTGATTTTGTGTCGAAGGTAATGTTACGCGAAGAGACAGGCTGCGCGTGGGCTTACGTTGTCTTACGTTTGGCAACATTGCTCTTGGTCAAGTGGTCTATTGTTTATGCCTTTAGGTATTTGCCCTAAAGCCATACAGCGCGAGCTGTGTGCGTTCTGTTACTCCCTCCCTGCCCCTCGCGGTGTTTGCGAAAATATTATTTGCTTTTCATGCATTGGGATAAGGGGTAAGACATACCTTGGGACAGGAAGGGAGTAACATATAAAATGATCGAAAACGACAACCGATGTTAATGTAGAGTTCATAGTTTCGAGGTCGCTGAGATGATTAGGCGTAAAGCTATCAGCTATTTTCTGTTAGTGGTTTCTTCATATACGTCTACCAAGTTAACGAACCTTGACTTATCCGCGTACAGTAGTTGGTTAGTGTGTCCTCGATGGCTATTTTTACTTTTTCCATGATCATCCCATACCATACAGTATTTTTTTATGTTTTGAAAAAGCTTGATTTTATCAATTCGTTAAACAACAATGTTTCTTTTTTTCTAACCATGTTTCTTAGTATTATCCTCTTCATTCTAACTAATTTAAATATTTTCAATAATTCAGAATTTTGACTAAAAAATGTTACAATGATCAAGATTTGTATAAGAAGAGGAGCCTTCATTTCTAATCATTGTCATAAACGGAAGGAAAAACTTATAAAAAATTGAAATAACTTAGTAGACGTAGAAAATCGATAGAAATAATGAACATCAACTATTAATTGACTGTTAGAAGTATAGTAGATATAGTTCTCAACCCAAGTAGAAGATGCACTCTTTGCTTCATGAAAATAATAAACATTTTTGAAAAATAATTACAGAAAAGTAATTTGAAGACATTTACTGAGCGAACGAAGGTTACTGGTTAGTGTTGACGCTTCGTAATTGAGAGTCTTCCGGTTCAAATTTCGATACGAGGCATCCTGACTACTGATTTTGCAGTACCACTGGGCGAATACCAGGGTACCTTTAATACATAAGTTTTGGCAAATTTTCTTGAAATCTTTGTTCTTATGTTGTTAATGTTTCAGTGTGAAATGGCATTTTGCTGCATGGAAAATATTTTTAGTAAACAAAATATAGTAGATGAATGGTTAGTGCAAGGAACTCCTACTTGTATGGCTTAGGTTCAAATCCCGACTGTTCTTATTGATTTTTTCTTTTAGCCACGCTCATATGTTGCACTCCAGAAGTTCAATTTTGAATTAAATGTAGTCGCAGCTAGTTTAAACTGAAATTATTTTCAAAACTATTTGCTATTACATGTTTTTGTTTTACTTGCGATGTTTCAACTTTGATATTAGATCTTAGAACCCTAATGTAACTCATTTCCCTACGTCATATCATGATGAATGCTTTCACAACAACGATAGTCGGGCGATAATACAGAATTTCATTGTTACTGCAGGGCCAGATCTTGAAGCCTGCGAACTACGCGTTCGCAGGAGGCGCCAGGTGAACAGGGAGCCAAATTAGAAAAATTAATTTTGTTTTAAATGTAAATATTTATTTAAAAAAATGTTATGATGAAAAATTTTCCTCATATAGCTTCAAATAAATATTGTACAGACTGAGATACAGACAAAATACATCAAAAGGACAATAAAGTCGAATCTTTGCGTGGTTGGTTGTAAAACACCCTTTACAAATGAAATGGACTCGTACATCAATTGATGCCAATACCACACGCACAAGTGATGCTAGTTTGAGGAAAATTTCCACGGCACAGGATAGACTTTTTTAAAGAGGGAAAAGGGATATTTTACGAATATGAGATAAAATGAAGGTAAATTTAGCTTTCCAATAGATGTTGTATTAAGCACTATGACCGTAGAGCTAAAGACAATGGTATAGTTTCCATAATCCCACCATATGCACAAAATACAAATATAACAGACTCTTCATTCCTTCCTCAACAATCCTTCCGACACCTTACTAGAGAATATCATTGCCAAATATGTCTTTAAAATCCGAATGGATCAACAAACGAAGGGAATTCAACCGCAAGTATTGTTTATGGATTGTGTGGCATTATCAGAGTAGAAAGAAATGTCTCCAAGGGTGCTCCTCCATCTTGTCTTAAACAGTGTCTTCGCATAGTACTTTGGTTCAATGACCTCAGTTAAGGGTTGAGAAAGATCACCGTAAATGAAATTCACATTATCAAAGTTGAAGCAAGCATGGGCGCCCAAAAGGGGACGAGGGGGCCGGGCCCCACCTGGCTTACGACAAGTATAATATATATGTATAATTTCTTAAGATTTTCTTAATACAAATATAAATACCAAACGTAATATACCCACCAGGAAGATGACCCCTCTAAAAAATTCTTCGGGCCCCCATGGAAGTAAGTAGGCTTTTCTTGTCCATTCGCCCAGGGAGTGGAGCGAATACTAAGAAAACACGGGCGGTACAAATGGATTTTTTAAAAATCATTTCTGAGGGAAATTTTAACTTAAGTTCCTAATGGCTCAAATCGCTGTCCACTGCTTAATGCTCACTTTGTTTAATATCTATTAGTTCATTTGTCGTTCGTCAAGATTTTCATTTCTATCCTAAATCATTTCGTTTTTGTTTTATTTTATAAATTTATAATGATGTGTGCTTTCACTTTTTAATAGTACTTTGTTTTTCATATAATAATAATGAGCAACGATATAAAACCAAGTGTGCATTTTATCGGAAAAGAAAGCTACAAAACATGAAAGAAGATAAGAGGCAACCGAAGGCTTCTAAAAGGTTTCTTTCGCGTTCTGGACAAAATCATACAAATGTTGAGGTGGGGAGTTGTCAATACCAGTCACTCTTAACGAAGCATTTGCAGGTCGACATTCTTTTGAAACTGTAAGGTTATTTTACCTGATTGCAGTAATTTAATTGTTGAATTAAAATGGGACGATACGGTCATTTCTGTTACGGGTCTGAATTAAATTTCATGTATTTCAAAATATGTTTGAATACAATTAGTTTTCACGCGGCATATAAGTATATAACTTGAAAGGATATAACCGAAAGCGATGAAAGGTCATTTGGATGACAAGTAGTTTTTTTTCAGTACTCTCACTTTCAATCACAGCAGCATATACAGATGCTTGTTTTATTATAACAGTATAACAATAATTATTAATCCATTCTCTGTTATTAAATTTAGATGGAGCGATATTTTAAATTAGTAATAATTCTAATGCAAAGTAGAGTTTTGATTATTAGTTACTTGTGTTCAGGGATGCACCGACATAGGTGCTAGGGATGCGCACGAGACGAATCGAGACAGGATTTTCCAGACAAAATTCGAGTCGAGACACGGTTCTTCCAATAGAGAAATATACACTTTTCGAGTCGAGACATCACTTTTACAACACATTTTCGAGACGAGACAGCTACACATCTTGTCTCGTGTGCATCCGTAATAGGTGCAGTGTTCCTTTCAGAAAAAATCTTCCGGGGGGGTACACTTAGTATTCAGAGGGCCACTGCTGCTACTCTTTTATTTATTATTATATTGCAGACGTATTATTTTGATCTCCTCCCGGGGGAAAGTGGCCCCCTAAAAATATGTGTGGACGAAACACTGAACAGGTAGTCTGAGAGTCTGGATCCTTCAATTAGCACAATTTCAGGGGCAGATACACAAAATTATTTGCATTTGTAGGCTATTCCGAAAAATCTTCGAACCCGAAAGAAAAATCTTGGGTGCATCTTTGCTTGCGTTTACATTGTGTTACTGCCTGATTTCGTACGTTTATGTTGGAAAGAAACATGAAAGAATTGAATTGTTCTATAGGCCTAGAGGGCCCTGAAAAGAATTTTTGCGAAGGAACCTGATTTTAAAGTGCTGCCACTGGATCGAGGACAAATTAAATATCAATTAAGACACACACTTTTGTCATTTGTTGTGTCTTGAACTAGTTTAACTAAAATTAATAAAGAATTATTTGAAATCAAGTATATCTCAAGAACGATTAAATGGACTAGCTTTGATGGCCATTGAAAATTACATTCTGAATGAAAGTGATATTGATGCAATAATAAGAGATTTTGCCAAATTGAAAGCCAGAAAAGTGTCTTTATAACATGAACTTTACAGTAACAAAGAAAACGAGAAATTAAGCTAACTACCATATTTGTATCACTGGAAAACACTATTTAAATATGCTTTTAATGAAGTGTAAGAGCATATCTCTTTGTCAAAATCAAACCTGTGATAATGTTAAACTTAAAGCTCATTAGTTTTATTCTATTTCGACATTTATGTTTCAACTGTATTTGTCAAAATACATCTTAGGTATACATTTTAGTTGTTTCCTGTGCTTATTTAATAAAACAAATATATAAATTATTAAAACTGGAACTTTGGTCATGATTCATCCACAGTTAATTAGGTTTAATTTCGCCATTTTCCTTTAATACTCACAGGAAGACTGAATTATTATATATTGAAGAAATTTGTAATTGTAACAATTATCTGAAGAATTTTTGTCCATTACAGCATTCTATTCTTTTATTATCATTTAGGCGGGGGCGACTAAATATTGTTTATTTACACCTACAAAATGTCTACAACCGATCCTGTTACTGTTATATATATATATATATATATATATATATATAGAGAGAGAGAGAGAGAGAGAGAAAGTTTTGATTCAGAAAAAAGTACAGTTGAACGTACGATGCAACATGGGCTCCTGGAGGGATTTCAAACGAATTTAGTATACGTATACATTACCATCTGAACAATTTAACCTTAAAAATGCTTTCGATCACTGAAATAAATTCCTGCCTACGCTCCTGTAAAGCAGTAAGAATTTTAGGGACTGATCATGGGGTAATGCCTCCCTGGAGCAACGACAGTTCCCCTCTGATAGGTCCGGATGTGACACCAGTATTTGTGTATTACCACTCCTCACTCTAAGTGTATTGAAACTTAAGTCAAAGGAACTGTTCTGAAATCTTCACCGGTTCTCTCCTCTGAAACCGCATGCGAATGGGGCCAAACTTGGTCATATACCACATCTGGAATATTACAGTTTATGTCAGAGATCCCGAAAAATATATATTCGACAAAAATAAAGGATGTTTTCGATTTTATTTTATTTTATTTATTTATTTATTTGCCTGTCGCCCTCCCACTCTGACCTCCATGCCCATAGGCACCGACTTGAAGAAAATATTGGGGGGGCCAAAACAATGAATAAATATATAATCATATTCAGCCGTTTTCTACCAACTGCTGGATAAAGGCAGATCTCCCTCCAGATCTCGGTCTGCTGCATCCGCTCCACTGCTAAATTCATAAATTTGTGTAAACGCATTAAAACAAATTCAAGTTCAAATTCTGGGAACTTCACTGCACAACAATGATCTTGATTTTTCATATCAGTTTTACCATAGTGTTGGTTGAAGCTTCAGTGGTCTATTAACTCTTTTAGGATTTTTGGTAACTTTTGTTACCATGGTCTTTGACCTTTTATTTAGGTTCTATAACAGGTACTTATGTGGTTCTTTATTAGTCAAGTCAAGGATGGACTAAAGAACACCCCAGATGCGTTTTGGAACCAGATGGTAAACTTGGCTGCGCCAAGTAATTGCGGAAGGGCGTGACTTTTTACTTTTTCTTAAGGTAAATTTCAAAAATTTTTCATGCCTGTAGTTTTCACGATATCAGATTGGAATTGTATGTACCTTTGGATATTTCTCAATCTTTTCTGAGATCTCTACGTGAAGCCGAGTCCGGGCACAAGGGCCGCAAATGTTCCGAGGGGTTGATTTTTTCAGAAAAAAATTAGTTTTCCCGATTTTCCGGTTCAGGAATACGATACGTACATATGTGTGGCACCGTTGGAAAGGGCTTGTTATACGAAAGAAAATAACGTTTAAACGATGACTCTAGCTTAAATAGTAATGACGCAGTAATTTTTTATAACAAGTATATACGTATGTATGTGTATAAAGAGAGAGCCTAAATTCAGACTTTCAACAATTTTTCTCCTCTTTGTATTTAAGATACAAGATTGGAATTTTGCACACTTATTATGTACATAACAATGCATTTTTAGAAAAAATTCAGATCCCTAAGTCGACCCAGGCCTAGGCAAGAGAGGCAAAATGTTTTGGTTGGATTTGCAAAAATACTTCCGAGTTTTTCCCTAATTATCTAGTTTAGGTGTATGATACGGATATGTGAGTGATACTGTTGGAAAGGGCTTATTATACTGAAGAAAATGGCATTTGCATCACGACTCTAGGCTAAATAGGAATGACGCAATACATTTTTTAAAATATTTTATACCTAGGTATATATAGAGGAAGTTCGGGTATTATGTAATACCATTTTTGTTTCGCGTGTAACTCAGTTAATAATTGCTCATTGAAACAAAAAGGAAAACAAGTATACGCCAAATATGTATATCTATTTATGTATATCTTGATAAAGAAGAAAGGGATGTGTAAAATTTATAATTTGTAAAGAAACCACTTTGGAGGGTAATATGAAATAGTCGGGTAATATGGAATACAAATGCTATATACTGTAGAAAAGAAAAAAGTTTTCTGTTGAATATACAATGAATATAGTGACAATACATATATAAAAATTCTGAATGTAAAGCCATAACTGATTGTCATTACTTGCAAAAGTCATAAATATAATACTCTGCTTCAGGATCGGCACAGTCATTGTGTGCTCACATTAAACATGATGAACGCTGGACCCAAGCTCACCACTTGTATCATCAGACAATTTGCTATAATAAAAAATACACTTAGCATTGTTGTCATCACAAATGTATGTTTAATTGCCCAATACCGATAGATATTTTTGTAATCGGAATACCATACGGAATACGGAATACCATGCTTTTCTTGTAGGTATTCCATATTGCCCTCCACGCCACTTTGGAAACGAAAGAGCTGTTAAACGCATTCGAAGGCGTATAGGATAATGGCGCTTATCAAACTACCACTCTGTATATCCAACGTAATAGTAAATAAAGAATTGTTGTTCTATTACATTTCAATAGGAAAATACAGGTTGTAAACCACTTACCTGTAAAAGTATTCCTGAATAAGAAATCAGATTTTTACGTCTACCAACACAACGAATGTCACAATCACATGGAGCATCATAGGAACGTGAGGTAGTAGTTTCTTTTTTCTCCGCTTGTAAGCAACACATCACAGGCGAGCTAACGAGGTATTCCATATTATCCGACTATTCCATAATACCCGAACTTCCTCTATTTATGAAAAGATGGATCACCTTCAGACTTTCAAAAATTTCTCCCGACCTCAGTTTTCAAGATACAAGAACGAAATTTTGCGCACGTATTATGTATATAACAAGATTGTTTTAAAGATTCAGATCTCTAGTGAACCCAGGCCCGGGCCAGAGGGGCACAAAAATTTCGATTTTTTTCGAAAAATCTTATGTTTTTTTTTTCAATTTTCTTATTTCTGGTGTATAATACGGACAAGAGAGTGATACCGTTGGAAAGTATGACCTATCCTGAGAAAAACGAGGTATGAACCACGATCCTACAATAAATAGTAAGGAAGCAGTAGCTGTTTGAGTGAAAGTCTAAAATTTACCTCAAAAAGTGGAAATCCTAAAAAGGTTAAACGCCGATTTGAAAACGGTACTTTTTATCGAATAAGAAGGCTGTTCCTAATATTGAATTAACGGCACGACGTAATTTACGACAAAAATTCTTGCTCCTCTTTGGTAATTCTTCCTCAACTGGATTATATTGGGGGGGGCGAGGACCCCACCTTTAAATATTGGGGAGGCCAAAAGTGTCCTGCCCCCCCAAAGTCGGCGCCTATGTCCATGCCAACCAAGGCTTAACTTGAACTTAAGCAACATCGACAGCGTCACTATTCATCTGCGATCACGAAAACTAATACCATATCTAACGATTTCGGTATTAATATTGTTCATATTGAGTACTTTTACATGCCACTTGCCCCCTTATTACGGATGGCTTCAGTGTCTCGCCGCCACAACTATGGAGCAATTTCAACAAACTTACGTATAGCTATAAACCACCATCTGTAAAATAAATGTGCGGGTGATCTTTTTCGGGGAGGAATTCATTAGCTACTTTTCCAATATCAATGTGGTGGCTTTTTTCTCTTTCCATGCTAAAGATTGCCGAAGAGCTCAACTGCATTTGCACCACTGTCCTATGAATATAGATTTTAATGGCATTTACTTTACTAAGTGCTTGCTTAGGTGTTACAGGAAAAGTGAGATTCTGTTATAAATGAGTAGGGTCTAAACAAATACGGAAAGCTATTAGCAATGACACAACTCGAAATGAGTTTTCGCAATATAATGGAACAGTATTTTATTCGAATGTGAAGGAAATCATTGCATAAATTGGCCCTTCCCCTCCTTAGAAGTCTCAGCTAAAATACGTATCTAATAATTTTCAATTAGAAATATATGCATCGAGTTTCATATCCTTAACTTTAAGGTCTCCTGAATTAAGTAAATGAATAACCTTCCTGCTAACGAAAGAGTAAAGCTTTGGGCTTTAATGGTATCTGGAGTGTAATTATTAATTTCAGCAACCCCGAAAACTATTGAATAGACACTCATATCTTTCAATTAAGAATTATTAAATTTTCACCCCTCCCATTAAACCTCCATGCCGATAATGCCAAACTTTGATGTGAACGATATAGAAGGTTTCATAATTCATGTACTCATAAGCTATGGATTTAACATTAATATCGTTTATTTTCGATTATTTTTGCATGTCCCTGTGTCTCCAGGGGCGCCCATTAAGGGAATAAGAGGGGGCGATTGCCCCCTATAGAGGAAATTATACTTTGCAAGATCGAAAACCCAAAAGTTGTTTGAATATTTACCCCAAAATTTGGAATTATATTTGAAATGTCGCTTATACCTGCCCCCTTTGAAAACCACAATATGGGCGCCCTTGTGTGTCTCTCATGATAGAGCTAGAGATGATACGGGTTTCGATTCCCGGCAGGAGTCGTGTGGTTCGGGTTCCACGTTAAGTCGTAGATGCACATCTTGTATAGAGTCACAGCTGAAAGACACGCTGAACTCTATATCACCTCACCTCGTGAGATATTCTATTTTTGCATAATTTCTAAACGACTTCTCTTTCTTTGAATTTCCTCCTTCCTCTTAGGACACGCATAGGTTCAAAACCGAATCTTTCTTCACGGTTGGAGGACGCAAGGCTACTGTACCATACGCGTACAACCCTAATGAGTTGCGCAGTTTGAGTAGCACGCACGAATAAACCACGCTTACATTTATTATATATAATTAATAAAATCTCATATTAGGACTAACTTCGCACACCAAACTTTTAACAATGCGACTTTTTAAATTCTGTTCATCATCATCTTTATTATTATTATTATTATTATTATTATTATTATTATTATTATTATTATTATTATTATTATTATTATTGCAATAGCTATATGAAGCAATTATCTCGGCCAATTTCGTTAATACACACCATTCAGCAACCGGTAGTTGTAGAAATCAGGCTTTTGCAACAGCAATTGTTAGCTCAATCGGTAGAACGCAGACTTATGGATTCAAGGGTAACGAGTTCGAATCTAGCCTAAGTCAAAAGCTTTTTTCTGATATAATTCTTGAGATGGAAATGTTTCTCTCTTCACCTCTCTTCACAAACATCTCGTAATTCTGAATAGAGATGTTTGGATGTGAAAGAAAAAAGTATACTAGGGTATAAGAAAAGAAAGATAAATTACATGATACCTTTTGCAATTTTTAACTATATTTTCACCTATCTAGGACGTTTCTAAAAAGTTCAGACTTCTAGACCTCCTTTTCGCTCTCTTACATGTTCTTTAACTAATTTCTACAATTACTTATTGAGTCTAATTTACTTATAATTACTTATTGAGTAATTATACATATAATACAGATGTCTTATCTCTTTCTCTTTTCTCTACTTCATGTCTTGAGATGAATGTTTTGACAATAGGTTACAGACACGATTTTACAAAATAATACGATCTGCGATATCAGTGATACATATTGTGGTGTTTAACTTAACATATAAAACAATAAATAGAAAAACTGAGAATACGAATCTTTTCGTGCACTGATGCTTCAAATCTGTGTCTTTACTCCCTATACCTATGTTAATTCCCTAGTCAAAATAAAAACTCTTCAAAATTAATCAAAAATTCTTATACAACCATCCCTTCCTTGGAGTACTGCGCGGTCACATACCCGTCACTGCGATGTAAAGGCACTTATGGCGACGAGGATACAAATAACACACATTCGCATGTCTATTATTCGATCTTCATCGCAAATTGGGCAATACCACGATTCGTCTTCCTGTCGTTTCTGCTTCTTTGTTACAGTCGATTTCTTCATTACTGCTTGCTTCGATAAGTTTCCCTTGGATGTTGATGGCATATCATCCAAACTTTTTGAGGTCTGCATTTGTTTTCCTTTCGTATCTTTCCCAAGTTTTTTTGTAGGCTGAAAAAGGTTTCTTCGCACCACTGTGGCAACACTGTTTATGGCTTTTGCTGGTCGTTTACGGAGTGTTGATGTTTTAGGAGTTGGAAGTAAATCATGGAATGAAGTTGATGTTTCATCTTCATTTGCATCTTCTGGTTCCGCAGCTTCAAGATTTTCTTGTGCTGTAATCGGTCCTACCGTTGACGTGGAATGTCTTGAACCAGTAGCATCATTATCACTAGCAGCAGCATCATGCGATAAATCAGAGCATTTGGATGAATCTGTCACGAGGCTAGGAGCAAATGCGTGGTCAGGAATAATATCTGGATGAAAGGGAAAAACACCCTTTGCACGAAACCCGGATTTTAAGTTTGAGTGTGTGGCAGCTTTGTCCCAAGCTCTACTGAAGATTGGTCCAAAACGTTGTTTGGTTATCCCACTTCCTGTATTTTGTTTGAGGAACAAACGGACTTCCTGGTCCCAGTAAGCCTCGAATGGACCAAACACAGATTTGTCCATGGGTTGCAATTCGTGTGTTGTTTGACTTGGTAAACAAAATAGCGTTATTCCATACCTCTCTGCAGCGTCTACAATCGAAACATCTAAATGACTTTTGGCACCATCAAAGATCATAAGACAGTTCTCGGCTGTTTTGTACCGAGAGAAATGGGCAAGCCATTCGATGAACATTTCACACGTCATACTGCCTTTCGGCGTCATACCTACTGCACTCCCGGCAGGTAAGTTATCCACCCATTCAGGATTCATACGAACACCTCTGAATAAAATCATTGGAGGAATCATTTGTCCAATCGCATTACCACAAGCAACAATGGATACACTTTCACCATATTCTTGCCCTATGATATGAACATTTTTTGATCCTTTTTTTGCATATACGTATGCTTCATGATGTAAATTTAGAAGACACCCCTTTTCGTCCATATTGTAAATAAGCTCAGGTTTATTCATTACATTCAATTCCGTCACAACCTTCTCAAGCTTATTAAAATAATCTCCTACAACAACCCGATTCAGCTTCGCAGCTCTATCTGGATTCAGTTTCTGGCTTTTGCGTTTTGCAATTTCTGGATGCCGAGATAAGAACATATGCAACCAATCATATCCAGCACTCTCTTTTTCGCGACTGAATCGATGCGCCACTTTATTTTGCTCACAAAACTTGTACACAGAACTTCTAATCACTTTTGAAGTTAGAGGATACCCAATATCACACAACTTGATAATTCTTTCATACAAGGCGGCCTCCTGTACTGAAGACAGAGTAGGCTTTGTTCCTAATTTGGTTGCTGTTGTGCCTTTCACAATATGATCTCTAAGTGTTCGTCTTGGTATTTTGTAAAGTCTTGCTGCTGCTGTGACAGACAATTGGTTTTCCTTCACTGATGTCAAGGCAGCTTCCAGTACCTCTTTGGGCCAAGCTGTACGCAGATTGCGTTTCTTGTATTTCCGTGGCATCTACAACATAAGACAGACGCAACACTAAGTATCACTATTTAGAATTTCGAATAATAATAAAAACACGTGGTGTTGTTACCCCGATTTGGTAAAGGCGTTATTGCCCCAACCATTCATGTTTCTCATTCGGAATGTGAATCACACATTGCACGAGAGGAAGATAATTAGTCGTCATTGTATTTACCAACTATAGGCTATGAACTATAAAAATAATACACAATATAAACTTTTAACTCGCACAATAAATGTCAGGACACTAACAACTTACCTTTCCAATTTTACAACAGACGTTGCCAACCTTCTCCTAACACACTCTTTCCACACTCACGCTCGACACAATGGCGCCTATAAACTGCAAACACACCATGTGGTTTCAGCAGTAACGACATATGTACTGCATATGCCACCTAGCTGATTGCTTGTAAACTGTGTGAGATACGGGCACATGGCGTTATTACCTCGTAAGACGTTATTCCCCCAAAACACCTTACATAGAATGTAGGTTTAACTCTTCCAGCAAAGAAGAAACATGTGATCGTAGTATACAACCCAGAGAAGTGATAGCTGGCAATACAGTGGTCGTAGTCCCTAACGACACAGGAAGTAAGCGGTGTCCTCCCCGCTTGTCTAGTGGCTAGCACGTGCGCCGAATGTATGCCGTGCGCCGGGTTCGATTCCCGGCGGGAGAGCATTTCTGATTTTTTAACTGTCCTCGATGTTTCTGTGTTCGTGTCCCTGTCGTTGTAAGTTATTAGAAAAATCAAGTTAAACGAGTGAAGCAAGTAAAATTAGCAATAAGTAAGTTACTGAAACACTTTCGGTGAGTCAGTTAAAAAAACTGGACAAAGCACTGACTTTTTCCGCCATCCATGCGAGTTCGAATCTATCTCGGCTTGAATTTTTATCCATTTGAAAAAAAGTATTGTTTGTTTTCGCTACAGCTAATCACTCTTTTCGTATTTTTCTCCGTCGTTCACAGTTAAAGTAACTGACTATTCTCTTTTTTTCTACGAATGATGGATCTTCTCTTTGGCTTCATGTCAAACATGCACACGTAATGAAAAGACGCTGTTGATAATAATAATAATATGAAATATTACTAGCTAGCTCGTGTGTGTATTTCGACAATATAATTTTATATTATTATGTAGAAGTAAGTAAGGTTGGCTGGCGCCCGCCCTCCTAATTTTTTTCGATGCGCCTTATGGGTAGTGATGAGCGCAAGAGTCTTGGTCTTGCAGTTTTTGCAAGAGTCTTGCATGCAAGACCAAGACCAAGACCAAGACCAAGACCAGGTATCCCGATGCAAGACCAAGACCAAGACCAAGGGGTGCAAGACCAAGACCAAGACCAAGACTCTTGTGCAACTTCTGAATTGATTGTTCGGGTTTTCTGTAGATATTGCTCGTTTCCAATGCACACAGGTGTCATCTTGCGTAATGTGAGCTTTTTTAGTGGACAAACACTGTGTGCGTGGATTTTCTCGGTGTTTTTCTGTTTCCTCCTACTTTCTTCATTCCAGCATTTCAGTCGTTTCTCATCATTACCGTCTCCCCTATCCTTGATGCATAATTGTGCAACGTTAAACTAGATACTTCATTTCATTTCAAAGCATATTAGTGGTGTTCTTCTTCCAAAACTAAAGAGAAATGTAGCATTGAACATCGGTAATACCGTACACCATAGGTGTCGACTCATGAGTATGGCCTTGGCTCCGAGACTCAAGCATCCGTTGGAAATTTTAATGTGTGCTCATAAAATTAATATCGAAATATTATTTTCATGGCACTGACAAAAACTTAGTGCATGTGCCCTCAATTTGATTGGATGCTTGTACGTTGGCAAGTTTGGACGGATGCTTGTACGTTGAATAATTATTTATTAATATAACTTTTAGCCTCCTTATGCATACGGCACATCGAGGATTGAGCGATACAATATTATACTACAATAATAAATCTATATTATAAAATTGAAAGTGACTATTTTTGTGACTACTAATCTCTTGAACCACCTGACCGATCTCGATGAAATTTTCAACATAGATGAAGTTTGAGCCTGGGAGTGTTTTCATCATTTCACTTTGACGGAGCAACTTAGGGGAGGAGGAGGAGAAGAAGTTATACAAAAATCAACATAAATAGAAATAAAAGTGATAAGTTTGTGACTAAACCATTTTTGAAGCGATCTCAATCAAATTTTTAACATGTATAAGGTTCGGTATAATATATAATATATAAGAAAACTTAATTACTTTTGAAACACCTGATCGATCTTGATCAAGTGTTCAACATAGATGAAGTTAAGGCCTGGAGAGATTTTTATAATTTTGCTTTGATGGTGCAACGTTGGGGAGGGGCAGGAGGGGGATACATGTAAAAAATAAAAACATGTGACTGTCTTTGTAACTTCATCACTCTTGCGCAAGCAGATCGATCTCAATCAAATTTTCAACGTAAGTGAGGTTCGGACCTAGGGTGTTTTTTGTCATATTACTTTCACGGTAGAACTTAGAGGAGGAGGAGGGGAGGGGAAGTGAACAAAAATATATGAAACTTAATAACTCTTGAACCACCCAACCGATCTCGATCAAATTTTCAACATAGATGAGGTTCGGACCTCAGATTGGTTTCTGCTATATCACTTTGATAGTGTAGCTTAGGGGAGGGGGAGGGGAGAGATATCTAAAATGATCGAAAATGGCCGATATTAGAGTGGAGTCTATAGTTTACGGGGTCGATGAGATAAGGAGTGACACTTCCGATGCTGTTTAAATCCAAATTCAGCCCCGTAGCTTGGGGAGAAGGAGAGGAGAGAAATATAAAAATAATCGAGAATGATTGATTCTCAGAGAGCGATATACTAATAGTAAAAAGTAACTGACTAACGATATATATATATATATATATATATATATATATATATATATATATATATATATATATATTAGTTTAACCCAACGAAGTGGGTAACTGATGCTAGTAATCCATATTGGAGTATGACTTGGAGTATGATGCCGTTATTTTGTATTCCTAATACAGGTCGAAAGTATTCCTATAAATTGAGTTTATAGAGTTCATTAAGAGGTTTGATTATAATTATAATTATTTTTTTAATTTTCTCTCTTTTTGGTTATGACAGTATTAGGGTTCGAGTCCTGGTACGTTCCCACAAAGGAAAGCCATACATTACAGTCCTGGGTTCGATTCAGGTACATCTCACTCCCTATCGGGATAAACCCTTTTATTACTGTACGTGGTTCGTGTCCTACGGTCCCAAAGTGGGCTTACGCATTACTATGGTCTGGGGTTCGATTCTTTACCGTTCGAATGTCTTCTTTAGCATTCACTATCGGGTTACATCGACCATTACTACTGACCATATAGCCATCGGACAACAGGTTCAGAGTTCGGTCAGAACGTTACGGGAAACCGGCACAAAGTTAACTCTAAATGTATTCTGTAGCGCCAATGCAATTTATTAATGTATGTGCATAGGCGCTACTCACTCGTGCTGTAAAGAAAAATGAATTAAGTTATTCCTTAAAATTAACACATGTAAATTTAAATCATTGTTATTATTTTCAAAGGATACTCAACTTTTGGATTTTTGCTTTTAATTCACAACACTAAAGCTTTACGAACATATAATACATAAACAGTGGCACTTCACTTTTAATAACCAATAATATAAGCCCATTTAATACGAAAGACGCGGATGTCGCGGTAGACACGAATTATTCGTTATATTTCGTCACATGGTTGATTTTGTTATTCACTAGCACTGTTTACTCACTGTGACAATTGAAAAGGAATTGTCATTGGCGGCTCCTGAGGATATGTCCAGAAGGTTGCGGGTTGGTTTCTTTTCATCTTCTTTTGATGAACTAGTGGTTTTGCTGCTGGCTTACTCCATCTCGCTGTAATGACTTTTGTATTTATTTGTAAACGAATACTTTAAAATTTGTGATCATCTTCGTTCTCACGACATTGTTTCCAAAGTTATGTTTTACACTAACAAAAAATTAAACGTTATTTCAAATTGTTTCTTCATTTTAGTTGCGCGCACCATACTCAACGTGGTTGCTTCTTCGTAAGTGTAAGTCAGACTACTGCACCTTTTCTTTCCGTCTCGTCGTGTTGCTAGGCAAAAGAATCGGTTTGCTACGCAGTTTGGTGATGTCAAGAGCTAAAAATAGCCATGACAGCCCATAGACAGGAATGTTTTGAGACGACGTTTGTCCATTGTGCTGAATTTTAGGTCCTTATAAGGGAAGGAGAGAGGAACTCTTGCGATCTCCGTCGCAGACAAAATGCACATTCGTTTGTTGGCTGAGAGAAAAATTCTTGGAAGCACTTTTATGCGAGGTTCATTTAAAAAGTTAAAAATTTCTTCTTAAAAATTGACTGAGCTGAACTGTATGGTTACATGGTCAGTATTGCTAAACACATCATCATCATCATCATAGCTACTCTGCCATTATTGGCAGGTTACTTGCTGTAACAGACAAAGTTCGACGTTCGGTAGGCCTCAGCTAGTCTCCGTCTTGACGTAACAATTTTCTGTTTTAATACCTTCTTTCAACTACAGTCTCCTTCGCTCCCATTCCTCTCTTCCATCTACAATACTCTCTAGCACGTCCCTCATACTACAGTTGCTCCTCAGCCAATATCCTAACCAGTTCCTCTTCCTCCTCTTTAACAATATCTAAAATTCTTCTTTTTTCCCTACTGTGTGAGCGTGTGGCCCCCCTCACTCCCATTCCATTTTAATTTTCCCAGTTCTTCTTGGCTTAATTGGAATAAGGCTCCATGCACTGTACGTCGACGCAAACTGTGTTATAGTTTTATCTTTTTCTATGAGTTGGCAGTCCTGTGAGTGGTGACTTGTACTTCCTGTTCACCGAACAAAAGGGATGGGATGTGGTCGTGACGTTATAAAATATAGTACGATCGAATCAAACTTAATCGAAGAATATTTTTATTATTTTTAATATTTTAATTATTACATGTTAATGGTGAACTCATTTAGCGCCTTACGATATATATATTCCTTGTAAAGAATACTTCTTATGGATATTTTTAAAATAATCTTCTGTCGTGACTGGAGCAAACTTACTGACGCTTAGTCTGAAAGGCGCGAGGGTGTGCTTGGTGATGATGGCTGCATAGACTGTCCTGCATATGTTGCGTCCATCGAAAAATCTAAGATTTCCTTAACCATCGTTGAAAATGTCGTGAATTTTGTTATCTGAAAACGAAGTAAAACCGGAATAAGTGCTTAAACGTAAAATTTTCACGAAACCAATGAACGTATGCTAAAACATCGCCTGATATCGAAAACAATGAAAACCCACGATTTATGAGCAAGGAATCCATGCAAGTAAAAGGTTGATTACGTTCACAGTTGAGGAGCAATAACCAGAACGGAGCCTAAATCATGACCATTGGACGGACAACGATAATCAATAAGAAATTTCATTACTGGCAATAACTACATGACCCCCCCTTCAAATCCATCAATTTACAGTACAGTAAAGTGTAGTAAATAAATAGCGTGTGTTGAATGTTAATGCATCGTGTAATGTTAATTCTAGCCGGCATCTACAGTGTGTTATTTTCTTCAAAGAAAGAAAGAAATCAATCATTCATTATTACTTCTTCGTATAAATTCTAAACGAGTATAAATATGGGCTTACAGTGTGTTAGTACATGTTGAGTAAATTTCTCAATAAAATGTTGTAATGTTATACACGTAAGTATTATACATTACCTGTGTTAATTGAATAAAAGTTACATATTGTACATGTTTTGTTTGCAATTATCTTTACTGTATTTACTACACGAATCACTACTGGAATGGTGGATATTATATTTGACCACTTGTGTCTATACTGTTGATGTCAGCAGGCGTGGCGAGGACGGTGGGCACCCGAAGTCGCAACCTCAATTGAAAGTTATATTCGTTCGAGATCCAACTTGGAGGTTTGCGCATTCTTCACTTTGGTATTGTCAGCTGTGGAGCGAATGTCCTTTTCCCACCAATTACTAGAATCCACCATAGGTAAGGCGTACCGAACAAGAGTCAAACCCAGTGGGGTCATAAGAACTACTTATCCCGAACAGGAATACAAACCCTACCGGTTATAAAAATGGCGCTCCGAAACAGATACAGAACTCCTGCACCGCACATGCAAAAAGTAGTGATTCATGTGTAGAAACGTAAAGGTACATGCTAAGTTTCTGACTCGTATTTAGAATTTTTACATAATTGTGAAAAATGGATGCAAGTAAGGTTAAGTCATTGTTAGATGCAATTAAAGCTGAAATGCAAATGTTGCATGAGTCACTAGAAACTAAAAGTGCTGCTTCTAATAAAGAAATGCAAAATTTACGCGAATCTTTAGAAAATAAAATAGAAAAAAATAATGCATCTTTAGAAAATAAAATAGAAAAAAGTAATGAGTCTCTAGAAAATAAAATACTTGAAGTGAATCTTTAGAAAATAAGATAGCTGAAGTCAGCGACAAAACCAATAAAGTGCGTGAGTCTTTAGAAAATAAGATGTTAGAAATATCAGAGGTAACAAAAAAGCAGATCGACGATAAACTTGAGGTGCAATTAGAAATAATTAGAAAAGAATGTGTAGGTAGATATGAACAAATATCCAAAGAAATTGACGAGAAATGTGAAAAGGTAAATGATAAATGTGAGAAAATATGGGGGAAAACAGTACAGAATTATCAAGGACTCGAGAACATTACGGTCGATTTGGGTAAATGTGAATAAATGGTGGACCGAGCGTTCGAGAAAATTGAAGCAATTGAGGAATCGGTAAATAAAATTAAAGGTAATTTAGAAAACAAAGAAAAAATGATAGTGGTATTAAATGTTACAACTCATAAATTAGAAAGAAATGTTGCAATATTGCACAGTGGGGTTGATACTCTCTCACAGAACACTATCCCTCCCGGTATTGATGTAATCAATATGAATTAGAACATTGCTTTAATAAGCGATAGGTTGTCAGGTTTAGAAATAGCGATAGGTTGTCAGGTAGATGAAGTTAACCTCATTAACTGAACATGCTAGCAGAGAGGGGAGTGAACGTAGTTCGCGTAGATCAAGTATATCCGGTGACGATAGAAGTAGCCATAAGTTAAAATACAGTAGTATGGAAGAATTTAGTAGTGCCAACCAAACGGATTGTAGTTCTTCGACAGCAAGTGAGACAACAAAATTAAAGAAGCGAATTAAAGTAAGAAAATCAGACAGGGATGTCGTAAAAAGGGCTAAGCGACGAATATTGCGTCATGGTGACATCGAAATGTTCCCAAAGTTTTCAGGTTAAGAAGATAATGAGTCACCAACTTCGTTTCTAGAGCAGTTTAAGATTGCAGCGCACGCTGTAGATGTACCTGAATCCCAATATTTAGATGTATTAGGGTTTGTTTTTACCGGTAACGCTCGCGAGTGGTACAAGTCAAAATTAGGTACATTTCGTTCATTTAAAGATTTCACTAAGGAATATAAAGGTCAATTTGCTTCTGAACAAGTCATTGGAAGTAAACTTTCGGTGTTGCAATCGCAAGCGTTCAACCCAAAAACTAATGGTACTGTCACCGACTTTGTTCACAAAAGATTCAATAAGATACCTGATTTGTCTCCTGATATACCGGATACTTTCATTGTGAACACGATTAAACAGTTGATCCCTATCTCTTACCGACGACAATTAGCATTGTTCCCAAATTTAGATTTCAGTTCATTTTTAACCGCTATACAAAATCTTGAAGCACTGTATTATGATAGCCGAAATATTAATGATAGGAACAACTTTCATGGTAGAACTGTACGTGTCAATCAGGTAGATGAAGTGCCTGGGAATAATGAAAATTTTAATAAAAGGGGAAATTATGGCAACGAAAACCGCAAAAATTCAGGTAAAGGTAAGTTTGACGGACCCAAAAGGAAGGGAAGTCCGAACAAGGGAAAGTTCCATTGGAAGAAAGGTAAGAATAGGTATGCTAGAAAAAATGATCGCAGCGAGAGCCAAGGTAATAATCGTAGTAATTACGAAGATGATCACGAGTATAAAAATTCAAATCAAAACGAAAGAGTGAACTTTGTAAATAGTAACCATGATGAAGGTATGAACCGAGCACAGCCAATGCCCACATATACACAATCTGCACCACAATTTCCGTATTATAGTCTAAGGGTTATGTTTCCTCAAAATAAAGATCAAAATTTAAACTAAAAGTGCTCTCCAACGCGAGTGCGGTTGGCAGAGTTGGTAATGTAAATGGTAATTTTGGAACTGAAAGTCAAAATGCACTCAAAAATGATTCGCAATGCGAGCTTGTTCTAATTGGAAAGAACGTAGTTAGTGTTGTAAGCTGGGACACCGATTCATCTGAAAGCAGCGATGAAGAACAAAAATTTAATAGTCAATCTAGGTCAGCTGAGATAAAGGTACAGATTTTAAATCAACCAATAGTAATCTTGTGTGACTCTGGAGCATTAGTTAGTTTTTTGTCTTTAGAGACATGGAAACGAGTAGCGTCTATTATTTCCCATCTTCACTTGCGACCAGCTCCACATATTTTGTTGGTGGATTTTTCAGGAAAGAAAAAGAAACAGGTGCAAGGTGAAACAATAATGTCTATTGAAATAGGGAAAGTTAGTTTTGACGTACGTGTGTTAGTTGTCTCTGACTTAAACACTGAGTGCTTGTTGGGTAGAAATTTCCTTACTCAATCCAAGGCAAAGATAGATTTTGGTGATAATTCTATTACGGTTGAAAAGGAAGGAGAAATCGTTAACGTACCTATGCTAGGTGGTCAAGTTGACAATACTAAAGTTACAAAAATTCTGACTAAAGATGATGTACAGAAAAAGGTAAATTTTGTGTCTCGGGTTGGTATTGAAACTAAAATGAGTGTTACTAGCGACAGTGCTGATGAATCGGAAATTTTATTTGAGATTGCAAAAGTGAATGTAGAATGTCCCATAGTAAATAATTTGGTAAGTGAAAAGCAAAAATTTGAAAAAGAATGGGTTAATCATGTTGTTCTTTCCGATCAAGCTTATAGTAAAATTCGTAATTCTTGTAGTAATGAAAAGGAAATGAAAATGTTAAATTTAGAAGTTGCTAATGAAGATAAATTTTTGTTTGATTACTATTCACAACAAATGTGAGAAATTGATTGTGAGATCGAAAAATCGTATTGTAAATCGTTGCAGTCTGTAATACATTTGATACTAAAATAGAAAGTTAATTTGTTTCGATTTCAGAAATACGGGAAAAGGTTAGGGAAGCTCAATTGCCTGATTTTGAGAAAGAGAAAATGTTCAAATTGTTGTTGAAGCATAGGAAAATCTTTAAAAATATTCACGGACGTTGTACCAAATTTGAGTATGAAATTGAGGTAGACACTGACCAACCTTTGGTTAAAAAGCAAAATACGTTACCATATAAATTCAAAGAACATATTGATTTGCAAATTGATGAGTGATTACAATGTGGTGTAACAGAATATTGTGTATCAATCCATTCACACCCAATCTTCTGCGTGCCGAAGAAAAATACTAGTAAAATGCGAGTAGTAGTGGATCTGACAGTTTTGAACAAGCACGTAAAAAGAAAACAATTAAAGGTAAAAAAATTGATGATTTGTTGTTAAAGTTTCAGGATGCAAAGTACGTATCAAATATTGATTTAGTAGGAAGTTATACACAAGTTCCAATTTCTGAAAATTGTAGAGATTACATAGCATTCTCGTGGAATGGTAAAATGTATAGATTTACATCATTCCTTTTTGGATACGCAAACGGAGGCGTAGGATTAATGGCTTGTCTTTTGGTTGTGTTAGGTCATGCATTTTTTGATAAATTAGTTACGTATATTGATGACATTTCTGTACCAACTTTTTCTTTTGATGAACAGTTAGAAATTTTGAATTTATTGTTTACGAAATTAGAAGAAGCTAATATGACTGTAAATTTAAAGAAATCCTCATTTTGCAATACGAGTTTTCAATTCCTTGGTTTCGTAGTCACACCTGAAGGCGTGAAAAAAAAATCCGTCGTATGTAGAAACAATTCGAACATTGCCTCGTCCCAAAAATGTAAAGGAACTTAAGCGAGTGCTAGGTTTGTTCGAGTGGTGTTCTAAATTCGTATATCATTTCGCTCATCTAGCCAATCCATTGTTTGAACTTCTGAAAAAGAATAAAAGGTGGATTTGGACACGAATGTGAGCAAAGTTTTGTTAAGTTGAAAGAATCATTTTCAGAAGAGGTGCTGTTAAATCATCCGCTGTTAGATCACGGTTTTTGTTTAGTGACAGATAGTTCCTTGGTAGCAGTGGAAAGTATATTGTTCCAAGAAGTTAATGGTGAAAAAAATACTTGGTTTTTACAGTAAAACTCTGAATAGTGCACAGTAAAATTTTACTATCACGGAGTTAGAGGCGTATGCAATCATTACAGCCATACGTAAATGGGGACATCTATTATATGGCCATCACGTGAAAGTTTACACAGACCATAACTCACTAGTGTTTTTGAATAAAATTCGCCATTGGAACTCTCGTTTGGCTCGGTGGAGTCTCGAACTACAGGGATTTAATTTAGAAATAAAGCACATTTCAGGGAGTGAAAATATTGCCAGTGATGCATTGTTCAGGATAGTTTTAGCCCCTCCTAGTAAGATTTTGAACATAAACAACTTAGAGGTTCTCCCATCATTTTTCAGAAACCTCACACCAGGAGAGTTAACCGAAAAACAAAAAGAGCATCCTGAGTACAGTAAAATTATTAAATTTTTAGAAAAACCAAACGATCCCTACAGTAAGATACAAAATAGAAATGTAGAGAAAATCTACAAACTAGAAAACGGTATATTGTTGTATAAGAACTTCCATTTCCCTAATAGTTTGAGAATTTGCATCCCACCATCTTTAGTAAATCTGGTAATTAAAGAAATACATAACAACCGTGGACATTTCGGGTGTGAAAGAACTGTAAGCTTCATCAGCGAGATCTGTTATTGGAAATCGATGCGGCGAGACGTGATGAACTATATTAACGATTGTCTCGAGTGTAAACGAACTAAAGTTGATACTCGCCCCCCAGCTAGACCTTTAGAAACCATACAGGTGAAAGGCCCCAGGAGATTGATTTCGATTGACGTCATCGCACCTCTTGTGCCATCTCCCTCAAAGTGTAAATTTATACTCTCGGTTTTGGATGTTTTTACTCGCTACCTTGTTCTTTATCCGATACGGAATGCTACTACAAAGTGTGTAGTTAAATGTTTGGAATCATTGTACTTTGTGCACTTAGGAATACCTTCAGCTATATTGGCGGACAATGGTAGTTGTTTTATTTCTAAAAACTTCAAGCAGAAAATGGAAGAATATGGTGTTAAAATATTTTATTCAACGCCTTACCATCCGGCGTCGAACGCAGTTGAGAGGATCCATCGGGAGACGAACACATTATTTAGGCTGTTTTGTAAAGATGATCATGGTTCTTGGGAGAAATTTATACCACAAGTTGTTGTGTTGCTGAACTATTCTATATCTAGCAGTCTTGGCGAGAGTCCAGCTAGTTTACATTTGAATATTCAGGCTGAAAAACCTATCTTCGAACATTTTGGCATTTTTTCAAATGATGCAGGTGAGAATGACAATGAAAGTTGGGACAATAAATTGGTAATGGCAGATTTTAAAAGAAAAGAGGTGATTCGAAAGCGAAATGAGAGGTACAACTCACAACAGGAGAGTAAACACAAAATACAGGTGAATGACTTAGTTTTTCTGAAACAGGCGAAGTCAAGTTCCGCATCAGACAAGAAAATCTCAAAATTCATCAATGTGTTCAAAGGACCCTATCTCTGTGTTAATAAACCGTCAAATTCACAAAAGGTGTTCGAATTGTTAGATCCTTTAAGTGGTAAATCAATTGGTTCACATTAAGTAGATAGACTTAAGGTGTGGAAACCCACGAAACAAACCCGTAAAATTTTGTTAGACTTAGCTGTAAAACATAGTTCTGAGAAATACCACGGCATTATTTCAAATGAATTTAGAAATTCAGATTTAGAAAGTAGTGTTGAAACTGTTCTTTGCAACTCATTAACTACAGTACCAGTATGTTTGTCTCAAAGTGTTCAATCAAGAAGTAATAACCAACGAATACATAAAATTTTGCAAAAATTATTAGATGTTGACAAATATTGAATTTTCTGTACTGTAAAAATCTGTGTTCATCTAATGTGTTGGAATTTGCGTTGGTAAACCTACAAAATCCTTATGTGTTATTGAATGAGAGAGTACAAGGAATGTAAAAAAGGGTTTTTTTTTCATATGATATATGCAGGCATCTGTGATCAGCTATGCGACTTCCAGATGGCCGTTGATACTTTCTTTTCCAATGTGATGGAAAAACCAGGAAAGGTATATGCCAAGTCATGGAGATGAGGTTCCCCTCCCTTATATATGTTGGGTAATGTAATATTTCTTTAACGCTCGGAGTAAGCTATTTTGGTAAATCCCATTCTTTATTATTTTGAATTCTTAACCTTGTATTCTATAATTCGGCCTCATCTCAGGGTGGTAAAACAAATAATTCATTGTGGGTAGGTATCTTCAAAATTTAGCCAGGCAGATCCTCTCGAGTGATCAGAGCGAATCATAACGGAATCATTACGTTGTAAAAATTTAGCTGTGAATCTTAAAGGCGCCGATAAATTTTATTAAATCTCGACAAAAACGTATATTATTCAATACTGTGTGAAATAAAGTTTTTAATATGTGATATGTTTTGAAAAATTGTTTACTAATGAGACAATTCATTTCATATATTCGTGTTACCGTATTATTGCATTGTTTTTGAAGTTAACTAATCAGTTAATAGTGTTGTTTAAATGTTGTATTTTAAAGGTTTGAATAATGAAAACATTACATTATTAAGAGTTATTTTGAAAATTAGTTATAAGGAAGTATATACGTATAAAAAGGTTATTTTTGCATTTTATGTGTGATTTTTTCTCAAAATATTGAAAATTTGGTATATCCAGTGTAGTATAATAAGGATATTTAGTGTAAGATGTAATAATAAGAGTCAAATACTAACAAAAAAGGGGGGAAGGTTGAAATTTTACGATTTATGTAATGGTATAAAAAATATATTAGTTGTTTGATGTGAATAAATAGAATATGAATTATATATATGATATAAAATGAATACATAATAGATAATCAATATGTTATTCAACTCATATTCAAATATTGTATTATGAAGATAAATGTAATCTTATATTTATACAAAAAGAGAGCCCATTTAAAGTATATAGCCCATAAAATAAAAGCCCATTTACGTTTGTGGAGAGAGTTAGTGAACTAAAATAAATAAAATATTAATAGTGGAAGAAAGAAGAGGAATAATAACCGGAGAAATAAACTTTTGGGAACATGATAATTTCAAGGTTCCAGGATTCTGGTAATCTTCAAAGAAGATCATCGTCCCTTCCGTCCCTTCGGTAGGAATATAAACCCTACCGGTTATAACTGCTAATATTTCTAACACCTTCTCATTCGTTTTACGTTCAACACAGCAAATTCTCTCCTTTTTTCTCCATGCCCACATTTCGAAAGCATGCATTTTTTTCGCTTTTGCGTAATGTCCATGTTTATGCCCCATAGAGTACATATTGGAATCATTAAAACAAAATCTGAATATTTAATTGGAGTTTTGTTTAATACAAGGATTAGCTAATCGTTTTTGAAAAGAAAAATCTGACACTTTTAAAGTGTAAAAATAATTTTGCAATTCATGGCGTTTCAATAATCTGTGCCGTCTTGATTTTCTTTCATGTGTCTCAGGGGTAGCCTCCCCAGTTTGGGAACCACTGGAGTGTTGGATCTGTTAAAAAATATAAACAGATTACGAAACGTTGTGATTTAGGCATATCTTATAAGTAGTAAAGCGTCGGCACCCATTAAAAAAATAAAGGTCATCACCTATGTTGTACACTATCATCATACTTACACAAAGTTAAACTATATTACATTTAGAAATATACATTGTATCTCCGTTACTATTGGCGCATTGTAGAATTTATTATCCCTTACATCCATAGTAAAATTTACCTACGAAAAGCTTCAGATTTCTTAAATGCAAGACTTGCAAGACTCTTGCATGCAAGACCAAGACCAAGACTGGGTGTACAAGATCAAGACCAAGGATTCCAGTGCAAGACCAAGACCAAGACCACCCCGGTTTTGGTCTTGGTTTTGCATTTGCTCATCACTACTTATGGGTCCAGGGTGTCCAACGTTGGTCCCATCTCACTATCACCTCCTGTCTTCTCGATATAAGTTATTGACATTTTGCCTAAAGAGGGCTCTGCCGTGGCCCCATGACAATGACTCTTCGTTCATTTTGCATTGCAATCGCTTAATTTTCTAAATAATATGAGTGCATACTGTCCAACGTTGCTTCCATCACTCTACAATTTCCCGTTCTCTCGATATAAATTGCTAACATTTTGTTTGTAAGGGAGATATGGCGTTACAATCATTTCGTTTGAAGAAGAATTGAAAAAGATATTCCCTTGCCACAAACAACACCTATTATTATTATTATTATTATTATTATTATTATTATTATTATTATTATTATTATTAATAATATTATTATTATTATTATTATTATTACTAGCAGCGTTCACCCCGCTTCGCTGGGGTCACCCCGGAACGCAATAAACTTTGTTACTTAGATAATTTTTTAATTTTTCGCTTTCAAGTGATATGATAAAAACCATAGAAGATTGGAGTAAATGTTAACATTATATCGCCTGTCATTTATGTTAACCCGCCGAGTGACACGGTCATGTGGGTTGCATATAAATACGGTTAGATTTAGCTATGATGAGCTAACAAAGGATTTGTACGTTATGGACACTTGAATGGTCAATTATCTCAAGACACTGGTAATTGAAAATTAAAGTGATATGATAAAAACCATCTAGGGTCCAAATCTTAATAACCCCCCAAAAATGAAAGAAATTGGTTCAGCCGTATTAGCGTGATGAGCTAACAAAGGATTTGTACGTTCTCTTTTATATATATAGATTATTGTTGTTGTTGTTGTTGTTGTTTTACCTACCACTAATGTTGCCTACCTTTATTTGCAATGCAATGTGTTACTAAAAAGCAAATCAAATAACAATCCTCGCCATTCAGGCTCCCAAACTCGAAATACATGATTTACAGTTCTCTGTGTTAGAGGAAAACACATTTATTATATTATTCTTTTAAGTAACACGTTTCAGAAGTTACTTCACTCTCAATGTGTAATTCCATATCATCACTAATAATCATCTTGTTCCGAAAGGAAAATAACCCTCCTCCTGCCAAAAAAAAAGCCTACCGTAGCGAAAGGGCGTGAAAAACTTTCTGAATACCTATTTATGGGCGAAATTTGGTTCCCTTGGAAGTTTTTAAAAGTTTGAAGGGGCACCATTTCGAACATTTTCGTCTGATTATTCTGGTTAACGAACTCATCAAGATATTTCAACAATTAATGTTTGTGCCAAGTTTAATCTCAATCCGCTGAAAATTAGGGTGGTTAATGCATTCACAAATAGCGTTATATATATATATATATATATATATATATATATATATATATATACAGATAGATAGATAGATAGACACACAGAGGAAGAGAGAAAAAGTGTTTTGCTCCCTTCTCGCACCTGTGGTGCGTCAGAGCTTAACCAGGCCCCTTTGCAAAACGTATTGATAGCCTAACCTAAACAGAAACCTCTTACTTGCTAACGTAGAAACGTGGTCGGGAGGTGTAAGGCATGTAAAAATTGTATTTTTAATAACCATGAGTATGGATTCGAACATTCCACTTCCATGTTTTTCTTTTTACTTTTTGCAGCTACATCGGAACGTTCAAATTTTATTCTTTACCAATTGCAAATGGCGTTTACATTCAAAATATGAGCAATTTTGGTGGCATTTGTTCGGATTTTCTTCTCTTTCAAAATTAAGACAAGAATAAAAGCAATACGCAAAGACAAAAAGTATTATCAGTACTAAACATTACCAATAATAATTGCTACGAAAAACTAAATACGACCTCTTTTGCCATCTCTCAAGAGCTGCATGTATTATTAACAAAAATTTTTAAAAACGTACCCACCGAAGATTCGACCTGGGGACCTTTGCATTTGTAAACCAGCACCTTAACCACTACACCAAGATCACGGCGTGGTGAACGTCTAGTTGTCGGCGTATTTGTTGTATTTATGTTTTATGTTCCCACTACGACAATTTTTACTCTTTCTTTCTAAGTTTAACAGCTGTTTCTGGCTTTCTCTTTTGGTGTCGTCCTTTATTTACACTATGCACTATTCGTATTCACAGTTTGTGCCCCTCTGCAGTGTCTTATTCAAATTGAACTTTTCTTTTTGCCCCTCAGTAAACATTTGATTGATTTAATTCTCATACTCTCCACGGATGGAGCGCAGGAATGCCAGACTCGAAAAATAGTTGTACATTTTCTTTCCTGACAGATAATACATAAAAGTACCTACAAACAGGTTACTCACTTTCTCAGCTTTTTGAAGACTTGATTCCGTTATGCTCTGAAAGCCTCATGATATTCGTAAGAGATCACCAAAAACCAATAAATTTATTTGTTCACGAATTATTGTCATAATGATTTGTTTTGCTTAGTGCATGTCCATAACAAAGGTTAAATGATGGCACCAGAAAGTTCACTGATTATCTGCTGATATATTCTGCTCTCTTATTTTTTTGAGTACTGTGCATCTATTGTGTGCAAATGTATAATATGCATGCTTATACACTTAGCTATATAGCATGAAGACGTCAAGAGCGAAAATCACGCACACGACTGCAAGATGCCCAGAAGTGTTATTCACGAGTTGGTGAATATCACCCTAGTAATATATATAACAGTTCTAAGATATTTGCATCAAATTTTGCCGTTTTTAATACACGTCAGTCTGTCTCCTCTCTCTGACTCGAATTTCTGAAGAGGTACTCAAACTTACATGTGAATTCACGCAAGGAATTTCGAGAAATAGGCAGGAAGAAAAGTCGTGTGTGGCAATGTTAGATGCAAAATTAAAAAAAAAAGGAAGGACATGCAAATATTGTGAACATACATATTTAAGCGCAAATGTTGACAAAATGTTGGGGTATCTGTGTTCTGGCAGTTGCCCAACCTAATTCGTTTATAACATTTAGAAATTTAATCCACCTTATGCCTAGTAGTTTTGACAAATGATTAGCGTCATGCTAAACGCCCGACATCTGAAGGATGCATATGTAAGTCGAACGCTTTACTATGGTACTAATCACAAACCAGAAGGACTCTGCATATGGCCCAGTTTTCATTATCATCTCTGACGAGTATGATCATTTCTAATTCATTTTCGTACTCATTGATAATTAAATTGCATCAAAGTGTTGCAAATCACTCATCTTCTGCTCCAACTGATATTTGATTCTTAAATCTGCCCCTTTGTTTGTCTTTTAACAATTCACTTACATGAAGGAGGTTAATGCCAGCAGCCCGCCCCGTTTTTTCCACACTGACCTAACACTAATTCGAGCTTACTACGACACAGTGGCCCGCCAGACTGATCATCACTCAGCACTTATAACGAGGAATTTAACTGCTAGTGTTTCGAATGATAGATGTCGTTGTCGGCGGAAAACGCGTTTTAGACGGGAATGACTTATCATACAGTGTTCAGTACTTAGTCCTGTATATGTATACCAAGTGTTATACCGATCATCTCGTTCTAACCGAAACATGTCCCTTGTTACAAAAAATCATATGACATTAAGTTATATAAAATACAGTCAACGAATTTTAATTTTTGTAACCTCCAAATTGTTTAAAACCTAGAAGTATATCATAATAAATGAAAATAAAGTAATTTGTCATACTTTTCTTATAATTTGGAAAATAAAATAAAGAAATGGAAATAAATTCCTTCCCGGAAATTGATATGCAAGAGAACAACCGGGGAATATTTCCGCTTTTTATTTTCCTTTCCACCGTAAATATTCCCACTGCCTATCACTACTCTTGAATGAGTTGACATTGGTAAAAGTTAACATTTTACAAATAGAATAAACGAAAAAAATAACTAGTGCAATTTAATTTACGGTGGAAAACAATAATGATATCAAAACAAAAGTACAAAGAAAACACACCAACCACTTTTCGTTCATTGTTATGCATATTATTATTATTATTATTATTATTAATAATAATAATAATAATAATAATAATAATATATAAAGTCAGCGGTAGCTCATGCCTTCAGCAAGTATACAACAGTGGCTTAAAACACATTATAAATTTCCAATGGTCTTTGTCAGGTCGGGCTTTATATTTGTGAAGAAGAAGAAGAAGAACTAATTTTTTCAATAAGCAATTACTCTGTATCATATTAAAACCTGATCGTATATTTGATTGCAAGTACCGTCTATAATTGCCGGGAGAGTATCCATGAAATATCGAGTAGAGTGGCCGTTATGGCGAGTGCATCGTGCTTTGTGTGTCCTGTGACGACGAGAGTTGTGTGGGGTTTTCTATACATATTTACTAAACTTACACACTTTTTCTTTGCTTTACACGTTCATACATTCCCTCCTTTTTTTACACTTTTTCCCAGTCATTTTATACTCCTCAATTTTCTCTACCTCTTGTTCTGTTGAACTTAGCCTTCAGCCCTCTTTATCTGTTCGAAATTCTCTCCTTATTCTGATCTTTTCCTATTGTACCATACTTCTCTCCAAAAAATCACAGAAGAAACAATTAAAGAGAAAGCGCAGGAAAAGTGTTATGAAGAAGTTGTCAAGAAGAGCAGTTTGAAAGGAATTTACACATATAAAAGTCGTTATGAGAAAATAAATTATATGAACAATGATTTGCGAAGCATTTTTATTTTCAAAGCCAGGTTAGGGAGCCTTGAAACAGGGGTAAGATTGAAAAAATTTAAAGAAGTGAACGAAAAATGTCAATTATGTTTTAAGGAAGGTGAAACATTAGAACACTTATTGTTAAATGTGAAGAAACCCTACAAATCAGGGAAAAATGGAAATGGATCGATGAAATGAAAAAGGAAGGAAATTTGGTTAAATTAGCTCGGAGGTTAGGCTTTAATGTAAATGGAAGAGAACTAAGTGAGAAAGAAATAGAAAAAAGCAAAGAACTTCTTGAATTTTGGTGGAAAAAGAAAATGGAAACTTTAAATGTAAAAATAGGCCTAATTGTTTCTATATACCGAACCCCAAACTCAGATATCAATATTTTCATTCCTAATTGGTCAGATTTAAACATTTATCATAATAAATACAAAAATTATAAAGTATTCTTTATTGGTGACGTGAACATTGACGTTCTAATTAAGTCACCGATGCAAAGTTTTTTTTTTTTGTGATATCCTCAGGTTTCACAACTATTATTACATTAATGATCAACCAACTAGAAAATCTGCATGCCTAGATAATGTACTTACTAACGAAGATAAGACTAAAATGACGTGCGGTATCATACACCCGCTGCTCATGAAGGTTTATGGCTTCTGATTCCTGTGACTGTATGCATGAATTTTAACTGTATTACAACTTAAATGTTTAGAGTAATGGGGAAGCCGACATACAGACATTACGAAGTAATCTAAGAGGAACTAACTCCCTTAGTGTAGTTTTAAACGGTAAAAATATATCTGAAGTATTTCATAATTTCATGTGGACTTTGACTAAATGATGTGTTGTCCTGTAAAAGAAAGAACTACTTCCAACAGGAGCGTTAACAAATTGACCAGAGGAAATACCAAATGTTTTACACCTCGCCTTCAACTGCTCAGGAATAAAGTAATGGCTCTTTATAACATAGCTAATACGACAGTGTCAGCCAGTAACAAAGAGAAATATAACATATAAAGAAAATTGTACATAAAAGAAATTAAGATGGCCAAAATTGCTGGAAATGAGAATTTCATAAATAATTTAAAAAATAACTGCTCTGCGAACTGGTCTATTTACAAGCAGGTCGGAAAACAGGTGGTTGAAGACTCGATAAGGGTATTCCCAAATAAATTCAATGAATATTTTGTAAATAGTGCAACAAACAGCAGCACTCTCATGACTTGACCTAACTTTTCGCGTCCCCCTAGTGGCGCAAGCTCCCAACCAAACATTAGCTCCCGGGGGCCCAGGTCAATGACCTATGGGTACTTAGGACCACCCACTGGCAGGGTTACCTTGGCCCACTCCTAAAATTTTGGCATGGGCACTTAGGACTACCCCTTTAAATTTTGGAATTTGTCAAATTTGAAAATTTCGTGTGGTGTCGTAGGACCATAGTATGTATATCTAGTAGTATTGGGGGTCTATGTCGTTCCCTTTGATGGTTAAAAAATTGCCAACAAATCAAATTTCGGGGGTTTTGACCTAATTTATCCCCTTTCATGAGATATTATTACCTTATATGGTTATATGGGCGTATACAGGAGTCCATTTCCTTTTATAAGACATGAGTATGTTAATCCACCTCTTTAAATTTTTGGGAGAGATACCTTGGCCCACCCCTTAAATTTTGGAAATTGCCCAATTTAAAGATTTGAAATAATAGAATGGGACCCTACTATGTGTCATGATAAATTGTAGTGGTTCACCTCGTTTCCTTTCATGGGTAAAAAAATTGCTAAAAATTAAATTTCGGGGTTTTTTACGTAATTTATCCCCCTTTGATGAGGTTTAATTATCCCATATGGTGATATAAACGTATACAGGTGTTCATTTCCTATCATAAGACATAGGTACATAGGCACACCTTTAAAATTTTCGGAGGGGTACATTGACTCACCCCTTCAGTTTTGGAAATTTACCAATTTAAGCATTCCACAAGGTTTCCCTCTAGGGGTGAAAAATGTTGAAAACTGTTACGACCATGTGTTTTGTTTCTGGCCAGATTTATCCTCTTTGATGAGGCCTTATTACCTTATATGGTTATATGGTCATGTATAGGGGTCAATTTCCTATCATAAGACATGGGTATTTTGATGCGCCCCTTTAAATTTTTGGAAGGGGTACCTTGGCTCACCCCATCAATTTTAGAAATTGTTCAATATAAGCATTTGATATCGTAGTAAGAAATCTCAATATGTACCAGTATAAATATGGATGGTCCACCTTGTTCCCTTTTCGTGGGTAAAGAACTACCAAAAATCAAATTTCGGAGGTTATTGACTCCCATTTCATCAGGATTTAGCCCGTTGTATGGGTATGTACAGAAGTTTGTTGCCTTTATATGTTTATGTTCCCTTTTAAATTTTGGAATTATCAAATAACAAAATTCGGTAAACATTTTCTAGAATCCATTTTAGATGTTGGTGTCCCTGTTATGGCCAAATATTCAAATTTTAAAAGTTATTGACCAATTTTATCTTTTTTATTATTAAATGCGTACGGCTTTATTATCGAATGAGTACAGGATTTATTACTTTTTCATAAGACACAGGTGTATTTGTGTACCAATCTTAAATTTTGGGAGGGGTACCTTTCTTATTGTTAAGTTAATAATTGTTCTTAGAATTGGGTGGTATCTCATTCTTTGGGTAAATCATTGTCAAATATGAGTATGGTCACGTGATCTGTTATTGACATATGATGAGATTAGGAGTCCAGAACATTGGTACATTTAAACTTTGTAGGATAATTTGAGAATTATCAAAATGAAATTTCGTCATTGGTTTTGATTATTCCCGCCTATGGGCCAAATATAAACGTAAGCAATACGATGTACCATGTGATTGAATTGTGTACACGGATTCATTTCCTTTTGAAAATTCGTGAAAGTTATCAAATAACACGTTTCTAGACAACAGTTGGTTCTTCTAGGGTAAACAATTGAGCAAATTGAGACCCAACTACAACATCTAATCATATTATTATTTGTAAGACTTAAGTATATCGAGAGAGATACGTAGGACCATCCTTTAAATTTGGGAATAGTGATAATAAAATTTTAGTATGAGGCGCGAAAATTTGAAACAATACTTTGAACTTTAGTCATAGCTCATAGTCTAAGATCATTGGTGGTTGTAGATTTTACGTTGAGTTTTCAGAAATCTGATAGGTAATTTTATTGAGTCTTATGACTCATAGACGAAAGGCAATACATTCTACAACACTGAAATTTAATCACAAAGGGACGTAATTTGATTCGTTAATCACTAGCAAAGTTATTGTTGATGCAATATGATTGGTTGATCACTATCTTTCATACAATCTGATTGGTTGATCACTATCTTTCTTGCAATCTGATTGGCTGATCACTATCTTTCTTGCAATCTGATTGGCTGATGATTTTCAAATCTTTGCTGCATTCAATTTTAATTTTTGTTTAATATGAATCGATTACTGTTTTAAAATCTTGGTTTGAACACTTTCGTTCAACATTTTGCACTGACTGATAAATATGATCAAATCCGTTGATTAGTTAATCGAATAGTTAAAAACCGGATAATGTTTAACGGTTAACCGTGAAACATAAATTATTTTAGTAGAAATTTTTGGTTTGAAATTTTTTTTTCGTTTCAAACATTTTTGTTTGTAAAATTATTTGTTTCAAATTTTTGTTTGTAATTTTTTGTTTCGGAATTTTTGTTTGAAAAATTTTTTTAGTCTTTGGTTTGACATTTTTTAAGTTTCTGTACTCATTAGTAAAGAACCGTTTCGTATCTGTTTAGAACAAAAATATCTTGCAACATTTTTTTTATGATGATGCAATAGTACACGTGAGTACATGGGGTTGTATTTGAAATGAAAAAACACAAATCATTGAAATGGATCATTTTATTACACTGCACTGGCTAATCACATACATCCATACCTGATATAGAAACTGGATATTGCCGATACAGTGTATTTTGAACTTCTTTCACTAGTTTGTCTTTAGCGTACAGGGAGTAATCTACGCCCTCCCAACACCCCTTAACATCCCTCCAAATTTCTTTACACACACCCCTGGATGGAAAAGGAATACTCTCCCAAATCCAATTGTATCAATGAGTATCATATAGGTTATTTATTACATCAAGTTAAAAAAGATTTAGCGTTTAGAAAAAAAGGCAGTATTCTTATTTATTTATTTCACTTTAAAATACGAAGCGACTTCGTTCTCATAAACGGCTTCGAGAACCACATGCCCTCATTTGTTTCGGGCAGTGTTTTGATGGAAACAATTGACAAAACAGACCATTGATACCTACCCTCCTTAACTCCGCGGTCGTTTCCGAGAAAAGAGATTGATGGACAGATTCAGATGACGGAAATTGGCAACGTCTTGAGCGGTCATTCACCTACTTACTGCTCTATAAGGAAAAGTGTGACAATATAGTAATAAGCCTACACTAGATTCAGTTGATAAGTGCTACTCTGCAACAGGCTCGCAACCAGAGGGGTCTAGGGAGGGCCTGGACCTCCTAAATTTTTCATGTCCAGTCCAGACTTCAATACAAAATGCACAATTTAGATATTTGTAAAAGAATGTTTAATGACTTGGCCCATCCTAACATATTCATGGCCCTCTAAAACTCTGTGGCTGGTTTCGAGCCTGTTCTGCAAGTGGTGTATCAACGGACGGACGTTAGAAGACTGTAGTCAAATCGTTTTTAGAAATTAAGAGATCGATCGAAGTAATAATTATATATATTTTAGACTGAGTCTAGTTTTATGCAGGAACGTATTTGGCGCTCGTTTTTGTAAAGTATATTTTTCGTCACGTAAATTCATTGAGCAGATCAGAGCTCATAACGAGTCACTTTTTTAAAAACTAAAATTTACTTTTTTTCAAGTTGGTCACTGAAAGTTACTTTTTTTTTCAAGTTGGTCACTAAAAGTTACTTTTTTCAGAGGTAAAGTGACTTTTTCGTGTGATTTATGTTTTGCATTGGCAGTTTTCTAAGAAAAATATAAAAACAAATGGAAAAAGGCAAAAACGTGTTGCTCATTACTCTTCTGAAAGCCTCAATACTTGCTGCCACATGTAAAACAGTCAACTTTATGCTCACTTCAACTTTTATTCTTTCTAAAGCACAGTGGACGGTTGGTGGATGCTTAAGCTCTCAAGGTGGAGTTGAAGACCCTTGTGTGTCTATTCTTTCTTCTATCAAAATAATCTTTTAGTTTCTCTCGTAATAGTTAACGCTCCGTTCAACGTTGTGTGTGTGTTTGTGTGGTTCATCTTGTTCGTATTGTGTTATGCTTCTTGTATGTTCTTCTTAAAAGTAGGTGATAAATTTGAATATTTCACGTTTTTGTGAACTCTGTATGCGAAGTTAAATATAATGTCTGGGATGAACAAATTCAGAAATAGGCCAGAACTGGTTCCACTTACTCAGAAGCTTTTTACATCTGCTAAGTCCGCTTACCGTAACTACAAAGCATACTTTGAAAACCTAAGAAAGGAGGAAGCTCAAAAAGAAGAAGTAAAGAAGAAACAAAACAACAAACAAAGAGAGAAATGATGGAGAAATTGACCAAGGAAAAAAGGGGCATGATGAGATTTTGGTCACTTTTTCGTGTGCTTTTACCCATTTTTCGTCACGTTTCAACTATTTACGAGAGACCAGACGACTATGAGCCCTGAAATTATTAAAATTAGGGTACATTAAAGAAGACAAAACAAAAAGATACAAAACATGTGTAAATTGAGAAACTGGATTTCTGGAAAACAACTAAATCAATGAAATTTTCTTATGAAAGATATTCAGAGCAAAAAACGTAGCCAGGAAGGGGCAGGAACGGAGATTAAGAGGTCAAATAATATTACAATAATTAACGTTAACAACAGGGTAAGAATATTAAAATAATGAAATTGGAACTATGTACAGTATTAATTATTAAACGAATGTGATTTGAACATAGAACGAGGGATTTTTTTCAATTAATATTTGGAAAAAGATCACCCACTAAAACTTGCTGGGGGTGAAAAAAATGAAATAATAGCAGAATTTTGCAAAATAATTACAATAATCCGTATGTAATCAATTCACATGTAATTACTGGGTAAAATAGTGGAGGTTAATTCCTAATACAGTGAAACCTCTCTTAACGGGCATCTCTCAATAGTAGACATCATAAGAGGACAAATTGTCTTATTCTTGCATGCCATAAATGTGTGTGGTGTGGTATTATGAGAGAGAACCTTTTCTTGTAGGGACACCTGTCATTTACGGACAAATAATCGGTTCCACCGATGTCCGTTTAGTAATAATAATAAATGCTAAATGTGTGAACTTACTTTATTGATCCTACCACTGCGAAGAGCTGATATTATTATTATTATTATTATTAGTAGTAGTAGTAGTAGTAAGAGTAGTAGTAGTAGTAGTAGTAGTAGTAGTAATAGCAGTTGTATTGCAATAGTTGCGTAACAAAATATAATGTTTTCTTGTCTGAGTTTGTTTAACACGTCGTTACACGCACCCGCGGCAAATTACCGCAGTTTTGCAAAAACACCTGCACTTTCCTTATTCTAAGACAATAGGGGCGGAGGGGCCGAGTTATCCCCTATCCACCCCACCTCCACCTGACCCTGACCGGTTTTGCCAGTCACGCGCATGGTTCGGGAGTTGAAGGGTGTGTATTGGTCACCGTGAGCAAATTGCTAACGGCGCGTGTGACCACGTAAAGATTGTTGTGAGCAGGCTGCTAACGGGCGTGTTCTTGTGTTAAGTGTTGTATTTTAAGGGCCGTTTGCTCATTCTTTAAACGTATTGTTTGAAGAGTAGAACAGGTGGTATTAGTATCGTACAAAGCTGCAAAGAACAAGTATACGAGGCCAATCTAAAAAGTATCCGACCTTAATTTTTTCCACGCAAAGTAGTGATTCTCAGGCGGCGCCACCGTGCACGGTGGAAGGAGGAACCTTAATGCGCATGCTTGAATTTTTTCACCGCGTTCGCGTGTGCCAGTCGTGAGCTGGTGGTCGCGAGGTGAGGTGCTGTTGGTAGTGTTCGTCGGATTTAGTGTTTCTCGCAAGATGACTGGCAGGCCCCAAACTGCTCGGAATGCAGCTGTTGTTGAGCGGGTGCGAAATTTGGTGATGGCAGATCGCCGTTTGACAGTGCGGGAGATTGCAGAAGATGTTGGAGTGAGTAAAGATTCTGCACATGCAATTTTGCGTGACGATTTGAACATGAAACGAGTGGCTGCTAAATTTGTACCCAAGTTGTCTCGGGAACAAAAATACACCCGTTTTGACGTTGCAAGGACCTTCTGGACACCACCCACACTGATCCTGGGTATCTGAATGCCGTGATAACTGGAGATGAGTCATGGGTGTACGGGTACGGCCCAGAAACAAAACAACAATCGTCTCAATGGAAGCATCCCGATTCTCCAAGGCCGAAGAAAGCGCGGCAGGTGCGAAGCAAAATCAAGGTGTTGCTGACTGTTTTCTTCGATGCCCGTGGAATTGTGCATCACGAGTACGCACCGGAAGGACAAACAGTGACAAAGGAGTACTATCAAGATGTTCTCAGGCGACTCCGTGACGCAATCCGGCGCAAAAGACCAGACATGTGGACAGCGAAGAACTGGCACGTCCATCATGACAACGCCCCAGCACATTTATCCCAATTGATCCACACGTTCTTAGCCAAACATGGAATTACAATCGTTCGCCAACCTCCCTACTCTCCAGACCTGGCTCCTTGTGACTTCTGGTTGTTTCCAAAATTGAAGACGCCTCTGAAGGGATCCCGTTTTGAGAGTAGAGAAGACATAATGCGGAACACGACGACGGAGCTGAACAACATTCCAAAAGAAGACTTCCAGCGGTGTTTCCAGCAGTGGAAGGATCGGTGGGCTAAGTGTGTGGAAGCACAAGGGGCCTACTTTGAAGGGGACTAGGGTCCCAAATCTGTCAGGTATTCGCAACTATTTTTCTGGCCAAAGGTCGGACACTTTTTAGACAGTCCTCGTATTGTATTACTTTCCACATGGCACGAGGACGATGAGTTTGGTGATAGTACAGGTGATGCATGCAAACCATCAATTACCTTCTACAACAAAAACAAATGTGGTGTAGATGTCAGTGACGCCATGCAAAAAGGGTATAGCGTATCGAGTGTATCAAATCGCTGGTCACTAACAATGTTTTTCCTTGAATTGAATGTTGGTGGAATAAATTCGTTTGTTATTTGGAAAACCAACAACATGGGAGATAATGAATTCAACAAGCCTGCAAGAAAAGACTTCTTGAAATCACTTGGTCGACAGCTTATTATGGATCATGCACAAATAAGAATAGCTGCAAACTATCAAATCGCAAGGTCAATAAAGGACCGGCTAGTTGAAATATTCCCACTTCAGCCAACTAGACAAGAACCTTAAGCAGCACCTGATCAGCGAGGTCATAATAGAGTTTGCGGTATCTGCCCTCGTAGAAAGAACAGGAAAACTACTGTCTTATGCATCAACTGCAACACTCCGAAATGCAAGGAAAATAAGACAATCATGTACAAACTGCACCGAGGGTGGCCAAGGACTAGCTGCAAATGATAAGGACGGAGAAGGTGACATGTAAATATACGTTCTAAATTTCACTGGAATAGTTTCATAACATCACTGTTCTAGTACATCAATGATGTTTTTGTACATTTTTTGTATGTGTAATAAGAAAACATGTGTTAATATGACGGAGAAAATTTCCTATAGCCCAAATAGCTAATGCGGCAATTTGCTCACAGCGCGTGTTCTGGCGTTAGTTTGTAGATCAAAGAGTGCAGCAATATGCTAACGTGGCGTGTTCTCGTGTAGTAATAGAAAATTCAAAAACTGTCAAAACATAACAAAATTTTTTTCAAAATCTTTAGGTTAATCTTTTTTAGGTACTGAAAGTGTCAATAATGAGCTAAGAAGCCAAAATTTCATAGAATAAATTTCTCACTCTCAATAAAAATGTACAAATACTGAAATTAACTATGAAAACTTGAGTGAGCAAATTGCCGTCATGGCGTGTACTCGTGTTACAATTGGGGGGCGTGTACTGACGTGTTAAAAATTTTATCATTATTCTGAGAGCACACCCCCTTTTATTTTGAACACCACCCCCAAGTAAAAATTTCTGGCGTACTTACTGTTAGCGTATAATTTTAATTCCAACTGAAGTCTTTTAAGGTCTATTGCACTGTCAATTAGTGGAAACTCAATGTCCATTTGTTCACAAATAAACTTTTTATCAATACAGGTATGCACCCACGAAGGATATTTACAAACATTACAACCAAGAATTGTTCAAACCAAGTGTTGAAACCAAGAATTTTAAACAGTAATCGATAAATGTTAAACAAAAGTTAAAACTGAATGCAGCAAAGATTTGAAAATCATCAGCCAATCAGATTGCAAGAAAGATAGTGATCAACCAATCAGATTGTATGAAAGATAGTGATCAACCAATCCAATTTAATCAACAATAACTTTGTTAGTGACTAACGAATCAAATTACGTCCCCTTGTGATTAAATTTCAACGTGTTGTAGCATGTATTGCGTTTCGTCTATGAGTCATAAGATTCAATAAGGTTACCTATCAGATTTCTGAAAACTCAAGGTAAAATCAACCATCACCAATGATCTTAGACTATGATCTATGACTAAAGTTCAAAGTATTGTTTCAAATTTTCGCGCCTCATACTAAAATTTTGTTATCACTATTCCTAAATTTAAAGAATGGTCCTACGTCCCTCTCTCGATATACCTAAGTTTTAGAATTTATAATGTTGGGGATCATATGGTACAATTGGTACCATACGGGTGTTTCATAGTACATTGCCTTATAACTCTTCTATTTAAGCTTATTCGTCCAGAGGCATTGTAGAAGACCTTACGTATGGTTTCACACCTTCCTGCGTCCAGACATAGTAGGTGAAGACGTTAATTTTAAAAAATATATTTTCTGTTATTAAGCCTATGCTCATTATTTTTGGCGGGCTTATTTTTGCACGTAGAAGATTGAAATTTTGCACAAACATTTAGTGCACCGAGTAGTATTTACCAGATATTTTCTGAGATTTCTGCGTTAAAAAAGGGGGGATCCACAGGGGCAAAGATTTGAAAATGGGATATTTTACCAAAAAATCCTTTCCTCGTTAATTTTCCCGCCTTAGATACATGATGGAGACGCGCGAGTCATACCGTCTGAAAGGCAGTTGCATTCTGAAGGGAATGATGTTGAAAACATGGCCCTAGGCTAGTTAGGGATGTCTCAAGGATTCTTTTTTAAAATATACTTCTGTATACGGGAATATGGGATATTGTCGTAATATTTTGGCGGGTTTAATTTTGTACCTAGAAGAATGAAATTGTGGATAAACATTCAGCCCACCTAGTAGTATTTACCAGATTTTTTTCATATCACTGCGTTAAAACATGGGGGGCCAGAGGGGCAAAAAGTTGGAAAAAACGGATATTTAGACAAAAAATCCTTTTCTTCGGGATTTTTCCGCCTTAGATACATGGTGGAGACACGTGAGTCCTACCGTCTGAAAGGCAGTTTTATTCTGAAGAAAATGATGGGCAACATCACCCTAGGGTAATTAGAGATGTCTCAGGAAATTTTTAACCTGAGATCATCGTCATTTGCGGTAATTTGCGGCATTGTGGGATTCTTGATAAAATTTCTTCAGCCCTTAATATTCAAGATAAAAACTTGAAATTTAGCACACACATTCAGTCTACAGAGAACTATTTATCAGATATTTTTAGATCTCTACGTTCACACAGGGCCGTTCCAGAGGTGCCCAAAGTGTTAAAAAAAATTCCTCCGAAATTTTCTTTTGACATCAATCTTTGCTCTTCTGCTATATGATATGGGCATGCAGCTTCACTCTGAAGAGAATGAGGTATGAACCATGATCCTCGGATAAATAGTGACGATGCAGTAGATGCTTAACTGAAAGTCTAAAAAATACCACAAAAACCCCGGATCCCGAAAGAGTTAAAGAATGGCCCTACGTACCTCTCTCGATATCCCTATGTCTTAGAATTAATATTGTAATTACATGTTGTAGTCAGGTCCCAATTAGGTCAATTGCTTACCTTAGCAGAACCAACTGTTGTCTAGAAACGTGTTATTTGATAACTTCCTCGAATTTTAAAAAGGAAACAAATCCCTGTACACAATTCAATCACATGGTACATCGTATTGTTTACGTTTATATTTGGCCCATAGGCGGGAATAATCAAAACCAATGACGTAATTTCATTTTGACAATTCTCAAATTATCATACAAAGTTTAAATGTACCAATGTCCTGGACTCCTAATCTCATCATATGCCAATAACAAATCACGTGACCATACTCATATTTGACAATGATCTACCCAAAGAATGAGATACCACCCAATTCTAAGAACAATTATCAATTTAACAATAAGAAAGGTACCCCTCCCAAAATTTAAGATTGGTACACAAATACACTTGTGTCTTATGAAAAAGTAGTAAATCCTGTACTCAATCAATAATAAAGCCGTATCAAAAAAGATAAAATAGGTCAATAACTTTTAAAATTTGAATATTTGGCCATAAGAGGGACACCTACATTTAAAGTGGATCCTACAAAATGTTTACCGAATTTTGTTCTTTGATAATTCCCAAATTTAAAAGGGAATATAAAAATATAAAGGTAACAAACTTCTGTACATACCCATATAACGTGCTAAATCCTGATGAAATGGGAGTCAATAACTTCCGAAATTTGATTTTTGGTAGTTCTTTACCCACGAAAAGGGAACAAGGTGGACCATCCATATTTATACTGGTACATATTGCGATTTTGTACTATGATATCAAATGCTTATATTAAACAATTTCTAAAATTGACGGGGTGAGCCAAGGTACCCCTTCCAAAAATTTAAAGGGGTGCATCAATTTACCCATGTCTTATGATAGGAAATTGACCCTTATACATGACCATATAACCATATAAGGTAATAAGGCCTCATCAAAGGGGATAAATTGGGCCAGAAACAAAACACATGGTCGTAACAGTTTTCAACATTTTCTCCCCTAAAGTGAAACCAGGTGAACCATCCAAATTTATCATGAATCATATTAAGTTCCTGTGCTATAATACCGAATGCTTAAATTGGTAAATTTCCAAAATTGAAGGAGTGGGGCAATTTACCCTTCCCAAAATTTTAAAGGCGTGAACAAATATACCTATGTCTTTTGATAGAAAATGGACCCCTATACATGACCATAGAACTAGTGATGGGTAAATTCCCGGGAAGATACTTTTCGGGAATATTCCCTGGGAATGTTCCCGGGAAGATTCCCAAAATGGGAATTTATCCGGGAATCTATGTTCAATCAGAAAGAAAATTGCATTCTATTACTATATTACGATTTCAAAGTTGAATTAATTTTTATATCACAGCATATTATTACTGTTGTCCACAGAGGATCCTTTAAAATGTATATTCTGAAGGGTACCATGTTACTTTATTAACACTTTATTATATTTAGAAAGTACGCATAAATGGATATTTATTTACAATATGTTCTATCAATTAAATATGTGTGAAAAAATTATATAGTAAATTATATAGTAACAGTTTAAATTTATATGTAAGTGGATTTGCTCAACTTGACTCTATTGCTGATATTATAAACACATTTAATTTATAAATGTTATAAACTAATTAGATGGGTAAATGCTAGAAGATAATGTCTCACCAATTTATCAACATTTGCGCGTATATATTTATGTTCACAAAATTTGCAAGATACTTACTTATCTTTATATTTTAGCAGGTAACATTGCCGTATACGACCTTTCATTCTACCTATTTCTCGAAATTCCATACGTTAATTCACGTGTAAAAGAGGTCCTAATATTTTTCACAAATTGGACTCAGAGTGAGGAGACAGACCGACGTCTATTACTAATAGTAGATCAGGGTTTATTAATAGTACTTCAACTCTATTTCTACATAATTCTAAATTACTTTACAAAATGGTTCCTTTTCATCATTTGTAAATTAGAACATTTGCTAATTTTTCCTGTTCTTTAGCATTGGGGGCCAGATTTGCACCTACTTTTTTGCGATATTCTATTTCGATGCATCTGTTTTATGGTTTCATACGTTAAATTACGTTACCAACATTTAAATCAGACAGCGTTGCAGAGTGAGCGTTAGCGAATGAAGGTGGGTTAGAGCCCCGCATAGCACGTCGTTTTCTCTCTTCGTTACCAACAATTCATTTTCTTTTCTCACATAAATCACTTCCACTTACCTTTCCGTTTTGTATAAATTCCTTACTGCCCTAAAAACATGTGTTCGATACTTTCTTGACTACTTGAACATCACTATCAAGTCATTTCTTCCGTAAATCATACTACTTTTTGCTAGTTTTGGCCCCCAATTCTAAACAATTACCTTACTTTTTAGTGCAAATGAAAATGGAACGAAATTTATATTATTAGTTATATAAAGTACAGTCAAAGAATTTTAAATTTTTCAACCTCCAAATTCTTTAAGACCTAGAATTAAATAATAATATATTAAAATAAAGTAATTAGTCATATTGTTCTTATAATTTGGAAGATAAAGTAGAGAAATGGAAATAAATTCCTTTCTGGGAATTTATAGGCCAGGGAAAAACTAGGGAATATTCCCATTTTAAATTCCTTCCCACCGGGAATATTCCCACTGCCCATCACTACATATAACCATATAAGGTAATAGGATCTCATCAAAGGGGAACAATTGTGCCAGAAAAACACGTGTTAAACCTTATTGATTACGTTTATATTTTGGCAATTTTGTACCCCTAAAAGGGAACATTGTGGACCACCTAAATTTATAGTGATCTATATTGGAGTCCTGTACTATGATACCAAATGTTTAAATTCGGCAATTTCCAAAATTGGAAAGGTGGGCCAAGGTATCTCTCCCAAAAATTTAAAGGGGAGCATTAATATACCCATGTCTTATAGAAGAGAATGGACTCCTGTATACGCCCATATAACCATATAAAGTAATAATACCTCATGAAAGGGGATAAATTAGTTCAAAAAGCCCCGAAATTTGATTTATTGGCAATTTTTTACCTACGAAAGGGAACGAAATAGACCGCCAATACTACTAGATTTACATACTATGGTCCTAGGGTACCACACCAAATTTTTAAATTTGGCAATTTCCAAAATTTAAGGAGGATAGTCCTAAGTACCCCTGCCAAAATTTAGGGGGTAGGCCAAGATACCACTACCGTGGGATGGTGCTAAGTACCTCTAGGTCATTGCCCTGGCCGCTCGGGCGCCAGGGGCGCAACATTTTGTTTGGGCGTTGACGCCACTAGTGGGGCGACAATATTTAGACCAAGTCATGCGAGTACTACTCAAACTAACTGGTACGTCCAAAAATGGCATTAGTTTACAAGTAGATTTCGCTTGCTTATTGACACAGACAAATACTAATCAACCTAATACTAATTTTCTTTGGACCATTTTAAATATTAGAACTGTACTGTCAGTGGTCAACAAATTAAACGGTTCAAAGAGTGAGGATATATATTTGTTTCCTAACAACATGCTAAAAAAAGATAATAGACATAATAGTTGAACGTTTGACCTATTTATTCAATTGTTTACTTCTCGAAGGTGAATTTCCGGAGTGATTTAAATTGACTGTTACAGTTCCGATTTACCAGAAAAATCATAAAACTGAGCTTAATAACTATCTCCCAATATCTTTGGTACCAATAATATATGATTTTTAAGCAATATATTAAGAATCAATTGTCAAGATATTTTGAGAAAAATAAATTATTTCATAATATGCAATTTGGATTTAGACCTGAGTGTTCCACGACTAAAGTCGGAAAATATAGTATCAGAAGTGTTAGATAATTTGGAGAACAATCTTCATGTTGGGGTTACACTATTAGATTTCAGTAAGGCGTTCGATATCGTGTCACATAATATATTAATAGCGAAGTTACACTATTATGGTATTACTGGCTTGCAATTGTCTTTAATTGCATCATATCTAGTAATAGAAAACAAGCTGTTCGCATTGGAAACAAAAAGTCAAGTTTGATGTGTGTAACAAATGGTATTCTACGAGGTAGTGTATTGGGCCCCTTTCTTTTTCTTGTATATATAAATGATTTTCAAAGTTTTTTTTGCAATAGTTGAGTTTTATATGCTGACGATATTACTGTTGTAAATTCAGACAAAAATATAATTGATGTTCAAAGTAGGAATAGCGAAATATTAGAGGTTTAAATGTAATGGATATATGGTTTAAATGTAATGGACTTACAGTAAATCAGGATAAAACAGAAACTATATACATTAATCTTAGTAATTCTACGAATCACTCGGATACACGCAAATCTGTAAAACTGTTAGGAATGTACGCCGATTCAAAGTTAAATTGGAGTGAACATACAGAAAATTTATGTAGAAAGTTATCCAGAGTATTGTTTTTATTGCGTAAATTAAAAACTGTAATTAGCGAGAAATATCTTATAACATCGTACAATGCTTTTTTTCAATCACATTTGGAGTATGGAATAATATTCTGGGGTAATTCTCCTGGTGCACAGAATGTTTTCAAATGGCAAAAAAAGCAGTTAGAATAATAAAGGAATTGCCTAAAACTGCATCATGCAAGGAAGTGTTTAAGGAAATTCAAATTATGTCAGTGCCTTTTTTATTTATTTATCGATGTCTCATGTATATTAAAGGAATATATATATATATATATATATATATATATATATATATATATATATATATATATATATATATATATATATATATATCTTTGACAATAAAACTTATTTTATCTTATCTAATTTGTTCTAGAGTCTCAAAGTGCGTTCTTTAACCGTTTCAGATAAATAATTAGGGTGGGCCTAGAAAGACGACATCTGGCCTCCCACCGGGAACCTTGAAATAATAACTTAATGTAAGAAAGGAGATTAAATCGTTTGCTCTTTATCTGTTCTGATGTCTCTACACTATCAACGTTTGTTCTTTATCCGTTTCAGAAAATACAAAGAAAGGTAGTTGTGCCGTGGCTAGTATGACGTCCTCCTGTCCCTCCACAACCTTGAAATCATCAGTTAATGTAAGAAGGTAGGTTAAATCGTTTGTGCTCCATTTGTTCTACAGTATTAAACTTTGTTCTTTAATTGTTTCATAAAAATAAAAAAATAATTGTAATAGGGCTACAAAGACGTTGTCCTGGCCCACCTACAACCTCCAAATCATCAGGTAATATGCGAAAGCAGGTTAAATCGTTTGTGAACCATTTGTTCTAATTTGTTCTAAACTATCAACGTTTGTTCTTTAACCGTTTAAAAAATAAATAAAGAATAATATTTGTGGTGTAGCTAGAACGACGTTGTCCTGCCCCACCTCCAGTGCCGGATTTACGTATAAGTTAAACAAGCTATAGCTTAGGGCCCCACTCTTCTGGGGGGGGGCAAAAGTTTTAAAGAAACAACTGGCTATAATATAATTACCAAATAATAAGAGAAAGGAAATAAGGTAAAACTCACGAATACAAGAACGGTATTTGGTAATTTTATGGACTAGGCTCTTATTAATCAGTATTAAGAGCCTCACTCGTAATGCGGCTCTGTTTTCTAACTCTGCTTGTAATAGTGTCTCTATTACCCTGCCTATCTTATAACTGAAGCCCCGTTTGCCAGCCCTGCTTGAAATGGGCTTCCTGTTTCCTAGTTCCGCTTGATATGGAGCCCCTGTTTCAGAGCCCCGCTTATAATGGAACCCTGGTTTTCATTATAATGGGCCCCGTTCCCAAGCCTGCATGTAATAGGGTACCTGTTCTTCAACCATGCATGTAATAGGTCCCTTGTTTCAGAGTGCTGCTTATAATGGGGATTTTTTGGAAAAATTAAATTTAGCTACTTACATTTAGCTAAGCCCTTCTCAAACTACTTTTCGGGATCATCCACTGTTTATAATTTATTTTACAGCAAGAAATTTATTGCATGTGCCAAAATTGAAACTTTAACTAAATTTAGAATGGAGGTGGTTCCAGTAGTAATAATTTCCTATCTAAGAGGTATTTTTGAATACCTAAGAGGTTCACTGAAGGAAAGAGGAGGAGGTTGAATCATTCGTTTTAGGCATCTGAGTCGTTTGTTTTTAAATATTAACAGCGCATTGTATTTTGTTATGTGTTGTTGTGTTCAGAAGGGCGGAAGTGAATTTATCTTGTGTAAGTTAATATACAGCAGTCCGAATATGTTAGACCTATCGGCACTAGTTACAACGGAGGAAGGTAAGGTACTTAAATCTTTTCACGCCGCAGTAAAAGGAAACTACGTATAATATTTATAGGTTTTATAACAATTTTACTCTAACAAAGACGTTTTTCAATGATATTTGATTATTTTCAACTAATTTGCATGGTATTATATACACTTTGTGTAATCTCCGGAGGTTGCATTCCATTTTGGCCTGAGTTACTCTAGTATCTTGACCTGAGAAAACTCACGATTGGTTGAAAGTGGAGTTAAGTTTCAGGCAGTACTTACTAACGCTCAGTGATATTCAGACTGTATTTACCTACATTGGATCTCTGGAAACGTTTGAAACTTCACCAAGAAAACATGAATAGAAACAACTTCAAATTACAAATATTGCGACCATGGTGCTATTCTAATTTTTTAACAACCTTTTTTCTCTCTAAATATATATGAGAGAGGGACACTAGAGGGATAGATATAATTCACTTAGGGAACAACTATATAAATTAGACATAATGAAAGCTTTTACTAGATACCACAAGTGACAAATTGTGACTTACACAGCATCCTAATACAATATGGTGTGACGAAATTATGTACCACTGAGAATCTATTGGAAACGAATTGTTCAAGATACATGATTATCAAAACGCACTGGGAAGGCCTTCTTCCAGCAATGTATCGAGAGTTGCTGATGATTGTATGTATGAGTTTCAAATATAAATAACACTGGCCACTTCACAAATAACCCCACTTCTCATTCTTGACATCTGACCATTTGAGATTTAGGAATAACAGTGCCGTGTCGTGGAAAATCAGCAAGGCGACAATATACTACGGGGGCGAGAGTACGACGGCGACCCCGTACCTACTGTATGAGTGAGGTCGACAGATCAGTGTCGAAGCGACACCATGTTTGGCGCGATGGGTAACAAAATTTTCAAAGAAGAAATCCTGCTTTTACTTGATTTTAAGCACTTTTTATTATTTTTTTTTTTCATTTTATATATGTGCACATGCATTTTCCTAACATGGCTAACATTATAGGACCATTTCCTAAAGCAGTCAGAGGATTTAAGTACATACTTGTATGCTCCAAGTAATTTTTCCTTTCTCACTCTCTCTTTTCTTTCCTACTGAATTTTGCGCCCCTTACTTTCTGCGCCCGGGGCAGGCGCTCCCCTACGGCACGGCCTTGAGGAATAAACGCTTATATCTTGTTCTAAGCTAGAAGCAAAGATAAAACAAGATTTACCGTTCCCCCACCCCGCCATTAATATTCTGATATGTACAGAGCAAAGCGAGGTTCCTTAAACACATCAATTCGCACCCTTAGTACAAAAGTGCCACTACTCAAAAAACATAGTTTTGAGTAAATCGCATTTAAAAGTGGTGGTAATACATTCACTTTAATGTTATTCACTAGTGAAACTAGCGCTCTCGTGCAGCTTCTAGAAAAGCTAGTGCCACGGTTCTTATATTGCCGGATATACGGTAGATTCACTATTCCGAACATATATATATATATGTGTGTGCGTATTAGCTTATGACTCGGTATAAGAAACGGTTCTGCGAACTCGAAATATTTTAACAATCGGTTCTCGCGAACCGGCTGAATAGCACCAGTGGTTGCGACCTCCACTACTAGAAGCATGGAGTGGAGCTTTATCATAGTTGCCGCACAACAAAGCAGAGAATATCTGCAAGGGGCGTATTTGGGATGAAACTAAACTACAACTACTTTTACATTTTTTTCTGCAATATCTTCTAAACAGACAACAATATTCAAAAAGTGGAAACGCAGTGTGCTTGACAATATTATTTTGCATGAGATATCGTTATTATTACTCACCAATCTGCTTTCGCTTTGTAACTATTCATAGATTTAGCATTTATTTGCGGCTCTATAAAATTCTGCTGTCTCAATGAACAAGTTGGCCTACTATGATGATATAGGCATTATATAAATACATTTAGTAACTGCAATTGTATTGTGTGTAGGTTATAGCAAGGGCTCCGATTTCTCTGCAACTTTTGGGGCCCCATTCAGATGTGTTTTGTTTCAGACAAGGGTCTAAGAAGGCATATATGAAGATTTTATGACAAATGGAATTCAAATTATGCAAAATATTGTATATTCATAAAACTACATATAGCAAAAAAATTACATATTCATAAAAATACATGGCGCCTCCATGAGCATTGGTGAGCCCCGGTCCCCCGGCCCCCCAAGGATCGGATGCCTTGAACATAATGTCATATTAATAATGCTATATACAAGGAAAGTCAAAAAGCCTGGATCTGATTTCAGAAATTTATTGTGGGAAATCTAACAAACATGTTATTATGAAACACATGCTAAGAAAGGTGAACTTTCAAAGTTTTCTTGGAACACATTCACAAGTGCTCTATGTGAACACCTCACGTAAAACGGCACATATCAAGCCGATAGTCTCTCTCCTACCAAACCTTTTCCAGGTAATGCGTTCAATATCAGCAATAGCACGCAGGTCATTCAATGTTGTTGGAAGTGGTATACGTAAAAATGAACCTTTACGAAACCCCACATGAAGAAATTACATGGATTCAAGTCAGGTGCGCACTAATCACAGATTCGTTTACATGATAATGAAATACACATAAAGATCTCTGCCTTCCATTCAATGTCATTTTCCTTATCTGCTCTCTGCTGATTCCTGGCGGTAGAAAGTGGAAACCTTGGGTGGAAACTAAACTTTACAAGCTAGCCTTTCCAAGCGCATATCTCACAACATATGTTTATTAGGTTTCACAGAATAATTTTCTGAAATCGGGTCCATCATTTTCACTTGCCTTCTATAATTATTAGCAGTTTGCATAATATATTGATACCTATTATTTCATATTATAGCAAACTTTCAGAGACTAGATTGAGTCTGTATTTTGTTTCTAAATAATTTTGCAACCTGTGGTAAATGTTCTAAGTTGATCAATATGTAAGCTAATAAAAACCTATTTGATGTGTAAACGTATTTAGATATCTATTTGGTCCATAATTTACCATATAGCATATTGTCAAACCCCAAAAATGGCGACATTTTGTGGCTGGGAAAGATATATGTATATTCAAAGGGCCCATGCTTTCAATAGCTTAAGGCCCATCAAACTTAAATCTGGCACTGCCCACCTCCGACTTTGAAATCATCAGTTTATATAAGAAAGTTGGTTAAATCGTTTGTGCTCCATTTCTTATAATTTGTTCTACAGTACCAACGTTTGTTCTTTAACCGTTTTTGAAAATAAAGGAAAATTACGGGTGGGGATAGAACGACGTCATCTTGCCCCCTCAATCTTGAAATCATCGTTTTTTTAAGGGAGTAGATTAAATCGTTTGTGCTCCATTTGCTCTAATTTCTTGTACAGTATCAAAATTTGTTCTTTATCTGTTTCAGGAAAATGAAAGAAAGTAATTTTGGTGTGGTTAGAGAGACGTCATCCTCGCCCTCCACAACCTTGAATTCATCAGTTAATGTAAGAAAGTAGGTTAAAGCGTTTGTGCACCATTTGTGCTAATGTGTTCTCCTTTGTCAACGTTTGTTCTGTAACCGTTTTTGGAAAATAAAAGTAATTTCGTGGGGCTAGAAGGGAGTCATTCTGACCCCGCCGCAACCTTGAAGTCATCGTTTTATGTAAGAAAGCACGTTAAATCGTTTGGGCTTCATTTGTTCTAATTTGTTCTACAGTACCAACTTTGGTTCTTTACCGTTTTTGAAAAATAATGAAAAGTAATTTTGTGGGATTTTAAAACTTCATACTGCCCACCACACACAACCTGATGTCATTAGTTAATGTAAGAAATTAGGTTAAATCGTTTGTGCTCCATTTGTTCTCATTTATTCTACACTATCAAACTTTTTCTTTAACAGTTTTAGAAAAATAAAGAAAAGTAATTGTGGTGGGGCTAGAAAGACGTCATCTTGGCCACCCAGAACATTGAAATCACCGTTTCATGTAAGATAATAGGTTATGTCGTTTGTGCTCGATTGTTCTAATTTGTATTACAGTATCAGTGTTTGTTCCTAACCGTTTTAGAAAACAAAGAAAATACCCCATGCCGTAAACGCCGGTGGGCCACTGATGGGCTGCCTGCGACACGTCGCTAAGAAGTGGTGGCCCGGAAGCGACGCTCGTGTGCGACCCAGTGTCCGTTTTTCCAATTTTTCTGGTGGGTGGCCCACCAGCGGCAGAAATCGGTGGTCCCGCCGCGATAATCGCCAGCGGCCCGCTTATATATTTTTGTTATGTTACAGATGGATGGCCCACCAGCGACGCGTCGCTAGAAATTGGTGGGTCAGTGGCGACGCTCGCGGGCGGCCCGGTTTCCGTTTTTCCAATTTTACTGTTGGGTGGCCCATCAGTGAGAAATCGGCGGTCCCGCCGCGACGAAACGTCTGTGTTCCACCAATTAGCAGATTCTTTTTCTGCCAACATGGAACACCGTATTTAGTAGCCCAAAAATTGCCTGATGAGATTGAATTATTGTAACCATAGCTTAGCTTACAATAAAAAGAAGTAATTGCTTGTTCTTGAAGTAATGGGTATTCAAATGCACTTTCTCTCATTTTTATTCATAGAGGTTTCACAGCCTTGGCTCAAAATCTGCAGGAATATCAATTGCTTCATTCCGTTTCTGCAGATTTTGAGTCAAAATCTCTATGAATAAAAATGGGAGAAGGTGCATTTGAATAAACATTTATAAGCATAGAACAATTCCATTAAGAACAAGCAATTCTCTTTTTATTCTTACTATAGTTATTGTTTAAAAAAATAAATCACGTCAGGCATTTTGGGCTACAAAGTACAGTATTCTGTGTTGGCAGAAGCCTCCTGCTAATTGGTAGAAAATTAAGGAGGTGGACAAATGGCAAGTGGGACGACATGGACAACAAACTGACGAAGGAGTTTAGACAATTATTAACGATAAACAAAGAATTTCACATAATTTGAAGCAAAATATAATTCAATTATTTATAACATTACTATTCAGGATATTGGGGAATTGTTGGACACCAATTAAAAAGATCCAATAAAGACAAAAATGAACCTATATAGGCGTTCCTCCGTCGCTCCTGCATCTTTCTATCTCCCGAATGTATTTTTTACTCTAAAATATAATTCGTCGCTGTCTATAAAAATGTCAACCGAGAATGTTAAAATTGTCAGACATGGTGAATTCCACAAGGTTATATTTTGCTTTTATTGTCTGATTTTTTTTTTTTTTTTTTACTTCTGCTCTCTTATTTTTGAATGCAAAGTTTCAACAATTAAACTTCTTGAACTGATCTTGGTTGAAGCAACAAATAAGTGTAAAAAATACATCGAGAAGACAAGAATTAAGACACGTGTTGCCAAGCAGAGTTATAAAATAAACCCTTTTCAGTCGTGACACACATCATTCGATTTTAGATTTAAAATATACATGTTGGTAAGCTATTACCTGTTGGAATGTTTGACTGTAGGGACTAAAGTGCATAAACTGTAAATATAAATTATGAGAGATCCTGCACTTACTAACCACGAGTTCTCACCTCCATTTGTGTGGCAAATTGAACTAGCCTTATTAGAAAATAATGCATTGATTGTGCATCACTACGAGTGTTACAGAAGTTAATAATGAAAAGTAAATATACGAAGGCATAAAATCTGGAAAGAACCAAAGAAAATAATTAAAACTAAAATCTCACTTTATTCAAACAAACGCTTATTTATAAACACAAAACAAGAGGAAATCTAAAGAAAAGTGCAAATGGTCAATATTTTCAAGCTATATCACAAGAAAAATATAATTCTAAGGATCCAGCCCTTTTCTTATGGAAAATGGCTCTCGGTCAAATTATTTCTAACTATGCGCAAACGAAAGGCCTTGAAGTGTAGATAAAAAAGACTTCATGGGCACGAATTTCTAAATATTATATTTCTCGAGTTATATGGATTTACAGTTACGTGATGTCATGAAAACCGCGTGAAAGAAAACTGTAATGTGCCCATGAGTAAACAGACCTTGTCTAAGTGCTTGTAGTTCACAATACGGCCACAGACGAGGGACTGCACAACGTCTGTGATCACATCGTGAACTACAAGCTACTTCGACAATCCGCGTGATGCATTATTTGCGAAAATACAGTTTCGAGGGGATCGAAAGCCAGTTAGCCAATGCCATTATGAGTTTCTGCTAGCTTTGATGTCATTGACTAACTAACTGGCTTTGTATCCTCCGAAGTAGTTTTTTTGACGAATAATGTATCACGCGGTATTCATGACATCGCGTGACTAAACCCACATAACTCGAGAAATATAATTGTTAAAGATTTGTGCCCATTGAAACTTTTTACCTACACATTAAGACCTTTCGTTTGTGCATACAGGGTTTCCACTGATTTGGCAAGCACGAATTCCCTGAGTTTTGCAGGTTTTCCAGGACACAATTTATAAATTTCCAGGGTTACAGATAATGTAAAAAAGCAACTTTATTTCTTCGGACCAGAGGTATACTATGCATGCACATTTATATTCGTCGTGTAAACGCCGTAACATCATTTATAAAAATGTTAAACTACTGGCTCGTCTTGCGATGAACCAGAAGAAATTCCTGCTTAGCATTATGAAACATTAAAAATTGGATTTGAAAGTTATAAACTCATATTGAAGTTCCCTGACTTTTCCAGGTTTTGTCAGATTTTCATGGAATTCCCTGAATTTACCAGGACTTTTCACGAATAAGATGAATTCCCTGACTTTTCCCGGTTTTTCGGGTGGGTGGGAACAGTGGCATAGTTAGAAATATTAAATTGACCGAGATTCATTTTCCATAAGAAACGGGCAGAGCCCTTTACGACTGAAAAAATAATACAAGATTTACGGGTGTAGAACGTGCATATGCATGCATATGCCTATCTGGCTTTGCTACAGTAAAGTCGGAAAAATAAATTGTATCTTGAATATATATCGTGCAGCATTGTTTAAAATACCAGTGCTTTCCATTTGTTTTAAGAACGTATAATGCTTTTTGTAATTTCCTGTGTAATACCGAAATTCAAAACTAGATAGTCCAAATGTTAAAAACGATGTTTAGAGTAATGTATTAACGCGAGAGAGAGAAATAACCCCACACGAAATTGAATAATGTTAAGATTTAGTATTAACCTGAATTAAACATAATTTTAAGCAAACGTCGAGACAAAAGCAGATTTAAACCAATGGTACATGTCATCTATAGTGAAACATGTCGAAATCTGCATGTTAAACATATGGAATGTAGGAAAAAAAAACGCGTTAGGACAACGCTGTTCGAATCACTCTGTATATAGCGCGCATCTCCGCTTTCTTAGAAAAAAATGCGCGTTCTACACATGTAAATCTGTACATATTTTGAGCAAAGTACATCCATCCACTATAGTATTTCAGTACAATTAAGGTATTTTTGTGTGCGTTACGCAATGATGACAACACCTTAATCCATAATGAAAATATAATCCTCCTGCAATTTGTTTAGGCTCTATCGTAATTGTTCTTGTTTTCATAAGTGTTTTTGAATGTGATGGTAAATCAGAATGACCATACACTCGCAAAACACGAAGCAAAGCAGTCACTGCTCTGGTAGTTATATTATGCTTCTGTACCCACGACCGCAACTCAACGCTTAGATTTTCTACATTTATACCAGACATAGAATTGTTAATGTTATCCTCGTTGTCACCATGTGTAATGTCACTTTGTGTACTATTTTCAACATCACTAATAATTAATTCACTACATTCATTGAATTCGATGTCACTAACACTGACTTCACGTGCTGTTTTCTTAACGGAATGAAAATCATCTTTGTCACAAACAATGGTACTGTCTGATTCATTATTCTTACAGAGTTCAACATTTGCCACTATATCTTCAAACTGTCGGTTGACCTCTCTCTTTATTCTTTTGTATACAGTTGAAGATAAAACACTGTGGTGACTTTTAGGCATCTGTACTCAATAGGAGTTTTTTCTGTAAAAGAAATATAAATGCTTCTAATACACATTAACTCTAGATTTCATTAGGGATATTTTTGCAACAAATTTCGTGCAAGACCAGTTATTTGTAATTTCTGTGTATTAGAACTTTTTCTTTAAATCATCTAAGGGAATAAAAGTTGATCCAAACAAGTTTGAAACCCACACTTAAGCCAGCAGCACTGGCAGCAAGTTCTGCAGACTCTAGAACAAATACGACAGAATGCTGTTACACGGACGTATACGTATACGGAAAGATGGGAGTCCACATCGGGATAAAAAACAACTAACACTTGTAAAATCTCAATCACTAAGAAATGAAAAATAATGTTAAAAAGGGTTGGCAAATTGGATAAGTGCCCTCATTTGTTACACCATCTGCCCTTTCAAATCATGGTGTCACTGGTGCTAAATCTTAAGATTTTCCTGGAGGTGCTGCAAAAGTTAATTTTATTAGCAATGCTGAATTTACTTGTCTAATTTTCGCAATCAAATTGTCATTTTTGTATCAGAAATGTATTGTTACAATTTTAAGTGTTGGAAACTAGTTAGGGCTAAAATAGTATTACTAAATGTCCGTTGGACATTTCTGAAATTGCTTTACAACCTTTTAGTAATATAAGAACACGACTGAGGTTTGTACAGTTCTATCGTGCATTGGAACTTCAGAAAAGGCTATTTTTCCTCTGCAATGATTAAGAATGTAGTATTAAGAAAAAATTAGTAAAGATAGTGTTTCAACACTGGTTTGGTGAAACTAAGTAAAGCTCTGAGAAACTTTGACATTTATCAAGATTAGAAGCCATTTTCTCAGGAAACAGTACATTTTTAGTTTTCAATTACAACCTGAAGCTTAAGCAGTAAAACTACTAAAAATATATTATGAAATAAACCGAATGGGGAGAATCTCTCTCTTTCTCTCTCAGAAAGAGAGAGAGAGAGGGAGACCGTCCCGGTGGTCTAGTGGTTAGCGTCGCTGACTACGGACTTACGGTTCCCGGGTTCGATCCCCGGCGCTGCGATGGTTTCCAAGGCGTGGGTCTGGAACGGTGCATACCCAGCATCGTAACGCAATTGGGGAACTGCTATGAATGTAGATAGTGACGATCACAGTGAAAGCTTCGGCTCTCCTCTCCCAACCCGTCTGGTCAGCGTGGGAGCAGTAAACCAATTCCTCCCTCTGGAGAGAGGCCTCATCCAGTAGTGGATCGAATATGGCTGTGATTTATTATTATACACACAATTAAAATTAGATGAAGGGTCTTGTTATTCTTAGGAAAATATCCGAGTACATATAATTATCCCAGTGATGACAGATACAGAGTTAATCTATCTTTCTTCTACATCCTGCATGATTGGTCACGAACACCAACAATACATTGAACTACAGAGGGCTAACCAGAATTCAGACTATCCCTACGGTATTGAAAAATTAAAGGGTATTCTGTGAAAAGAGGATAGAAACCCGTGCATCTGTCTCGTTGACTCAGTTAATACATACTCCTTTGTTGTCTGCGCTTACTAACTGCTGGACAATTATTACCACAGGAAAATTTTAAACTGTTTCTAAAATTGCATATATGTACATACAGAAAAACGAAAGGTGTCTAAAGGCAAATTGATAAATCAAATAGGGGAAATAGCTTTTACGAATATGCTCGCAAAGAAAATGTAGCTACCTTTCGGTATCATCATCAGCATCATATCATCATCATAATATTTTAATCCTTTACGTAACTCCTTCCTCCAGGACGTAGCATTAAAATAATAATAATAAAAATAACCATTGCCCAAAAACGAAACTTTTCAGGAAGATGAAAAGAAAGCTTTTCTTACTACACACTAGGAGAAATTGTGCACATGAGCTTCCTTAAGCATGTTCTAGAAAGTCTGAGACACATGAACTAAGATATTTGAAGAATTTCTCAGTTTGTACTAGGGAAAGTTTTCTTTTTACCCCTCCCCTCCCCTGATTTTTTCGATGGCCCATTTCTATGTCTTCGATTGTACATTTTATTTGCATTTACTTATAATCTACATTTTACGTATCAACTGTAAGTAAACAGAAAGCGTTTGAATCACTATTGTTTTATATTATCCTATACATACCTGTCGCTTCTTGCTTCTTTTTGTCCATAGTGTCGAAGTCTTGAGCAAGGTTTGTGTATACTTCTTTCCAGGCCTTCTGCTTTTCGACCTTGTCTTTATAAGTCTGTAGTCTTGCCCCATAGACAAGGTCTCATTTCCACTAATTCAATGAAATTCAAAACATCGTACTGAAACACTTTAGTCATTGTCACTCGATGAACGATGAAATGAATTGTCACTGAAGCAAGATTTCAGTGCACTGCAGAAAACAATCCACTAAATCAAAAAGCTACTTCAAGCGGAAATAAGTAGCTGCACTCACGCAGAAAGTATGGCACTCCAGAGTAGTTCCCTATAAATGATAAACGTCAGTTTAATCTACCCCCTGTCAAATTGACCTATTTCTGTCCTTGATCCCCTGTGGGCTTGCATAGTTGCATACAGATAAACGAATCGAGTACATTCCTGGAATCGAACGGAGGAAACGGAACTAAATTATAATTTTCTTCAGCATAGGAGGATTTTTTCCAGGGGAGATTTTGTTCTAGATAGGTCTACATATGTAGTATGTCCGATATAACATTCATAGATAACGTTTTGCAATGCATCTTGCATCTTGTAAAACAAAAACATAGGCAATTTCGGCTGTAGCCTGTTGTGTTGATTAATTCAAATCATACTGTTATACAAGATATTCTTCTTTATGCATTCCTTTCCCTCTTTCAACAACCCCCCCTCCCTTCAAAATTACGTACTATGATCTTGTAGGAGCCAAGAAAGACAATCCACACAAAAGGAAAATGCTTAGGAGAAACCTAATCGCTATCAATGATTGGTGGAAGGAGTGTTGCAAACTATTATTTTTCTATATTTTCCCCTCGGGGGAGACTAAACAGAAGATCGAAAAAACAAGGTTGTTTGCTCTTTGTGTGTGTGGATGTGTGCGCACGAGGTATATGGCCTTCTTTTGGTTTCTTTCTCTTTTTTTCACTTTTGTTGCCATAATTTTAACATCTATTTAAATTTCTCAAAACTGAAATAGGCTGAGACCAAGCTATTTAAAATAATAATAATAATAATAATAATAATAATAATAATAATAATAATAATAATAATAATAATAATAATAATAATAACAATAATAATAATAATAGGTTCTGGAAAGGCAACATTGCGGCTGCCTATTCACTCAGTCCACAATCGTTGTATGGAACAAATACCAGACAAGACAGAGTACATGAATATTTTTATGATCTATAGGGTAAAACAGCATGCAACCACAAGAATGGAAATTTTCTTGTTCTGTTTGTGCTTTTTCAGTTCTTTCTGTAGTTGTGTTGTATTTTTATTTACTTTAATTTTATTTACAACCTTTGTTATGCTAGGGAATGCCTACTTCTAAGATTATGATGGATATTTATACCGTACATACTGGATTGCATAATTAACAGGATAAACACTGGACAACTATCCTGAATTCATTATTTCTTCGTATCTCCATTTTGTTCATTTCCGCCATGTTGATTTTTTAAAAATTATGACTTCATATATGCTAAGACATATTCTCTATCAAAACGAATCCAACGACCCCTTTGTTTAAATCGTTTAAGTAAGTTTCAGCTGTAGAAGATAAAAAATTAATATACATACATACATCTGTGAAACTCGCTTTCCGCGTTGCCGTAGTTGGATAATTCAAACAAGATCCGAATTTCCCTTGCTGAGAATTTATGTAAATAGCAAGCCACTATATTTGTGGTACCTCACAGCCATTTTGATTATTTCATTCTTCATTATATATTCATATGATGTGAAAAAAAGAAAATAAAAAAAACAATTAAACAAAAAATCTAAATACAGGAAAAGAAACAAGAATACACAACGCCTTGCCACTCATTCACTGTAGCTAGATTGAATAAACCTGTCAGCAAGCCGGCTCCGTCTTTACCGGCTGCGTGTGCATCCACGCATAATAAAACATTGCCGCCGACAAAACCGGAGCCGGAGCCGACGCCGACATGTCGGCGGCTAGTCCGGCTGCATTTATCGGAGACGGGAGTTCCACCGGCTTTTTTGCCGGGTCGGAAAGCGTGTGCAAGCTACCATTTGATTACATTGCCGCCGATTCCATCGCCGGCATTGTCGGAACCGGATCCAGCATTGCCGGGGACGTGTGCAAACGCTGTACCAATGTTTGGTAAACCGTATAAAGTATGTAGTTTCTCGTTATGAAGTTCCGCCATTCCCATTCCCGTTCCTCTTGAAGAAAATGGAAGGTCAATGACATTCGTAGAAATGGTTAGGAGGATTATTGTTGTACGTGGAATGCGAAAAACTAACAAATTTATTTCGGGGAAGCTTGAGCCCGATAGCCTCCTAAACACGCCACTGAAGACAATTCTGTCCCCTGATTCTTTACAGCATTGTTTTTCAACTTCATAAATATTTTGAACATTGCTTATATATATATATATATATATATATATATATATATATATATATATATATATATATATATATAGTGTTCGAAGTGGAAAAAAAGCAGACGGGGTATGTTTCATTATGATTTTGACTCAACATACCGGCTATTTAAATATTGTCTTGATCATAGAAAAACCAGAGACGGTATGGCATACCACTTCATACCATCTCACTTCGACCACTACACACACACACACACACACACACATATATATATATATATATATATATATATATATATATATATATATATAATATGGGAACGGTCTTACCCCCCCCCCAATGTTGAAGACAGATTTGCGCCGATGCTCACAACTGATGGTATATGCCCAAACACACACATACATACACATTGACAAGTTCAGAAGAGTCTCCCTGGACAAACTGAATAAGCAACGAGTGTAAGAAGTACAGTACTACTAAAATACTGGTTTCCCAGAGATTAAAACCCAATCAAAGAAATGCCCACGGAAATTTCGTCGTTCTGGTGCAGTATCCTCAGGCCACACCATGAAATCACTGCTCACACAATATTAAACACCAGTAGTTTCCCACACAGCAAGGAATATTTTCTCAACCAAAAGAAAATATTTTCCTTGGTTTCCAAAAGGTTTTCCTTCTCTGGAGATTTCCATGCTGGTTTCCCTAATGTATTCCGAATATTTCCGGAAAATATTTTCCCAAAAATGTTTAGAAAACATTTTAGAAATTACCGAAAGTACATTTTGAGAATGCTAGCCGGAAAGTATATCCAGGAAAATATTCACACAATGTATTAGAAATATTTTATTGGATGTAATCTAATATGTTTTCACTATTGAGAAAGAAAATATTTTCGAAATGATTATAAAAATGTTTTCAATACATGATATGGGAAACAATGAAAGGAAATTTATTCCATATATTTGAAAAATGTTTTCTAATAGGTTATTTGCAATATTTTCTATTTTTACAAGAAAACATATTGAATATATATTTTTTAAAACGTTTAGAATATTTTAAAAATAAATTCTTTCGTAATATAAGAAATATTTTTCAGAAATGTTTTTAAAAGGTTTACTTAATTTTAACAAAAGTATTTTGGTAACCTTCTGTTATAACTTAAATGGAATATTTTCGTACAATATTTTAGTCTTATTTCCAGAATATTTTATCGGATTTTGAATAAAAAACTCTAAAACAGTGAAAAGTAAACATTAAAAATGAATAGAAAATGTTTTCCGTTATGTTTTGGAAAATATTTTGTGTTTTTAGTGAACAACATTTTCTGATATATTATAAAAATATTTTTACATTGTTTTCAGAATATACTCTTCCGTTACTGGAGAAAATATATTTCTTGTTATATCTGAGAAATATCCCAAATCCTTACCGGAAATATTTTTAAAAAAATGTTTGGAAAACATTTTATGAAGTACAATAAGTATATTTTTAGAATGTTAGAAGGAAAATAATCTAAGGAAAATTTTCACAAATTCTACTATTGTGTTGAATGTAATGTAGTATGTTTTCAATGTTGAGAGAAAAAATGTTTTCAAAGTAATACTGAAAATGTTTTACATACATGAATAAAAAACAGAATAGGAAATATATACCATAGATTTTACAAATGTTTTCCCACGTATTACTTGCAATCTTTTCTATTGTTACAAGAAAACGTATGAAATATAATTTTAAAAATGTTTCGTATATTTTAAAAATAAATTCGTTCGTAATGTGAAAAATATTTCCCAGAAATATTTTTAAAACACCTATTAATTTTGTATGGAAATGTTTTTGTTACCTTCTACTGTAAATTAACCCTAGGAAGTCCAAGATTTTTTTGTCTCAAGTAGGTCCAAGGGGGGGGGGGTTCCTCGAACCCACAGTATAACATACTATAACTCACATAATGCCATCAAACAAGAAATGAATATAAAATAAGCATTCAGAACTTACTCGTGGCTGATACGTTGTTTCCCACCATAACAACACAATCCTTGTTAAATACAAACGAAAAAATCTAAGTTCTGGAAATATGCTTGTAGAAAATATGTCACATGGAAGTCCAAGGAGGGGGTTCGATGAGCCCACTACTTAGAAATAATTTATAATTTACAAGTTACTAAATAATATCGCACATTATTGATGTGGATTTATCAAAGAAGTAATAATAGACAACAAATAAAATTCTCAATATTTTAATCAAGACTTACGACGGAGTTTTTCAGGAAATATACTTGTAGAAATTATGTCACATGGAAGTCCAAGGAGGGGGTTCGATGAGCCCACTACTTGAAATAATTTTTAACTTACAAGTTACTAAATAAAAATGCACATTAATGATGTGGATTTATCAAAGAAGTAATAATACAAAATAAATAAAATTCTCAATATTTTCATCAAGACTTACGACGGGTTTTTTTCAAGAAATACAAACGAGTGGGCTCGAGAAGCCCCTCCCTTGGACTTCCTAGGGTTAAATAAAATATTTTCATACAATATTTTAGAATTATTTTCAGAATATTTTATCTAATGTTTAATTAAAAAAGTTAAAACAGATTAAAAATGAATAAAAAGTGTTTACTATCATGTTTATGAAATATAGTTTGTGCTTTTAGCTAATAGTATTTTATTATATATCAAAGAAATACTTTTATTCTTTGTTATACCTAAAATGAATTTTATCAGAAATGTTTGTGAAACATTTTTCTAATTTAAATATGTTGGAGAATATATATATATATATATATATATATATATATATATATATATATATATATATATATATATATATATATATAGAGAGAGAGAGAGAGAGAGAGGAAAGTTACCAATACCAGCCCCCTATCCCTAATCCGGCACCCCAGTCTCTAGCGTCTCTATGAATCATAAACAGCCAAGTGTTGTGTTGGGCACATTAATTACTCCGATTAAGAAAAGGCGCTGATATTAGAAAGTAATCCCAGAAAGTTTGGGGGCTGAGAATCAGTAGGCATTGTGATTTGAGTGACTTGCAAGTTTTGCTAGTGTCACAGAAATCTGAAGTTTCACGATAAAGGAGTATGGGTAGGCAAAATTTTCATTATAGTAGCTAATTAAGGAACTACAAAGTAAGTAAATACGTGTTTAGTAATGCATTATAAGCTTTAATTGCGAAACTATTACGTTTGTTTCCGCTAAAGTTTAAAGTGGTATAACAACTACATGAGCTCCCACCGGAAATCGAACCATGGTCTCCCGTGCTCAAGGCGTATATGCTAACCATACAAACGCGAAGAAATTCACAAAAGCACACAAACACACACACACACACACACACACACACATATATATATATATATAGATATATATATTGTTGAGTTGATATTGAGTTTAATGTCCCTTTTAGCAGCGAGGCGTGGACCTACTAAATAACGTGGAATCCAAACTAAATGTGGACGTCTTTTAGGCCGCGCCTCTATTACTTCCGAATGCGAATTTCCCAGCACGTGTAAATAAATTGGAGAGGCCTCTACTAGTTCCGACCAGCAAATTGTGAAAAAACCGACGAAAAGATACGAATGATCCCAACCTGTTGGGATTGTTCGTCCGAATACGTGCGAAGGAGATTTGTCTGCAGAGGAATTGAGCGCTACGAGAGAAATAGAGTTTGTTTTGCGTGAAAGCAGACGACGTTGCAAGGTACGGAGATAAAATAAAAAATAAAAATTAAGATGGAAGTAGATGTTCATGGTTTAATAAATTGTGCTTTTGATAAAGTTGCATTGTGGAACCAAGCTTATCCAGATTATCACAAACGACACGTCGCGAACAAATTATGGACAGATGTAAGCAAGGAACTTGGAGTGGAAGCTATGTATATTTTTCTTTGTTTTGTCTTTAAAATATGAAGATTTAATTAATACATGAACTCCAACTTTTTATTCAATTTCTATTTCCTTTCTGTTCCTTAAATAATGATTTTAGGAATATATGTAATTATTAACAAATATGTTTGAAATAGCAAAAACGGGTTCATTTTTCTCATGGAGAAAAGTTACTTAGAAAGTAGATTGATTCTGTAATCTCTAATTTTATTTAGCTAATTCATTTTAAAGTGAAAATAGTAGCGGTTGCCACAAAAGCATAATAATAAAGGGAGAGACATTCAGTCTATTTTGCACACAAAGGAAATGCCATTCATCCTTTTAATGTGCAAAATATGTCATTCATCCGCATTTGTCTTCTTCGTGCTCTCAAGATTTTAAGGTACGAATTTTGAAGCAAAAATATTTCACATTGAAGTGTTGAAAGAGACATTGCAACTTGATTCGCATTCGCAATCGCATTCGGAAGCAATGAAGGCGCAGCCTTACACGTGATTCTATTACCTGTAGTATGCAGCGCCAGGGGCAAGTATATGAACCAGCGTTGCCAGATCTAGCATAATGATGCTAGATCTAGCATAATTTGCATTTCTTTACGATCTAGCATCTTGCTTTTATCATCCTACCCAAATCTAGCATAATTTCAGCAAGTTTATCAAAAAGCTGTAAAACCTGAAGATGAGAAACAACTTGGTCGTGGGAAGAAAAAGAACGGCAGAAATGTATCCTCTTTCATCGATTCATATAGTCGGTAAACCATACAGGCAGTCTTATTTTCCGAAGTAAGTTAAAAACGACTTTGGGCTTTTTTTTTTTTTGTGGCTCCACCCAGGGTTTTCTAATCCTTTAACTGCGAGGCATGGTCGGAGCTGTGGGGGCCATTCTCCCCCCAACCTTTTGACAATTTCACCATCTTTATTTCTGACTTCATGACCATCTTTATTCCTGAAATGAAAGGTCCGAGACCGACCAAAAATTCCCCCCCCCCCAGCAGACAATTCCCAACTCCGCTTATGCTGCTAGGTAATTTTCTTTAAAAATATGTAAACAAACGCTTTGCATTCATTTATACGATATATACGCCATTGAGTCTAGCAACGACAGCACTAGTTTAGTTGAGTTAAAGCTTTGGTGCGTGAAGTATCGAGTTCTATCCACGCATTCTTGCGCTCTGCGTATTTTAAGTTACGGTATCGTATCTCAATTTCGTTCTTTTTTCTTTTAAAACTCCTGAATTAGTAATTATGAGGATCTAGCATAATTTGACCGAATCTAGCATAATTTCGATCAGGTTTTGGAATAATTCCGAGCTGTCAGTCTGGCAACGCTGATTTGAACCGCGAGTTTTAAACAAACGAGTGTGGGTGGACCATTCGTTTGAGGTTTGAAACGTATGTGAAGCAAAGAAGGACTTTGACTCTTTTCCTGACTTGTGTCACTTTTTCCCGATTGTGTCCTGTATATTATTCTATTTTGTTTTTCAATCATAAATCCTCTGTTTGAGGTACACATTTGACCACTTACCATTAGTAGTACATACGACTAGTAAGCTGGTGGACCTATCTATTTGACTGATAATAGTCCAATGAAGAGAAGCAGAAGCAAAGAAGCTAACATTTCAAACAAGTAAGGGTATATTTATTTATATATATAACTTTGACAAATTTCTTCCATTTTCAGGTTAGGGTAGAGCTTTTTTGGGGTTAAGTTTAGAGTTACCCCCCGCTTTTCATAAAAATCAGGAAAATTTACAGAAGAAATGAGGTAAGAAATGATAATTTGAAGTTTTTATTTGATGTTTAGGAATGTAAGTTCAGCATGAGAGTTATGTTTAATACGAAAAAAGATATGTGGAAGTTAGTACTATTTGCCGGATGCGGAAGCATTCGCGGAAGGTTTCAGCAGCATGGTAGTTGTAAAATATGGCGAATATGGTGAACAGGTGTTACGGATGCTCAAAAATAATGAAGAAAACCTTTTAAATTTTTGTGAAGCCCACGGAGTACTAAAGTTAAGTGAAATGTGACAATTTTTAATACTTTAGACACCGTTTTTTGTATGTTGCGAAGTCCAAGAGCACCTTCAGACTGGAGGGGCAACTCTAAACTTAAGCCCTTTGTATTTCTGTTAACGGAGCCCGCAATGGATATAGTATACATGAAGCTGCATCAGTTCCCGAAGGAGCAGGACTAGTGATGGGCAGTGGGAATATTCCCGGTGGGAAGGAATTTAAAAATGGGAATATTCCCGGTTTTTTTCCCAGGCCTATAAATTCCCGGGAAGGAATTTATTTTCATTTTTTTACTTTATCCTCCAAATTACAAGAACCATATGACAAATTACTTTATATTAATATATTATGATTTACTTCTAGGTTTTAAAGAAATTGGAGGTTAAAAAATTTAAAATTATTTGACGGTATTTTATATAACTAATAATATGATTTTTTAAGTTCCATTTGCATTTGCACTAAAAAGTAGGGTAATTGTTTAGTATTGGAAGCCAAAACTAGCAAAATGTAGGATGATTTACGGAAGAAATGAGTTGATAGTGATGTTCAAGTAGTCAAGTATCAACCATATTTTTTTAAGGCAGTAAGGGATTTATACAAAACGGAAAGTTTAAGAAATATAGTGATTTATTTGAGAAAAGAAAGTCAGGAAGTGATTTATTTTGAGAAAAGAAAGTCAATTATTGGCAACGAAAATAGAAAAGAACGTGCCATGCGGGGCTCTAACCCGTCTTCATTCGCTAACGCTCGCTCCTCAATGCTGTCTGAATTTAATGTTGGTAACGTAATTTAACGTATGAAACCATAAAACAACCACATCGGAATAGAATATCGCAAAAAAAGTAGGTGCAAAAGCTGGCCCCCATGCTAAAGAACAGCCAAAATTAGCAAAGTACTAATATACAAATGAGGAAAAGGAACCATTTTGTAAAGTAATTTGGAATTATGTAGAAATAGAGATGAAGTACTATTAATAAACCCTGAACCACCATTAGTAATAGACGTCGGTCTGTCTCCACTCTCTGACTCGAGTTTCTGAAGAGGTACTCGTACTTCTTTTACATGTGAATTAACGCATGGAATTTCAAGAAACAGGTAGAATGAAAGGTTGTGTATGGCAATATTACGTGCTAAAATATAAAGATAAGTAAGTATCTTGCAAATTTTGTGAACATAAATATGTATGCGCTAATGTTGATAAATTGATGAGACATGTATCTTCTAGCATTTATCCAATCTAATTGGTTTATAACATTTATAAATTTAATGTGTTTATAATAACAGTAATAGAGTCAAGTTGAGCAAATACACTTACATATAAATTTAAACTGTTACTATATAATTTTTTCGCACATATTTAATTGATAGAAATTATTGTAAATAAATATACATTTATGCGTACTCTCTAAATATAATAAAGTGTTAATAAAGTAACATAGTACCGTTCAGAATATACATTTTAAAGAATCCTCTGTGGACAACAGTAATAATATGCTGTGATATAAAAATTAATTCAAGTCTGAAATCATAATACAGTAATAAAATGTAATTTTCTTTCTGATTGAACATAAATTCCCGGATAAATTCCTATTTTGGGAATCTTCCCGGGAATATTCCCGAAAAATATCTTCCCGGGAATTTACCCATCACTAAGCAGGACGCTCATACTTTTAGGGATTATTCGTTGAGTATGTACAAACTTCGTTGAGATCAGCGGGTTCTCATGTATACTATTACCGCGGGCGTTGTAAATTAACCCGTGCATAAAACGCAAACCAGTTTGTGCTAGGTAGCCACTGAAAAGCGCGAGTGCTATCTAACTGAGTCAGGGCAGGAGTGCAGCACGAAAGTTCGAGTGATACCGGTGCGCCCGTAGGGAGCAGGCGCGTCTGCGACGGGGGTTACGCGCATAAACGATGATAGTGGAATAGCACACTAACAGGTATTTATTCCGAAGTTGGTCGTCGCCTACTTTTTGGCTAAAAGTGTAATAATTGGTTTCTTTGTTTACCAAAGTTTTACATTTGATTCACATAATAATGCCGAGTGAGCGTTAGCGAGTGGAGACGGGCTAGTGCCCCGCAGGGCACGTTCTTTTCTGTTTTTATTACAGCTAAATGGGAAGACGGGCCTGTGTTCTAGAAGATTGCTGCCTTCTTGGTTATGTCACTAACCGTTACAGTAAACAATATAACTTTCTGCGCGTTTCTTTATATTAGTATATAATATTAGTATATTGAAAAAACAAAAAAAAAACGGTTTTTTGGTTTAAACCAGGTTTGTTTGGTTTAAATAATTTGCTCTATATATTCATATCACATATGAAAAGAAATAAGTTTGTTTCATCTTGATGTTATTCTGCAACAACCGGGTTATGCTGGAAGGGGTCACATAAGCTTAAAGCGGAATAAAAACCGCTTCTCAAGTTACTTCCGAGAGAAATTGTCCTCCATTTGAACTCGGAACCAGGACTAATTGGCCAGAAATGCGATACGCCTGCCGACTTACTCACGAAGGAATCTTGATAAAAATACGTTGAACTGATCTTTACATGCTTCTTGATATAATTGTCAAGAGTAATTTCAGAAGAGCAAAAAGATAAACAGTTGCACAAGTGAAATTATTGTACAGAATTACATATAAAGATACGAATTATTTGTGTCCACTTTGGCTCAGATTCATTTATACATAAATAGATACCAAAAATACTTCTCATTTCACTAAATGCCTGTCGTGGGGTTTGTATGACCCCCCCCCACACACAAAGTACGGCATTTCGAAGTATTTTATCAATAGTAAACATTGAAACGAAACAATATTTAGAATTTTTCTTTGATTGCAGTTACATAACAATAATAACAACTACAAAAAAATCACAAACATTTATAAACTTAAAAAAAAAAGTTGCTTTTGTAGTATAATCTTTTTGAGTAATGAATGGGGAATTTAGGTCTGAATATAACACGAATAATATATGGGAGTGAAACGTGATAACCCACAGATGTGTGTTCATCAAGATTTTACAAACACTTACACTTTTACGAACATTTTTCGTGTTTTGGTTTAAACCAGCCAACCCTGGTATATATATAGGGTGTAAAAAAATTTAAAGCATCAAACCTACGGAGGTGATTTGTCACATCAGAGCAAAGAAATAGTTCATATGGACCTGTGGTCAAAAGTCCATACTTTCGATGCTATAGACTGTCGAAGAAATAAGAAAATAAACTTTAAAAATCTATAGTTTCAGTGTGGGACCGAGCGCAGTCAAGGAAGACATCACTTAAGAACTAGTATGTGCCCTATTCAAATACCCATGTTTCAGAATTCTGCGGTGCTTGCGTATCAATGGACAGTTTATGAGCACTTCAACTTTTCTGAGTATTCCTCAACTGGCTCTATAAAAATTCATGTGTAAGTGTCGCAAGATTCTGAAATATGGATATTTGGATAGGGCACGTACTAGCTCTTAAGTAATGTGTTGACTCGACTGGGATCGGTCTCACAGTAGTGGAACTATAGACGTTTGACCACGGGTCCATATGAACTCTTTTTTTTTCTTTTCGTGTGCAGAGTAAGAATTAAATTATAACTTAGCTGCTGGTAGTCGAATTTCAGTTAAAACTACGCTAGAAGTCGTGTAGCCGAATAGTAACCGAGCAGTACTCAGTGAAACTACACTTTGCCTTTTCCTGGTTTACTATAGTACGGAAGGTATAACGTTATTGCTTTCCCGTGAAAAGTTGTAGTGATGTTTATGGGGAGTTGCCAGCTTAGTTACTCGTGGCTCGCTGAATGCAGTGAATGGTGGCTGGTGATTTGCTATCCTCTTACCACACCCCCAGTGACGAGCAGGTCCAAGTGCGGGAAGCCAACGACGCTATACCTTCTGACCTTTAGTTACCAAGAAAATTGTCAAAAGGTGTTAACCAACTTACTTGGTTACATTAAGCAAAAGGAATAACAGCTGTACAGTTTTGCGATAAAAATAGCCGTCTCGTCTTTGTAATTGCTCTTTGCACTTAATTATTGCCGGTACTTGGGCTGTTATAGACAATTAGTTATTTTAACCCCTCTTCCTTGGTTGCAGGACTCAGTTATTCAGGATAAATTAACACGTCTCAGTTGATCTTTCTTTTCGAGTATCGAAATTCTTATATAATATTAAATTAGCTGCAGTATGGGATATTTCGAAGTAAATTTTTCTGGTCACAGTATGAAACATCCTCAGATATGCTAGTTGCCATTGTCGTGTATGCGATACACTGACAGGGTTTGCCCAAGTGGGCCCAGCCCGAAAAAACCCACCGGGTTTTTTCGGGTTGGACCCACCTGAAAAAACCCATCTTAAAACCCACCTGGGTTTTTGACTTTTTTGTTAGTGTATTATTGGTACAACTAAGGTGATCACGTTGAAAGTTATTTTTATCAGATTTTAAACTTTCTTTGGGCGAATTATATGCTTGCATGTTAAGATAGACAACAATATTTAACATAAGACCATTATAAAGCTCTAAATGCACTGAATAAATAAATAAATAAATAAAAAACTTCATCTTAGCTTGAGATAATTGTAGAACAAATTAATGTGTGGATTATGCTTATAGCCTATTTGAAGTAAAGTAAGCGATTGTATATTTTAGAAAATACTTTCCGTGAATAGTGTGTTCCTTGACTCGGCGCCGCCGAGGGACGTTATCCCTCATATGTTGACGGGTTTAAGGTCATAGGTGCCGGTACTAACAGTAAATATGTAAATACATTAGTAAAACTATTAGTATTATTTCTTACCTTTGATGGTAACAAAAGTATTCAGTAAAATTTGGTTTTCCAACAACAACAGTTAAGTTCAGTCATTTGTTGCTAGCCTTCAAATAAGCATTCTGTACAATTAACACTAGCAATAACGTAAAAATTCTTGTCAAAATTAAGAAGCTTAACGCCCGGAGCTCCGAAGACTACGTAACTCTTACTATTTCAAGTTTTGCATTCAAACTTCAGTAATAATGGAAGTTTCGATGTACAGTAAAGCAAGATGCATTTTCAGGGAAAACCCGTCGTGAAAGAAGTGTTCGGGAAATTCCCACAATTGAACCCCCAAAGCATCGAAAGTGAATACTTCAACAATAAAACTATATATTCTGCGACATATAGTTTAGCATACGGTTAGCATTTATGACATTTTGAAACATTTACTTTAATAAAATATGAATTATAGGCCTATCTTTGTTAATTGCTTTAAATTAATTTTCAGGAAAGAACCGTCTTGCAACAAGTGCTCGGGAAATTCCCGTAATTGAATGCACAAAGCATCGAAAGTGAACTTCAACAATAAGACCATTTATTTTACGTTGAAAAATATTTAAGACATTTTGATGAATTATGTCTTTGTTTTAAATTAATATAGCTATTTGGTATTCATATTTGGCGAACGTCACTGAAGCTCTTAGGATGACTTGATCTACATTTGTTCGTTTGTCTGCCTTTACCACACAGTGTTCAACTTTCGGTCTTTTAAATTTTCAGAATACAAACCAGAGACACTCTAAATTTTCTGTTTAGATTTTGGCAGCATACCAACGTAAAATTACAAAATATCGCGCTTTAAAAAAAAATAGCTGATATCCACTGACGAAAATCCCGGGGGATGATGGAGACATATCCCCTACAATCTTGGAACTGTCCCCCTTAATAATCCGATTGGAAATGTGTCTTTTAGGAAGAAATGTGATGGTTTGTGTCCAAGTGTCACAAAGGAAAGTGAGATGAAATTGATACCTCCCAGAATAAGCCTCAAATCTGACCGCCTCCCAATGTTGAAGACAACTCTGCTCCCCTACCCATGTTGTCCCGTTGTCCCACACAGGAGACAAAATATGACTATATTATTATTGCTTTACAACTTTAAAATCAGACTGGCAACATTGAAAACTGTTTACAGAGAATGATCATATTTGTATCATCCCTTGTAAACAGTTTTCAATGTTGCTAGTCGGATTTTAAAGTTATAAAGCAATAATAATATAGTCATATCTTATGTCCCCTGTGGAGGACGCCGGGACCGACATGGGTAATCCTCCTCAGCATTGTTTTTTGCCTTCATAAATATTTTGTACATCGCATATATATATATATATATATATATACCGTCTTACCCGTCCCCCCAATGTTGAAGACAAATTTGCGCCTCTGATATCCACACTACAAAGCGCAATTTTAGGTCTTCAAAGTTGAAATTTTCAAAGTAGAAGCACGAGAGTAAATTAGCTGTATATATTTTGGCGGCATAATAATAAAATCAAAATGGCGGCCATTTTTCAAAATAGTGGGTATCCATGCTACAAGGTGCAATTTTCGGACTTTTTAAGTTAGTATTTTGAGGGTAGAAGCACAAGACATTCTAAATTTGCTGTATAGATTTTTTTCGGCGATCCAATATAAAATTTCAAAATGGCGGCAATTTTTTTCAAAACAGCAGTGAATAGAAAGTTGTTGCAAGTTGTGACAATGACACTCATGAAATGTAAATCATATTTTAACATTTTTACCCCAAAGAGATTGAAATATTTCGAAAAACCCCAATTAAATCCGAAAAAACCCACTTGGGCCCAGGTGGGTTGGGTTTTTTCAAAAATACCCGGGCTTTTTCAAACCCTGTGCACTGACCAAATAAAGTAGTGTCTACTAATTACGGCTCTCGATTAATTTAATCGTGTGGTTGCCGTAATCATAAATATATTCATCTTTATTAAAAATTAGTGTCTGTATAGATGTATATGTAGTATATAAGCGAATTTTAAAGGGAAATGTAGACATAGTAACTCCCACAGGAATTTTTTACAGGGGGGAGTGGGCAAAAGGACCGACATACAAGCAAAGTCGCAGATACAAATACCTAGGACCACATAATATTTAATGTAAAAAAACAATTATTACAACTCACTGCTAAGTTCACTAACTGTTGTGTGTGAATTAAAAAATTTAGCATATTTTAATACTAATTAGGAAAATCCACTGTTAAAGCAAGTGCTCCCTGCAGCGGGCGGCTATGGTTACAGTTTTAGTGTTATTGATACTTCGTAAGTGAAATCCTCATTTAGTTGGGCGAGGAATCTAGAATACGATAGTGCTATGATAAAGAAAAGAGTAAGTTTTTCTATTTTAGGTATGTTTTGTATTTGTAACCTGTTCTTCTTTCCGAAAGTATATTCTCCTTTAGAACAACTTAACTCTGTGCTTCAGAAGTGCAGAAGTACAACTCTTATGTAAATCAGGCGCAACTATATATTTGTATTGAAAATTGAAAGTAAAGATTACCATGTTAAAAAGCAATGATAGAACGACAGTGCGAAAAATACGAACCAACCAGTGCTAGATAGCCATTAAAAAGCACGAATATTATTAACAGAGTGAGCACAGGGGCGTAGCAGGATGAGCTTGGTTTGCTTCCGTATGGAGCGGGCATGTCAGCGACGGTGGATATGCACGTAACCAAGGGTAGTGTAAAAATGTTATATCCCATACAACTATGCCTTACATCTAATATAGCTTTACTTCACTCCTGTGGTTCTGCATCATCACTTTACATAATGCCTTGAGTTCATAATAGCTTCCTTACGGAGTACTATGCATTACGTATTACGTATTTCTACCTATGATAAATATTATAATAGATATAAGGTTCCGATATATAGTTACATGTAGATTGCTATTGCAAAATGAATCAACATATAAATAACATAAATAATGGTTTGAACCTTCCATTTCAACTCAGCCAAAAAAAAGTACCATCACCATCTCAGATATTGTTGAAACTTTTTTTTATAGCAACTAGACATGTTTTTTAAATGACCCGTATTTTTTGTTGTCGGAAAAGATTTTCCCGCCATGTAATGGGCCATCAAAACGGAAAGTACAATTTACGAATTTTAGAGGACGTAGAAAATGGTAAACTTCGTAGCCTTACCATTCAGCTATGGAGACATATAGTTATAATTCTTGTTGTGGTTTGTACACTCATGACAAAAATTATTGTCGCATGTCTATAAATATGTTGTGGGAATATAATTTGATAACGAATACGTCCTGTATTTCTTACAATGTTAGTATGTGTATAATCGGGAAAGACGATGTATGTGGCAAATTTCATATCAAAAGAGCAGTAAATAAGAAATATAAAACTTTCTTGTCCATTTAGCAACATTTTGTTTTACTCATTCTAATTTTCGTGTTTGTAATTCTTTTCTTCTGAAATTTACTACGAATATACATTTCCCAATTATACATGTAGTATCAGTATCAATAGTACCCTGCAAGATCATTATCAAATTATATTCTTACAAGAAGACAGTTATAGGTATGCGACAATCATTTTGGACATGAGTGTACAAAGGGATATAAATAAAATATATTTTATTATAGTTTGGTATGCGCATGCGTATCTTTTGGTACATAAGTTAACAAATGAACGTAAGTTTATTTAGAAAGTCGAAGTTTGCGTCGAGCACTTCCGGTTCGAATTTTAAATTTTTTTTACGGTTGGTAAGATCTAGTTACCCGCTTGTCGAAAAAAAACAAATTATTGCTTGTGTGTGCAACCGTTTTGTCGCAAAAAATTCGAGAAACCTTCAAATTTTCAAAAATCACCTTTCTCGAAGTCACCATAATTTAAAATCCTGAAATGTTGTCAAATTGTTCAACTTTACATGAATAATAAACACACCAAATAGCATTGTCGACCAATGCTTCATGAATGAACTACAGCCTCTTGAAGTTAGCGAAGTTTCATTAACTTCAATATCACCGTTGGCAACACTGAAAACAATGAAAGTGCAACAATTTGATGATGTTTGTGGTTCACATTCATTAAATAAAGAATAAAAGTTTTTCCTGGCTCCTTTTTATTATTTTGATCAAAAAGGCTCTCTGAAATAATAAGATGAGCCTTCCCCTACTCCGTTTTCTTAAACCGATGTAACCTGAGGTGAAAATTACGATTACGAAACAAATTTTAAACTTACTTAAAATGGTTTTCGGAAACAGTTTCACTGATTTTTTCCACACTGAAGTAATTATTTGCTTGCTTAGTGTCTTCTTCGCTAATAGCATGTAATCATGGCAGATGCTCCAATAGGTGTTGGTGCACTCACAACTCGTAGCACGTTGTCGATAGTCACAAAACACTTATATTCTCTTCTCTTATTCTCTTCTGGAAACCTGTACCCTGTTGAAGGTCCATGTTGTAACGGAATTGAAAAAAAAAAAAAAAAAAAAGGACTTTAAGATTGTGAGCATTTAGATTGATATAAGAAAGTGGATTAAGTAGTTACCAGTTTAGTCGCTAGAGGTAGGCAGTGATAGACTCTTTCTATACGCATCAAAGACATAGTGACATCTAGTGACAAATTTGGGAACTCGCAGAACCGATGTGAAATAACTCAACCTTGAGTCAGGTGCATTTGGAAGCCTGAACTTCGAGTGAATAGAACTGTAAAATTGTGCTTTAAAATGTAATAGGGAAAGTGTTCTATTCCGTGCCTTTCGGTGTAGTCTTCCAGAACAGGAGTATTATGGTATCGTAAGTTATTATTGTAATAGTCCATATTAGCATAGGATAATGAATAATCTTTAATCATTCTTTCTTCTATTATATTTTTGTATTTTTTTTTCTTTTTTTTTCCTTTTCGATGTAGTTGATTTGAATGCTTAGTTTGATTGGGGATGCCTTATTATTTATGGTGATATGGGCTAATGTTTTGCGTATTCATTGAAATTAAGAAATTGATATTAAATTCTCTTTTTGGACAATTAATTCTTGCTAAATTAAGTTGGGACTTAATTATTATACTCCGATGTTCATTAAAATGTAAGGACAGGATTGCATCGAAAGACGAACGTTTCTGATGATATTTGATTTAGGGGTTTTTCATAATTATTGTTATCAACGTTTATTATTTCTCTTGTTGTTAAATTCATATAGAGTTTTTGTTAAAATAAATGTTATAGCAGAAACGTCCTTTTTGATATTAAATTCAATCTAACCTACATCCAACACATATTGCAGCTGTATAACCGCATTGAACCTATTGGGATTTCCTCTAGTCTCTTTGAGGCCTTACGAGGAAGTAAAAATAAAGCATTGGGGTGTACCCCCAGCAAATTTTGTTACAAGGTTCAGGCTTCCAAATGCCGGTTATTGCTGTGTTGGATCGTGTCCCGGTATTATTTGTGTTGGTTTGTGTCCCGGTAAAATATTTGAATATTGGTTCGGATCAAGATAGCGCTGGTTCGATCCCAGAAGGTAGGAGTGGTTAGTGCATTACGGTTCGAGTCCTGATTTGTGGTACTTGGTTCGATGTCCCATTATATTTATTTGTATGTGGTCGGTTGAAAGAAAAGAGTACGTGTATTTTTCATTCCCTTACTTGCTGAGAAAAAAAGAACAAACAAAAATCGTTTTAGCATTGGAAATAATACGAATATTTGGCTTTGAGAAAATCTGTTGTAAGGAATATTTGTTCCGATATACGTAGTATATGTAAATGGTTCTACTGTGTTATAGAATTAATAAATTTAGTGTGTTGTACGGGGTAGCTTATGACCATTTTCGGCCTATCAATTAGAAATTATATTTTTCAAAAAAAAAAAATCAGAATCATGAATTTTGCTGCTCGTTTTGGAAGAGAGTTCACAGGTTGGTCTCCTGTGTGTAATCCACCAGGGGGTAACGAGGTTCCCGTTGGTTCTCTGGTGCAAATTGACGATGTGTCCACCGCAGGAGCCAGGGGGGCCCCCCAGAATCGGGATGTTTCTGATTTGTTGGACTTCGCTGGCTGTGCGGTGCCACAAGTACGTCCTTATCGTGGGTTGAATAAACCACCTATCACATGTAATTTCACAAAAATATTCTCAGAAAGCATTTATAAATCTATTGAGATGCAAATTAGCGAACTACCTCTTGTGAATGAAAATAGTGGTATTCTTTTATGTCAGTTCTTGTTGAAGGTAAACGAAATGATCGAAATGAAGGTTGCACCTTCCGAAGCAGTTTTAGTAGCTAGTTTAAGTAAATGTAAGAATCAAATGTTTGAAGAGATGCAGCGTTTACTTAATATAACGACTGATTGGAAGTATATTTCTGAATGTATTTTGGAAAGATTTATCTCACCTTTAGTTCGTACGGAATTTTACAATAGTAAGATGTTTAGAGTTATGAAAGAGCATGAATCCCTTCAAAATTTTCTTCGTGAGAAAATATCAGTTTTGCAACTATTGAATATAGAAATGTCAGATGTAGAATTCTGTCATACGGTCTCAAACTTAATCAAACCTGAGATTCGGGATTTATTATTATTAACTGGTTTGCCTAATACTGTTCATGAATTTTTAGAATTTGCGGAAAGTTGTGAGATGAATAGGCGATATGCCTTGGATTATCAGAAAACAGTAAAAAATCAATATATTTCGAATACAGTAGTACGTAACCTTACGAAACAAAATCGCGTTAGAAATTTTGGGGCAGGATTGGTCTGCAATGTATGTGGTAGTAGTAATCATGCTTGGAATCGATGTCCGTATAAAGGTAGTAACATTCGGGGAGACTCTATGTATTTGAACAATGAAAATGAGAAACGATATCATCTTTTACAAATGATGGTTTCCATCTGTCGAACGCCTTACCCGGCTGTTATTGATACAGGCTCAACTCTGAATTTATGTGAACGAACAGTTTTTGAGGAAATAAGTATGAAATGTCGACCTAAAGTTAAACCTGTAAAGTATTCAGTAACTGTTTTGGACAATGAGTCTGTAAACATCGAAGAAATGGTTGAACTAAGATTTTTCGTGAACAATTCTTGTTTTAGTGCTTGGTTTGGAATTATTGATCACCCTAGTTTGAAATTATTATTGGGAATTTCGTTTTTAAACGAAAATTTTGCTCATATTGACATTCGAAATAAAACTTTATTTTTTGAGAAACTCAACAAAGAAGTTAAATTGACTGAATTTAATCAACATGATTCTCATCATTCGGATGTATTTGTTGATTATCCTACAAAATTAAAACATTCTAGTGTAAGTAATAGTGGGGTTAATAGACAGAATGATAATACCGGATGTCGTCCTAGAGTATGTAATACGACCGCTTCACTTCAGAACTCTATACATTGCTTTCCTGGTGCAGATATGCAATGCCCGGACCAGGTAGGTTGTTCATCTTCTACTGGACGAGGTTGTCAAGTTGAAAACGATCAACGATTGGAGTATAGTGGAAATGAGAGTAATGGTATTAGACCTGGATCGCGTTCTATATCTATGCAGCGTAGCTCCTCAGCGGCAGCGTGTAGAGGAAGAGGTTTTCAGAGGTCAGCTGGAAATATTGGTAATCGTTGTGAATCAGCGGGGCGTTTTCGTCAAGGGACTTTTGTTATCAATTCATCCCGTCCATCAACAACATCGTGTGATGTAGGAAATAGATGCCCGTCTGTTCATCAGAGTAGTCACCATCCATCCATGATGTCAAGAGATCTTGGAGTTTCAGAGGCGGAGCGTAATCTAGATGTCTCTCACCAGACAAAAGTAGTACCATCCAGGAATTTTAGACGACAGTCAACTATTCATCGAGGTCAGCGTCCGTCTGCGGTACGTAGTGGTCATGAGTCTTCAGTGGAGATGAGCAGTCATGGTTTGTGGTGTCAACCGTTAGTGGCGGAGTTTGGTAGTGGTGTTAATACTCAGTCGCCTATAACACAGAGGTCAGAACATCCTGAGGGATCAGTCCCAATGAGTGATCGTCGATTTCCAGTGATGCGTAGTGACATTGATTTACCTGATCAATCATTTAAACCCCCTTTAACTAGTAACTATTCACAGTCAATTTTGCAGATAGATCGTTCAACTTCAGGTGTGGAGAGCAATGGTGGTGGTCCTAATCGATTGTCCCAAGGCCAAATAACATCGGGTGTGAGCAGAGAGATGGTTTCCGGTCAGCGTCAGCGGGCCAGATCTAGGTGGAGAAGGGGGAGTTCCAGCCGAACCAATGTTGAGACAAACGTTCATATACCACGGCGTTCATCTGGGCAGATGGAGTCGAGGGATTTTTCCAGAGAGGTCCAGTTTGTGGAAGAAGTTCCAGCTGGGGTCAGTGTTGACAATCCCACCAGATCAGAATTCCAGAATTCTCCCAATGAGTTGGAAGAAAATGGAAAAGGTAATGTTGATTTCTCTGTTGATATCATTTCTCCAAATTTAATACCTTATGTTGAAAAATTGTTTAATGAATTTAAAGATGTCATCACCGATGATTTAGGTATGATAAAGGATTATCAACATAAGATAATATTAACTGATACTACACCGTGTATTACACAGCCTTATCCTGTTCCCAAACATAAATTGAAAGATATGGATAAATTTATCGATTCTTTAATAGAAAAAGGGGTTGTTGAAGAGATTAAAAGCTCACCGTTTATTTCACCCTGCTTTATGATTTCAAATAAAGATAAATCGCCGAGGTTAGTAGTCAACTTCTCAGAAATCAACAAGCGTGTGTTAATGACAGGATTTCCGAGTCCCCACGCAGAATCTATCATAGCTAACATTGGGAGACATCGTTATTTTAGCTGTTTTGACGTAAAGCTTAGCTATTATCAAATCGAACTTCATCCTAGCTCTCGAGCAATAACAGCCTTTGCCACCCCAACTAGATTACTTCAGTTTCGCAAGGTACCCATGGGTCTCGTTACATCAGGCTTTGTATTGTCTAGCTTAATCCATAAAATGTTTAGGGACCTGGAAGGCGAATATTTAGACATATTTGTCGATGACATAATAGTTCATGCTGATAGTATTGAAAAACATAACGAGATTCTGGAAAAAGTTTTGCAAAGACTTCGAGAGAATGGTGTAACCATTTCCCCTCATAAAACTCGTTTGTGTAAACGTAAAATAAAATTTCTTGGTTATGAATTTTCTGAAGGAAATATGTATATCGACCAAGAAAGAGTGAAGGTTATTAAACAACTTCCCAGGCCTAAAAATCGTAGAGCATTAGCGAAACTGTTAGGTTTTCTTTCATATTATTTGAGATTCTTGAAAGATTATGGAGAATTGTTAGGGCCTTTATACGAACTTAAGAGTCCCAAAAATACATTTAAGTGGGGTAAAGAGGAAGATGAAATCTTAGATCAAATCAAGGAAGCTATTATAAATCATGTCATTTTGAAAGTCCCGGATTTTTCAAGTCCATTTATAGTACATGTCGATTCATCTTGTCGATGTTATAGCGGAATTCTTAGCCAGTATGATGATCAAGGGTTATTAAGACCAGTGATGTTTGCTAGTAAGTTAATTCCAACAACTGATTGGTCGAAGAATATTTTTGAACTTGAGATGAAATCTTTAATTTACTGTTTAGATAAGTTTGATATGTATTTGCATCATAACAAATTTAGAGTATTTTGTGATAATGCCAGCTTAACATGGATTTTGAAAAATCATAAAAGACAAAGAAAATACGGCTCTATGATAGAAAAGATAAGTAAATATAATTTCAATATAATACATCTTAGGAGTAAAAAGAACTTTTTGGCTGATTATATCAGTCGTATGTATAGTTTTGTTGATTTCGAGCCTCCGGGCGATGATATTGTTGAGATTAATACTGTTAACGATCAAAATGTTCATTTATCTTTTATAAATTTTTGGAAATTGCCTCTTTTTAATAAACCTTTAGGAGAACTGCAAAGGATGGATCCAAAGCTGAAAGGTATAATCCAATCTATAGAAAATAAACATACAGTAGAACCATATCTTATCCAAAATAATATTTTGTTAAAAAGGACGAATGGCAAGGTATATGGGGGACTTCGGGCTGTAATTCCTGACAGTATGAAAGAGAGTATCATTAAATTCTTCCATGAACAAATCGTTGGGGGTGGTCATGGTGGTCGGGCCAAGACCATCGCTAAAATTGCAAGCCGCTTTACTTGGGACAATTTGTATCAAGATATTGTTCAATTTATTCAACGCTGTGATATCTGCCAGCGGATAAAAGATCGAAATATTCCTCTTTATGGTACATATTTTTCGAAAAAAGAAACTAAACCCAATGCTTGCTTGCATATTGACGTAATGGGTCCTTGGTTACCTAGTCATGGATATAAATATCTGCTAGTTGTCACGGATGCCTTTTCAAGGTTCGTTATTATTGAACCACTTAGAAAGATAACTTCTAAGATTATATGTGTCAAGTTGGATAAGATATTTTATATGTACGGATATCCAGCTCGATTATTGCACGATAATGCGAGTTACTTTAGATCTGATCAGTTCCGCCAATATTTGTTTAGTTTGGGCATACAAGACATTTGTACAGCTCCCTATTCGCCTTCTTGTAACTTCACGGAAAGGCAAAATAAAAATATAAAGTTGATATTGAAGGCGTACGTAAATCAAAAACAAACTAAATGGGCTGATCACATTTACAAAGTGCAATATACTTTGAACTCGTCAGAGAATTCAGAAACTCGTAAAACTCCTGGTGAATTATATCTTGGGAGAATAATGTGGAATCCTCTTGACGTTAGATGGATCATAGATCTTGGTGTATTGGATAATACACAAGATAAAGAAGAGATGAGTCAGAGGATAGCTCAAAATATAGAAAAGGCTTGGCGTCGGAAAGAATCCGCTTATAAGAAACGCCATATTCCGGTGACATTCGCGGTGGGTGATTCTGTCTTAGTGAAGCGAATGTTAAAAGCTTCGATCGAGCAGAAAATTATGCCGAAAGTAAGTCAGAATTATGATGGCCCATTCCAGATACTTTGCTATCCGACCAAAAACACTGTTTTGTTAAAATCTATAGAGAATCCTGACATTGTTATAGAAAGGAATGTAATGCATATAAAAAAGTACTATCCTCCTAGAGCTTCATAATTTGTAAAATTGAAAGAATTTAAATGTAAATTGTAAAATTGCATTTAAAATTTCTATTCATAAGTAATTAAATATTATTCATGAAAGTGAAGCTTGCCGGAAACACATGTAATAACCTTAAATATTGTAAATATGTAGATAAACATGTTAAATGTTAGATATTTTTATTATGTTTGTATACTGTGTTTGTTTGTTCAATCCTGCAGGATGTGTGTACTTGTCCATGCCTGTTCATATCCCTGGGAATACATCGTCAGAAATGGTAGAGACTTTCTTTTCTTCGTCATCAGTTGCATTTGGTAAATACTCTGGATCCTCGAGATGGCTGTCACATTTTCATCCTCGTTATGGAAAGGATTAGAACTCTACATGGAACTCTGAATATTCCGGAATTAAGTGGACCCATATTCAAGTAAGATCTTTGTTTTGGAAAGTGAGTGTACATGGTGAGTTGATCCTTCCGATTTTGGCATGCCTGATTTCAACAGAGACAGATCATTTTTTTTTCAATTACCTTATTGTTTGTTAAATTATTTATACACCCTTGTGGGGGAATTTTGTAACGGAATTGAAAAAAAAGGACTTTAAGATTGTGAGCATTTAGATTGATATAAGAAAGTGGATTAAGTAGTTACCAGTTTAGTCGCTAGAGGTAGGCAGTGATAGACTCTTTCTATACGCATCAAAGACATAGTGACATCTAGTGACAAATTTGGGAACTCGCAGAACCGATGTGAAATAACTCAACCTTGAGTCAGGTGCATTTGGAAGCCTGAACTTCGAGTGAATAGAACTGTAAAATTGTGCTTTAAAATGTAATAGGGAAAGTGTTCTATTCCGTGCCTTTCGGTGTAGTCTTCCAGAACAGGAGTATTATGGTATCGTAAGTTATTATTGTAATAGTCCATATTAGCATAGGATAATGAATAATCTTTAATCATTCTTTCTTCTATTATATTTTTGTATTTTTTTTCCCTTCTTTTTCCTTTTCAATGTAGTTGATTTGAATGCTTAGTTTGATTGGGGATGCCTTATTATTTATGGTGATATGGGCTAATGTTTTGCGTATTCATTGAAATTAAGAAATTGATATTAAATTCTCTTTTTGGACAATTAATTCTTGCTAAATTAAGTTGGGACTTAATTATTATACTCCGATGTTCATTAAAATGTAAGGACAGGATTGCATCGAAAGACGAACGTTTCTGATGATATTTGATTTAGGGGTTTTTCATAATTATTGTTATCAACGTTTATTATTTCTCTTGTTGTTAAATTCATATAGAGTTTTTGTTAAAATAAATGTTATAGCAGAAACGTCCTTTTTGATATTAAATTCAATCTAACCTACATCCAACACATATTGCAGCTGTATAACCGCATTGAACCTATTGGGATTTCCTCTAGTCTCTTTGAGGCCTTACGAGGAAGTAAAAATAAAGTATTGGGGTGTACCCCCAGCAAATTTTGTTACAATGTGGAAACAAAGACAAAAAAATGAAATGAAATCTTGGGAGTTTTACGTCCCACGTTTATGCCGGTTAGGCTAAAGGAGACAGTGATTATGAGAAATGAGTGAAATGGTGGAATAAAGAAGGTGGGAGGAAACGGGAGAACCCCGAAAAACCCACCAGCACGGTGTTTGTCCACCACAAAGTCCACACGGCGCGAGCTGGGATCGAACCAAGGACCAGAAGCACCGGAGGTGAACGCTCTACCACTGAGCCACCGCGCCTCCTGGAAACACAAACAACACTGCAATTTCATGTAATATTTGATTTATTGAGAATATTTCTGCTACCCATCACTGGTTGTCATATATGTATGTAACAAAAGTTCATTTTTGCAGATTTCTTAAATCTACTTTGAATTGCAGAAGCTCGATTTTGGGGAAAACATGAAGTTAGTCCATGGTGACCCGTTACTGCCATAAAAGCCAAAGATGACTTCGGTAAATACCAGTTACCGGTCGCACACTTTCCCACTTTTTTTTTAATTGTCGAATTCGGTTTTTGGCAACAAGACGAGAGTAATACCCGGAGTTGGAACTTGCACTATACTCACGAATTTTTCTGCAGGTTTAATACTGTGAATCTGTTTTTCGTTTTCCCGTGTTGCCACATTCTTATCCCCCCCTCTCCCCAATACGTCGCAGAGACCCTTACCACGGCCGGTTTCACTGAAAGCCATTGCTTTATCGTACCTGTCTGCATCTTGGACATCTGAAAGCAATTTTTAAAGTGGAATGCAGCACGATCAGAAATCACTGAAACGGTTTATTAAATTGTAGACACTTATTTTCACGTATTCGAACCTTTTTCTATAACGTATATTTTCGCTTTTCTTCGAGTATTTTTAGAATCTTATTCATGGCTATGAGTACGAGCCGAATCGTGTGTTTTGTCATCGCTTATTACAGCAAAACTGTCAGTTGTTTCATGGTAATATATCACTCCCGTAAAGAAGATTTGCTCGTTTCTCCAGTGATCACTCTGAACTTCCCTTTGCAGAATAACAGTCCAATTTAAGCGAAGTCCACATGCAGTAAAATAGAATTTGTATCTTGAAATTTTACACTATGCTTTGCGGTAGCATTTTTTTTACACTTTCGTTGTTTTCATTGTTGCCAACTGTGACTTCAAAGTTAACGAAAGTTCGCTAATTAAAAAGGCTGTAGTTCATTCATGAAGCATTGGTCGAGAATGCTATTTGGTGTGTTTATTATTCATGTACAGTTGAATCATCTGACAAAATTTAAGAATTTTAAATTATGATGTTTTCGAGAAAATGACGATTTTTGAAAATTTGACGATTTCTCGAATTTTTTGCGATAAAACGGCTGCACACAGAAGCGATACTTTTTTTTTTGGAAAGTGGGTAACTAGGTCTTACCAACCGTGAAAACGGAATTTAAAATTTTGAACCGGAAGTGCTCAAAAAAGCATAAACTTCGACTTTTCACATAAACTTACGTTCATTTGTTAATTTATGTACAAAAAAGATACGCATGCGCAAACCAAACTATAGTAAAATATAGTTTATTCATATCCCTATGTGTATACCACAACAAGAATTATAACTCTACATGTCTCCATTGCTGAATTGTGAGGCTCCGAATTTGATCATTTTCCACGTTTTCTACAATTCATGAATTGTACTCCCCGTCCATGATGGCCCATTACTTGGTGGAAATTTTTTTCCGACAAAAAAAAAAAAAAAATACGGGTCCCTTAAAAACATGTCTAGTTCCTATTAAAAAAAAGTTTGAACAATATCTGAGATAGTGATGGTACAATTTTATTTTTTATTTATTTATTTATTTTTGCCTCAATTGAAATGGAAGGATATCTATTTTAAGTTAAAAACAATGTACGTTTCTCATTAATTTTAGTTACTATAAAGATGTGACTTAAAATTCGTAAAATACTGTACATATTTTAATTTTTTGCATTTTCTTTTTCTATAATAGATTATTAAAACACATGGTACAAAACAAGAAATGTTTATTAAGTACTGACCTGTTCCGAGAGATCAGAAAAAATGAATACAAGCTGGTTTTGAAATGAAAATGGTGTTCTTTATGCTATGTATTGGGTAGTTCAGGAAGTGAGTATTTATTGAATGTTTTATTATTATTATTATTCGATATGCCCATTAAACCATATAGTTGAGACTCTATTGTATTGATAGAAAGTTGAGACACTATAATATTAATAAATTTTCATAGAAATAGGCACTAATTATACACTTAAATAGGAAGAATGGGTCAAATAGAATTTACTGTAGGCAGCCAATGACACCCCAAAATTAACAAACTTTTGTTCTTTATAATATATCGAACGTAAAAGAACGACATTGGTTGATTTGGCGCTTTATTGATGCATTTGGCAAGGAAAAAAGAGAAGCAGGACACGAGGCAATGCTTCGAGAAGACGATCCGCCCAAGAAAAGAAGAAAATTCCCGACGAGAGCTCACGTCGTGGTTCGGATTCCACGCTAATCAGTAGGTTCACGTTTTGTATAGCCTCGCTCTTCACGAGACGTTAAACTCAAAATGAACTGAACTGAAAGAAGAAAATATATTCAAGCTGATGAAAGAATTCGCCGTACAGAACATTGAAACTGTTGACATTGCAGAATAATGCTGGATTTGGCCCATAATTCCGTCATGGGATGTTAATGTCATGGTAATTGTAACATAAGACAAAGTAAATTATTCAATAGGTATGTTAGATTTCACTGTTGTTTCCTTTCCAATTATCTGTGTTGCAAATACGTAGTAATAAGCAGTAATGCAGTGTATTGAATTGCTATGAAGTTATGAATATCCTTTACGTTAGAGATATTGTAAAGATAACTTCACAGAAGTTTACTTTGGGGTGTTGTAGGATGCCTACAGCAAATTTTATTTTAGCCCAATATAGATTCATGCTGAAAAAAATTTCTGCAGGTCATTGTCTCCGATTTTCCTGAAATTAGGATATATCATTCTAAAAACAAAATAATTAGGCCCATTTTTTTCTGCATTATACAAAAAAATATTAGAAATAAATTAAGCATTTGTTGCAACTGAGACTTTCAGTGACTGTTTGCCATGGCATTTTAAAGAAAATGTGGATCAAATTTAACCTTTCGGAATTTCTTAATTTTAGGTTGTGCAGTTATTTTTTGAGTTTTAGTGATATTAATGCCTATTTTTAAGGCTTTTAGTACGTAATCATCCGGTTTCTATTTTTGAAGTACATTATAACCCATTTAAGTAGATTAACCTATTTAGATATACGGCTTTGCGTCCAAACGTCTCGCGCCCAAACGTCCTGCTCCGGTATCACAGGGTGGTATAGGAGCAGAGGGCTGGTGTTATTTATCACTAGCCTTTAAGATATATATATATAAGTGAGCATAGTGAGAAGGACCACATATTCTTCTACCTTATTAATTTATACAGTATGGCGCTAAATTCGGTGTACAAAAGCAGAGGGGTGATTCCTGAGGGTAAAAAAAAAGTTCCAATGAACATAGGGCGAAAACCCCATCGTTTATGTGTTATAGGCTGCTGAAATCATGAAAATTTTAAAGGTTTATAGCTCCAAAACTATGGGACCTACCTTGGTGCGGTCAAGACTTCACTTAGAAACTAGTATGTTCCCTATCCAAAAATGCGTGTTTCAGAATCCTGAGGTGCTTCCACAACAATTGGGCCTATGATATAAAGTACTCTCCAACTCTCCATAAAAATTGTTGCGTGAGTACCTTAGGATTCTAAAACATGTACTTTTTTGAATAGAGCACATATTAGTTCCTAAGTGAAGTCTTAACCCAACTTTGGTAGGTCCCATAGCTTTAGAGCTATGGGCCTTTAGAATTGATTTTTTGATGTTTTCGGCAGCCTATAACACGTGAATGATGGGCTTTTCGCCCTAAGTTTATTGGAACTTTTTTGTTTGTTTTACTCTTAGAAAACACTCTTCTGCTTTTGTACGACGAATTTAGCGCCATACTGTAGGTATCGTTAAAAAAATGTAAATATTAAGCTAGGCTTAATTGCACTTTTTTAAAAAAGTTTATATCTCTATTACTTTATGGCAGGCATGCATATAGCGGAGGTGGGATTTGGGCGCCAGAGTCCAGTGGGCAAGCTCTGTGTCTGTTTTCTACATTATTTATTTACAAATACTGAACAAAAATTCAGAATAAATTAAATCTTTTAAAAGTTTTTTTTCTTTTTAACTCTTTTTAAAGCGAGCTTATCTTCTTTATCTTTTAAGTCGAAGCAGGAAATATAAACCACCGAACGATTTCTGAGTATGAACTCTGTCAAACTCGTAACCCAGCTGAGTTACTTTCTTTCCTTCGCTGCACTACAGTTTCATGCATCTACAGTTTCCATTTTCATCCTAAGTTAAGTTTATTGTGTTCTGTAATATCGTTATTTTAAGTTTGGATCATAGTTTCAATTCTATATCTACACTATAACTTTATTCAGCGTACCAAATTTGAGTGATAGTTATTAAGATATTTAGTATATAACTTCCAAAAGTATAGGAAACAATGTTTTAGTATTTTGGATAGCCTGAGGTAAGATAAAAAATCTGCATAAAACGCTTCGTTTGACTTACCCTTGATTCTGAGATATTTCGTTTTTAAATTTTGCCACACATGCTACAAATAGTAATTTTACAACAATTGCTTTATTTTAGGAGTCCACTGTGTTTGGAGGCTATCAACCGAGATGATATCAAGGTACGCCGCACACAGGTACTACATAGACGGTACCAAATTTGACCGTAAGTAAGGATGAATCCCAGAAAAAGGAAGAAAGTGTTGTGACTCACCTAGCATTTCAAAGTGTCTTCCTATGTGATGAACTATCACCAGCCTCCCATCATTAGCGCGCGGCTTGCTCAATTGGCAGATTCGACGAAAAACGTTTTATATAGAGAGAGTTTGGCATAGAGACATTTAGTATAGGAAGGCGTCAACATAACACCAATTTAAAAATATAGACTGAAGATATAATTAATTCTTATTGACTGTGATTTTTTTATTGGCGTAGCTCGCTTCGTGTGATGTGTATGGTGCTCATTTAAGCTAATTTGCGTGCATATTATGCTTAGTTTTAATTTATGCCAGTTAAATCACACTACAGATTCTAAAATAATATACCTATTTCGTATCGTTTAATATATTCTTAGATGAAGGTGACAGAGAGCTTTTCAAGAAATAGTTTAACTTATTTTGTGTGTGTTGAGGGAAGGGGCGACGTAAGTAAACGCATGATTCTGCTGCTTGGTTTTCGGTGATTGGTGCAGTCATCTTTTGAACTACAATACTAGGGTGTGGGGAAGAGTTTGTAAGGTGCAACTCTGTTCAAACTTTTCTTACAAAGTGTTTTTTTTAATGTTAAATAAAACTTGTTAAAATTGATACACTGCTTAGGTGTATATACATTTCAAACTATTATAATGTACGATATGCAATTAGTAGACTTAAATTAATATAGATGTTTTGTTTATGTATTCACATTAAATATATTGTGTACTACAAATGTATACTTAATGTAAAATTTAATAAATTATTACTGTAATTATTCTCAATAAATCTACAGGATTTTATTTTATGTATTGTCTTTTAAAGGTTCATTCCTTTATTTGGCTTTCGGTTTATGTAATTATAAGTAAAGTAGGATGGTGGAATTTAGATCATTTTAAGGACAATTTCTCTATTATATACGATAACTCAAAGAAATTATCGATTGTATATCGCATTAAATATTTACACGATATAAAATAAGTTATTTTCCCCATTTATCATGTATAAACCTTACCACCAGTGGGGTTCTGTAGTATAGACACTGGTTGCCCAAGTACTTCACAAGTTGCGGTATAGTCAATGCGGTCTGGTTGCTTGAGCACTGACTTCAGGAGTGGTAGAATGAATGACTATTCGGAAACAGTGAGTAGCCTAGTGATTAATGCATCGACACGGTAAGTTGAAGTTACAGGTTCAAATCTTAGTCCAGTCTTGCATTTTCTTTCCTTTTGTAATTATGTACTTTAGCTTAGTAGACCTGATTTCTTTATACTCGAGTTATTTCATCATGACTTTCAACACAAGGACGACATGAACAACTCAGATGTTGATAACTGGAATGTCCTCCTTGTGCTCTATTTATTCTACGCACTACAATAGCTGTTTTAGTGTTGTGTAAAACATACAACGAAGAGCACAATTAAGACACCTCGACTGTGGACATCTGAGTGGTCCACGTCGTCCTTGTGTTAAGAGTCGTGGTGCAATGAAATGGTTTCATGGTGATATGATCACGTTTTATAGTGATTCTTTATAAGAAAAACTCATATACACGTGTTTATAAGTTTCGTATATTTTTAATACTTCTGTAAGAAACTACTATAGCATTTTTTTTTAGTTCCATTAAGAATACTTTTCACAAAATGCATGTGATTTGTTCCGATTGTTATTGTTCCTCCATATTATTTTTCAATGAATATTGGCATAGATATAGAATGTGTGTCCGAGATAATTTAGTTTTCTCCACTTGTACTGCACAGTGCCCCCTGTGGTGTCGCCTTGTAATATTAAGGGATCCCGGGTACATGACAAAATATTTAGAAAATATTTTCTGTACATGATAGAAAATATTCAGAGAATATAAGGTAGACAAATCAAAAACATTTTCAAATTACTTTTCTTGGTGTTTTGTAGCAGTAGCAAATGTTAAGAAAATATTAAACTAGTTTCAGACGAATTTGTGCTAACAAAGAAAATATTTACGATTTATTTTTCAAATAGCAATTGATATGTTTTTGATTTGTTATTGTATGTAGTTTCAGAACGTACTTAAAGTATTTTCTAACATTTTCTGGTTTTAGCAGAGAAATATTTTAAATTCTTTCTGAATATTTTTCCGTCATTACCACCATAACACCGACAGTTTGAAATATATTTCTTTCTTCAACCTATAAGTTAGAACACCAGAATTTATTTCAACAAATTTATGTGATGAGAGAAGTTTCCGTGTGTTCTAAACCGGTTCCAACATACACAGACTTCTACCACCCCATCAATTTGTAAAAATGAAATCCAGATGTTTTAACTTACAAGAGTTGGAAAACTGTTCAGTATGCATTTTCTTCAGTATTGAAGAAAGAAATGTATTTCAAACTGTAGGTGTTATCGCGGTAATGACGAAAAAATATTCAGAAAGAATTTAAAATATTCTATGTGAAAACCAGAATTCGTTAGAAAGTATTTTAAGTACGTTCTGAAACTACATACAATAACAAATCAAAAACATCAATTGCTATTTGAAAAATGAATCGTAAATATTTTCTTTCTTAGCACAAATTCATATCTGAAACTAGTTTAATATTTTCTAAACATTTTCTACTGTTACAAAGCACCAAGGAAAATAATTTGAAAATGTTTTTGATATGTCTACCTTATATTCTCTGAATATTTTCTGTCTTGTGCAGAAAATATTCTCTAAATATTTTCTGTCATGCACAGAAAATGTTCAGTAAATATTTTCTGTGATGTACGGAAAATATTCACTAAATATTTTTTGTCATGTATAGAAAATATTTTTTGGTATGAGTGGAAAATATTTTAAAATTATTATTTTACAGAACATTATTTTTTGTTAAAAATGGATTAGAAATCTTCAGAAAACATTTTAACTAAGTACCCAATACATTATAAAAATATTTCGAAAAAAATTCTTTATTTTAGACAAATGATTTTCAGTGTTATTGGCAAATGATTTTAAAATATTCCATGCGAAACATTTTAAAAACCATTCCGTTAACATTGTATAAAACGTTTCAAATACATTTTCAGTAATGTGTGGAAATGGTACACAAAACATTTTTTGGAAAACTTTTCTAACGGCGTGTAAAATATTTCTACAACGTTTTTGAGTATATTGCGAAAATATTTTCAGTATTATTTGGAAAATGTTTTTAACAACATATGGAATATATTTCCTTAAGGGAAGTAGGATACATTTTCTGAAGGAAAATGATGGTACGTTTTAGAAACGTTTCGAAAATATGTCATTGCTGTGTAGGTTAAGCAGTAACGCCCACGGGGTTTTTCCAGGGAGGGAAGCTGACATACAAGCAAAATTGACAATACAAGCCCCTTGAAACACACAATATAAGTTCTACTGCATGTAAAACAATTACTTACGCTCATGGCGTAAGTTTACTACAGTAATGTGTGTGAATAAGCAAATTTGTTTTGATATGTATTTTGAGGAATCGAACCAATTTTGATAATCCAGGGGGCAATGTCCTCCTTGACTCCCGTTGCAGGTGGGCATGAAAGTAAGGATATAATTTTTTGGTAAGGTATACGCGCAACTGTTTTCAAACATATAATGTTACCCATCATCTCCATATATGCTGCTTCTTTCGTAAAATTAAAATGGGTGAGCATTATGGTTACCAACTCTGAATAAAAATTACCGGCACCCGCTCAAAATTTCCTGTGATATAGGCTAAGTGAAAAGTCTCTCTCTTCGAACCCATCCATGGGAAGGAAATGTACTATCCTGGACAAAATGCATTAGAATTTAGATTTCTGGGCTATCGGCATTTAAGGCCATTTAGCTCTTGACGTTTTGAAGGATGACGTCCCTCGGCGAGCAAACAATCCGGGAAAAGGGAAGGAAGAAAGGATTGGGAAAGGAAGGAAGTGGCCTGGGACTTAAAGTTAGGTACCGCCCTGGCATTTGCCTGGTGTGAATGAGGAAAACCCAGGAAAACCTCATTCAGGATGGCTGGCATGAAAAAGCGTTTTACACTTTTTCGACCGAGTGCCCCCACCAGGAATCGAACCCGGGACCGCTCACACCGAAGGCGAAAGCGTTAGCGACCACCAAAATGCATTAGGACTCGTATTCTGCATATCCTTAATACATGCACTTATAAGCGTAATATATACATTGTGTTCTGAAGTCGTATCGATAATTTTCTTCTATTTACCAGTAACTGCTACTTCTTTAAAATTATCGAGAGATGAAAAAATAGTATCTTAATATGTACCATGGTGGAAAGACTGCAAGGTGGTTGCATGCGCATGTCGCCTGGAGCGCTGTCGTAGCTGTGACGGTATCTGGTTTGCAAAAGAGAACGGGAAAAGGCGCGGCTTTAAGTGACAAGTGGAAATTCTTTGTTACTTTGTTCCGTTAAATTATATCAAGAATGCCTAACTGTGCAGTGTACGGCTGTAGTAATTATTACAGAAAAACTAAGGGAACTAATATAAAATACTTTAGATTTCCTCAAAAAGAGGGGTAATGTCTCCAGAAATGGATTTTAGCTTGCAGGCCACAGGAAAAAATAAACCTAAAATATGGTAAGTTTTACATAAAAGTAATAAATAGACGCAATGTTAAATGAAATTATAAAAAAAGCGATTACATTATGTAGTTTCTTTTTAGTATTAATAGTATGTAATAGTAGTTGAGTTGAGTTGAGTTTTGAGTTTAACGTCCCGTTCAGCAGCGAGGCTATATGAGACGTGGACCTACTGATTAACGTGGAATCCGAACCAAAAGGGCTCCCGCCGGGAATCGAACCCGGGTCTTCCCGGGCAAAAGTCGCGTACTATGTAATAGTAGTATATAGGGCTACAGTAGCTTGTGTTGATTCTGCATACAAAAATCCAATAGTACGATTTAAAAAGACGAACTTTGAGGCAAGACCCGGATTCGAAATCATGAGGGGGGGGGGAATCGACAGAGATGATCATTTCTATCATCATTTCGTTCTACATAAGATATTGAGACAAAATTTTCCCCACAGAGGCGGGCATGTAACTCGAGAAGGGAGGCACGATGATCTAGGAGGCTTACCTCCCTCGAGTTACGCAAATGGAGAGCATTGAACGCGTTAAAGTAGTTCGGGTCCCATTTCATTCTGGAGGTCTGCATTCCCTGTAGCCTCGGTGCTAAAACGGGATGTTGCACTTCAAATTAACTCACGAATGGAAGGTTCGTAATAACGATTAACGGTTACAAAGATATATATCAATGTGTTAGATCAAGAGAATAAAGTATCCACCTACCATGTCAGGGCGACATTGTCGGGACATTTTTACACTCAGATTTTGAAATTTTTGTTCATTTTAATCATAACTTTGGATAATTATATATACATATTTAGGGGCCCCCTCCAGAATTACAAAATTAAGAATGACTGTAGCAAATTTTAAAATATGGTAGATTCTCAACCAATTAAGGAAGCACGGTGGCTCAGTGGCAGAAGGCTCACCTCTGGTGCAAGGGATACTGGTTCACTTCTCGGTCAAGTGAGTTTCTGGTGGACAACATCGTGTCTGTGATTATCGCGGGGTACTCCCGCATTCTCATTCCACCAAATTCCAGATAATCATTCACTTGCGTTTATCTTTTGTCTTCTTTAGTCCAAGGCACAGAAAAGAGAAAACTTATCAAGAAAATTAAGAAAATTATGTAATTTTATGGTTTATGTTTTCTAGTCTAGCTGTAACACCCCTACATCGTCTTCACCTACGCCTAGTACTTTGTTTCTTGCTTGAAATAGTCAAGTTACAATTTCTTTGTTTGAGGTGCTTCGTATATACATATTTATTTCTATATATTTTTAGAACACAATAGTATATGTAACGTTCTATTTTGTACGAATGTTTAATAATACAATTTGTTGTGGCGTAAATTTTGACACTAATAATCAGAGAACTGTCAGTTTCACCAAACCTTTTGTTTAAATACAAATTCTATAAATAAGCGATCAGCGATTTCAAATAAGATGACCTTTTTTGTAAATCAAAAATAAAAACGATGTTTAAAACATTAAATACATGCTTCCCTGCTCAATAAAGTTTTTAACCTCCCCTGAGATTCTGACGAAACTTACGTGGGAGCAACTTCTTTAAAAAACTGTCCAAGCATAACGAAAATATACGTACGTGCATTTCTGTTCACGAAAACAATGAATTTTCCCTTGAGATATTCTCAAAAATTATATGGAGTCATCAGTAAAGAATTCTCTTTCAAGCAAAATAATAATAACAGTAAATCAAAACCGATCAATGTGTTACGAAAATATACTTGAGCATATATAAATATATAATAATGAAATGCACAAACGACACACTGTGTTATAGATTATTCAGACCTATACATATTCGAGTGTATTACTTCAGATGTTTAAAAAAAGAAAAGAAAGAAAGAAAAAGCAAAAAATGTAGTGAGTAATATTAGTTTGTTCAAGCTTCAAAGTTGTTTAATATGAACTGATATTGCTGTTTCTTTTGCTGTTGTAAATATCTTCCTTTGAATTCACTTAGCTTAAGCATTGATTACATTACGTTTATATAATTATTATTTCTACTAAAATTTTTACTTCGTTGAAGATCACTATAAATAGAAGAGATGTTTGCTTGTAAGATACCAGCGAGCAAGCGCCTGTTAAAAGTTCATCTGACTCTCGCTGGCCACGTCTGCTACCAAGATGACGTCATGCGCAAGAGCGAAGCATCCACCTTGTAGTCTTTCCACCATGATCTGTACGTGTCAATTTTGGACAAATCCTCACGCTATATTTATGCCGCACAATTATGACAAATTAAACACTTCCGTATCCAGGGGCGGATCCAGGGAAGGGGGCGATCGCCTTCCCCCCCAGAAGAGAAAACTTTCTTATTTTATATATATAACTAAAATCCATCCCAAAGTTTGGAGCCTTTAAAAGTAGCAGTATGACAACCCACCGCCCCCCAGAAGTCGGTTCTGGATCCGCCCCTGTCTGTATCTATTGTCGAAAACAATGTTTCACAATAAAATTTAATTATCAAATTTCTTGTTAAATAAATGAAAAGAACACTCATAAGCATCGCTGCTAAAAGGGACGTTAAACTCAAAATGAAAATCATGAAAAGAACTGTCCTAGGTTTAAAAAATCACCTAATGTATAATACAATGACAATTTGTATTTGCAAATAAGACACTGTTGAAGAATTAGGATGTTTAATGTTTCATTCTGGGTTATAAATTTGAAAATATTGGTCATAAAGAGGCTGGTAAGAAGTAGTGATGAGCGCAATAGTCTTGGTCTTGCAGTTTTTGCAAGAGTCTTGCATGCAAGACCAAGACCAAGACCAGTAATCCCGATGCAAGACCAAGACCAAGGGGTGCAAGACCAAGACCAAGACCAAGACCATACCTGCAAGACCAAGACCAAGACCAAGACTCTTGCGCAAGAGTCTTGCACAAGTACCGACTCGGTGGTACAGTAGTCACGTGTAGTTATACGGGTCCCTGGTTGGATTCTAATTTGCGCCATGCGAACTTTTTGGTGAGCAAACACCGTGTGCGTGGGTTTTCTCGGGGTTTTGGTGTTTCCTTCTACTTTCTTCATTCCACTATTTCATTCATTTCTTTCCATTACCGTCTCCCTTAGCCTCGATGCATAATCGTGGGACGTTAAACTAGATATTTCGTTTCGTATCAAAAAAATAGTAGTGTTTTTCTTCCAAAACTAAAGAGAAATGTAGTATTGAACATTGGTAATACCGTACACCTACAGGGTATGTTGACTACATGGGTATGGACTTGTCTCCGAGACTCAAGCATCCGTTGGAAATTTTTAATGTATGCTCATAAAATTAATATCGAAATAACATTATCACGACATTGACAAAAACATAGTACATGTGACCGCAAGTTTGATTTCATGGGAGGATGCTTATACGTTGAATAATTGTTTATCAATATAACTTTTATCCTCCTTAGGTATACGACACATCGAGGATTGAGCGATATAACATTATACCACAACAATAAATCTATATTATAAAATTGAAAGTGACTATTTTTGTGACTCCTAATTTCTTGGAGCACCCGACCGATCTCGATCAAATTTCAACATAGATGAAGTTTGGGCTTGGGAGTGTTTTCGTCATTTCACTTTGACGGTAAAACTTAGAGGAGAGGAGAAGAGGGAGTTATATAATAATAAATGAAACTTAATAACATGAATCAAACGAGGAATCTCGATCAAATTTTTAACATAGATGAGGTTCAAGCCTGGAATCTTATATGTCAGTTCACTTTGACGGACCAACGTAGGGGAGGCGAAGATGAACAAAACAATAATATGCATAAAAATAAAAGTGGCTAAGTTTGTGACTCAATAACTCTTGAACCGATCTCAATCAAATTTTTAACATGTATGAGGTTCTTTCCTGGAAAGTTTCTTAGAGTTTGTTTCACTTTGATGGTAAAACCTAGGGATGGAAGGGGGAAGGGGATATATAATAAATAAAACTTAATAATTCTTGATCCACCCGACGGAACTCAATCTTATTTTCAACATTGATGAAGATCGGACCTGAGATGGTTTCTGTCATATCACTTTGACGGTGCAGTTTAGGGGAGAGGGAGAGGAAAGATATTTAAAAATGATCGACATTAAAATGGAATCTATAGTTTTGGGGATCGCTGAGATAAACAATGATACTTCCGGTGCTGTTTAAATCAAAATCCAGCCCCGTAGCTTGGCGGAGGGGAGGGGAGATATATAAAACTTATAAAAAATGACCAAATATTAGTGCCGATACCATAGTTTTCGGGATCTCTGACACGAAGAGTGACACTTGTGATGCCGTTTAAATCCAAATTCAGCCCCGCAACTTGCGGAGGAGGAAGTGAGAGAAACATAAAAATAATCGAAAATGACCGATATTAGAGAGCGCTTTACTAATAGTAAAAAAGTGATTGACTTACGAATTATTATTATTATTATTAGTATTATTATTATTATTATTTAGTATAGTTTAACCCAACGATGTGGGTACTTGATGCTAGTAATCCTTATTCACAAGTGAGACTTCAAGTAACTTGGAGTTTGATGCCGTTATTTTGTATTTCTAATACAGATCAACAGTATTTATATAAATTGAGTTTACACAAAAGACAGACAGTTGAATCGTTTTTAGTTTTCACTCAAATTATTCTAAAATATTAAGAGGTTTGATTATAATAAGTATTATTTTAATTGTCTCTCCCTCTTTTTTGGTCAATATTGCTAAACATATCATCATCATCATCGTAGCTTTCTGCCATTATTGGCAGGTTATTTGCTTCAACAGGCAAGGTTCGACGTTCGGTGGTCCTTAGCTAGTCTCTTCGTCTTAATGTAGCAATTTTCTGATTTAATACCTTGCTTCAACTAGTCTGCTTCGGTCTTTCCCTCTCTTTCCTACCACAATACTCTCTAGCACGTCCCTCATAATACAGTTCTTTCTCAGCCAATATCCTAACCAGTTGCTCTTCCTCCTCTTAACAATATCTAGATTTCTTCTTTTTTGCTCCTACTGCTAATATTTCTAACATCTCATTCGTTTTCGTTCAACACAGCTAATTCTCTCCTTTTTTCTTCATGTCTTTGGCGTGGGAGGCCCGGGTTCGATTCCCGGCGGTAGCTCATGCGGTTCGGATTCCACGTTAATCGATAGCTCCACGTCTCATATTGCCTCGCTGCTGAACAGGACGTTAAACTCAAAATCAAGCCAAGTCAAGCCTTTTTTCTTCATGCCCATGTTTCGAAAGTATGCAATTTTTTCATTGATTTTGCATATGTTAATGTTTCTGCCCCATAGAGTACATATTGGAATCACTAAAACAAAGTTTCAATATTTAATTGGAAGTTTGTTTAATACAAGGATTAGCTAACCGTTTTTGAAAAGAAAAATCAGACTCCTTTAGAGTGTAAAAATAATATTGCAGTTCACGGTATTTCAATAAACTGTGCCGTCTGATTTTCTTTCATGCGTCTCAGGGATTTGGGAACCAGTGGAGTGTTGGATCTCTTAAAAAATATAAACAGATTACGAAACGTTGTTATTTAGGCATATTTTATAAGTAACGAAGCGTGGCACCCATTAAAAAAATGAAGGCCATCAGCTATGTTGTACACTATCATCATACTTACACGACGTGAAATTATATTACATTTAGAAACATACATTGTATTTCCGTTACTACTGGTGCATTGTAGAGTTTATTATCCCTTATATCTATAGTAAAATTTACCTATGAAAACATGTAAATTCATGATTTCTTAAATGCAAGACTTGCAAGACTGTTGCATGCAAGACCAAGACCGAGACCAAGACTGAGTGTGCAAGACCAAGACCAAGACCAAGACCAAAGGTTCCAGTGCAAGACCAAAACTCAATCTGCAAGACCAAGACCAAGACCAAGACCACCCCGGTCTTGGTCTTGGTCTTGCATTTGCTCATCAGTAGTAAGAAGTTTATAGTGTGTACTGGTCATTGACCTTAATAAAAATAACCGCAACATATAATAACGGGCTGTTGGCAACCGTAGTTAGTATGCACAGGGCTATAACAATATAAGAAGCCTCAAAATTTTATGTACAGTAAGGAACACTTCTGAATGGTACACCCATATGGAAATTTACGGCAAAAGTGTAACATCCAGAAGTGTCCCTTACTCAGTGGTTAAATTCAGCCGGGGCTCAGCCCCGGATCTTTTCTCGTTGCTTTTTGAAAAATTTTCTCCGCATCTGAAATAATGTTGATAAAATCCGTACTTTAACTTTCCTTTGTCACTGTTTCGGTAGCTCGGTGGCTCACATTAATGTAAAATTCAAGTGCATTATTGAGGCAACCGGGGAGTGAAAAAATAGCAGAAACAAGGTTCTTTTCTCTCCGATCGCTGCTGGTGGTTTTCTTTTTTCTATTTGTTTTTCAACAGGGCCTATAGCTGAGCTATAAAATCCTTGGGGGAGTAGGGAGCGGATAGTGACAGAAACTAAGAAGTTCTTTCTTCTACTGTCTTGCGTGAGCTTTCTAGCTTTTCAGAGTCCTTGAAAGAAAAGACTATAGCCCTACCGAAGACAAGCAAGCTCATATACAGAACAATCGAGGTGTTTAAGGCCCACAAAGAGAGAGGAGGCATGTACTGGAGAGAAGTACAGAGAGCCATAAAAAATAAATATTTTAAAGAAGTTCCCTTGAAAATGGGTGGCAGTAAAAATAACGCTTCGGAAATTAACAAAGGACAGTTCTATGAACAGAAGGTGCTTGACTGAGAAGGACACTGTGTACTCCGAAATGATGAAAATTATTTACCCTCAGTACTGGCCGGAAAATATTAATGTTGATTATAGCGAACAAGACTTGAAAGAATTGTGTGATTTTTTTTGTGTGTGTGTGTGTGTGTTTTCGAGAAACTATTCAAATTTATCTGGACTTTAAGGATAGTGGTGGCAGGAAGGTCTTGAGTAGAATGAAGGTACTAATGCAGTGTGTGCAAACGATACCAGTCAGCAATGCTGAGTGTGAGAGGAGTTTCAGTGTAATGAATAATGTTGTCACGCCAACTAGAAACGCGCTATCGGTTGGAAGTGTGTCATCTTTAATTACAATAAATATTAATGACCCGCCATTGTCCGCAACCCCTCCCGTACGTTAAGCGCTGGATATCACAAGGAAGAAATAACGCCCTCTCAAGTTGCTAGGAAAGAAATCTCAAGGCAGAAGAAAACAAATCAAAGGAAGCTTTATGGAAACTACGGTGACTTAACTGCATCCCTTGTCTTATAAGAGGTAAATTCAGCTATTTTGATATTATTATTCACATAAAAATTATGTGAAAATACTATGTTGTCATGAGATTTGTTTGATTTGTGTTTGCAAAGCCACTTTTAAGGTAAAATAAAATAACGAAAGTTTTGGTTTGTTTCAGTTTACCGCCCCACGGTTATGAAATGACGACTAAAGGAGACTTGGACTTACTGATTATAATGGAACCTGAACCACTTCTTCCGTTGAACTGTATCCCACCGGGAACCGAATCCACGAGTGCCGTAGGCAAGCTTGTTAGCCACTAGACCAAACGCATGTCCAAAATAACGAAAGTTAAATATTAAATGAAATATTACATGATAAAACACACGACGGTATGTATCCCTTGAATCAAATTACATAAGAAAGAAAAGTGTTTAAATCTTCTTACCTTAACGTGATGTGTTTTGTAGAACCAGAGATTCCAGAATCGTCATCATCTTCTGATTGAGTGTTCCGTGCAATCACTTTATTAATACAAGACATGTGTTTAGTTCTCAAGTGCGATAATAAAGCACTTGTCGATCCTTCTTTGCATCTAAGTACTTTTTTACACAAGAAGAATTTAGCTTCTTCTCTAGTCTCGGCACGTTCAAAGTATTTCCACACTTCACTCCGTGACATATTGTGCTTTGCTTCACCTTAATTGCTTAACACTTAATTGCTACTTTCACCGTTATCTTGCAGTTCACTGAAATGAATATTAAATGCTTGCTCAGTGCGTTTGCGCAGTTGACCTTGACAATCGTTGCACCATATGCACCTGCAAATGTTTACTATCAAAAGCTCGACACATTATAGGCTTAAGACTTTTAGGTTCCAAAACGTTCAAATTAGAATAAGGTACATTTAATGACGTTATACGTTATCAAAAACGTTGTTTAGGATTTTGTTTTATATATTACAGAACATGACATTTTCGTACATTTGATTACCATTATATGTTAACAATGTTAGCTATTGTGCACATCGAAACATCTTTTAATACAACAATATTTTAGTTTTAATCTAACATCTCTTAAACAAAATAAAATATTAATAGAACTTTCCTTACCTGGAGTTGTTATTCAAATCTGGTACAAGTAACATTGCCAAAGGGGGCCAAGGAGGCGGGCGCTACCCGTAGGCTATACCTGCACCCCAGACTGGTAGTATATATTAATATTGCGCAAATAATGTGAAATCAACCTTTTCAGTATAACCCCCCTCAAATAAAATGTATCCACCCTTCGAGTGTGTCCCCAAGAAATTAAATCTGATACTGTAACTGGTGGTATATAGTGATGGGTAAATTCCCTGAAAGATATTTTTCGGGAATATTCCCGGGAAGATTCCCAAAATGGGAATTTATCCGGGAATTTAAGTACAATCAGAAATAAAATTGCATTCTATTACTATATTATGATTTCAAAGTTGAATTAATTTTTATATCACAGCATATTATTACTGTTGTCCACAGAGGATTCTTTAAAATTCATATATTCTGAACGGTACTGTGTTACTTTATTAAAACTTTTTTATATTTAGAGAGTACGCATAAATGTATATTTATTTACAACATGTTCTATGAATTAAATATGTGTGATAAAATTATATAGTAAATTATCTAGTAACAGTTTAAATTTATATGTAAGTAGATTTGCTCAACTTGACTCTATTACTGATATTATAAACACATTGGGCCTTATGCTGTCGTTCTGACGTGTGATTAGTGCCATACTAAAGAGTCCGACTAACATTTGTTTCTTGTAGTAGTCCGGCTTTTAGTATGACGCTAATCATACTTCAAAATGACTGCAAAAGGCGGATTAAATTTATAAATGTTATAAACCAATTAGATTGGGTTAATGCTAGAAGATACATGTCTCACCAATTTATCAACATTTGCGCATACAGATTTATGTTCACAAAATTTGCAAGATACTTACTTATCTTTATATTTTAGCACGTAACATTGCCTTACATGACCTTTCATTCTACCTATTTCTCGAAATTCCATAAGTTAATTCATATGTTAAAGAAGTCCGAGTACCTCTTCAGAAATTCGAGTCAGAGAGTCCGACGTCTATTACTAATGGTGGTTCGGTGTTAATTAATAGTAATTCATCTCTTTTTCTATATAATTCTAAATTACTTTACAAAATGATTACTTTTCATCATTTGTAAATTAGTATTTTGCTAATTTTGGCTGTTCTTTAGCATTGGGGGCCATCTTTTGCACCTACTTTTCTGCGATATTCTATTCCGATGCGGTTGTTTTATGGCTTCATACGTTAAATTACGTTACCAACTTTAAATTCAGACAGCACTGCAGAGCGAGCGTTAGCGAATGAAAGCGGGTTAGGGCCCTGCATGGCACGTTGTTTTCCATATTCGTTACGAAGAATTCAATTTCTTTTTTCACATAAATTACTTCCACTTACCTTTCCGTTTTGTATAAATCCCCTACTGCCTAAAAAAAAGTGTTCGATACTTTCTTTATTTGAACATCACTATCAACTCATTTCTTCCGTAAATCATCCTACTTTTTGCTAGTTTTGGCCCCCCAATACTAAACAATTACCGTACTTTTTAGTGCAAATGGAAATGGAACTTAAAGAATCATATTATTAGTTATATAAAGTATCGTCAAATAATTTTAATTTTTTTAACCTCCAAATTCTTTAAAACCTAGAAGTAAATCATAATATATTAAAAGAAAGTAATTAGTCATATGGTTCTTATAAATTGGAAGAGAAAGTAAAGAAATGGAAATAAATTCCTTCCTGGGAATTTATAGGCCAATGAAAAAACCCGGGAATATTCCCATTTTTAAATTCCTTCCCACCGGGAATATTCCCACTGCCCATCACTAGTGGTATAGCATATCATAGCCAGTTTAGAACTACAATGAACCTAATATAGTAGGGGATAAAAGTATGTTCTAGCGCACTTTCACCCCCACCCCTCAATAACATAGTACACCCCTGCTTCCAAATATCTTTTAATCTACCCCCTAATAATTTTTAACGCTTTTTATCCCCCTAATAACTTCTATCACATCTCAAATAGCTTCTATCTTACTCATAATAACTTCTAATGCATTCAATTACTAAATCTAGTTACAAAAATCACTAAATCTGGTTATAAAAAATCACTAAATCAAGTTACAAAAACAAAAAAATCACTAAATCTAGTTATAAAAATCTGGTTATATCCGGTTTCGACTTCAAAAAATCACTAAATCTAGTTACAAAATCTGGTTATAACCGGTTTCGACTTCAAAAAATCACTAAATCTAGTTACAAAATCTGGTTATAACCGGTTTTGACTTCAAAAATCATAAAAACTTATATCTAAAATATTACAATGGAATCCTACACAAAATATATTTATTGCATCTTAATCTCCAGTTTATAAGCATTCATTTGACACTTGAATAATGAAAATCCGTTAATAATTAGCTTTAAAAACTCAATAAGAAGGAATACATACAACTTCGGAACAGGTGATCTGATGCTGATTCATTTTGAACGATTCCAGTACCAGCACAGAACCATCTAATCCGATTCTCTTTCCTTATCCTAACACCAACAGAACTTTTTAGCTAGCACTCGTTTTGTTTTCAACAGAGGGAGCTGTATACCGATGACGTCGTCTAACAGCTATTATACAACGTCATATAAGTGTTGCCAACTCAATATATTTTTTCGGAACGTTCCAGGATTTTAATTTTTCAAGATATTGCTTTAAAACATATAGGGATGAATTCACCCCATTACTAATAAATATGATAATTGTTAAAAATGAGTTGGCAACACTGACAGTTTTGCCCCCAAATAACGTTATTATTTAATACCTCGGTCCCTAATTAACCGATTTCCAAACTTCAAACGGTAAATGAATACTAATGACATAACCAATTTTTTAAAATGCATAGATGGTTGCATAACCCAAAGGATACTTTTCCCTTTTTCAATATCTCCACAAAATTTCAACAACTCGAAAAAATAAAAATACTACCATAAGTCAAATAATATTCTAAGACTTTTTGAAAGAATAACATTTTCCCGAAAACTCGAAAATAAACCCGTAAAAAATTCCCGAAATTTTGAACTTGCTGCAACATCGTCAAATATTAACCGATTTTCAAAATTCAAACGGTATATGGTTTCTGTTTTCTTATAATTTTTTCTAACGCGTTACTGGTTGTCTATGTCTAAGGATAAAATTATAAAAAATCAAAAATCTTCACTATGTAAGAATGTATTAAGGAAATGTAAACAGGACATAAATACTAGACTACAAAACAATTATTTTCATGCATTACTGGTTACCTATGTCTAAGGATAAAATTACAAAAACAACTTTTATGACTTAAAAATATAAATTTATCTAAAACTAAACTATACATAAAAGTTAATTAAATTTTATCTAACACTAAACTATACATAAAAGTTAATTAAATATGACCTAAAACTAAACTAAACTATACATAAAAGTTAATTAAATATGACCTAAAACTAAACTACACTACACATAAAAGTTAATTAAATTTTACCTAAAACTAAACTATACATAAAAGTTAATTATATATGACCTAAAACTAAACTAAACTATACATAAAAGTTAATTAAATATGACCTAAAACTAAACTACACATAAATACATTTTAATTATATCTTATAATGCCCCCAAGCTAATGTACTTATACCACCCTCTAGTATATGTCTTTTGTCATCATTCGAATCTAATGCTAACTTATTTACAGCTATAGTATATACATCATGCTTACAACTTCGAATTAGATTTATATTTTTGTATGTTTTTACATCATTGAATAGGGTTTGCTTATAATCATCAAATTGTAACTCTTTTGCTACTATACATTTTGTTATTCCTTTTGCTTTCTTCTTCTCTTTATTTTCAACTTTAAAGGCATACATCTTTGATCTTAACCCAATAAATTCTGTCATTATTTTACCATTGTTTTCACCCTTCATTTTTCCTAATACTTTTTTGTTTACTAATGGTATTCCATATTGATTATCCTTTCCATATTCACTTGTATCAAATAAATCAACCATTTCTTTTAAGTCTTTGTAGAAGTCATCTGTCTCAATTTCATATATAAAACTATCAGTATCCATATAACATAACCCTATATCAATATCATATTTAGGTTTCATAATATTGTAATGGAAGTCATACATTAATAGTTTAGACAAATCTAGCACACTCATACCAACATATATAGGTTTGTTGAAGGTCAGTTTTTCTTTTTTCATATGTATCGCACACAAATCTTCAGTAAATATTGTTCTATAATCAAAGTTCGGTTTCGCTATTAACTTTTCCACCCTCATTGGATCACATTCTAAGTTAATAGATGGCCTCTTTCTAATGTTTTCCATTGTTTTACCAAATACGCTATTGTTCATTAACTTGTAAAAATCTTTCTCCAAATCATTCTTAGCTTTTGTTCTCATATTTGTATTTAGATCAATATATTCCTTTAACCAATTTGATTGCTTGAACTCTAATACTCTATGAATTTTCTTTAATATCATCCCAAGTGACATATACAATTTTAAGTTTCTGTAGTGAATAACATATCTTTCTTTATTGTAAAGCGTTGTTAATAATTTTGAATGTTTCGATCCTGGTGGACACATATTTTCTGGAGCTAATGGTAGATCTGTATGTTTATCATGTAAGTATTCTGGATATTCTAAATCAACTTCTAATATGTAGCCAGTTTCTGAATCATCTGGAATATTCATTATGTTTATGTAAGGTTGAACCCATTTAAAGTCTTTGTAAGGCATGTACTGACTCATAGCCCATCCATATAAATTATTTGCATCTAGATAAGCTAAATACTTTGAAGGTTCGTCTTTGTTATAATTTTTCATATACTTATTATTTGCTTTTAGATATATCTTACTACATTGTGAAATTCCACCTCTTATACCTTTTTCTATCATTTATATTTTGTCATAGTCAGTTAGCATTTCTAGTTTGATCTTAGTCATCTTTAACATTGAATCCCACGATAAACCAGGAGCAGTGAAATACCAAGCAGGATCTAAACCGTATGCTTTTAAACACACATCTCTAAAACTTTCAAATACATCAGCTAATATTAATACATCTGTCTTGTTATAAAGTTCTGTATATTCACCTAGATTTTTAATATTGAATAACTTCCAAACATTTTTCGCATGCTCATAATCTTCATCACTGATGTGGGTTTTAGTAAGTTTATTAAAGAACATTTCTTTTGAAGGTAGTTTTGCTTCTTCTAATCTTTCAATTGAGTCAATATAATCATATCGATACACACCTTTTTTAATTACTAAATCTAACAAATCATTACGTAAGTACTTTGACGTTTCTCTATATTGTTCTTTTGTAAGGTTTTTTGCTAGTTTTGCTAAACTCCTTGGCATAAACCTAAATGAATCTAGAAATCGTAAATTAATTCCATTCTTTTTATCAACCTTCACATATTTTGAGTATGTTATATATTTTTCCTCATTATTTGCAATTAGTTTTTTTTCATTCTTATCATAAGCAAGTTCTTTAACAAACAGGTGAGTATCATAACCACTTAAGTTGTGAATAAATACTGGAATAAAATTAGGATTTCGATAGCTTATGTTACAATAACTGTGAGCTGCACCTCTAAACTTTCCAGTTAAATGATCATGATCTCTTACTTTTGCTTTATTTTTATTTATATCCTTTAAACATTTTCCTAATTCATGTTTCCATTCTTCTAACTTTTCAATCATGCTATCATTATCTTTAGCGAATTGTATTTTCTTATTTAACACATTTATTTGTTTTTCAATTGCTGGTGGTAAATCATTCAAGTTTCTCTCACATATATGACAACTATTGGAATTATTATATATGTCGTTCTCATCTTTAGTTAGGCCATTCATTTTAACTTTTTTTTGTTATATATTTTCTTTATTTCTATTGCTTCTTGTTTTAACTTCTCCACAAACACCTTTGCAGCATCTAAACCAATATAACTAACAGGACGTTTATACACACCATTTGAGTATTTAATATAATAACAGAAACTCATTGGTAAATGCTCTTGATACTTCACAGTTTTAGAACAATTATGGTCTACTTCCTTTTACATAACAAACATTCAAAATCGGCATATATCGTAAATGGTACTCTAAATGATCTATTATAATTTTGGAACTGTATTTGATTGTCATATGGTTTTGGAAGTTCTATTCTAACAGATTCATACTCCTTACAATATAGCTCATGTTCTTGTAATTGCATCTCATTTCTAAAACGTCTTGTTAAACACCTATCACAGAAGTATAATTTTTCAGTATGTTTTGTTACTTGACTTCTTATTAATCTCGATAAATCCTTTATCTAACAAAAATGACCGTTATTTTCATCTTTTACATATAATAAATTAACGGGTTTGTCCTGCTTATTTTTTGTGATTTGAAGTGGGTATATATTATATTCATCATCATAACTATACACGTTAATGGATATGTTACTTCTCTTTTCAAACTTTACTATATCTTTTAATTGTACAGGAAATTCAATACCATTAAAATATTTATTTTGTAATTCATCCACAATTTCTGTATAGTGTGAAGGTCGTTGAGGATCTTTTTCTGCTGGTTTTAAATAACTTGCAATAGAATATAAGAAACATTTATTATCTTTATTTTGAACATTAATTACTGCTTTCTTGTCTTTAATTGGTTTAGGAAGGTCAATGTAGGAAGAAGCTCGTAATGGTACATATTTATTTAGTCTGATTTCTAAATGTTTAATTTGGTGCAATGTCCATCCTGATCCTCTACCTTGAAATTCCTCCATCTCTCTAAATAGTTGTTGTTTAGCATAGGTTATATATTCATCTAAGTCAGTTGATTGTAATATTCTTTCATTCATAGTTTTAAAATTGCGTTCTTGTACTTCCTTATCTTTAATATAATCACAACTGAATACAAGGTTGACTTTTAATGGGTGGTGCTTTAATTCTTCCTTGATTTTGTTAATAACTACTTTCCCACTTATATTTAAAAACTTCACCGGATCTTTATATCCTCCTATGTTTTCAATTGTGATAGTTTGTAATCGTTTCTGTATTGCTGTTTCCTTTGTTTCTACTTTAATTGGTATTCGTTGTGGTTTCGATTCTTCAAAAACATCTTGTTTAAATGGAAATATGTTTCTAATTTGTGATCTGTTTTGTTCATCTTCATATTTTTTAATACGGTCAATAAGTTCAGCCTTTCTAAATTTAGAATAACCTTTTATTCCTTTCCTTTTACAATGGTTTTTTAATTCATCAACTTTCATTGTGTATATAACTTTCAATTCATCTGGTTCATTTTGATATTGTTCGATTCTTTTGATTAATTCACTCTTATTTAAAGAACTATAGTTACGGATTTTCTTGACTTTACATATTAGTTTTAGTTTTGTAATCGACATCACCCTCATCTCCTCACCAGTAAAATTAACATTATTTATACTCATCTTATATGAAAAAATACTGTATCGTTTATTTATATATTTACCAAATTTTTAAGTTCATTTTCATAATATTTTTTTCATGTTATATATACCAACATTAGCATACTTATTTTTCCTAACACAACTGCTAATACTTGTACACTCCTGCCATTGTCTACATATATTAGTGTGTTGTGTTAATATAGGGCTTTTACGGGATCACCCCATCAAAGTCATTATTAATATGATAAAACTGAATCATTTTCATAAACTCACTCATCGTCATAATTATCATTTACCTTCTTATCCTATTTACCTTTAATGAAATAACTATAAAAGATAGCATTTATATTATATTACTTTTATTTATTTAATTATTATGCAATTATTAAACCCTAACCATTTAATAAACAATTTATACCTTTTATGAAATAATCATAAAATATTATATTACTTTTATTTATTTAATTATTATGCAAATTATTAAACCATAACCATTTAATAAACAATTTATACCTTTTATGAAATAATCATAAAATATTATATTACTTTTATTTATTTAATTATTATGCAAATTGTTAAACCATAACCATTTAATAAACCCTAACCATTTAATAAATAATTTATACCTTTTATGAAATAATCATAAAATATTATATTACTTTTATTTATTTAATTATGCAAATTATTAAACCATAACCATTTAATAAACAATTTATACCTTTTATGAAATAATCATAAAATATAATATTTATATTATTACATTACTTTTATTTATCCAACTATTGTGCGAATTATCAAATCCTAACCATTTAACAAACACTTTATTACCTTTCTTTCTCAATATTTTTTCAACCAAATACTCATCCTTATATTTAGTTTTCAATAATTCCGGTTCATAAAATCTTCCTCTAACTTCTTCATTGTTTAAATCTTTAATTTTATATGTTGGTGGATTAGATGGTATAACCTCATTAATAACAAACACTTCTGCTGACCAATTTGGTGTATAACCTTTTTCAAACAAACCTTTAATTTTACTTATACGAACATAATCACCAATCTTATATTTTAACTTAACAGGCTCATATTCTTTCTTATACACTTTTTTCAATATCACATGCTCATTTTTCTTATTCACTTCTACAGGTTTCACACCAATTGTTCTATGTACTTTGTTATTATATTCATCAACCAAACCTTGTAATATTTTTAACCACTTATAATTACCTTGAACAGTAAATTTTTTCCATATATTTTGTTTAAGTGTTTTGTTAAATCTTTCAACAACAGAAGCTTTTTTACCACTATATGTTGAGTAATGATTGATATTGTTTTTTTTCATCAAATTTTCAAATTCTTTATTATAAAACTCTTTACCTTGATCAGTTTGTAAGTTACTAGGTTTTCTTACTTTTAACACTGATTCAAATGCTTCTGTAACATTCTTACCACTCTTATCTTTAACAGGAACAGCAAATGCATATTTTGAGAACACATCTATAATCGTTAGCAGATACTTATAACCTTTATTTAATTTTGAAACACCTTTTAACACACCACTATCCATTTCCACAAGATCTGCTTGCCATAAATCATCTATACCTTTAACAATAACACTTAACCTAGGATAATTTTTTCTAGATGGTTTATGAATTTCTTCTATAATATCTTCTCTAATACCTTCACCTTCATATAGTCAATCAGGCTTTTTAATGAATTGGGATTTATTAGTACCACATACAACACATATACCTTTCTTAATATATCTTCCATTATTTGTTTGTTCTATTCTAATGTTATCTATTTTTGTATCTGTTGATTTCTTACACTTAACACAATACATCTTACTATTTATTATATGGAAAATTATTAACCTCAATCTATAATTCAAACACTATATCAACTAACAACATAATTCTAAAGATCGACCTAATTCAAACTATAATTCAAGCATATGTTTGTTTGATGCTGTTGTCGATATTTGATGATTAATACTATAATTAACGGGTGTTGATATTTGATGATTAATACTATAATTAATGCTGTTGTTGATTAATACTATAATTAATTCTGTTGTTGATTAATACTATAATTGATCATGAACTTCAATCTATAATTCAATCAATATAATAACTTCCACAATTCAAACACTATTCATCTATATAATTTAATCAATATAACATTCTATAACTTAGTCTATAATTCAAACAATAATTCAATCTATATAACAATTTATAATTCATCTGTATAATTCAATTTAGAATGTTGTTATATAGATTGAATTAAAATGTTATATATATATATATATATATATATATATATATATATATGGATTGAATTAGAATGTTGTTATATAGATTGAATATAGTAAATTGTTTTATGAAAGTTCTCTTTCTATATACATAATAACTTGCAATGGTTGCCCTTCTTCCATAGCTGAATTCTTATTTGCTTGAAACATAATTGTATCACCCTTTTTAATGTTTACAGGTAAATTTTCAATCAAAGTATCATCTAAATATATCTCTAGAAAGTATTTATCCAAACTTAATTCCATGTGCATTATTTTCCCATTATATAGAAATTTGTAACCATTAGAGAGATTAAATATTCTAAAGATTGGCTCCTTAACATTTTTAACTCTCAATCGACATATTAGGGGTATAGTTTCTTTCTGCATAATCAATTTAGTAGTATCCTTTCTAATCTTTTGAAAATCATCTTTCTTTATATATGTGTCTTGTAATGTTTTTAATACATCTTCAAATTTGTTTCTATCACCTTCCAATTGACTATTAACATTACTATTTATTGAATCTAGCTGTTGTAAAGTTACTACATCTTGTTGATCAATTGCATCACTTACATTAACAAGTCTTTTGTTTTTGAAATCAACCCATGTTATATTTGATGTAAAAACTTCACTTACATGATTGAGGTTTGTAGTCCTCCTTTTAGTATTACCAAAGATGTCCATATTTATTATATAATAATTTGAGTTATTTAACAGCAAGTAAAACAGTTATACGAGCTCCACCAAAATCAATCAAATCACCATTCTCATCTTTAATTAAAACTTTGAAATTATTAAATTTATTGTGATGTATTGGGAAAAATATCTATTCATTAGGTTCATATATAATTGGTTCTCTAAACTCTGTATTTGTTCTAAATGTTGCAATTAAGTCTGTTTCGTTGTGTGTTGTATCATTGTGTTTTAAAATCATACCTTCTGCTAAATCACAATGAATATTTATAGTATCAAATGGGTGAAACTTTGGTGGTTTATCTCCAATACGTTCTATGTTATTAGCTAACTTTTTCTCACTAAAACCTAATACAGTATTAATGGTATCTAAGGTTATATCACAAACCTCACTAAATATTTTAACTCTATTTCTTTTCCTGTCCTCTGTAATTTCAAAAGTATCTTTGAATTCATCAGTGTAGAATGGAAGGTTTGATTTAATATATTCTGATAATTCTTTTAAACTATATTGACCAGGTTGAACTATGGCTTGTCTTGTAACTTCAAGTTCTTCAGTGCAAAACGTTAATTTAGTGTTCTTTTCTGTAATGTTTGGTGTTAAGTATGTTGTATAAAATCCTGCAACAGCTACTTCTAAATCGTTTTCAAATGGGTAGTGCAATGACATGTTTAATACAGATGAATAACCATTTAAATCAAATACTTTCATTTATTATATAATAAATAATTAAAATGGATAATTGGGATATTAAAGTAAGGTTAACAGAAGAAACGGCGAAGAGAAAGAGGAATGGAGAGTTGTTACCTGATGATATAAGATGTTTAATAGTTGGGCCTAGTGGTTGTGGTAAAACGACGTTAATGATTGATAATTTTTTGTTGGCACCTAAATGGTTAAAATATGCAAATGTTTATATCTATTCTAAAAGTTTAAATCAACCTAAATACCAACACTTAATACAACTTTTTCGAGATATAGAACGTAATATTAAAGACACAATAGCAATAACAAAAGGAAACAATGAAGAGATTATTCCATTAGATGAATGTGAGGACTATTCTGTTGTAGTATTTGATGATTTCATATTAGAAGAACAAAACCACGTTAGAGAATATTTTACTCGAGGTCGTCATAAGGGTTTGAACAGTTTCTATCTTGGACAAACATATTCTAAAGTGCCAAAACAATTAATTAGGGACAACTTAAACTTTCTTTGTATATTTAGACAGGACAATGTAAATTTAAAACATATATATGATGAATTTGTTGCATCTGATATGTCGTTTGAAAAATTACAATTATTATGTAGCAAGTGTTGGAGTGAAGAACATGGTTTCTTAACAATAGATATGACTAGGAAGGTGAATAATGGTAAATATAGAAATAAAATTAAAGAATTTCTAAAAGTGTGAACTAAACGTATATGAATGTAGGTGAACGTATATGTTATGTTATGTTATGTTTTAATTTTTTTCTTTATATAATAAATGGATGTTAATAAAGCTAAGAAGTATATTAAGTTAAAAGAAGAACTTATTAAAAGATTTAAGAAAATTAAACAAAGTAATCGAAGTAAGTATGAAAAATTTAAAGAACAAGATCAGCCTGTTATTGATGCAATTAAAGATTTAGGGCAAGATATATCAAAAGTAGCAGAAGAAAATAAAAATCTAATTCAAGAGTTAGTTCCAGTTGTGTATAAAAGTGCGAAAGTGGGTTCAAGCTTATTAGAAACACCACCTATGTATGATAGTCCTATAAATGAAAGTGATACGCCTATAACAGAAGAAATAAAACACATGAAAAAACAAATTAAATATAAAGTAGAAGGAATAGAATCTTTAGCAACAACTCATTTTGGTCAGATTGCCTCAAGATATTATGCAACTAGAGATGATAAAAGTTTTGGAATACAACCATATGATGAAGATGGGAAAATTATACATATGATAGGAAATGCAGAAGTTAAATTCATGGTGACGATTTAGTTATTAATAATCGACATTATACAGGAACAGAAGGTTTATGGAAATTATTGACAAAACATAATCCAACAAATTATAATGATGATGATCTAGAAAAAATATAAACAAATAGTAATTGATTCTAGTGTTGCATTGCATAATAATGATCCAAGTACAAGAAAACAAAAATCGAGTAAAGGTAAAAAATATAAAGAAATTATCAAACCTATTTGGGATGAATATATAAAACCAACAACACCTTCAAAAAGACACCAAAATCTGGAGAAGGAATAAAGGTATATAACGAATTATCAAAAGAATACATATGGATGGATGATGTGAGAAAACTGATTGATCGCTTGATTGTTATTGATGGGGAAGAAAAATCTGGAAATGATAACTTTCATAATGAGAAAGTAGGTATTATGGATATGATTATTTCTAAACTTGCACAATTTATACCTAATGATCCAAAAGGTATAGGTTATTTGATAAAGATTTTGAATACGCTGCCACCAAAATTTTGGAATAGTGAAAAGTAGGGAAAAGGATTAGTAAATGATTTGATTAATAAACTTCCATTTGAGTTGCATATTCCAGGATTTCAATATTGTGGTCCGGGTACAAAACTTCGAGAAAGGTTAGAAAGAGGTGATAAAGGTATAAATGCATTAGATGAGGCTTGTAAAGAACATGATATATACTATAGGGATAATAAAGATACAGAATCAAGACATATTGCAGATAAGGAATTAGAAAATAAAGCTTGGGAAAGAGTTTTTGATAAAGATGCTAATTTAATAACTGAAAAACTACCTGCTCTTGGAACTGCTTTAGTGATGAATACAAAAGTAAGATTTGGTTTAGGTTTATAAGTTACAAATGTAAGATTAGGTTTATAAGTATTTTTTAGATTTAGGTTTATAAGTATTTTTTAGATTTAGGTTTATATGTACTTTTTATGGAAATTTTTCATAAAAAGCTTTTAATTATATAATAAATATGCAGTTAAAAGGTTTTACATTTACGATTCCTAATCAGGAACTTAAACAATTAAATATAGATCACATTTTAACTAACAAACAACTCAAACAAAAGGAAGCAAAACTAAGTAAAGGACAATGTATGTCTCTATCTCTTTCTATACCACAACTTAAGAAAATAAACAAAGAAATGAAGGCAAATGATAATAAAGTTCATTATGGTGGTTTCATATTTACTATTCCAACGATTTTAGCTTTAATAGGTGCTCTAGGTTCTGTTGCTGGAGGTGCGGCTGCTATTGCTAAGACTGTAGATGATGCAAAAAAGAATAAAATGGAATTAGAGGAACAAAAGCGACATAACTTAGCAATGGAAGATAAACAAGGTGGTAAGCTTTCAAAAAACGTAAACTCCAAAACAGTAAAGAAAAAGAAGAAATTAAACCTTTAAGTAATTTAGACCTAATACAACTTGTTAAAAAACTTAAGATAAGAAACTTTAGAGGTGTATTTATGAGTGATGAATTGCCTAAACAACCAAGGAAGAATGAGTGTGGTATTGTTAATTTTGATACGTCTAAAAATATAGGAACGCATTGGATTTGTTATTGGAAAAAAGGAAATAGAAAGCATGTGTTTGATTCATTTGGAGGTAATCCGCCAAAAACGCTCGTAAAATATCTTGGTCATAATATAGAGTACAATAGCAGCCGTATACAACATTTTAATGAGGTAATTTGTGGACATTTATGCATTACAGTGTTAAAAATGTTTACAGATGGGTATAGTTTTTCAGAAATTATTAGTCAGATGAATAGGAATAAGGATATTTGGAGAAGTTATATTTAAGTTTTTATGGGTTTATTTTATGGACCTAATTCATAAAAGGATTAAAAATATTTTTTATAATAAATATGGATAAGATAGAATCATATGAATTACAATCCTTTAAACCTAATCAAAAAACAATCGAGAATTTAAATAAGCCAAACAGGTCTATTGAATTTGATATTGACGTGGGTGATGGCTTCATACATCCTTATTATGCTGATATGTATGTAACTTTTGAAATTAGAGGTAGAGATGGTGATGGAGAATATACTACTGGTCAAAATATTAGACTTATTAATAATTTCTTCCCACATTTGTTTTCTCAAATTCAAATTAGTAAGCATGGACAGATATTAGATATTATAGATTATCCTGGTTTAACTTCAACAGCTGTAAACACATGTACGATTTCAAAACCAGAGGCAAATCACTATGATGAATGTGGAGGGGAAGGAATTACGTGGGCAAGAACAGATGAAGATATAGTGTTTTTGCTAAGACTTTTGCCAGGATTTTGTTCAGATTTTAAAGATATTATGTGGAAAGGAGGTTTGAAATATACATTTAAAAGAAGTGGTTCTGATGATAACGCATTTGCTATTTGGAAAACAAAAAAGCAGGATGGAACATATGAGAATGATCAACCACATCCAGGTAAAATTAAGATTACAAATATGGAGTTAAGAATGCCTATTGTTAATTATGAACCTAACTATGCCACCTTGTTAAGATCTAATATGTTAAAAGAAGGTAAGATTCCTATTTCATTCAACACGCATCAATGTTTACAGAAATCAGTTAGTGGGAAGTATTTAGAATTCGATTTAACCACACAATTTAACTCAAGTGAATTTGATATGCCTAATTTCGTGATTGCCTTTTTCCAAACTGATAGAAATGATAATCAAGAAAGAGATTCAAGCTATTTTGATCATTGTAAAGTTCAGAATATCCATTTTCGTAATTCTAGAAATGAATCTTTCCCATTAGAATCTTTAAACTTAGATTTTGCAAAACATAAATATTTGAAAGTTTATGAAATGTATACGGTATATAAGCGAGCTACAATTGGAAATACTGAGATGTTTTATTATCCTAAAGAGTTTTTAGAAAATAGACCAATGTTCGTAATTAACACAAGGAAGCATAAATCAGTAACTGTAAGTGATAGACCTAATTTGAAACTGACTGTTAATTTTGAAAGCGATGTATCAGATAAAACAATTTGCTATGTTGTTATGATTGGTAAGAAAAATTTAGAGTATGATGTTGAGAAAGAAAAAATAATTGAGAAGATATAAATCAATTATATGTTTATTAGATTTGTTTAGTTTGTAAGTGTTTTTTATGACAATATCATAAAAAACTTATTTAATAAAATGACTATTCCAGATAACATTCCACGTGAGAATTTAATTGTGTTAATTGAAGATACTATATTAAATCTTGAGAAGTTATTAATGAAAAACAAAAGGAAGTTCAAGAGAATAAAATGTGTTTATATTACTCTTATTACGTTATCAATTCTATTATCAGCTTCTACAGGGTTCATCAATGTATTTATTCCTGTTACAGTGTATTCAATTATTACAACTGCATTTGCTTCGGCTTCTGCTGTTATCACTGGCCTATCAACACGATTTAATATAGCTTCAAAGAAAGAATATTATAAAAATATGGTGAATCGAATTCGGCTGTTTAAAGATGAGCTTAATGTAATTAAGCTCATGAATGGTGAATTAACAGATGAAAATGTAAGAGATATTGTTAACAGAATCAATGACATACTTAATGAAATTCGAGGCTATTAGAAACTGATTTTTAAAAAGTTTTAATATAATAAATACGATGGTGAGTCATATTGAACTTTTAAATAAACTTGGAAGTCTTGAACAAAAACAAGTTATTGGATTAAGAGAATTAGAATTAAATACAGAATATAAGATTGTGAAAATGGAAAAGATTAAAACTAAGTTTGGAAAGAGTGTTTTAGTTGAATGTGAAGAGTTTAAGGTATTTCTTCCACCTAGATTTACAAAACACTTAACAGATAAAATGATTGATGAGATCGTTAAAGATGGAATAAAAATCAAATACACTGGTTTAAAAGATAATTATCCAACTGTTGAGTTCTGTATGTGAATCCAAAAATAATAAAAATGATCAAAATATGTCGTCAGAAGTAAAAAATGGAGTGAATAGAATGGATCCTCAAAAGAAATTTATACTTACTAATAATTTCAATGTAATTGTGAAAAATGTGCAGATTGAAGTTCAAGTTGTTTTTGATATTAACGGTTGTCTATTCAGCTTGAATTATGATCAGTGGACAGAGTTTAAGAAGTCATTGTTTCCTATAGAGAACGAGGTTAACAGAAGATTCCATTATCAGTATCCAAACTTGTAACTATCAATATACTAATTTGTAACTATTATGTAATTATGTAGAATTTAGTTAACTTTTATGGTAAAATCATAAAAGTGTTTTGTAATTTTATTTTACTAAATTTAGTGATTTTTATAACTAGATTTAGTGATTTTTTTGATTTTTTAACTTGATTTAGTGATTTTTATAACCAGATTTAGTGATTTTTGTAACTAGATTTAGTGATAGAATCCATTAGAAGTTATTATGAGTAAGATAGAAGTTATTTGAGATGTGATAGAAGTTATTTGGGGGATAAAAAGTGTTAAAAATTATTAGGGGGTAGATTAGAAGATATTTGGAAGCAGGGGTGTACTATGTTATTGAGGGGTGGGGGTGAAAGTGCGTTAGAACATACATTTATCCCCTACTTAATATTTTTATTTTACTTATTTTTTATTTTTAATTTTCCTATTTTTAAAATCAAATGCACTTTCCTAAAATCACACTAACGGAGAAAATAACACCTATATGAGGAAGAACATACCGCGTAGAGGGAGCCTTGTTATTCCATTGTTCAAAACTATTTGACGAAGAGAGGCTATATCAATATTTCGTGCGTTGATATATATATATATAAACGGCAACTTAGGGTATAGATTCTAAACGCGGGGGGACTCCGTCCCGACTTCGAAAAAATATGTAGGCATCGCCCAGTTCCTAAGATAGGAAGGGGGAACAAGCGTGTCGTCATGCTGCTACCTACCGTCCTCCTACCTTTTCAGATCCACTTTTATCCCCTTTTATGACCCCCAAATTAGAACATTTTATATGGTTTAAAATTCTAGTATTTTTGATCATAGCAACTTGACCTGTAAAGAAGACACAAAATTTCTCCATTAACTGTACACGAACGAAATAGGATCATCCTTAAGAATCTGAAGCTTCGACATAACACTCCATTTGTGATGTGTGTCACTGCATGAGACCACTACGTGGTAGCGATTTGTGTTCATGCAAAGCAAAATTTGCGTACATCAGCACGAAACAAAACTGAAAATGCTATTTATTAATGCTTATTTTCATTACCGGAAACTACACGCAAATATTACGTTGTGTCGAACTCGAAAACAGCTAGTGAATGAAGGCTCAGAGCGCTTGAAAAAATTGATTTACACAATAATTTTGTACTCTGAGTCCAGGAAATGAACACCAATAGGCCTACAAACATTTCAATTTCTTACTGGTAAATAGTTATCCGGACTTTCGGTATCCAGTTCTCAAACAATCCAAAAAGTTTGCTATAGTAGATTAATTCAACGATGGTACTAAGGAAGAGCTGTTTGAATGAAACAATACACAGTAATTTTTGAAAAGGCGGTAGATGAGCATCCATAGGAATGCCTTCGTCTGTCTTTATTCGTGAAGACAATAAATCAAGCAATTTTTGTACTAGTATTACCATTTCTTCTATCTACTACATAATATTACGCAACTCTATCATATAGGGCATAGTGTTTCATTTCAGTATTCTCTCCATTAAATTGATCACTTGTGACTATAAATATCTATATATTAAAATGCTAGGTTTATATGTTTGTGTGCAAAGAAAAGTTTATATGTTTGTCTCCAATCGTTTTGACAATGAGATCTCGAAAACCACAACTGCTAGAATCGTGCCATTTTTGCTGGTCGATTCCAAATTTTGTGTAGATTGGTCCAGTTCCAATTGAATATTTAAAAAACCGTAATACATTTTTTAGGGTACACTGGAAGTGTTGACATTTTAAAAAATAACACATCCTATAAGTTATACACTCCAACACAACATGTTTGTATACAGTGGTTGTATATTTCTCAGGCGTTTGTTTCATGATCAATTGATAATGAAAATCGAAGAAAACTATTTCTCGAGTGATGGAGATACTTTTGCTAATGAACACCATATATCAGTGGCATTGTAATAAATTGTGTATGTAATGTACTTGCTTATTACATACTGCATGCAAGAAGAAAGAAAGCACTGATCATACATGAATTAGAAATTCCAACCAGAAGTAGGCTCAATCTTGCAAACGGTGCGAGATATTGAAAAAATAATCGAAAAAATCTCTCCTTTGTGGTACCCCTTGCCGATTTTTATCTAGACGTCTTACATTTGTGTCTATAAGAGGACATGTACAGGTGTTGTGAGGAATGACAAGGAGATTCATGCTCATATGTGAATGATGCGCAGTGTAGAGAGTGCAGGTTAAGCTAGTCTAATTAAAATAAATCCAGGTTCTGAAAATCTATTGATAATAAGGAAAGTAATTGTATTCGAAACAACTAGAGATTTACAGAAGAGTGAATATTGAATCGAAGGAAAAATATGTTATTAAGCGTTACTAATAATAATAATAACAACAATAAAGTACCGTTATAACAAAAATCCCAACTGGGTTTTGATGAAAGTTCAAACTGGATTTAAGTAGAAGCTCAAAGGTAGTTCTTGATGAAAACGGAAGCCAATTTTGATTGAAAACTAAGCCGATTTGAAGATCTAAAACATATGTAGATTCTCAAGGAACCAATACCGGCTTCGGTAAACATCGCAATGGTTTTAGTAAAAACTAAAACTCAAAACTGTCCTGGAGAACACATAAAACTATTTGTGGAAAGGAAATGGGTCAGAAATAGAACCAGTTTTGGAAAACTGATACAGGTTTTGATGAAAAACTGAACCGGCTTTGAAGAAAACCGAAATCGGTTTCATTAGAAAAAACGTACCGGTTTTTGAAGAATACACGAACCGGTTTTGGAGAAAACCGAAACCGGTTGCAATGAAAACCGAGACGGAAATGAAGAAAACCGAAACCGGTTTTTGAGGAAAAGATACCGTTTTTTAGAAAACCGAAACCGTTTTTTGAGAAAACAGGTTTTTTGTAAATTGTGAAAAGCCGGTTTCGGTTTTTCCTAAAACTGGAAACCGGTTTCTGTGCCTACTACTAGTATATACTGTATGTGGGTGTCGTCTTTTTAAGCGTATGAGTAATTGTATGTTTATCTGTTTATTTATATATTTATTTATTTATGTGTATTTATATATATATGTAATATTATTTAATTATTTATACCAATTATTTGTTAGTTTAGATTAGTTGTGCCAAGATCGTCCTTTTGATGTGTGTGTGTAATTTACAACAGATAGGAAGCCTCGGTATAGGGAAAGTGGATTGGCTGCTGCCAGGAGCCAATCAGAAGCAAGATATCTCAGCTCTTGTGTGTATATAAGACTGCACGTTTCTCATGTATCTCATGAAGCCAAAATGTTAGTTGGCGAAACTGTAACACGTATGTAATATTTTTATGTGAATATATTGTTTTGCTCAGCAAATATTTTGTATGTGTTTAAGTATATATAAAGCAAAGCTTTTACTTATGAAAAGTATTACATGTGTAAGGATAAAATATTATTGTAACGCCGCTAGTGGCGCATCGAGCGGGAGCTTCATATCGTGTGGAATGAGTTGATAGCCGGTAAATTTGCAATTAAGTTTGGGAGTGAGATGCGTTTTACTGATAAGTAATGTGTCAAATTGTTTCTCGTGTAATAGTTGTTAAAATATGAGTTTATGAGGTAAGTACAAGAGAATGTTGAGAAACAGAAATAAAAGTCATAGTCAAATAACTAGATACATGATCACTATGAAGTTAAATAGTTTTTTCGGGTGGAGATACATTAAAGTGCACGTACGAACCACTGTAAGTGGCATGAAGGTCGAGGTGAAGAATGTTGCGAGCTGCGTGCTGAACGTGTTTTAAAATTAATGGTTGTGCAAAAGATGAACGTTTTTAAGATTGTGGGTGACAAATGCTAATAGTTTATGCTTATAAAGAAATTGATTAGTCTTTCGGTCTCACCTGTTCGATTTTGAACATAATGAGTCAGTAGTGGTACTACAAGTTTCCGCCTGAATTCTTCTGGAGCAAGCTGAGACTTGCACTTGTAGCTGTATGTCGGAGGCGGGAATTGATACCAAGTGTTGCAGATTGGAACTTGTTGCAGATTTGGACAGTTTTCATAGGAAGAGGAAGAGTGTGCACCTCTTTGCAGGATAACAGGTTCATAGGTTGCACCTGTTAGTAGGATGTACTTTGTTTTCTTGACAGTGTTTACCTGGGAGAGGAATTTGTCGTAATGAGCAGCAATTGGTCGGCGTCTCTTTTTGAAAATTAAGATTTGTTTATGCAAAAAGTCGTTGATAGTATGCTGTGATGTTCTCAGAATTCGAATTATGTACGTTGGTCCCTGATTGTTCCGAATACGGATGCATTTTTAAAGGTGTATCCCACTTCAGGAAGTTCAACCTATATATCAAGTGTTATAGATAGAGGGACCCCTCGTACTACTATTGACATGGTATGTGGCTGAGGTTGCTAGTGTCGGATGTTGTTGAGAGAAGTTAAAGTTGCAGTTTTCCTGAAAATTTCGAAACTGGATTGTCACGAATTATCTTGCGAAGTTAGCCGACTGTGATTTAATGATGAATCCATTTTTTTTGTTTCTACCATTTGCGAAATATCTTTGCGTTGCCGATACTAGAGAAGTTAGAGAAGTAAAACCTTCGAACTAAAGTACTTTGGATTGTAGTTTTGCTGTAGCAAGCTGTAGACAGGCTGCAGAGGAGGATATGCTGGTTGGAGTCAGAGTCGGAGCTCGAGATGCTATGTGCATTTGTATGCTTCTTAAATGGTGGTGAACTCGTTGATGATGCTTGGTGGTTGCCACTGATTGGAGATCGAGAACTCTGGGAACTTGGTTCAGTGTATGCTCTGTCTCTTCGATTTCTCCCCATCTCGTTTATCTCCAAATGAAAAACGAAATGAAATATTGAGTTTTACGTCCCACGGATATTCCGGCTACGCTAAGAGAGGCAGTGATGATGAGCAATGAATACAATTGTGGAATGAAGAAAGTGGGAGGAAACTGGAGAACTCCGAGGAAACGCAAGCACACGGTTTTTGCCCACCACAAAGTTAACTTGGCGGGAGCAGGGTTTGGACCCGAGACCTCATGCATCAGAGGTGAACGCTTTACAACTGAACCACCCCGGCAACTTTATCTTCAAAGGATGTATGAAAGATTTTCCATCGTTAATTATCATATGCGGTAAAATAACCGAACTGAAACAGTATCCAAAACTATGAGATGAGAACAGGATAAGAGTGAAAATGATCATAATGATCAAAAATTATACTACTTCTGTACTCCAACCAACTTAAGCTCGTGAAAACTCTCAATTTCTTGCAACCTGTCGCCTGTTAATGAATTAGCATCACTGTGCGCCCACATGAGTGCAATAAACAGAGTCTAGACTTGGCAGCTACGCTTCACTACATGTGCGCCAGCTGAGAAAGTATGTGAATGCACTACGTTTTACCGGCAAACCAAAGTGGCTAGCAACCTATGAGAAAGTTACGCCCTCTGTAACGTGAGTGATGGAAAAGAATTTATTTCCAAAGTGTAAGTGGAGATCTGTGCTCCATCGAAATTTTCTACAATTATACGGTATAACAAATAACAAAAAATCAAAAAGAAAAAGAAAAATGGGCGTATGGAACTTTATCCTTAGCATTATAATGTAAGCAAACATATATAACACAACTTAATATAGACAGATTGATTCAATATAAATACAATACAATTAGAGAAAATAAAACATGTGTAAAGGGATAACGAAGATGGAGAATGAGGAGAGGTGCGAAGCACAAGTTAACACATGTGTATTGTTAATCAGACAAATGAATGTGTCCTCTGCGTAGGGTCATCTCTATGTGATGATGGGAACCGGAGAAGCCAAACTGAGCAGAAAGTGATTACTGTGCAGGATATGATGGATGAAAGAGTGGAAGATGCTAATGAATAACATAATCAGATATAACCTTCAGCCCCAGATTAGCCCCAATTCGTGATTTTCTTGAATTATTTGTAAACAACTGCAACAACAGTTTTCTTAATTGGTATGTTAGCAACTTTGGGTGAGACACTTGTCGGTTTCCGGGGAAGATGTGGATTTCGTATTTATATGCCTAAAAGACCTCCAAAATGTGGAAATAAAATTTTTATTCTTGTTGGTGAAACCTTATACTACACAACAAATATAGAACTGTATGTGAGGACACAACCAAAGGCCCGTTCCAGATAGATAACAAACCTGAGGAAGTAGTGAAGAGATTGTGTCAACAGATTCATGGTTCATCTTGCAAAGGGACCTTTTACAATAATCGATTTACAAGCTGCAATTTGGTTAAATCAATGGAATAAGACAGTAAGTTAACAATTATAGGGACAATTCGTAAAAACAAGAGAGTTGCCCCCGCGTTTGTGAATGCCAAACGGAGGAAAGAATACAGTAGTGTATTTGGTTTTCATTAGAACTGCACCATTGGGTCGTATGCATCTAAGAATAATCTGTGTTTAGTGCTGATTTCAAGTATGCACAATCACGTCAAATTAGATGAGAGTACCAGAGTTAACAGGAAGCCAGAAATCGTCACATTTTACAACGATACTAAAGGTGGGGTGGACATAGTAGACCAGATACCTACTGAATATGACGAAGAAAGAAACACTGCACGATGGCAAATAACATAATTTTATCACTTCTAAAATGTAGAACCAACTAATAGTAATGTTATACATTCAGCGAACACAGCAAGGTTTTTCGGATTGACTCTAGAAGATGCTTTGTACCTCCTCATGTAGGAAAGCGAGGACGATGTTGCATGTATCAACACAGTAAGGCCAGATATTTTGCCAAAAGTGCTGTAAGTGGATTTGCCTAAGTCACGCAAAAATGATGTGTGGAGACTGCTGCAGAATTGAAACGTGAATATACCGCTATTAGGAGAAATCCTGGTTTACTTCTTTCTAGTTAATAAATATTTTATTTTCAGTACCGGTATTTAAGCAATAAAATAGTCACATAATTATCGAACTTAATTTTAACAAGAAAGGTATTGCCTCAATAAAAATGTACAGTTTCGCTTAAAGCGTATCCACTGTCTGGTGTTTGTATTTAATATTGTAAATATAATACAAATTTAAATCCTAGTTCACATCTTATCAGACAAAAATGTCCTAGGTCCAGGAGGCCAAATGTTACCATTCATAAAAATTTTTTTCACCTTACCACTATACGGTTAAGGAAAATGAATCTCACGAGGGTAAAGTGTACTGACAAAGCGTACACCTTAGGGACAAGGAATATGCTGATAGCGATTTGGTGTGGGGTCTAAAGTGAGGTAGTATATATTGCATGAATAAAGGGTGCTGAGTTTGGAAGCGTTTGTTGATATAGGTGAGATTTAGTTTTTCGATATATTACTGTAATATGGACAAGTTATGCATTGGTATAGCTCCAGAGTGGGACTATCTAATCGGACAATGAAAGGTATGTGGAAAACTTTTGGTTAGAGGGTCAACAGTTTTTTTATAGGTTTTGAATAATGAAGCTATCCACACTGTAAATCTGTATGTTAAGTTTGGCAGTAACAAATCTTTGTATGTACTTAGGATCGTCTATGCATAAAATACAAAAAGACGGCATCAAACCGCAGAAAAGTTAAAGTTCGAGCTACTGCTTCGGGAAAAATATTTTTGCTATCTATATGCTTTATCATTTCCATTGTGAACCCAGTAGTAAGGCTGCGGCTGGAGACTGCGTTTGACAGTTGTAGATGCAGTGAAATATCGTTATCATTTATTGGTAGAGAACACTCAATTAAAATAATTTACAATGTTCAACTCAGATGGCAAGAAAAGAGTAAGAGTGACTTGGACAACGTGATCCCACGCTAGAGAAGTGTGCCAAATCAGATGTTTTATATTCTGCGTTTAATGTGGTGATGTACAGTAGAATGCTGCTAAAAATTCAGTGAATTCTCTACATAGAGCAGGATTGTTTGTAGTATTAAAATTAGTGGGGCAGCAGAGCACAGAATGATCTCGTACGTGAGTGTGAAACTATTTGAGCAGAGGTAAGTCTGTCCAAAAACAATCTTCGTCGGGTGTTTCTGCAGACCATATAGGAACAGTGCTTAAAGATTACTTTAAAGATGCCACGAATCATATCCAGATGTTATCAAAGGTGACAAAGTTGCTTATTTGGTGACTATAACTTGAACTTAGATATGGATCTACAGTAAACATGGGATAACGTCAGACACAAATGACATCCCTTTGTCGACTATTTTACACAAGCACTTTATTTGGGTTAGTACAATTTTCATAGCACGCGCAAAAATAACAGTTTATTTTATATCATCTCTATTCCTCCAACAGAATGCGACATCTCAAATAAACTCTCCGCACGTGTGAGATTTTGTCCTTTGTGGATTATAATTTACTTTGCAATATGTGAACCTTGAGTAAATGCCTTGTAAGCTCTTTGGATCTCTTCGGTGACTGACTTGTGTTCAACTGCATTTCAAAGTTTGACGTAGACTTTATCGTCTTCCACACCTCTCACGTTTGAGGTTTTGATCCTGTGTGGCTCAGCACGTATGAACGTTGACTAAATTCTATTCCAGGATTTTTGCAAGGTGAGATTTTGCTACAGTGTGGATTCACATGTGTGTAGCCAATTTCGAACGTAGATTAAATGCCTTACCATACTCTTGACATGTGTGATGTTTTACTACTGTGTTGATTGACATGTCTCTAGCCAAACTTCAACGTATATCAAATGACATACCACACTCAGGGCTTTATAATGCATATTCTAGTTAATATTAACATGTGTAGTCAGAGTTGAACTTCGATTAAACTTCTAACGATACTCTTAGCATACGTGACTTTTATTCCTGTATGGATTATCATGTGTGTAACCAAACTTAACGATATTTAAATTTGCCACCACACTCGTAGCATATCTGATATTCTGTTCCTGTGTGGATTAACATGTGTGTAGCCAAACGTGAAGGTTGATTAAACTTTTTACCACATTCTTGGCACGTGCGTGGATTAACAAGTATGCAGCCAAACTGGAACCTCAATTAAATGCCTTGAAACACCCTTGTCATGTAAAATCTTCTTCTCCTGTGTGAATTATATAAATGTAGCCATATTTGAACGTAGTCTAAATCCCTCACCACACGCTTGGCACGTGTAAGTTTCATCAGTTGTGTGCTAACGTGTGTACACCTAAACTTGAATTTCGACTAAATGCCTTAACTCACTCTTGGAAGGTGTGAGGTTTTTCTCTTGTGTGGACTAACATGTGTGTAGCCAAATGTGAACAATGTGTAAATGCCTTATCACACTCTTGGCACGTGTGAGGTTTTTCTCCTGTGTGGATTAACATGTGTGTAGCCATATTTCAACGTCGATTAAATGCCTTACCACACTGCTGGCATGTGTAAACTTTTTATCCAGTGTGGATTAACATGTGTGTAGCCAAACTTGAACGTCGATTAAATGCCTTACCACACTCTTGGCACATGTGAGGTTTTTCCCCTGTGTGGATTAACATGTGTGTAGCCAAACGTAAAAGATATTTAAATTCGCCACCACACTCGTAGCATGTCTGATATTTTGTTCCTCTTTGGATTAAGATGAGTGTAGCCAAACTTGAAGGTTGATTAAATTTTTTACCACACTCTTGGCATGTGCGTGGAATAACATGTGCGCAGCCAAACTGGAACCTCGATTAAATGCCTTGCAACACTCTTGGCATGTAAAATATTCTTCTCCTGTGTGAATTATATAAATGTAGCCATACTTGAACGTAGTCTAAATCCTTTAACTCACGCTTGGCACGTGTACGTTTCATCTGTGTGGACTAACATATGTGCACCTAAACTTGAAATCCGATTAAATGCCCTCTCACTCTTGGAAGGTGTGAGGTTTTTCTCCTGTGTGGATTAACATGTGTGTAACCAAATGAGAACGGTGAGAAAATTCCTTACCACACTCTTGGCACTTGTGAGGTTTTCCTCCTGTGTGGATTAACATGTGTGTAGCCAAATTTGAACGTCGATTAAATGCCTTACGACACTGCTGGCTTGTGTAAACTTTTTATCCTGTGTGAATTAACATGTGTGTAGCCAAACTTGAACGTCGATTAAATGCCTTACCACAATCTTGGCACGTGTGAGGTTTTTCTCCTGTGTGGATTAACATGTGTGTAGCCAAATGTGAACGTTGATTAAATGCCTTATCACACTCTTGGCACATGTGAGGTTTTTCTCCTGTGTGGATTAACATGTGTGTAGCCAAAGTCGAACGTTGAGTAAATGCCTTACCACACTCTTGGCACGTGTGAGATTTTTCTCCTGTGTGGATTAACATGTGTCTAGCCAAATTCGAACGTTTATTAAATGTCTTATGACACTGTTGGCACGTATGAGGTTTTCCTCCTGTGTGGATTAACATGTGTGTAGCGAAATGTGAACGTTGAGTAAATGTCTTACCACACTCTTGGCACCTGTGAGATTTTTCTGCTGTGTGGATGAACATGTGTCTAGCCAAAATCGAACGTTGATTAAATGCCTTATCACACTCTAGGCACGTGTAAGGTTTTTTTCCTGTGTGGATTAACATGTGTGTAGCCAAATGTGAACGTTGAGTAAATGCCTTACCACACTCTCGGCAGCTGTGAGATTTTTCTCCTGTGTGGATTAACATGTGTCTAGCCAAAGCCGAACGTTGATTAAATGCCCTACCACACTCTTCGCATGTGTAATCTTTTTCTCCCTTGTGGATTAACGTGTGTGCAGTCAAAGTTGAACTTCGATAAAATACCTTACCACACTCTTGGCATGGGAAAACTTTTTCTCGTGTGTGGATTAACATGTGCGTAGCCAAATGTGAACGTTGATTAAATGCCTTACCACACTGTTCGCATGTGTAAACTTTTTCTCTTGTGTGGATTAACATGTGTGTAGCCAAACTTGAACGTTGAGTAATTGCCTTACCACACTCTTGGCACGTGTGAGGCTTTTCTCCTGTGTGGATTAACATGTGTGTAGCTAAATATGAACGAAGAGTAAATGCCTTGCCACACTCTTGGCAGGTGTGAGATTTTTCTTCCTTGTGGATTAACATGTGTGTAGTCAAAGTCGAACGCCGATTAAATGCCCTACCACACTCTTGGCACATGTGAGGTTTTCCCCTGTGTGGATTAACATGTGTGTAGCTAAATATGAACGAAGAGTAAATGCCTTACCACACTCTTGGCAGGTGTGAGATTTTTCTTCCTTGTGGATTAACATGTGTGTAGCCAAAGTCGAACGTTGATTAAATGCCTTATCACACTCTTGGCAAGTGTGAGGTTTTTCTCCCGTGTGAATTAACATGTGTGTTGCCAAAGTCGAACGATGATTAAATGCCTTTCCACACTCTTGGCAAGTGTGTAGTTTTCCTCCTGTATGAATCACCATGTGCGTAGCCAAACTTGAAGATACTCTAAATACCTTTCCACATACTCCACATATGTGAGATTTTTCACCTGAATGCACAAATTCACCACTTGACATAGTTGAACTTTGACTAGAGCGTTTATCACTATTTTGGTACGTATGACTCTTTTCACTCTCCCGTGTCACCAAATTTGTTGTCAAACGTGATCGATGAAATCCTTTGCCAAACTGCGTCGAAGTATCAGATTCCTTATAAGAAAGAGAGATGGCTTTATTTAATGTTGTAAACTTATAGCCTTCTCCGTGGAAAGCAAAGATGTTATCGCGCCTGTAACAAATTCAACAATGAAATGTAAATGGAGATAATGATTAAGTAGCAAGTAAACATGTAAACATTCGCTATATTACATTAAATATTGTAGAAATATGTAATGGAGTACCATATCACTGTTGTCTCAAAATAAGTTGCTGTAGTTTGTTTCATTATATCAAATTAATCCATCATTTATATCTTGGCGGACATAAGTCTATGACCAGGTATTGTCGGCTGCCTTGACACACATGCACAGTATGAGAACTAAATCTATCTTATCTGTAGTTTCGTGTGGAGAAAACACCAACTTGCGATCCAAAGGTTTAAGAACAACTCAACGTATTAATAGAAACTGTACCGAAGATCATTCACTTATATCATCTTAAGAGGAACACGAAAGGCGTTTTGAAACGAATTAAAAAATTACATAAAACTTTCAAAGCTGAGGCAGAGAAACTTACAGTAACAAGACTAAAGAGGAATCATTTACAGCGTTCTGATCGTGGTTCAATGGTCTAGGGGTTTGACCAGTAATCTCGAGGTTCTTCGATCGAATACACGTCAAGCATTTTTTTCTTTACTTTAGGAATTTTGATGGAAATAGATCGGCGATAACACACGCTTCATTAGATTCAAATATTTGAATACTCGTTTGTTTCTGCGCTTGAACTATCAAATTTTCAGGAATAATACTAATAATAATAACAATTATCTCGAAGAATATTTAAAAATTAAAAACTTATTATCGCTTAGGTCCTACCATTACAAGCAGAAACGTGATATTAGGCAAAAAAAATATTTCGGTTTTGTGTAATGTTGCCCATGAAAAGACGAATTTCTCATCTCGATTCTTAAACAAACCAAACAAAATCGGGATGAAATATTTAATTCGAGACGGGACAAGGTTAACTCACATTATAGTCATGCTTTGGAGATGAGAACCGAGACGAGACCAAAACTATCGTAAACATTTCTCATCTTATCTCGATTCTAGAAATAGTTTATGCCACTCTTTAAGCAACAATTGCTCTGTAGACTGAATCTTATACATTATTTTGTTAGTTTGTATTTCAGAGCTCACTGAATTATGGTCTGTGTATATATTTTTGTAGCAAAGCTTTTATAATTACATCTGTAAACTTCATTAGTAGTAAGTTAGTTTATTACAAGCTTTAGTTTTCAATTATATTCAGTTCTGTTTTCTTTTTTTACAGTTATTTTCCTGAAAACGTACAGTAGAATATATTCTAACGAAATATTAGCGGAAATCTTTCGTTTAAATTTGAGTAGCTGTAGAGGTGTCTCATGATGGTACGGAACCCCTTTGCCGATACCCCTTCGACATTAGTGATGGGTAAATTCTGGGAAAATTCCCTGGGAATATTCCCAAAATGGGAATTTATCCGGGAATTTATGATCAATCAGAAAGAAAATTGCATTCTATTACTATATTTTGATTTCAAAATTGAATTAATTTTTATATTACAGCATATGACTACTGTTGTCCACAGAGGATTCTTTAAAATGAATATTCTGAACGGTACCGTGTTACTTTATTAACACTTTATTACATTTAGAAAGTACGCATAAATGTATATGTATACACAAAATGTTCTATCAATTAAATATGTGTGAGAAAATTATATAGTAACAGTTTAAATTTATATGTAAGTGGATTAGCTCAACTTGACTCTATTGCTGATATTATAAACACATTAAATTTATAAATGTTATAAACTAATTAGATTGGATAAATGCTCAAAGATACATGTCTCACCAATTTATCAACATTTGCGCATACATATTTATGTTCACAAAATTTGTAGGATACTTACTTATCTTTATGTTTTAGCACGTAACATTACCATACACGACCTTTCATTCTACCTATTTCTCGAAATTCCATATGTTAATTCACATGTAAAAGAAGCCCGACTACTCCTTCAGAAATTCGAGTCAGAGAGAGGAGACAGACCGACGTCTATTACTATTGGTGGTTCAGGGTTTACTAATAGTACTTTATCTCTATTTCTATATAATTCTAAAATACTTTACAAAATGGTTCCTTTTCATCATTTGTATATTAGTACTTTGCTAATTGTGGCTGGCTTTAGCGTTGGGGGAAAGATTTGCACCTACTTTTTTGCGATATTCTATTTCGATGCGTTTGTTTTATGGTTTCTTACGTTAAATTACGTTACCAACATTAAATTCAGACAGCGTTGCAAAGCGTGCGTTAGCGAATGAAGGTGAGTTAGAGTCCCGCATGGCACTTTGTTTTCTATCTTCGTTACCATTAATTCACTTTCTTTTCTCACATAAATCACTTCCACTTACCTAACCGTTTTGTATAAATCTTCTACTGCCCTAAAAAAATGTGTTCGATACTTTCTTTATCATCACTATCAAATCATTTCTTCAGTAAATCATCCTACATTTTCCTAATTTTGGTCCCCTAATTCGAAACAATTACCTTACTTTTTAGTGCAAATGGAAATGGAACTTAAAAACTCATATTATTAGTAATATAACGTACCGTCAAATAATTTCAAATTTTTTAACCCCCAAATTCTTTAAACCCTTGAAGTAAATCATAATATATTAAAATAATGTAATTAGTCATCTTGTTCTTATAATTTGGAAGAGAAAGTAAAGCAATGGAAATAAATTCCTTCCCAGGAATTTATAGACCAGGGAAAAAACCGGGAATATTAACATTTTTTAAATTCCTTCCCACCGGGAATATTCCCACCGCCCATCACTATTCGACATCTTCTGTAACTTAGCCAGCACAACCATTACTTTAAAAAAATTTAATTACGGCTTTTGTGAGTTCAGAATCCCTACTTTCTACACGAAAATTAAGTCGAAACTTTCCGTTATAACTTGTAGCTAGTTGCAGGAATGTATCGAGAGGGTACGTGCTGTTGGTCCTGACACTTCTCTCCAATCCAGACTATTTTGTAACTTATGGTATACGCTACGGGTTATTTTACAGGCTTTAATACAATGTGTCCTCATACGGAATTTTTTACCTATACCATTATTATTATTATTATTATTATTGAATATTTGAGACCTCAATATTACGTTTCACTGCTGTAGCAAAGCTGGGATAAATGCAATAAACAAGGGCAAATCTTGGGAAAAAACGAAAATCAATGTGAAGGTTACGATTATATTTACAAGAATCTAACAACTACCAAAAAACACGATTTCAACCACATGGCGACCGTTTTCCGGATTAAATTATAGCAATCTTCCTACAACTGCTTATGCAATACCTTTAGTTATACAGATAACGTGTTGAGTTTTGAATCTGATTAGCCTAGTGTCGACAGTCAATTTCCATCAGATCCACGGCGAACACAATTAATTAAAAATAAAGCTGAGGGATAGATAAAAACAAGAAGTAATTAATGAAGATTTTTCATGTAAGTTAAGTAAATATGTTTTGACCTTGAGAGCAACAGAGAGATTAATGTAGCTCATAAAAATTTTTCTTGTTGATTTTTAATTCTATGGAGATGTGAGTGGATAGCAAACAGCTGATTCCGTATACACACATACATACATGTTTTACACTATGCACCTTCCTGTGCATTTATGAATAAATTTTTTAATACTAATACACAATAACACACTGAGCAAGGTTATGTGATAATATGTAAAAAAAAAAAAAAAACAATCACGTGACAGTTTCAACACAATCACTATGCAAACAAAATAAGAACATATAGAGAATCTTTTAGAAAGCAGGAATTAGGACGTACAGGAAAAGAGGAAGCAGAATAATTGAACTAGTCAGAAGGAAAAAGAGAAAAGCAATAGCGAACAAAGATGAAGGGGGAGTAATATATAGAGTAGGATGCGAGGAGTGTAACAAAATTTACATAGGAGAAACAAAAAAAAAGCATAAAAAGGATTAAACAGCACCAGGATGATGTAAGATTGAAAATGGACAACAATGTGATATACAAGCATCAGAAAGAAACAAACCACAGGATAGGGTGGGAAGGAGCAGAGGTCATAGAAGTAGAGAACAGGACTTTGGTGAGAAAATGGAAGGAAGCCAGAGAGATTATGAAAGCAGGAGGCAAGGTGATGAACTGGAATGCAGGATTCTCGATAAATAAGGAGTGGGAGAGGATTCTGCTTAAAGAAGAAGGAATAAAAAGGAAGAAAGAGAAACAAAATAACAAGGAAAATAAGGTTAACTAGAGAACAGGACGAATCCAGCGGAAAAAAGTAAACCTTTAATTGGACACGTGTGCAGCTAAAACGTAAAAGTGAAAGCCAGACAATTGTTACTTTTTAAGGAAGGGGCGGAACCTAATTAAAATTGATCTCCGGACAGTATATATAAGTGATGACCAACTCCAGCAGCCAGAAGGAGTGGAAGTCTGATGAAGACACTGTTATTGTGTAGAAACTGTCACGTGATACTGTTTTTCAAATATTATCACATGGCCTTGCTGTGTGTGTTATTGTGTATTAGTACAAAATGGAATCAAGGCCTGGTAGAATAGTTATAGAAAATATTTTATGTATGGTACTAGTTTACATCTGTGTTAATTTTATATTGAAGCACTTCGCAAAGTGAAACCTGAGTTGTGAAAAGAAGGATTGGTTGTTAATGGTCGTAATATCAAAATTCTTAGTATTTCATGTTTTAAGTGCATGTTTCTTATTTTCGTATTAAACTCAGACATTTACATTTTTGTACTTTGAATTAGTTGCTCGTAATTCATATCAATATGGAGGCTAGTTTTTTAGAACAATTTCAAGCAATGTTGACAGAGGAATTAGAGAAACAATTAGAAACCATTGCTCAAAAATGGTAATGAATATTGGATATCTAGGACAAAAAGTACGTGAATCAGTAGGTGAACTTCAACAGCCTGTAATAGAAACGTTTTGGGAGCGTAGGAAAGAGCTAATTGAATGCCAAAGCAGACAATTTATGTAATAATATCAAGGTAGCCAATAACTCCTTAACTGAAGTACGCTCTTAGTTAACGCGGCCAAGCATGTTGATTCAGTAACTACTGAGTTTAAAAATAGTGTAACGGAATGAAAGAAAGGTCTCACTGTGTTCTATGAATACATGCGAACGGCACAGTTTGAGTGTAGGAAAACCAACAAAATAACAGAGTGCAAGGCGGAAAAGAAACCGTAAGTACTCTTGAATTCGAGCCGGCCCAAGTTGTGAAAGATATGTGCCAAATAAACCAGAAAGTCGATTACAGTCAGGAAAAGGAAATATGCAGTGTAGAGATAGCGAAAAAGAAGAATCGTTACGCGTACCTGTAGACAATTGTTTCTAATGTAATTGTTTTGGCGGCAAGGGATACCGATGTTTCATACATGATAAGAGGTAGCGTTCAGGTTGCGCGTATCCGCCCTCTCGAAAAAGCCAGGGAAGGCTTGAGAGTTCAATTGATGATTTTGTGTGATAACGAAGTTACAGTGTTGTCGGTTTTGTGCCGCAGGCAAATGGTTTTTCGCGACTTAACAAATTCAAATTTATTTGTAACAGTGTAATCTAACGTAAGTTGCATTTTAGTGCTGCAAATCCATTCCGACTTTATCAGCTTTGAGTATTGTAGAAGGAAACGACTTCAAATTCACAATAGACTGGCCAAGCGAATTGTGTTTTACGTAGTGAAGGTCTCGTACATAATATATCGGTCAGAAATGTTTACCGTAAACAGGCGTAAAAGTAACACTTCCAATAAAGCACGCGCAGTCGAAAGTATATTTCCGTTATAGAACCGAAATGTAACACCAAGGTTAAGAAGAAAAATAAGATGGCCAATGATACCCAGTTGAGTTTTCGTAATTCATTACTAACGTAAACTCGATTAAGAGGAGCATAATCAGTAGAATTAAAATGAGCAGACGTGATCATATCAGTACATCAGATGCAACATTTATTAATTTTCAGTTGCCGAAATGTTTGAATTTTCAAGCTAGTACTTCACTATTGCGAAATTGTAAAGAACGAAAATTCAAGTGTAGTGCTACTCAAAATGTAGACATGTTGATTGCTCATGATGAAAACAATGTTCATCGACCTCCACGTACAGCGTATTCTCAGCACGCACAACCACGCATTAGGCGTACAGTAGGAAATAAGTTGAGAATAAAAGAAAAGTGCTTTGGTAAGAGTATTTCGGAACGCAGTAAACTCGGTCAAAGACGAACTACATGCAAATTAATGTCGAGCTGTAGGCGAGGTTATTTCGAGTTTAACATGCGGAAGAAGTATACATCGACTCCGAAGAGCACTAAAAAGCTTAAGCGAAAACATGTACGAACATTGTATAGTAAACTGCATGACAAAATATAGTAATAGTAAGCGCAAACCTAAAAGAAATTTATGGCAGATATCGCAATGCAGCGTAAATCCAAACGTCGTAAAGGAAGGCGTGTCATTACGTGGAAGTTTAGTAAATACGATGTAAAAAAGAGAAAAGTTCCGAAATTAAACAAACTAGCTGGAAAAGTACACATAAACGTGCTAAATTACACCTTACAAGCGTAAGCGGCACAGGTGGAAAATTAAAATCTAAGCACAAAAAAAGCGTGAACTTCGCCCGAACTCGGGCTAAACCCCGGAAGAGATGAGAAATCAGAAATACCGAATTTGAACTTTTAAACTTTTAGATATATGAAAAAAGGATTATTGTTAATTTTTTGATTATTTCCCAGAATTTCGGAGGTTACTTTTCAGAATCAAAGTGTGTGCCCACCGCCACTAACGCACCAGTCCAAGAAACCATCAATATCGCTCTACAATCAGGTACGTTCACTTAGATGTCATGCTTTTTGGTTTCCTTACAGCGTTTGGAGATGAAAGATGAATGTGGAAAGGAGAGGAAGGACAGCATTGGACATTTTAAACAGGTAATTGATTTAGAACGCGATTTCGGACTTCGAAATTGTAATAATGCCGCACCACTTTTGAAAAGTATAGCTATCTTCTTTGGATGCTGACTTTCAGTATCGAATTCTTATTAGGATGTTTAAGTTTTGTATTTTTTTTAGGTCTTTCCAGTTTTGGAAACCATACTTCATAATAAAATTTTATTATCAAATTTTGTTTGAGTTTTTAATCATTCTTCTTTATGTTTATATTAACATTTAGCTGTCCCCAAACAATCAAGCATTTAGGGACATGTTAGGCAATTAGAGATAATTACGAACATAATTAGAGAAATACTAGTAATAGCTAAAATTAATCATACAGTTAAAATTTTGGGTGATTAAGAAAATGTGCTCTTCAGATAGTGAATTTTTTCATCTGATGTTGTGATTGTATAATGAGAAAATATGCGAAATTTGTAATGTAAGATTAAGACGCCGTCAAAATACTGTAAGTTAAACACAATTAAGTATAATATTGAAAGTAATTTTCAATAACCTTGAATTTGATAAAGTTGCTCGTTGATTTGTTCGTCGTTCGATATATATATGCAGTCTACTATGAAACGTCAATGTGCATTCAATGTGACTAATGATACCTGAAGTTAATTGACTTCAGAGAAAGCGATATTATAAGTTAAGAAGAGTTGAAAGTTAAAATATAGTTCATCCCCTAGGGACATCCCTACTTTCGTTTTAAATTAAAGTGATGAAACCAGTGCGACCTCTGATTGGGTCCCAGCTAATGTGCAGATTCGGCAATTGAATAAAATTTCAAAATTTTGTTCTAACTTTGAATGTTTGCCATAATTAGAGAAAAGTATAATAGTAATAAAATTGATGATCGGATTTTAGATTTTCATATAATAATTAGTTTTGATTTGAATTTATAGAAAATAATTACAGTTTTGATTTGGATTTAGAGAAAGTAAATTAAATGTTATTCTTTTTGATGTTTGGAAATAATTCTTGTATTCTTGTGCCGGGAATCATAAACCGGTCTCGAGAAAAAAAGGGAAGCCCGCTTATGATTCCACGGTACCCTTTACTGCGATAAACACCGGATACTGTTATGTATCGATAGTACGGAATGCCTACGTCAGTTAGACACTATATGGTAAAATTGAAGTTTATGTTGTGAGAACATATGAAGATTGCTACGTACGAGTAGGTCCTGAGCAACATTAATGTTTAATAAACAAGTTAATATTACTGTTATCTTGTATTTCATTATTGTCACAATTGCCCTCGGATATGACTTTATTCTCGATAAAGATAAGTGTAATTGCTACTAAGCCACACACAAGTATTAGCTAGCGCTCTTTAAAAGGTTATATTTGTAAACCTACCAATTTTGTAGGTATGGGCGGGCCTGAGGTAATACCAATGATTAAAAGATTGATAAACTAAAAGACGGGGCTGTAGCATTAAATCTCCTCCCAGGGTATATTTCTTGTCGTCCTTCTCATTATATTTATTTTCCTAAAATGCCTCCTCAAGGCAGCCCAATTGCGGTTGGGAAACAAACCCGGATGTGTCATGACTTGAATGCCAAAGGCATGCAACCAGGGTGGTATGTAAGGTGTTAGGGTAGAAGCGATTCATTCGAATCGTCAGGGACACTGCGACCCTGCAAGCTTCAACTGTAGGAGGTTGTCAGCGCCGTTGGTTTTAGGAACCAATTCATTAATCTCTATTTTTTATGAATGACCTACAACCTGTGTTTTCAACTAATGACGCACAGAATGGCGCTGCATAGGGCTTAACCGCCGCTTAACTAATTTATTTGTATCAAATTGTTCAAACGGTTATTAGTTAAGTTGTATAATGTAACGAAAATGACTTAATATTGACGGAAATTCTTTTAAAATTCGGCGGTCTTTACAGTGACTGCTTTCCATACAACTACAACATCATTAACGCCAAAATAAAGTTACATGTTCTATCGTAGAGAGTTGTTGAAACTTCGTGTATACAGTTCATGGTTTTACCTACAGAGGACTCTGAAACTCTTTTCATATTTTGTGGGAAGAAATGCCGGATGTGCAAAGTATCCCCGCGTTACTGTAGCTAGTAACCACTGTAAGCGAAATGAAGAAGCAAAATTCAATGTGGCAAATCAGAGCACGGAAGTATAATAATGTTTGGGAATGAAGGGATCCATATAAGTAAAAAGTTTCTTCCCTAATGTATAGTGTTACTTTGGAACACAAATATACAAGCCAAGAAAGCATTTCAGGATATTACCTATAAAATACTTAGGAACGTACAAGAACACATTGAACACGTAAGACATGAAAGTTATCCTAAATACAGAATTTTGCGCTATCCTCGTTTAAACACATTCTGCGTAATGCCCTAATCTCCATAGCAATCTTATTTTACCGTCCATCTAGCACATGCTGGTTAGCGTTGTTTTTACAATAATTCATATATCATGTACGTTCACTAAGCCCCTAAAGTGATTCCATATTGAGAAATGGAGGTCCATACCTTAGAAATGATTCCTGGGAATATAAAAAGTCGACTACCTTGAAAATATGAGTGGAGCTATGAAATGGACTGATTTCTTTATCTTGTATTTTGCTTATGTCTCTCGAAGCCCGCAGGTAAAATGAGGCTAGACCCATTTGAGCTAAATCCTAAATAAAATCACACACGTGCATAGTTTATTTGCGAATAAAATTCATTACAGGTTTACATTTGTAAAATAGTAGGATAATTACCATTCTCATTATTTGTTATTTTACATAAGTTTCTATATAAATAAAACAATATAGTCGAGCACCCATATTTTAAATATGTGGAACAATTAGTGAGAAATGTGTAACCAAAAATAAAGAAATAATAATTTTATCAAGATATGAACTACATAAGAATTGTATGGATAGTATCAATCTTGTTATTATTTTTATTTGGTATACAGCTTGTCTATGTGTGCCATGTCATTTCCAAATTGTAGGCTACTAACTTACGTTCATGATATCACCCATACGTAAATATTTCTCGTGAAATATTGCTTTTAACCAACAAAATTTCCGAGACCATGTAACCGTATTATCAATCTGAGCCAGTTAGTTAATGAAAAATTGAACATTACCTTTCTGCCCCAACTGAATTTAAACTTTTTGTTGTTAATTGTTGGGAGTCATTAGAATACGACGCGCAAGTCTCCTGAACCACTATTTTTCTTAGCGTTTCTATATTACTTTCAAATGCAGGATCTTCTTTTAGTTCTAATTCTGGTTTCACCCTATCAACGTTTAGTTTCACATCCAAAGAGCACATAGCTGTATCCTTGTCCACTGATACCTCTCCTTCCGTTGTAGATAATATTAACTCTTTGTTGTCATTCATTATTTCGTATGTCCACCCTCTCCCTTCGAGCGGATCATCATGAGGTAAGTCATAAGCAATTTCTTCTTTGTACATCAATTCCAACTTAACAGACGCCTTACCAGCCATTGTGAATTGAAATATAGTAAGATTTTAACACTGTGCCAGTGTTAATGAATTGATTAACAAGTATGTTCACAAAAGCAACTTTATATCTCCAATCTTCTTCTTCTTCCTCTTATTCTCCTAGATCAGCCACAACACAATTGCTCTCAGTGATGCCAATTGAAGGGAAATTTCCCTTGCCGCAGGGAAATTTCGAGTACATTTTGGAGAAAAGTTAAAAGGGGAAATTGCTTGTAATCTCTCAATATTGCAAGGAAATTTGAACCTCTCTTCAATCATTTATAGATTGATAGATATATTTACGCATCTGATTAATCTCATTAAAATTCAGTATGAATTCAATATTCTATTTGTTCCAAACAAAATCCGTTGCACATATTTCACATAAATTCTCACAAGTTATCTTGCTTTGCATTCGTTAATATTTATCAACATTGCACATCGATCAACATATTCAGTTAAATTCGAAACATTACAACAATGCTTATTTAAAATCTTCTATCAAAATTAATCTTCCCATTGTTGAATTAAATGCAGTGCAATAAGAAGAAATATTTCTCGATTAAATTATCACTCCAACTATTATAACAGTTTGGTTTTCCCAATCAGAAGATATTTTTCCCAACGAGAAAATTCATTGTGAAGAGGATTAATCGATGTAAGAGAAGAAAATCTGCGTGTCGTGAATGTAAATATGTATATAGGGACGAATATTGGGTCATTAGTGTATGTGTCCTTGTGTAAGATTACAAATTTTCTGGTGACTGTGCGTACAGAATTATAAATTCTTAAGAATTCCGCATCTCTAATCTTTGTATTGTGTTTACGAACATTCCTCGTGTACAGCCAAGGAGAGTAGCAGCTAAAGTTTTCTTTGTAACTGTTCGTATTCGTTTCAGTAAATATTGGAGTGCTGTTCTTAAGTAAGTGTATGCCAAATATATACTTAATATTGTCTTTGTACCTTAGGTTACATTAATATTAAAATCTATCATGATATCTAGGATAAAAATTAAATTTACATAATATTTTTTATATTTTTTATGATTGATTTAGGTTGTCCGTCCTGGCCGAGGTATTTATAGGGTTTTTCCTCAGTCACACCAGGCAAATGCAGAGATTGCACCTTTAACATAGGTCCTGGCCTACACCTTTCCATATCCTTTCCCCTCCTCTATTGTGACGCCTTAGATACCTAAACAACAAATCAAGTTCAAATTCTGCGTAAGTTCAAAGGAAGGCTGTCAAGTATCTGCTTGTAAGTGGTTATAAGATTGGGGAGAGGGAGTGGAAGAGAAAACGATTAAAAATACATTTACTAAATGCAGTACATGAAGGGATTGGATGAAAGGAAATTTTGTCCGGGAAAGGGAAATTCTGAAGCTTGTGAAGGGAAAACGGCTCTGAAGGAATTGCCATCACTGATTGCTCTCTCGACAATTGATTGTTTGTTTGTAGTAAACATCACTAAAGTTTTGCATAGTATCATTATCACTGTATTGAACAAGAATATCAGCAATTTAGAAAAGTAATTAAACGTATAAAATGTAAAGATTAGAATAGTTTAAAAATGATAAAAAGTAACAAGATGTGTACAAAGTCATATAACAGATAGAAAGTACTAAGTATGATAAAGCGAAAATAAGTGAAAAAGGAAGTGTCGCAATCGGGAATAAGTCAAATTTCAGGTTCAGGTTCAAGGTATGTTCCTTCCTTCTATTCGGAAGTTTGGTTCCTGAAAAAAAAAAGAGAAAAAGTAAGTACTGCTCTTTTTCATTTAAAGTTTTCCATTTTTTTCCACCAAAATTCAAGAAGTTCTTTGTTTTTTTATATTTCTTTCTCACTTAGTTCACTTCCATTTACATTAAAGCCTAGCCTCCAAGTTAATTTAACCAAATTTCCTTCCCCTTTCATTTCATCGATCCATTTCCATTTTTTCCCTGACTTTTAGGGTTTCTTCACATTTTAACAATAAGTGTTCTAATGTTTCATCTTTAAAACATAATTGACATTTTTCGTTCACTTCTTTAATTTTTTTCAATCTTACCCCTGTTTCAAGTCTCCCTGAACTAGCTTTGAATAGTAAAATGCTTCGTAAATCATTGTTCATATATTTTATTTTCTCATAACGCCTTTTATATGTGTATATTCCTTTCAAACTGCTCTTCTTGACAACTCCTTCATAACACTTTTCCTGTGCTTTCTCTTTAATTGTTTCTTCTGTGATTTTTTGGAGAGAAGTATGGTACAATAGGAAAAGGTCAGAATAAGGAGAGAATTTCGAACAGATAAAGGGGGCTGAAGGCCAAGTTCAACAGAACAAGAGGTAGAGAAAAGTGAGGAGTGTAAAATGACTGGGAAAAAGTGTAGAAAAAAGAAAAGAATGTACAAACGTGTAAAGGGTAAAAAAATTGTGTAAGTGTAGTAAATATGTATAGAAAACCCCACACAACTCTCGTCATCACAGGACACACAAAGCACGATGCACTCGCCATAACGGCCACTCTACTCGATATTTCAAGGATACTCTCCCGGCAATTATAGACGGTACTTGCAATCAAATATACGATCAGGTTTTAATATGATACAGAATAATTGTTTATTGAAAAAATTAGTTCTTCTTCTTCTCAAATATAAAGCCCGACCTAACAAAGACCATTGAATATGTATAACGTGTTTAAAGTCACTGTTGTATACTTGTTGAAGGCATGAGCTTCCACTGACTTTATTATTATTATTATTATTATTATTATTATTATTATTAATAATAATAATAATAATAATAATAATAATAATAATAATAATAATAATAATAATAATAATATGCGTAACAATGAACGAAAAGTGGTTGCTGTGTTTTCTTTGTACTTTTGTTTTGATATCATTATTATTTTCCACCGTCAATTAAATTGCACTAGTTATTTTTTTCGTTTATTGAATTCGTAAAATGTTAACTTTTACCAATGTCAACTCATTCAAGAGTAGTGATAGGCAGTGGGAATGTTTCCGGTGAAAAGGAAAATAAAAAACCGGAATAGTCCCGGGTTGTTCTCTTGCATATCAATTTCCGGGAAGGATTTTATTTCCATTTCTTTATTTTATTTTCCAAATTATAAGAAAAGTATGACAAATTACTTTATTTTCATTTATTATGATATACTTCTAGATTTTAAACAATTTGGAGGTTAAAAAAGTTAAAATTCGTTGACTGCATTTTATATAACTAGTCATATGATTTTTTTCTAACAAGAGACATGTTTCGGTAAGAACGCGATGATCGGCATAAAACTTGGTATACATATACAGGACTAAATAGTGAATACTGTATGATAAGTCATTCCCGTGTAAAACTCGTTTTCCGCCGACAGCGCTACCTATCCTTCGAAACACTAGCAGTTAAATTCTTCGTTATAGGTGCTGAGTGATGATCAGTCTGGCGGGTCACTGTGTCGTAGTAAGCTCGAATTAGTGTTAGGTCAGTGTGGAAAAAATGGGACGGGCTGCTGGCATTAACCCGTAAGTACTATGGACCGTCTCTCAGACCGCTGCTACTTTTCGTATCATTAAATTTTCACAGTCTCCCTACTATAAGTGGATCTTTTCTTCTATCTCCCTGTCTAGCAAATGGTTACGTATTGTGAAGTTCGTGTTATAATTGATCCCCTGTACGCGGCGCTGGAGGGGTCGAGCGGTCTCACAGACGTACTATAGTAGTTACGTGAGTATTTTGCTGTTCAGTTGTCTTTCGTTATCTACTGATTATTAGCAGTTTTGTGTCTCACCTTGTGGCACGTCTTGCACCACACATCAAATAATGTCCCAGACATTGGAAAACCTGAAATACTCATATTTTATAACGAGTAAAGGCGGAGTGGGATACTCTAGACAAAAAATGTACAGATTACACATCAAGTCGTCGAACAAGACGATAGCCATTGACAATTTTCTTTATGCTGGTGGATGTTGCGTGTGGTGTCAATGCGTATGTCTTGCATCAAGTCTACACTAAGTCCTCAGTGAGACAACACTTGATTTCATGAAACCGATGGGAAAAGGACTTCTTAGGCCTCACATAGAACGTAGATTGTTCATCAGACATCTCCCAAGAGAGCTGAGTTTTTAAATCAAAATCATACTATAGCTTGAAAGTAAGTTTCCTACCTTCGCACACAAGGAGTTGAAGAGGAAAACATACTCTTCTGTTCATGAATATCTAAGGGAAAAGCAAAGATATTCGTGTCAGCGGTGTGTGGTACCGATTTCCTTGCAGTGTAGAAAAAAATATATAAGTGCCTACTTGAAGAAAGTACATGCTGTCAGAAAAGTTCGTGCGGTATTGTCTTTACCGGCAAAATGTATTTTCTTTACTTTCGCCATCATAAAGAACTAAAATAAGGTTTATTCATTACCTTTTCACTACAAAAAATGTAACAGTGCAACTATAACAGTACCTTCTTTTAAGTTTAAAAAACCTAAAATTCTTTGTTTTTTTCTCCGATTTTCCTGTATATTTTATTCTCACTGCATAGACAAGAACACTGTATTTTAAATTAGTGTTATTTTGACAACCTAGAAACGGAGTAAAAATTAAATATATCAACAATTACAATTTTAGAATAACAATGAAAGCATTGTTGCAAATCTTGACTATGTTCTATTTCTTATTGTTTTAAAAATATAAAGGTTTTTTTACATCGTGAAATTACTTTGATTTTTGTATAAGCAACTAAGATATGTAGGATAGCATTAAAAAAATATGCAATAAAACTACTATTCAGAAAATGCGAAACAACAATTCGGTCTGACAGATCGTTCCATAGTAGTTACGTGATTATTTTCGTCCATAGTACTTAAAGGTTAACCTCCTTCATGTAAGTGAATTGTTAAAAGACAAACTAAAGCGCAGATTTAACCCTGCAATACGCGCGCGGATTTTTGTGACGTGGATAGTCGCGCGGGCTACCCCTGTAGCCCATTTTTTTATTTTATTATGCTGCCTAGTTTTGTTAATATTTGTATCATTCTTGTAGAGAATAGTATTTATAAACTGTTTTAAAGGTTTTATATACAATTTGAGAAATATGTTTATTTTGAAAGCTATAGACATATGTATATACAAATAAGACCAATACCAATCATTTTTTCAAAAGTGATACACGAATAAGACTGTAAAAGTTATTTGTATTTAGCAATAAATGGACGAATCTGGAGTATTTTAAACTTTCCCTCATTTTAAACATATATATTAGAATTCTTTAAAAATTAAACATATATTTTTTTTTTTCAAAAATTTTACAAAGCTTACAAATAAACGTATTATCCATAAAGCATATACCTTTTCAGCATAATGATTTTCTGATATCAAAGTTTGATTACGAATTTGCATAATTATACGCATGCTATTTACACTCATATATTTTTCTTATTATGTTTCCCTTTTCTTGTCCTTCTAACCATTTTCTGCACACAAGTGATGAGTGGTCAATGCACACTTTCCTTCAAACATTGACCACTCATCAAAAGCATCAAAATGCCAAATAAGGGCGCGTATAGTCTCGTGTGTAAGTTTTGCATCACAGTTAAGCACAAATCTCAATCTAACACTGTCAATGTAAATACTGGTATAATCAACTATAAGTCTCAAAATGTTTGCATCTAAAAGTAATTCTAGACATTCAAGTTGCGACAACGCAGACCTAGAATCACCTTTAGGTCCTGGAAAACGAAGTACAATATTATGAGCACGAGTGCGAATATTACGAGAATTGTTTTTTTTTTTTCATTGAAGATTCTCATTTGCTAGATACTAATTTACCTCACAACTGTCTTTACTATAACTATCATCAACAGGCATCAGTGATCCCTGCCGCCCGGAATTCTCAGTCACATCTGAATTTCCACTATTTCTTGTCCGAAAAATGCATTTCTGCGGTATCAAAATGTTCAACATCGCGAAATAGAAAACATTCCTAATCAGAATTGGCACTTTGCAAACTCATTGGCCATCTCATCAACACTCAAACTATAATGAAAAAATTTTGACGCTTTGGAACACCCGTGATATCAATAGTCGCGCGGGCTACAGATGTAGCCCATGAAGTTTTCAAGCAGAATAACTAGAGCTCCTTTCGATTTTACGTTCGACCACACATTAAACACGCAGAATGATAGTTGATAGAAAGGTACACAGATACCCTTTGAGTTAGCATCTCGAATTACTTTGTAGCAAGGAAAACAAAAAAGCTGGGCTACAGTAGTAGCCCGCGCGCGTATTGGAGGGTTAAGAATCAAATATCAGTTGGAGCAGAAGATGAGTCATTTGCAACACTTTGATGCAATTTAATTATCAATGAGTACGAAAATGAATTAGAAATGATCATATACATATCAACACTCGTCAGAGATGATAAAGAAAACTGGGCCATATGCAGAGTCCTTCTGGCGTGTGATTAGTACCATACTAAAGCTTTCGACTTACATATGCTTCCTGCAGAAGTCGGGCGTTTAGCATGACGCTAATCATTTGTCAAAACGACTTTGCATAAGGCGGATTAAATTTCTAAATGTTATAAACAAATTAGGTTGGGTAATTGCCAGAACACAGATACCCCACCATTTTGTCAACATTTGCGCTTAAATATGTATGTTCACAATATTTGCATGTCTTTCCTGTTTTTTTTTTAATTTTGCATGTAACATTGCTACACACGACTTTTCTTCCTGCCTATTTCTCGAAATTCCATGCGTGAATTCACATGTAAAAGAAGTTCGAGTACCTCTTCAGAAATTCGAGTCAGAGAGAGGAGACAGACTGGCGTCTTTTAAAACTGCAAAATTTGATGAAAATATCTTAGAACTGTTATATATATATATATATATATATATATATATATATATATATATATATATATATATATATATACTAGGGTGCAATTCACCAACTCGTGTGTGTCCATAGAGAAGAGGCGCGTTAGCTGTGGTGGGTATACGCGTGCAAGATGTCGAAAAATAGTAATTTGTTAAAGGTGGCCACTACAAGCTAGTTTTGATTACAATTGGAAGCAGTGAACCGTTTCTATGGTTACAAGTGACCTATATAATTTCTCTTAATATTGCTGTTCCTTTCTAGCTTGACACGTTTCAGGTTGTAAGCCTGTAAAAGCACCTCCGAAAATAATGAAAAGCACTTCATCTTTGACAGTCCACAATTGCTCCTTCTGTGAAGATTACTTTGTACATAGTGTTCGTATTTGCTGTGTCAGTTCTTCACTATTACTTTTCAGCTATGTCGCCTGAGTGAAGTAACTATTCTGCATACTCTTTTGTTGTGACGTGACTTATTTCACCTGGAAATGTCCAAATACTGGACCCCTTCTTCATTTTAAGCATGTGTCATCTGATATCGTAAAAACGGTTTTATGCAGTGCGATCCATTCCTACGCGATTGTGATTGAAAGCTACTTGTTGGGACCACCTACCATAGGGTATGGGTGTGTTTCTCAAACTCTTGTTATTTTCCACATAAACCTACCATTGTCATCTCGCCTACTCCTAGGATTACACCCGAGCTCAGTTCCTCAAATTCCCTTTGCTTTGAATTGAACCAGATATAATAATAATAATAAAAAACACTTCTGGGCTTCTTGCAGTCGTGTGCGTGATTTTTGCTTTTGACGTCTTCATGCTATATAGCTAAGTGTATATGCATGCATATTATAAATTTGTACACAATAGATGCACAATACTCAAAAAAATAAGAGAGCACAATATATCAGAAGATAATCAGTGAACTTTCTGGTGACATCATTTAACCTTTGTTATGGACATGCGCTAACCAAAACAAATCATTATGACAATAATTCGTGAACAAATAAATTTATTGGTTTTTGGTGATCTCTTACGAATATCATGAGGCTTTCAGAGCACAACGGAATTAAGTCTTCAGAAAGCTGAGAAAGTGAGAAACCTGTTTGTAGGTACTTTTATGTACTCCCATGCGCAAAAAAATTGCGTGTATACTGTAACTCAAGATTTTTCGCATTTATTCTATTTTCCTTACGTTTATGGGTAAAATTCAGTTATTAGTATGTGGAGATAATAGAAAGCAATCTATCTAAGGAGATATTTCCAAAAAATGTAATAAAATAATAAAAAATATAAGCCAAAAAGAAAATTATGCTCGGTTTTGTGTATACTGCCAACGATGATTTCTAGGGATTTTTTCAGTAGCAGATCACAATTGCGGAGGGAATTCAGTAGGGGAGTCGAGGTGTTGGATCAAGGAACTGGATAATGGACTAAAATGTTGCATTTATTGGTTAAAACCTAGTGTGTAGATTGCCTGCCAAATATAAATTAGTTTCTGTAAGTAAGATGTCGTACGAAAATATAGAATTAAACAGAAAAACTCTTTTCTTAAGGTTCGAAGTGATACGGACCATGGTTATGAAGATTATTTCTTTAAAAAAAGAACCAAACACAAAGTAGCCTCCGTGGTTCAGTGGATAGAGTGGCGGAGTCGTAGTTATTTTATAATTTTTACACCACATCGAATCCCATCCCATCCCATCCTTTTTTTTACGAAACATTATAGGAAGTGTATACTTTTGATGTTAATAAGAACCGAAACAATATAATAAGGAAATAATTTACTGGTAGTATCCTTTAATCGACGTATTTATTCAGTATTAGAATACGTGTACTATTGGAAACAGTTATTGTTTTCAGTTTGTAGTCTTGTATGTTACTTCCCGTTCTTGAACAGCAGACAACTCACTTCGGGTTTGTGTGTCAGGAAGAACATACGCGACCTTGACAATCTGTCCAGTCTTACCCCTTGTTACATCGACCTGATGTTAAATGATCGTTTATGTTTGTGTGTGTGTGCTTGTTTTTTGCTTTTTTGAGTATTGACTTTCTTTTTTTTTCATATCCACAAGTGCAAGAATGCTTTCTTTGAACGTAACTAAATTATACAGATCTATGTATGCCGAACACGAATATTTCCAAATATAGAATGAATATGAACGATAATCATACCATATTTCTACATTATATAGTAGCGTGAAAAACTGATATTAAAATGATATAACAAACAGGCATAAGCTTTTTTTCTAGCATGCTAACACATTATACGTAACTCATTAAATTTTGGGGATTACAAATTATCACCTTACGTGTCGTTGTATTCCTATTCTTTTTCACGTTCAAGAGACGAAAGAAGAAATTGTAGTAATAGTGATAAAAATCGAATTCGAGATTTCAATGAATTCAAGTTTCACGCCCCCACATATCGAAAAAGTGATTTTGATGTCTGTCCATCTGTTCGTTTGTTGGTTCGTCACGCTTTTACATGCATTTAAATAGAGGCCATACTGTTGGACGTATCTGGACCTAAGTCTAGACATGAAGTTTTTATAACTTTATCGTTTCGTATTGTATATTCTCGGACACCTAAAAATAAGGATAGTTTACTGAAGGATGAAAATTTAAAATAATTAAATCGTTTCAAAAATAGCTGTAAAGATTTTGCTTATTTTTTTTGGCAAATATAGTTTGAATCATTGCTCTGAAAAAAGTACATAAGGTGTAATTTACTGTATGGGATGCGTTTTTTCGAGCAATTTTCTCAATCGCATTTCATAAATAATTGTATCATTAATAACCTAACAATATGACACAACTCGTTCGTCCTGTAAACATTCAGTAGAGATAGTTTACTCTTCTCCGACGATTTTCCCATTAACGCCTGACGCAATTTTGTTCATATTTCATAAATGAATGTCACATAAATAACCTAACGATATGGTATAATTCCATCATCCTAAAAAGCTAGAAGTGGTATATTACTTTTCGGGGCAATTTTTACCCTACGATTTTGTCGAGAATGACTCTGGCAATTTTGTTCGTATTTCATAAATAGCATAACTCGTTTGTCCTGAAAAGATACACAAGGGATATTTTACTCTTGGAGATGACTTTTTTGACGATTTCTAAGAAAGTACTCAGACGCTTTTGCTCATAGTTCACACAATTATTTCCTTAATAATTCTAATATATGGCATAAGTTATTTCTAACAGGAATATGACCAATGGGTACTTTACTTTTGGACATAAGTTGCTTCGAACAAAGTTTTCCAAAAACACATTATTTTATTCGCATTTCCCAAATAAATGTTTCAGTAATAGCTGCAGCCTAAGACGAGTCGGTTTAAGAAATTCGAGTGAGAAAATTCAGTGCGTTTCATCCGTACCCATTCTTAAATATATTTTTAAATGTTACACCTAATCACAATTTTCCTAACAAAATCGAAACTTCTATTTAAATGTGCCTTGTTGTTGCCAAATGGTTCAAGTCCATTGGTTCTGGATTTGATTCCCGGTGAGAGCTAGTGTATTTTTATCCAACGTTAAGGTATAGGTAATAAGTAGATGCAAAGAGAAAAGTGTTTAAACAAGCCTAACCAACCTAATAAATAATACAAAGAAATAATACAATATTACGAAATTATAGAACAAACGTTGTTAATATTAGATATTTGCGTGTGAGATTGTCCAACCGATGACTGTCAACTCCAAAGGTAAGAAAGTGAAACATCCAATACCAGGTTAATCAGTGGTCTCTAGGTAAAGCTATCCTACTAGGAAGTGATTGAGATACCAAAAAATGTTCTAATCGCTGGGAGACATGTTAGGAGAATACATTGGGTGAGAGACTTTAACTCATGAATAGTCTGCACGTTCGTTGGTGTATTGAAGTGCATAGGTGGTGTGCGTTTAGCACATCGGGTTCCTTTGTTGTTAGTCCCAGATTTCTAGACCGGATGCAGTTATTCCCGGTAGAAAATACAAGAAAATATACATTTCTATTACTATTAAAGTAAATAATTACAGTCATTCTCTGAATGTGATACTTGTTTGTTTAACTGTATACAGAGAACTGATCCGTGGAAGAATCGTTCATAATAATAAATAAAATAAACTCGACAAATATTCTTGTAAATAATAGGTAAAAGTTTGCGTCACAATGTTCATTTTGCTCGGCACGCCAGTGTGCCACATTATCCGGTTGTGGCACATTGGAATATAAGGTATGGCTTTCTAATTTTTCCCAACTATTTTAACTGCTTCAATTGAAATGAATTTATAATAATAAGAGAGTGAATTTAGTCTTCTTACCCTTCAATTTAGAAATAAGGTCCGCTAGAATTGTATATATAAAAAATAATAATACTCAGAATTTTATAGAGTAGTTTGTTTTATTCGAAATGACATACTTCCTGCAACTGTTTGGGTTGGAATTATTTGAAATCAAGTCTTTATGTTTTACGACCCACGGTTATACCGGCTAGGCTAAAGGACACGGTGATGATGAGAAATGAATGCAATGGTGGAATGAAGAAAGTGGGAGAAAACGGGAGAACCCCGAGAAAATCCATGCATATGGTGTTTCTCCACCACAAAATTCACTTGGTGCAAGCTGGGGTCGAACCAAGGATCCCATGCACCAAAGGTGAACGCTTTATCACTGAGCCACCGCGGCCCGTCTGAAATTATTTATAGGAGAGAGTGACTACTTATATGAAAACTTGACATCAAACACATTTGTTTAAAAATACCAGCTTTTTGTGAAATATTGCTTAATATTCAGGAAAACCTAAGTCAATAAAATAATAATAATAATAATAACTATTATTATTATTATTATTATTATTATTATTATCTTAAATTAAAAACTCTCTGGACCTAGTGCATTGGCACAATTCCACGAATTAAAAAGAATGTGTTTACTTCTCATGTAAGTGTAGAAGGACTTAATCCCTGTTGCTTTCAGTATAAAAAGAAAGTGTCCAACTGTCAAATGATATGCTACATAAAATGCCCTATGCAACATAATGTAGTATAGAGTCATCATTCCAGGTTGTCTAAAGAACACTTTCGTTTTAGCAAGAAAGGAAGAAAATAGAAAATACTGAGTTTTAACCTAGTAGAAAGTTTGCAGATTTAAGGGAAAATGCACAGAGTTGTTGGATATAAAATGTAGTTCGGATTAATGGAGTAAGACACCGTAAATATTTTATTGTTTGAAATATACTGGGAGTGACCAAGCCATTACATATGGAAACATCGAAAGAGATACGTTAATGGTGTTAGTTGCAAACTTTTTAGAAAGGAAAAAGTTAAGGAAATCTCTAAAACTCTGATATCACAGATCCAAATTGACTGACTGTTAAGTAAAACTGCTAAACCTGAGTAAAGCAAAAAAAAAAAAAAAAGTATTAATGACCTGTGTTACAGTTTCGGACATATCATTCTCATATCAAAACTACGATAGAAGTAAATTATGAATAAAGGTGAATTCGCAGTTCTGGAATACCCACAAATGATTTTGCTAGATGTAACTTTTCGGAAATCTTTTTTATAAGGCTTTAGATTTATTAGTTTCTTTTTCTTTTGTTTATTAGCTTCTCCATGCCGTGAACGTCGCCAACTCCTAGTGGCCCACTTGCTGGTAAATGGCGATCGTAGATATAGCGACGCGTCGAAGGATTGCCGCTAGCGTGCCACTAGTGGCAGGGATTCGTCGACTCGAAGCAGATATCTAGAATCGGGGGTATTGAAGTTACCACCACGGAAGAACGAGGACTTCATTTTGGTCCGCGCTTGTTTGAGTTGTCACGGAGAATCGTAAAGAGACCAACATGAACTATCGCCAGTCATGTGCATGCGGTTATTATTATATATTATTTTTTTCTGGCGAATTGTTATTATAAGGACAATCCTTGAGCTCCGGGGGTGAAGAGTAACTCCTGCCTTTACATCATGAAGTGAAAAATCTTGAGGTGGGTGCGTATAATTGTATGAATTTAGTTGGCAACTGTCACCGATCACTAGCAAGTGAATATGGGAGAACTATGAAAAAAGTAAATAGACGTTTGCCATTTTGTTATAAAATTACATGACGAGTGCATTAGATTTGATTCCGAACAGTCTTCAAATATACACGGTTAAAGGAGCACTCTGATTAGAAATATTAAAAAGACTTCAACGATTTATCACTACAAGTTGTGTCTTCATAATCGCCTCCGTGACGAATTCGGAAGAACACGTAATTAGTAACCCTAAGGTTGTTGGTTCACGCCCAGCTCAGGGCACTTTCGTTTTATTTTTTAAAAATGTTTTTATACTCATCTTGATGCAAAGAAATTACGCATATATGCGATTTAACGTATTTTAGGGAAATAATTTACTGGTTCGTTGGCGTTCCGTCGCTTCTCTGCCGGTGGTGGTATAATTTTCAAAACGGAAGTGGCACCAATTTTTGGCTGCGGGACCGCCAATTTTTGGGGACATGTCAGTAGTTGCCTATCGGTGGTGCACCGACGCTTACGGCATGGGATTGTCCCCTCACGAGTGAGGCAGATTGTAATCGACCAAGAGTGTTTTGGAAAAATGGGAAACATCTTCCGACTTCGACTTCTGAATAATCCGTTTAGGATAAAGTCGAATCAAGGCTGCGCCACAGGAAGGTAGAACAAGTGAGGCAATCGTTCCAAGCACTACGCTCGACAGCTTCCGTCTCATTCAAGACTTAGACTTTTCAGGAAAAGTAACAAGTTTATTACTTGTAATTTATTCTTTGAGTCAAAGTATTTTGCAATAAACCATCGTTTTGTAAGATATTTTTACGATTGTATACTATTAATTTCGAAAATTGTACTCATAATATAATTTCCCGTCATGGATTTGAAAAAATCAAAGTTGGAACAAAGAAAGATCTCCGATCCACATGTCTCTTCATGTTTGATATGGAAGTCTCATCTTCATTATTGACCCTTAATTTATTTTAGTCCAAGGCAACGCGAATCGACGGGATGGCTCTAAGTGAAAACATTCATTTAGATGGTTCAGTAATCAGGAAATTCCTGCTGTTATTTCACGAAACACAACAGATTTTGAGGGGAAAATCTTTTTGCTTACCAGGGGGAGGGAGTAAATCATCTGCTTACGTTTGCTTAACTAGGAAGAAGGTAAGGGCGCCGATCTTGGGGGGCCGGGCCCGCTCAAAGCTCATGTAGGCCTCCTTTGTATTTATGAATATACAATATTTGGCATAATTTGAGTGTACTTTGTCTTAAAATCCTCATATATATATATATATATATATATATATATATATATATATATATATATATATATATCTTCTGCATTTGAATGCTCCCCCCCAAATTTACAGAGAAATTGGCGTCCTTGGAAGATCTAGTGAAATGAATAAAAATGTGATAACGTAATACTTGAACAACTCTATCTAATGGAGGAAAGTAAATTAGTATTCAACACTTCTTTCAGTTTTAAGCATTTCAAAGACTCTCGTAATTTAGTAGCGTCCCGGATTTGTATTTTTGAAGTGCGGGAACTTTATCTATACCTTAACGTGGGAATCGGTTTCGGACCATGCACTTAATCCGCTTTGCCATAAGAGGCACAAGGAGTTTTTCTTTCGATTTCCTTAGGAATATTGCGAATGGTATAACTTTTAAAACTATGTTTAAAAAAGAATACATATCGACATAATAAGATGATAATCTGATACCTAGGAAATATATTGAATTGTTTTTAATTTGTTCTCACGCTACCAAAACAGTACTTATGCTTTTTTTATTCCAGCCTTTTAATATAAGCATTTCAGACTATTGTCTGTTCTAGGACGATACAATTCTAATTCATATATATGCTAGCTTTGGAAATACAGTAGAGTTTCGCTTATCCGACATAAACAGGCAGGCAGTACGCTGGATAATATGGATGTGTTAAGAAAAGACCTATTAAAAGTAAAACTTATGATATAATTTTACATATTACGCATCTAATAATAATGTTTTATAACAAACAACTGCACTGCACTGAATCAGGGAGCTGTCTCTCTCCGAAGCTCAAGCACTTTTTAATAAACTTGCCTTTACCCTTTTGAGGTTCTTTTATATCACTAGTAGTCAGCAGAGCCGTAGCTAGAGATTTCGGCGCCCGGGGCGAAGTAGAATTCGGCGCCCCTCTACACTCACATTACCAAGCTCTCTTTTAACATGTAAGAGAAGCAACTTTTGTTGTTATGCTAAATTTTCATCAAGCTTCTTGACAGACCATTGAAACAGCCAAAAGCGATCATTATGTATCCTTTTACAAATAAGAGCTGCTTTCAAGATGCTTATTTTGTACTTTCTATTTAACTTGACAAAACTACTTTTGATTGTATACAAATTCATTTGCAGAACAGTTATGGAAAGAACATAAAGCCAATTTTCCTACGCCAGGGAAACCTGTTAGACATTTATTTGGTGGACGCGTGTGGTGGCGTTGGAAATATCCGGTTTTCCTGAGCATAGCAGTAATGTCAGAAATCGAGCCAAGGCCTGGAGGCCCCAGAAACTGCCAGGTCTTGGGCTCGGGTTTTTTCTATTCGACTATTAAACATGGAGTTCTTGGACGCAAATGAGGGCGTTGGGAAGATCTTTGTCCCCAGCACATCGGTTGTCAGAAATTGAATCAGGCACTCAAGGCCCCAGAAATGGGGTCCTGAAGCTTTTGCCTTGGGTCTCTTCTATTCATCTATTAAACATGAAGTTGTTGAAAGGAGTAAGTAGCATTGGAAAGGTCTTGGTCCCTTGAGTATAGTGGTGATATCAGAAATCTAATCCGAACCCCGAATTCATAAAGATAGGATCCTGAAATTTTGCGGTCACGTTCATTCTATTCGACTAAAAACCGTGGGATTCTTGGACGCGAGTGGATTTCGTTAGCGAATGGAAAGGTCTAGATTTCATTAGCACATTGGTGATGTCAAAAATGGAACCCGAAGCCTGAAAAATGAAGGTCCGAAATTTTAGGTTCGAGTCCATTCTATTTGCCTATTAAACATGGAGTTGTTGGACGAGGATAGTAGCGTTGAAAAGGTTTTGGTCCCTTGAACACAGTCTAACATCAAAAATCGGGTCCTGGTCTCAAAGCTTCAGACCGAAATTTTGGATTCGGGTCCATTCTATTTGCCTATTAAATGTAGAGTTGTTGGACGAGAATGGTAAAGTAGGAAAGGTCTGGGTCTTCTGAGCACTGCGGTGATGTCAGAAACAGGGGATCGGACCCTGAAGCCTCAGAAATGGGGTCCTAAAATCTTTGTCTCGGGTTCCTTTTATTTGCCTATTAAACATGGAGTTGTAGGATGAAAGTGGTGGCGTTGGAAGTCTTTGTCACTTGAACACAACCTTGATCAGAAATTGGTTCCGGGCACCCATTTTTTATTTGTGTCGTAAACCTTTTTCTAATTTGATCTCAATACCTGATTGTGCAAGATAAAACCATCTTAATAGCTGAATTGATGGTTTCATCTCTCGCAATCAAGTATTGAGATTGAACCGTTGCAAAGGTTTACAACACAACCCAAACTTCGAGACCCGGACCTGATCTCTGATATCACCGCACTGCGGTGGCTCAGTGGTAGAGCGTTCACCGCCGGTGCTTGGGGTCGCGGGTTCTATTCCAGCCCCCACCAAGTGAACTTTGTGGTGGACAAACACCGTGTGCGTGGGTTTTCTCGGGGTTCTCCTATCTCCTCTCACTTTTTCATTCCACCATTTCATTCATTACTCATCATCACCGTCTCCTTTGGCCTAACCGGCATAACCGTGGGACGTAAAACTCAAAGATTTCATTTTCCTCTAATTTTCATATCTTCATTTTCACCATTGTGATTAACAGGCTTGGGTACAAAGGCGTGATTAACTAAGCAAATTCATCACCATCAAAACACATTTTTAGAGTTTGACCGTTTGACTTTGAAAATGTTCCTGCGTAATCTATAAGACATTACTCGGCACCTTGATATCACATCGTCATTAATAAATCATATATAATTACTTACTTTAATAAGTGAATAATTTGTGACTGTTATTGGAACGTTTAAGTTGCGAGCGGAGCGAGCAAGAAAATTTTTAACAATTCCATTTCTTTGCTAACCGACAATATTGATTTAATAGGGCGTCAGAACTGTTACGGGGCGCCTCATCGTTTATTCATTTTCAACACTTTTCCTTTCTTCTCGCAAGTTCGGCGCCCCTTGCTATCAGCGCCCGGGGCAAGCGCCCTGCTGGCCCTTCTCTAGCTACGGCTCTGGTAGTCACTGTCCAAACTTTGGGCAATGTACTGTTGTCTTGTTATAATTGTAAGAACATACCATAATGCCATTATACCAGGTGCAGTGGCGTATTTAGGGAGGTGGCTTCCGGGCTTAAGCCCCCACGAAGTCTTACTTAGTATAGTAAAGTAAATGAAATATCTTGCAGAATTTTCACATTTCCAGGCAAAGCCCCCCCGAAAGTTAGCAAAGCCCCTCCCGAAACAAAATCGTAAATACGCCACTGATCATTAGAATTACGTGCTTACGAGGATTCGTGTTGGCCCCCCTCCGAATAGAAAACCTGGATACGTGTCTGCACTGAATGATAGACGTATGAGTCAAGGTGTAGACGGGCGCGCTGGGCGATAGACTCCAGAGCATGAAAAATAGATTAAGACCACAACTTGCAGATCTTCTTGCCGATTGGTGCTATTTGCAATGATATATCGGATCATACGGTATGTGGAACAAAGGATGGTCGGATAAGCGAGACCATGGTGTATTGGTGTTTCACGCACCTAAACCTGTAAAATGTTTGTCTAAACAATTATCTTTCACTCCCTAGCTAAATTTGTGGGTATGATCACACACCTTGCCTCATAAAGTATAGTCTTATAAAGAAAAAAAAATATTTTTTAAAGCTAAAACCTAAAGAAAAGCCAACTTCAATTTTTTTTTTTAATAATGGCAAACTAGTCCACTTCATCACGATAAATCACGTTTGGTACTAAGATGTCTTTTTCTGTCCGTATATATCCTTCACACTTCGTTGGAGACAAAGTTGTTTTTCCCCAAAGAAAACAGGATGAGAGAAACTATACAACAGCATGAACAGAAAACAATAGCTATTAACAATAGTTCTCTAATCCTGGATAAATACGTCATTACAGGAAAATATCAGTAAGTTGTCCTTATTATATTGCTTCGGTTCTTATAAACATGAAAATTATAATGTTTTGTAAAAAAAAAATGGGATGGGATGGGATTCGATGTGGTGTCAAAATAATAAAATAACTACGACTCCGCCACTCTACCCACTGAACCACGGAGGCTACGTGGTGTCAGCTTCTTTTTTAAAAGAAATAATCTTCATAACAATGGTCCGTATCACTTCGAACCTTAAGAAAAGAGTTTTTCTGTTTAATTCTATATTTTCGTACGACATCTTAGTTACAGAAACTAATTTATATTTGGCAGGCAATCTACACACTAGGTTTTAACCAATAAATGCAACGTTTTAGTCCATTATCCAGTTCCTTGATCCAACACCTCGACTCCCCTACTGAATTCCCTCTGCAATTGTGATCTACTACTGAAAAATCCCTAGAAACCATCGTTGCCAGTATACACAAAACCGAGCATAATTTTGTTTTTTGCTTATATTTTTATTTTTTATTATATTTTTTTTGAAATATCTCCTTAGATGGATTGCCTTCTATTATCTCCACATACTAATAACTGAATTTTACCCATAAACGTAAGGAAAATGGAATAAATGCGAAAAATCTTGAGTTACAGTATACGCGCAATTTTTTTTTTTTGCGCATGGGAGTACATGGTTAGAACCAAAACTTTTTTATTCAAAAGGCATTTACAATATCTTCATATAAATCTATAAACAATAAAAGGAACTTCAATTAAATATCTCAAACATGAATTGCATCTAAAAGGAACAAAAACCAAAGTACTTGATTCTTTTGTGCTCTGAATGCACCATATATGACATACAACAAATACTCAAAATATTTATATGAAAAAACCTATATCGATATCTATATGGACAATTACATAGAGTTCTGTATGTAGTAAATGATAGCCTGTGATATATATTTAGAATTTCACTCTCCTAAGAGTAGTGCGAATAAAATAAAGCCGTCTAACATGTTAAAGCTAGCTAAAGCAACAGCAGGATAGAATATGCATATCATGTAATGCTTCTGAACATTTATTTCACATTATATTTTTTCTCATCGTCTTACTTAGCCGACGGGATAGAAGCATAGAGGGATAATACTAAAAATGCAATACAATCAAATAAAATAATGTCATTTAAAAGGTCAAACTTCGAAGATTCAAAATAACATTTACATAGATTTCGATAGACTAATTTTTTATTTCTATTTTTATTTTACAATCCAAACATATTTCACATAAAACGTTCAATTTTTATGGCCTCATCATTATCATCACCACTACCAAGTTGTAATTAATGTACAATAATATATTTTGCTATGAAGCCAAGAGTGCGAATCTGTTACACGTTATTGTTTTGTCAATAAGCGTATTGTTTTACTCTGCGACTAGTTTAAATCAATTTCAGTCTATAAAGTTAGTACAATGTAAAACTTTACAATTACTGTTTCTACTAATACAGACAACTCCTTCTTAAAACACGAAGATTTACTTTTCACATTCCAAATAATCACACAGCTACATTTGCTGTCCTTTTGTGAATAATTATTTATATCTTCACTAAGCCTCTCTCTCTCTCGGAGTTAACGATGGGCGTGAGTTTTCTACACGGATACTCATTGTCACAGAGTAGAGGACACCGCATCCAATCTTCTTCCAACTTTCTTTTAAAGTACTCTTTTGAAAACTGCTGTCACGCATGTTATTGAGATACATGCAATACTGTCCATGGTATCCATTCCGAAATTCCCCACTGCCTGAAAGGAATGAAAAAGATATAATTCACATTTTGAGTACAAAAGTAATATGATACATAGAATTTCATATTTTCAACAAATTAAGTATTAGAAAATTGAATTTACTTTGCATTACATCACTTGAGATTCATAAGCAAATGTACTTAGGCATCTCTTGGCCCATATCATGTTTATTCTACTACTACATTGCTCACTAAAACGTTTCTATAGGAGGAAATGGGAGTACCCCGATAAAACCCACGGGAAACGGATTGGTTCATCCCACGACAAGGTTCCCCGACCAAGTAACCTTGTCGTGGAGAACATCGTTTCCGTGGGTTTTATCGGGGTACTCCCATTTCCTCCTATAGAAACGTTTTAGTGAGCTGTATAGTAGTAGAAAATACACTGATAAAGGGCCAAGAGAAGACCTAAAATAATTTGCTGTTATGAATCTCAAGTCCTAAGATGCAACAGAGGCATTTTTTCACTATCAGGTAGTTCAAAAGCCTATCAGGTGAGCCTTTTGCACAAAATATGGTGTGAGTATCTCCAATCTCAGATTAAATGAGTCTCAGCGAGTAAGGCTTAACATCATTCGTTAGGCGACGGTTGAAGCAAGTATATGGAAAACGAATCGAAATTCTCGCATTGAGACGTAAGATATGTCGTGAAAATATGTGCGCTTTCGGCAAAGCTGCATTATATCTTACGATTTTATGCGATAAAGATGAAAATGCTGCGAAGGCCTGCAAAGAAATTAGTGTTGTTTATGAACAAGATACGTTGAAAAACAGCAAAAACACAATTCAGTCTCTTTCGTTCCAGAAATTTTGATGTCCAGAATTAAATTCGCTGTGAGCGACCAAGCACAGAAGTAGTGGACTATATTATGGGAAAAGTCCAGAAATATGATCGGCACTAATCACATTGCCAATCACCTAATGTCCATCATCAAATAGTATTAAGTCATTTGCATAACGCTAGGTAGAAAAAAAGAGCACGACACTTTAGTGGCATATGAGCTGACTCAAAGAATTATACAGGATTAAATTTTATCTGAAAATCTTATTGAAACGTAACGTACTCGAGCCATTTTTGATACAGTTGATCACAAGTGATGAAAAGCAGATAACCTACAACATCAATATACGGGAAAGATTGAAGTCGAAGAGACCAGAAGTTCTACAATCTCTGGCAAAGCTTACACATAACCACGGTAGATTAAGCTGTGCGTTTGGTGGAATTGAAAGAGTATCTTGCACCACGAACTGATGATGTCGGGCAGAACGACAGACTCGGACCTGAATTGTCGACACTTAATGCGAGTGTGCCTAGGAATTGAAATTAAACGGCTGCAACTTATCAACAGCAAGAGTGTGGTAAACCAGTCTAACATCATTAGTGCGCTTACATACTTGACCTGTCAGAAACTAAGAGAACTCGGTTCAGAATAGATGACCATACGAGCAGAGACAACCTGCAAACTGCGTACTATAAGCTTGCATTCGAAATTGGTAAGCTTGCATCCGGCTTGGTTGGACAGCGTGCAAGCATACCACAAACTGGATTCCAGTAACAAAGTTAAATGGGTGCAACCTTGCATTCAGTGTTCCATTCAAGCTTGACTCAAGGGTTTTACGCTGGTAGCAAGCCAATAAGCTAATGAACTACCAGTGATGCTACGACGCTTTGCGAATCATCTAAAATATTGCATGCAAGTACAACAAAAGGCAAACTGTATGAAAGCACGTGTTAATACAGCAAGCGTAGAAAGCCTAAAGCCACACACGCACCAAATGACCGAAAGCTTTCTTGCTACCATATAGCACGGACATAGCACTGTTAGACTATTGTTTGTTTCGATGTCTGGGAAACTCCTTGAGCAGTGTAACTTAAGATTTAAAAAGAAATCTGTTGAGACCGTGTGTCACAATTTTTGACCATAAACTACAGAAGGTCTTTAGCAACGGGATTATGGTGTTGCCGAAGAAATGACATAAGCCATTGACTAAACTGGTGCAAATATGGTTTATACTATTTTCTAATCACAACTAACATACTCTCAATTCTACCCTACAAAGCCTCGATATTTTTAGACTACCTGACACTTGCAATCAACTTCCTTTAGCTGTATACGTACTAACATGTTTTGAGTTCGGTGTCTACAGCTGCTGCGTACACATTTTGCTCAGTAATGCATACCAACTGGATTACGTTATAACCCGACTGGGTTCGTTTCTCGTCCGTTTCTGTTCGGCAAGCCATTTTTATGACCGGCCGGGTTCAGTTTACCAACTTCAGGGTGTCAATTCTACGTCTTGAAGGGGTCTTAGTGGTTAGAACAAAAAAGTACTTCACTCTGCAGGTGGTAGTGCTTAGAGTAAAAACCATGCAAGCCTCCTAATTAAATCACAAACCAAAACAAATCCAAGCTAAGTTTGCGCTCGCGCGTACCCACCATCCTTGGCACGCCATTCTTTATACTTGCATAGTGTACACAAATACCTGTACATAATACCAACAATTCCTCTAATGATTCATGCAAGAAACTCGGAAAAGATAACTAGAAACAAAACAAATACATAAGATAAATTTTATTTGATCAAAAGTAATTCACATACTACATTTACTTACGTGCACCCTTTTTAAATATATTTCTATTGATAAACTTGTTTCGATTTATTTTTAAAACCTTTTAGCCCATATTGATATATGTATATTAAAAAATATAAAAATGACGAAAGATTAATTGAAAATGCTATAATATATTATTGCTGGCTTATTTTAAGATTGGTGATATACTACCACTTAGCACACCTTGGTTCAGTGAATACATCACTGCACTAACTTCAATTACAGGGGATTCAGGGGGAACTTGGAGTAATTCTGTTTAGAAGGATTTCTTGCAGCTTTGTCTTCTTAATGCGGCGATTACGAATTCATCCCTACTTGCGGATTATGTTGTCTCACGCTTCCTCTTTGCAGGATTTACTGTGAAATTACCTGTAATCCAATAAATTCAGATTAACTCCAACATGCTTGTGTTTCTGCGAATGTTTTACTATACTTTCATTAATATTAGGGTTATTTAACAGTTACTAAAGAGATTAGTTATGTTAAATGACCGTATTGGTACATAATGAACATTCAGAATGTATAATCACATATATTGTTCACACTCAATTTTTTTTTGTTTACTCATTCATTATACGCTGGCATTACAATTGATATTCACGATAAGCGTTCTTTTGGTTTCGAACTAAATTGTATTATTTCCCATACATACGTTAGTTCTCACTAAAATTTTCCCAGACAACATGCTTGCTTGCCGCAAGCTTGCCTGTTGCTTTTATTTTATTTCGCTTTGGCTTATACACAAAAGCTTATTTCTGTTTAGCGCAAGCTGTAGTGCGGAAAACCTATGCTTAACTTGCGAGACTCTTTTCTTTAGATTGAAGTTAAAAGACAGCGGGCGTTCGATTTTCAGTTTGTTCTCAAAAACCACGTGGCGCTGATCTCTTAACTTTCGGCGACAAGATAGTATTCAGCGTTGTTAGCGTCTTTTTAGCATTCTCGTTGAATAAAGAACAAACTTAATTATTTTTTTAAAATCGTGCCGTCTTGAGTTCTGAACCACCCCCCTCGAAATCCGGACTTTTTTCTCAATTTAGTCTAATTTTAGGTACAAAGTTTAGTATAATTTAGCCTGAAATTGTGTTTGGATCCCCCCCCCCCCGCGAATCGCTTCGGACTCCTCCCGAAATAAATTTTTGCGTGCGTCTCTGCGCATAGCACTCAGAGCGGATTAAACCTTTTGGGACCCCGGAGCCGACTATTTCAAGGGGCCTTATGTTACGAATAATTCCAGCGCATAACTTCTCTTTGCTGTCTTCCACAGCCTCATAAGCTTATCGAAATACCGAGGAGTATGCTGTGCTCCAAGTTTACAATAATTAGTTTAAGTACATTCATTATTAACAGTTAAATGCCTAAATACTTCAGTGTAACACATAAATGCCGAATACGAACCAAATGGTCAACAGTCCCTGTAAAAACACTAATGGAGTAAAAGGAGAAAAATCAAATACAAATAGTAAACCTGTACAAGTTTACCCTGTGAGAAAAGTTCCTGGTGTACAAGGTTACCCTGTGAGAATTGATTTCTATACAGCTCTCCATAATGACGTAGCAGTTGAAAACGAGGCAAGGTGTGAAGGGTTATAATAAATATCGGCCAGCTTCTTCATATTTTATAATCACGTCAACTGTTGACAACTTTACGTTTACGTGGTAGCTCCTCTTCTTCCTCCTCTTTTTCTTCCTGTTTTGGATCAGCAACAGCGGCAGATGATGATGTCAGCTTACGAATATATTCTATACGCTGTGGGTTACCTATATACTCTAAAGGTATATTAGATTTTGCTAACAGTACAGCAAAGGGTTCCCAACCTGCGGAAGGAATATTTTTCTTGCGACACCTGACAAAATCTGCTATTAGATCTACTATATTAGCACCAGGAATTAATTTATTATAAATATTAACATTACCATTGTCATCCCAATGAATGTTGGAATTTTGTTTTAATTTACATAATAAAGGTCTTGCTTTACGCAGACAATTTTCGGGGAGAGTAGATAGTATTTCATCGTCCTCCTCCTCCTCGTCCTCCTCCTCCTTAATACCAACACTAGTTGATGTTGTTGCAGTAGGTTTTTGCACAATGTGTAAATATTTTTGTAACACCTCTTTATAGCGTATCCATTTTTCTTCAACACTCATATTTTTATTATTTAAAATATTTTTCATCTCATCATCTAAACTAGATATAGGTTGACATTGGTGCAATTAAAATGCTTTTGTGCATGCTGCATAATTATTTAATTAAACTAGATAGTATACCTCCAATAATAGGTGCAAGCAAAGCAGTAAGAAACCCACCTTTTTGTACAATTATTCGTTTTTTCTTTTGTTTTAATGATGGACCTGTTTTCACTGAATACCTCAATTCCTTTCTATATCTTTTTAATCTATTTTTCTCTTTTTTGTTTAACGGAACATTTCCTTGTAATACGTTATAGGAACATTCACAAATAGAGCGAATTAATTCGGTATCAGCATTTCGTAAAATTGCTTGGCGTACTTTGGGTTTTGCCTTTGCTAAAAGTTTTAGTAAATGCGCACTCTCTTTGCTAATCATTTTTTGTAGCTATTATACTAAAATTGAGTTTTAAAATATAACAGTTATTGAGATTATTTTTTTACTGGTACATAAACATAATTGTAAGAATCTGAGGGGAAAATTTTTGTTCGAATACGATGTTCGTCGGGAGTGCCCTGTTTTAAATCAAAAACCAAATAACTATGAGGATCTCGTGTTGCGTCCTGATAGGCCTCCTGCACAAACTTTTTGTTACAGGATATAATTGGCGTGCTAGATAATTAATTTGAGTCTGGTCTCTGGGGTTTTTAAAACATATTATATAATGGCAATTTAATGATATGTCTCGCATACCTTTAGCTTGGTGAAAAATATTTTGCGTTATAAAAATAACACTTAAATTTCGGTGGTGGCTACCTTTAGTAAAAAAGTCAACAATTAGTGTATCACATTCTCGCAATAATTACAAGATGTGGGCCCGCTTGTGCTGAAAAATCATCTATTTTGGGGAGCCCTTCTTTAAATGTACAACCTGAGGATAGAGTTTCATACAGAGGTTGCCACTCACCATAACACCATACTATATTTTTCCATTTTTTGGCATAATGTTTTAAAAACTCTTTTAAAAAATATGATTTACCACATCCAGTGGGGCCAGCTATAATACAACTAAATGGATGTTGAAACTCCATATTCTGATACACCACAAAATAATTATGAATATAATAACATATTATTATTATTATTACGATTCAAAAATGTGAATACTTTTAGTGCAATACGTTCAGACGGTAGATTGGTAGTAGTAGTAGTACTCTCTTACTTTGTTACATCTTTACATAATTGAGAACAAGTAATTATGACCCGCTGAATGCACGGCAAATAAAGCTGGAGTTTTCGCCATCTATAAACACAGAAATTTACCTGACCATTACTATCGTCATCTGACGAGTGAATAAAACACTGACGAATACCTTTAAGAGTATCTGACAATGATATTTCATAATTTTTACTAATGGAAAATTGTGTAGGAAATGAAGAATTTGTAACAGAATTAAAGTAGTTTTCAATATATGAATAATATGATAGAAAAGTATACCACTCATCAGGTGAAAGACGAATACGATCATAGTAATTATGTAAAGTGATAATAACAGAAAATTCTCCCCCATCATCGTATGCTAGACGAACACATACCTCGATTTCATTGAAATAATAATAACAATGATTTAAAATTTGATTATCCATTTTTTTACTCTCTCTCTCTCTCTCTCTACTTAATTAAAAAACTGTATTTACCCTATTCGTTTTCTTTTATACCCGTAGGTAAGTGTATCAAAATTTTATATTCGTTTGCTTTTACTGGCAGTAACCTGATAGATTTTATGCGTCTGCGGCTTAGTAATCAATTTATAATCTTTAGTACGTACAATTTGTCGACCGAGAGGAACGCTAATAGAAGATGAATTATTTAAAATCATATCTTTCATCTGTTCAAAGTTAACATATTTTAATGTTTTATTATTCAGTGTGATTCCTTTGATTTTACATATTGTTTTTGTTTTACCATTAAGAGTGTTAACAACGGAATAGCCGTAACATTTGAGACCACCAGCACAAAATTCTTCGATATATGCATCTGAACCATATTCTGCCAACTCATTCTTCCATTCCCCAAAATGCACTCCTATTTTTAACTGTGGCTCACCAGGCGATTGAGTGTAGATAATACTGTCGGTATCATAATATAACACACGCTCGCGAAGTAAATCCAAATAACGAAATAACTCGAGGCTAGCGTATGTCGTGGTGTATGCTGCGATTATCACGTTAATATTTTTAGCAGGAGCAATAACGCTCTCATTAACACTCCAGTTGAACACACGGAATTTGTCGCCGATTGGAACACACGATTTAACCTCAATATTCGGATTTGTTAATTTATCGAAATACTCCTCGGGAGTTTTAATGATAGCGATTTGCTCCATGTTTTATCTTTGTGCGAACTTACCCCACAGACTGTTTACTCCTAGCTTTGAAATTCGTTCCTTAGGTTTGTTGCGCATAATCTTTTCCCGGTCTAATTGGATACCCTCTTTCTCATAATACTCCTGTATGAACTGGTCTTTTTGTTCTTCAGTGATGCATCCTGCAGGCCAACCGTTACACTCAGTCTTGATGTTCATAAACAGGTTAATGTATTCCGTGAAAAGACCGCCCTCTTTCTTTTCAGCGTCATACATTACAACCTCATAGCTCCATACCTAGTGTTTTTCTAGCACTCTGTATCCTTTCTCAACAGCTACCCGCACTTCATCTACAACCCATACTCCAGTCAAAGCTCTCTCTTCATCCGAATGCATGCATTCTTCTTCTTCATTAAGAGTGTCCGCGCATGTTCGGCATGAGGGGAATAACTTTTCACCACTCCGATAGAGCAACACCGGGTGGTAGAGATTGTCCGGGGGTAATACCGTGCACTTTATAATTCCCTCAAATCCCGAAATATCAGGACACTGGTCCTCACCCACATAAACTTTCGGATGACCCACAGGATATTTTTTCACCTTACAACAATAAGGATAAAGGGAGATTATATCGGTATAGAAGATACGTTCTCCCTCTTTCGCCTTTTTGTAAAGCTTCATGGCGTCGACTCTGCCGCCATACAGGGCATCCGCGGATGAATTCGGCATTTCTTAGCCATGCTGTAAATTTTTACAAATATATTCACTGTCGGGTGTTCTTTCAGAAACTCGCGCCACCGGCATTCCCACATTTCATGCACTATATACCCCAGCTCTTTTAATCTATTAATTTTGTTTACAGTATTCTCATAACTCATATTAAAAGTAGAGTGTGCATCGTTATATATGGTGTTATCACGACCTGTGGGGTAACACACCCGGCACTCGTGGAATAGACAACCCTGGTACTCCCAAACATGTTCTGCACCATTATAGCGCGCATAACCATCCACTTTATACTCACCTCTCACCACAACTTCTCGTCCGTTACCAGAATGCTGGATTTGGATTTTTAATCGGTCGGCCTCGTACACGAGCCACTGAACGGCGCCAACAGATTGGTTATCACGCCAACTGTACCCACTATGTGGGATAATACCAATGGTGTCTGTTCGCAAGAACTTTATTCTATAAATTAAGTTGCACGCGCTGGCAATACTTATACTTTCTAGGAACGGGTTGACACTAGATATAACCTCAAATTCGTTCATAAATTTTATGCACGCATTGCGCAGCACGTTCGCATCGTTTACACAGTATTTAATAAGCTGTTCTTTTAAAATGAAACCCGTCTCTCCAAGTATTTCCTTTTCCTCATTACACCAACGCAAAAACTTCTCTTTCTGTTTCTTTTTAAGCCCCCCACATCGTAATACTCAATGCCAGGTAAAGCCCCCCTATACTCCTGATTAGCTTTTGTGTTGAATAAATGAGGGAAATGACCCTTCGAGACGGGAAAATCGAATGTGTCGCCTAATTTGGACAATGGCATTGGCAAGAAATTTAGACTATCAATAAATTTTAAATATAAATATTGCATCGCTAAAATTTTGCACTCCCGCATAATTATTCGCGGCGTCCACTCTTTATCAAGCATCATCGCGCGTAAAACAAAATGGCCGTCGTAACCTTTTGCGTTATGAGCTACAACGACTATTATATTTATTTCAGAACGCCTTTGTGCTAAATAATCTAAAAACTGGACAATGCATCTGTCCCCATAAAATACTTGTTCTCTAACGCCGCATACACCACACCGTTCACTCGCATTGTTTTTACAACAGTAGCACACCTGTTGGCTAAGTAACAGGTTGGGCTCATGCTCAAAAATACCACCGGCTACTTCTTTATCCTGGCGGCACTCAATGTCGTAAAACACTAATAGCCATTTCTGTGGAGTACGCGTTCGGCACGGCTGAATGTAACATAAATGCCCTGACGGCATCATATTATTACACCCTGTGCAGAATACTTCCCCACAGACATGTGGATTTCGCCCTTTTTTCACCGCGTATGCTTTACGACATTGAGGACACACTTTCAGAATATCACACAATGAAGCCTTATGGTTTTTGAGGCACTGAGCCCCACAAAAGCATCTATTGCATTCCCGGCAGTATATCACACTTTTTGAAATCGTGCATGGTGGTGTGTTCCGGCATTTATTACATAAAGCTTTACACTTCCCCACGTGCCTGTCTTTATTATGAAATTTCTGTGGCATTCTTCGCAATAGTTAACACATGAAAAGGCTGCTGTTAGGCTAGTCATTACATTATAATGATTGTTAATATATAAGAAATTAGTCTGTTTGCCATGACCGTGACCCTCAAAATTGTTTTTCACCCCATATCCCGTCATACACGGTGATTTTATATTCCGCTAAATATGCCTGAATTTTTTAATTCCGGTATCCTCCGCCATTCTCTAGGCTAACACCAGCCTTTTCACTTAGTTCGGATACCTTTTGAAACATATGTTTTGCGTATTGATTGCGATATCTATCTCTTTCTTTTGTATCATTTTTATGTTTAATAAGCCCTATAGCAACTACCAGAGCTTGAGCTAGAAAATAGTATTCAGGGTTTTCAATGACTATAATACCTCTGTTATTTCATGTATTCGTTTATGTCAGAAAAATTCTGTTTCACCCGTCCCATACCAATTGGTAGTTCGACGTGGTGAAAATAGAGAATAAAGCGATCTTGATATAAGAATGATGTATTCGATTGAATTACTTTTGCTAACGCACCCCACACATTTTCAGCAGTCATATTATTAGCAGTTTGAAAAGACAAATAGAATGGTTTATCTGGGTAATTTTGGTTTATAAAAGTCAACCCTACACGATGATGAGGAGCACACCTCTCATTACATACCGTAGCAAATCATTAATGCCGTGTTCTACCCATTCAAGGGGCTTTTCTCCCACTGGGGAGGAGTTAATTCAATTGTCAGTAAATTCCCGTTATCTTTAAACTGTCTATAATATTGCTGAGATTCGGATATTATATTAAATCGCTCCATTTCTTTGGTATTTATCTAACTTTTAGAATATTGTAAAATCGTTAATGCTTGCTGTTTTATCTTAATTGTGGTCTTCCAACTATAGAACGCCAATTAGTGGTTTTTTAATAACCTGTTATTCATAACGATCAACAATCATTCACTGTAATAACGTTTACGCTATATTGAAAGCAATGCTTATAGAATTTTTTCCTAATAATTGATTATTGTATTTTTTTTGCAAAACTCTTCTCGGATACATCAGGTGTTTGCGAGAAAAAGTAATTGGGGGCTGTTTTCACTATAGATCACAAAAAGTGTTTTTCCCAATAACGTATTCTTTCTAAATCTGTAAATAGAAAAAAAGGAATCTTACATTGCAAAATCATCCAAAAATCGCATATTAGGCGTATCCCACATAAACTATTAACTCTGGGTAAAAAAAGGTGCAAAATATTCGTTACCTGCATGATCGAAAACTTTCACAAAACATCAGCACCGAGAATTTTGACAAAGTTCAAAAATACTTAATTTTTTAAAAATCGATATTTCACTTTTTTGGCCGCTGTGTCCTGTGGTTTTCATGAACGTATTCAACACAACGCATATTCCAAAAAATAATCGGTCTTGGGGGCGGTTATGAGGAACACTTAAGAATCACCGAAAATTTTGACACAGTTAAAAAATACTTACCCTTAATTTACACTTAAAATTCACTTCAATGTTCTCACACTCTGCACACGATGTTGTATTTTTAATCCAACGAATAAGTGACTGAGAATTGCTTCGAGCCTCAGCCCTTATATAGTTGTTCTGCTTTCCTCTGATTGGTTAAAATAAAACTCTTTTTCATTGGAGCAAAATCTGCAAGTCAAGTATCCCATTGGCTAGAATAAAACTATTTACGATTGGCTCCAAACAAAAACGGCTAAGATATGTGCTAAAGATTTTCTAAGTCCATTTGAGTGTCCAAAATTCATAAAATGGCATATATCTCGAAAACGGTAAAAATATCAAAAAAATAATAGAAAAAATCTCTCCGTACCTCACCCATCGCCGTTTTTACACATGAAGAACCCATGGAACCATGTTTCAATTTTGTACTACAAGGGTGGGCCAAGTTGCCAAAAAAACTTCGGATCGTCATATCTCGAAAACGGTGAGAGATAGAGCAAACATAACATATTGAAGCACTGTTTCTGGACTTTCAGAGCGTCATTGCAAGAAATACTCCAAACAAATCGTCTAATTTCTTTTTTGGGTGTCCAAAATTCATAAAATAGCCCATATCTCGAAAACGGTCAAAAATATCAAAAAAATAATCGAACAAATCTCTCCTTTATAACACTCCTTGCCGTTTTTACACATGAACAACCCATGGAACCAGGTGTAAATCTTGTACGACAAGGGTGGGCCAAGTTGCCAAAAAAACTTCGGATCGTCATATCTCGAAAACGGTGAGAGATAGAAATAAAATTTTATTGGCATTCGATTCAAGACCATCAAATATATAATCTGCCCAAGTTTGTTAAACTTCGCCCAAATTTCTACTTTTGACTCTGCTTTGTTCATACAAAAGAACAAGTTTTCAATGTGTTAAATTGTCCACCACTCTCTGTTCTCATCTGAGCCCTGCTATGTTATATGAAAATAGTTGCTGGAAAATGTGCCATAGTCTTTTATTAGTTCTGCTATGTTTATGCCATACGCTTTTATTACCTCTGCTATGTTATATGTGCTATGTTACAATAGGGGTTATTAGCTCTGCTATGTTCGTAGTCTCCATGTATTCTCTGCTATGTTTAAATAAGGGCTGGAGAATGTGTTATCGATCTGATATGTTTTCGTAAAGTGCTCATAAAAGGGAACGAATCTTATGTGGCATATGCGCGGGGTCCGGCGCCGACCAATCAGCGCTACACTTCTAAAAGGCCGTGCGCGTGGCCAGCCAATCAGCGTAAAGTGGGCGGGGTCCGGCGCCAGCCAATCAGCGTAAGGGGGGAGGGTCCTGCGCCAGCCAATCGGCGTGAACGGGGCGGAGATCTGGCGCCAGCCAATCAGAGCAGTAGATACTCCTAAAATGGAGGTCATAAAAGAGCGTGGCCTACGCCGGCCAATCAGCGTCAATGGGCGTGGCCAGCCAATCAGCGTCAAGGGGGCATGGCCGGTACCAGCCAATCAGCGTCAAGGGTTTGCGCATGCGCAGTAGGAAAAAACAGCACCAAGTGTCCCCATCCTACTAACGTGTAACATAGAATACAATATAAATAGAAAATATGTTATAATTAAGAAATAGAAAATAATTATAAAATAAAGTTGAAGGACAATTAAAAAAAACAATACAACTTGAAAGTAAATTATACTTTTAAAACAATTCTCCATTTATGCAGGGCTACAAACAGTGAGGAGTGCCATGTAAATTTAGTAACAAATATAATATTGGAAAATAATTTCGAATTAAACTAGCTGTGACTACATTACTTCAAACTTGAACTTGTGGAATATACAGTATGAGCGTAGCTCAAATAAAATAATCAATAAGAATGGTCTTGAAAGGAAGCTCGGACCATCCATGTAAAAGTAACTTACATTAACCATTCACCTAACAGACAATGACGCACAGGGCTTGGCACTACTTTATCAGATGATTCTATCAAATGTAACTTAATTAAAACAATAGTAACAAATTTTAAAGCTTTAAAAAGTGTCCTGAAGAACAGGAAGTTCATTTTGCACATTGTAACTAAGTTACAAGAGGTTTACGTCCTATCTGAACGGCGCATCCACCGAGTCAACTTTTGGAATATCCCCTTAAGGTAGCTATCAACGCAGCTAAGGGAAACGTATGTGAACCAGTAATAGAATTCTCCGTAGCAGAATGGATAAAGTCATGGTTCGATAACCACAAGGTTCATGGTTCGAAACCCGTCGCCGAAATCAGATTTTTAAAAATCTTGATTCCTCAATTCTGAAGGTCTTTCTCTCCTATCGTAATCATCTTATGCTCTAAAAAGAGTTCTCCACATTAATTCGACAACTGCCTAATGTGATCCTCGCAGTTCGAAAACTTCCCTTCTTATCTTTCACAAAATCAGAATTTTCGTCATAATACGAATGCTGTCCGATCATTTTTTCCCCAATTCTAAATCTGTGTACACAATTCATCCCTCTCTGTCTCCATACTTGAATCCCTCTCTCTCTCTCTCTCAATGTCACCCAGGAAGTCATATTGCTTGAGATCAAATCTTTGACTCTTGAAACCAAATGTAAGCTCTTTAGCAATGTGCTATCGTAGCTCTATAGGTTTGTTGTTAAAACCAGTGTCTTTTAGACTTTATTCGGGGGGGGGGGGAGAAAGAGATTCTCCGGCGACATAAGATTTTCACTTTTTATTAGTGTATTACTATACATTTGATAAAAAATACGTATTTATGAAGCTCAAGAGAGGGGGAATTACACCCTCCTCTCCTGCCCAAATGACGCCCCTGAAACATTTGCTTGCACTTACTGAAAATAAATTAAATGAATCATTGAATAAAACTCGTTTCTGTCCGTAGATGGTTTAGAGCTCTTGGCAATTTCCATAGATTTCTTAGGGAGCATCTTACTAGCTTGCACTCTTTAAAGAAAGAAAAGAATGAAACTAAAGATATTTATGAAGCTCTGGGAAGATTGTGTGACTTTCCTCTGTTTTAGGCTCTTAAAACTATTTCAGAACAAACGAATGGAAAAGACTGTCTTAAAGCTATAACGTTTTAAACTTGATTCCTGTTTCTTTTTCAGCTGAATGGAAAGAGTGTACTTAGTCACACACACTGTTTTAGACAAGGAGAGGTGGAGGACGGGGAGGAGTTGGAATAAACACTAGAAGCAACTAATCGATTGATACATGTATTGCGGGAAAGCATAATAAAACTGGGCAAGAGTTTATTATTCATTTGGACTTAGAATTTTTGTAACAAATTTTATGCCGCGGATTGCACCACGATTTTGATTGCTTGATAGAAGTCACATGATCTTAGCGCCAGCCCATGCGGGATATTCAGAGTGATATGACGCCAATCCACTCTTGACTGGGATTTTAGAATTACGTTCTCTTTTATTATGTACTGAACTTCACCTTAAATATTATTGTTTCCTTTTATGTTTAAGATGGTTCTTACCTTATATGTTTACGTGTGGAGATCTTGTCCTTGAATTAGTAGCCTATGTCTCTGAAAGGATACATTGATTTGAAGAATGGTGAAGAGGGGTCCATCCTTGTCGCTTGTAGATTTTATGGTTAGAACTCTTATAACACATTGTGTTGTGAGTTTAAGCGATTTTTAAACGATCAGCGTTTTGTTGGTCAGTAAGCGCTTCATTAATGGAAACAGTGTTGACAGATTTTTCTTACCTAATCTGCTGCGATTCTTTTCGAAACGGTTCCGCAGAGTGCAAGAATTTTCAAAGTAAAAATTTTACGAACTAAAAAAAATTGTAACTAAAAAATTATAAACGAAAAGTTTCAAACCAAGAATTTTTCTACCCCCAAAAAATGAAACAAAAATTCTCGGACTAAACCAATTTTTAGAATCAAGTTTCGAACTAAAGATGTAAATCACATCTGAAAATTTTCAAATCAAACTTTTTTCTCGAACTAAACTTTTAAAATTTTCGAACTAAAAATTAAAAATCAAATTTTAAAAACTAAATTTTCAAATCAATTTTTAGAGCGAAATAATTTAAACCTAATCTTGGATATATTTCTCACCTTAAATTTTCAGCATTAACATTATTTGAAAACAAGTGTTCAGGCTTTCATGAAATAATAAAACATTTTTTTCAACTTGTTGTATTTTAACGAAAGATATGTGCTCTTCTCATACAATTTTATTAACATAATAAATATAGAATCTAATTAATGAATATTTTGGGCGTGTCATCATCTTCGAATTTTGTAGATGTATCCTGTAAAGAAAAAGAAGAAACAATTGATTACTTTATGATTTTTTTCCTGAAACAATAAAAAAGATTAAATATTGATAAACGATAATTAAAACTTACTCGTAAATAATGGATGTGTGATACTCTCTTTAGTTCCATCTTCCTCCTCGGATACAATAAGACTGCATTTCGTTCAGTGATGGTGTTGGTGATTTATGAACTCTTCTGGGTACTCCTTTTTTTCTTGGTGTTGCTGCTTTATGGTCAAGGAGGAAGAAAAGGAAAAGGAAAAAGATTGTTATAAGGATGGACTCATCGGATATTTACAGTTTTTCTTTATATTTTTTTCCAGTTCCAACTTCCGCCTTTTAAGCTACCAGTATGGTACCGTATCATAAGAATTGAGTTCTTTAAATCAACGTTTTGTGTACTGGATGCTGTACATTTTTTTCGTTGCGAGTGACGATGGTATGGTCTTTGGTCCTGCATATTTTATGGGGGGTGGTAGTAGTGACTTGTCCACGGCATTAATTTGTAATAATTTCTTTTAACGTGTTGAAATTTAATTGTTGTCCTGCATTGTAGTTTAATGTAAATCCTCTGATTTTACATATGTAACTGGTGAAGTTGGTGTCTGGATTATATATTTCTAAACTGTAAGTTTTCGGCCCTCCACTAACAAATGTCTTGATGTAGGCTCGTTGTCCATAAGACTCCATCTCATCCGATAAGCATCCTAAGTACGTGGAAGGTTCAACGGTTGGCTCCCCTAGCTTTTCTGTAAATATAACAGAGTACGTGTCGAAAGATAAAACACGTTCCTCCAACATTTCCAGGTACTTGTACACTTCCAGACGTGCCTCACGTGTTTTAAATGCTCCTAAAACGACATCGGTGTTTCGGTTTTGAACAGGAATATGTTCATTTTACTCCCAGAACGCATACAAGATGGTATCATTGATGGGCACAATTTGATGGAGTTGAATGTCGGGGGAAGTAAGTTTTACATAAAATTCTTCGGACCGATCAATAATTGTGGTCTAGCTAAAGTTTGTACGCTGTGAAAGTTTGCCCCATAATGAATTAACACAAAGCTTAGATAAACTTCTACGTACAGGATTATTTTCAATTTCGGTCGCATCCAAAGCAATACCTTCACGCTCCAGGACGGTTTATATAAATTTTGTTTTGTCTTCCTCGGTGACACATGAACTTGGCCAGCCAGCAGCGTTCATTTTCGATGTCAAAAACGTATTGATGCATTCCGTGAATAAGCCACCTTTTTTCGTGATTGGTTCTATTGTTTAATGTCATAATCCCAAATTTCAAAGATCTCCACCGGTTGATATTCTAAATTTATTGCCTTTTGTATTTCGTATGATACCCATGTTCCGGTGAGGCATCGCTCCTGATCATTGTGCGTATACGTTGCTGTAGGGTCTGGGTTCATTTCTTCGGAACAAGCAACACACAGTGGAAACAGTAGTTTCTTGTTGCATAGATACGGGAGGAGACCATGATAAAGATGGCGACTTGGCAATATCGTCATTCCGATCAGACCATTGACTTTATTTATTGGTGGTATACTTTCATCACCCTGTAGATACATTCTAGGATGATCTACAGGGTATTTTGCACACTTATTGATGAACGGATAAAGCGAAACAATATCGAAATTCTTTATTTTTTCTACTGCTGTTTCGTCGACTTGATGGTACAATTTCACAAAATTAGTCCTTCTTCCTAAAAGCTATCTCTTGGATTTAAGGGCCTGCGGTTCATGAACGGATGATTCTTGAGATACGTCAATTTTGCTGGATTGTGTTTCAAGAACTGTTTAAATTCGCAGTCCTACATTTCATGTACAATGTACTCTTATTCACGCAGTCTTGCATTTTATCGTTGCGTTAGTTCATAACGGAATTCCATGGTATCTTCTGGATTGCCGTAGATGGGCTGATTACGGTCTGTAGTAATACACACTTTACAACCGTGATAAAAACAGCTGCCATGCTCATAGACGTGCTTCTCTAACATCTCAGGATCTTGTAGTAGCGATCAACATGGAATCCCGCAATAATCATTTCTTTTGGTCGGGCCGCATATTAGATTTGTTTTCCGTCGGTTTTTTCTATGTAGGCCAACCATTGCATTGCAGCGATCAATTGTGTATTTCTCCTTCGATAACCATGTGCCGGTAGAATTCCAATGGTATTCGGTTTGAGGAAATCCTGGCGGAATACTAAATTGGAAGCACTTGCAATCGTTATCGTCTCCAAGAAGGGATGCACTTTGGTTTCTGCTTCAAATGACGTCATAAACGAAACGCATGCTTGTCGCAGTACATTGACATTTTGAATATAATAGTTGATAATTTCCTTTTGGAAATCAAACGTGTCATTACGACGATCGTTGTACCACTACGTAAACTTGTTCCTCTCTTTGACGGACATTTCATTTGCACCGTAATACTTCGTTTCTGTAAGTGGTCCAATATACAATTGATTTTCCTTGGTGTTGAAGAAATGTGGGAAGGAGCGCTTGGTTGTGGGTAAATTGAACGGTTTCGACAATTTGCTTAATGCCATAGGCAGGAAGTTCAAAGAGTAAATGAACGTCAGATTATTGAAGGTTAAACTCTGTATCTTCGTCCTATTTAATATGACGTCAAGTCTCCATTGACATTGCTCTACCATAGCCTTTAGAATAAGATGTACATCGTAACCCTTCGAGTTGTGAGCGAGAAAGAAAATCCTATTTATATTGGGAGGACGTTCATGCAAGTACTAGAGAAAATCATAAATTGTATCCTCTTCTTGGAAAATATGCAGGCGCTGACAACACATAGTGCAAGACTGTTGGATATTATCGTTTTTAACACTTGCATAACATACTTGTTGTGCAACCAATAATTTCGGAACGTGTACAAATATATTATCGCCAATATTCTTGTCCTGCATGGATTCTATATCGTAGAAAATCAATAATGCTTTCTTTGCATGCATGAGTGAAGGAACACCAGGTTTTAAGCATTGTCGATCTGGAAGCATGAACCATTGATGCGATCCTGGAACAATCTTCTTACAAACATTACAAAAGATCTCATTGCAGTCATGAATGCGTTGTCCGGTATGTACAAAAGGACATACTCTGTAACATTAAAACATTGTTTCACCATTTTACATACAGGTTTCCCTTGATGATATGTAATATTACGATGATTATTAAAACATTCTTCGCCGTATAATTGACGATTGTAGTCGTTGCACAATATCAGCGTTTTATTCTTGTCACATAGAGGTCTCTGTAAGCATTCGGAGCACGTTACAGGGCAATTCTTCACATGCCTGTTACGATGACCATACTTTTTATGGCACGCTTCAGAGTAGAAATAGGTTGCAAAACAAGCAGTTAAAAATTGGATGATGTCAAAATGTCCAGCCAAAAAAAATCAAATTTATGGAAGAGCGATTTTCGTCGCTGGGCTCCTCGTACATGATGTCATGGCCTGAGAAACTAGTATACACTGTAATTTTATGTTCCTTGAGGTATGCCAGGAATTGTCGAATTTCATTTACACTGTCACCATGATCCAAATTCACTCTTGCATTTGCACACAAATTCACTCCTGCATTTGCACACATTTTGTTTGATCTTTATATTCCTTATGTCGTTTCACATCTACATTCTTGTATTTTTTTCAGGCCAATAGCAATAACAAGGGCGTACGCCAGGCACCTTGAATCTTGATTTTTACGCGTACAATCCCTCGCTTGCTACATAACAATTGTTCGTTCTCCAGTGCTCCTTGTCGCACACGACCATAGCCACGTGGAATGTCCACACGATGAAAGTGAACGGTGAATGGTTCGTGCAGGAGAAGTGAATTGTTACTTTGTAAAACTCTTTCGAACAATGCCCATATTGTTTCCAGTGTCAGGTTTCGGGCTTGGCGAAAACTTATTAAAAATGGCTTATTGGTGTTGCGTGGCGATATTACCGATAAACCAACCATTGCCTCACCAGCGACATTGGCTAATAAATGGTCCGGCATTGCTTGGAAACTATTATGCACGTATTGGATAATATCGGTTCCTACGGGTGGTGCGCTAAATTCCAGCATTCTGCCCTCAATGTTAAATCGTCTATAATGACGAGTGACTTCGTTACGAACGATAAAACCCGATTCGGCCGTGGTTATAAAAGGAGAAAACAAACAAACAGGAATAATTACGGAAAAAGAAATATGTAATGGCGGAAAAGGAAATTGACCAGCGTGAATTTACTACAAAAGAAAAGAAGAAAAATCTTAATCACCTGATAAACAGGAAATCATAACATTTATGATAAATTCTTAACTAAGCATTTCATGTAATGGTCCTGAGTTTGATTCCATGGCCGTGTGGGGGCGTTCAGACTCCCATTATTAAAGCAAACGTAATAGAAATCAAATATTTTTTTCTAAATAATTATGTTACTGAAATGAGTTTTTTATTCCTGTCATACTGGAAATCAAACTGGATACCATTATATCAGCATTTGACTGACCTACAGTTTTGTAATGATAAAAATAATGCATGAAATGAATGAATGTTTCGACAGTGCTGAGATGTGACAAAGTATGCGTTGTCATACATTCTTCTCAAAACTAAGCTAAGTGGTTGACGTACACACCTCTGCCCCTGGTTCTATCCCGGGTGGTTGCTCGAATATCACGTTAAGCTGAAGGGACGCTAAGCTAAAATAATGGTTTCAAAGGAAATCGAACCATATTATTCTCAGGCATAGTTTTCGAAATTTTGTAATGCATTTTTTTTTAAAACCAAGCGCACACATCTCTGGCCATGGTTCAATTCCCCACGGGCCCTCAGATTCAACATTACGCTGGAGGGACGCTAAACCAAAATAAAGAAACCATATCATTTCTCGTGCTTAGTTTTAATGTGTGGGAGATCCTGATTCGATCTCGTTAGTTTATTCGGAGTACTCCTACTTTCCCATTCCATTAATTCCTTCATAATTCTCTAATAGCCTAAATTTTTCGTACTAAAAGTAAAACAGTGTATTAGTGATCCCCATGTGTAGTTCCCACAAATATTAAATAAAATTTATTTTCGAATATTGTGTGAAAATAAAATCTCACAGAACTTACCTCAAATTCAATGAACGAAAAGTTGGCGCAGTAAAGCTTAAATGAAGACACTTCTAAAAAGCACACCTTCTTCACTTGACAGTTGACAGCGGTGTAGGATTTGAAAAATGAAATTTAGATTTTTATTTAGGTCGCTATGAAGTCGATGTCATCATTAACCAATCAGAAATGAGGAAATTCATAAAATGACATCACAACGATCCAATTAAAACGCTGCTTTCGTCATGAATCACGAACCAAAACGATGTGAACTATGTGTAACAATCGATTGTGACGTCATTCTCGTTTCTCAATAGTTACAACATCTAGTATCGCAATTCCATTTCATTTTCCTCATATTCCGTAAGAGAATGTCAATGTTTGTTTTTTTTCATGAATCATGCTGACACGCTTGTAGTAACACAGAAGTATTACGATACAACATTCGCTGACGTTTCCATTCCAATCATATGTGATTTTGTGTTAACACACAAAGAAATCTTTCAGCATTTTATTTTAATCCACGAACGAATGCGTTACACTGCCAGATTTATTTTCTTAAAGTATAAGTGTATCCTTTTTTAAGGACCATGGTTCGAAACCCACCAAGCACAATTAAATCCGATCTCATTTAAGCGGTTAGCATACACATCTTTGGTTTGAAAGACCTGAGTTCGGTTAATGGGAAAACATTTACTAGAATTTTTTTAATTGTATAAAATTTGGTTTAATTTTCTAGTTCGAAAATTTTAAAGTTTAGTTCGATAAAAAGTTTGATTTGAAAATTTTCCGCAATTCTTTTGAAGAGGCAAATGGAATTTTTAAGAATCTTTTTGATTCTAGTAGTGAACCGTTGCCCTGCAACAATGTCACTTCTCTTCCAGAGATAAATATAAAATTATTTGGTCACGATGTTGATTGCCTCCTTGATACAGGAAGGACTTGTAGCGCAATTTCGAAAGAATTTTGGAACACTGTGTCAAATAGTAACCCCCACCTGCATTTTAAGTGCGAAGAATATTAGAGTTACGTCAGCATTTAGAAATAAAACTGCAACTTTAGTAGGACAGACTCTACTTGTGATAGAACTGCAAGGTAAGGAATTTCATACGTTAGGGATCATCATTTCTGGTTTGAATAGGTCATTGATCCTTGGTTCGAACTTTTTCACAGAATCTCGTGCCGTGTTAAACTATGACACCGGCATTCTACATCTTAACCAACCCCATGATGTAGAAATATCTTTTAGAACAGTAGATTTTGCAACCGAAGACTTAGTAGTTCGTTGTATTGAGTGGAATGGTGAGTGCAGCGGACCGTTTTCATTAATGGATGAATTAGATAATATTGATGATGATTTTTCCCGTCAGATGGTAGACGGAAGGCCAATACGGTAATTGCTCCTGATGAGTGTAAGACCTCAAGAGAGAAGGCATCTCGTGCACCACACTTGGACGAAGGTAGTTTCCCAAGCACCCTAGAATTGGCAGATTATGTTTTCCCACCGGAAGAGTGGTTGAAAGTAAAGACTCGCGCCTCCCATAGTGATATTTATGAATTCATTTCGAACTTCTCAGATCTCTCGGACACACAGAAAGAAAGTTTTAAAGCTGTGCTAGTTAAGCATCAGGCGTTATTTGATGTCAAGCCTGGTTGCATAGTTAACTACGAGCATGAGATTGGAGTAACGGACGAACGTCCCATAAAGACAAAACTCTATCCTTACCCTAAGAGATTTAAAAACCAGGTATGTAACGAAATTTCGAAATGGTTAGCGTGGGGTATTATTCGTAAACAACCAACAGCTTACAATAATCCACTGGTTGTTACTGCGAAAAGTGATGGACGTATACGCGTATGTTTAGATGGTCGAGCTTTGGCGAAAGTTTCTGGTGATTTATCCGACCGGCCCAAGCCTCCCTTGTCTGTTCTTCAGGATATTTGTGATAAGTCATGGTTTAGCTGTATGGACGCCACTGAAACGTTCTTACAAATAAAAGTAAAGGAAAGTGACCAAAAATATCTCGGTTTCTTGCACGAAGGAATTTCGTATGTTTTTCAGAAATTACCGTTTGGAACAAAACAAAGTCTAGCCTCATGTGTACGTGCGTTAAATATGATTATTGGTGCTGAAGCAAGAGAGTACTGTGGCCAATATGTCGATGACCTAGTTTTGGCCGACATAAGCTTCACAGAACACCTAGAACACCTAGATAGAGTGTTAGGTTTACTTGCTGCAGGTGGCCTAACTCTTAGGCTGAAAAAGTGCAACTTCACGCGGAAGAAATTTAACATACTTGGTTTCCAGCTTTCTCAACACGGTATCGGTAAAGATCCGGAGAAAGTGAAGTCGGTATTGGAATTTAGAGCACCAAGGAACGTAAAAGAGCTGAGATCGTTCATAGATTACTGCCAGTACTACCGATGCTTCAGCAGAAAGTACTCGGAATTCTTATATCCATTGTTCAGTATGCTGAAGAAAAACGTAAAATTTAAGTTGGAACCAGTGCATCAGGCTGCAATGGACAGGATCAAACAAATATTCCAAGAGGAAGTTGTATTGAAGAGTGTCTTGCCTGATAAACAATTGATACTTGAATGTGACGCTTCTGACTTCGCGTGCTCTTCTTTATTATACCAACGTGATGACAATGATGAGATTCGTGTGATTGGTTTTTCATCACGTGTGTTCAATGCTGCACAAAGGAATTACTCAATCACTGAGAAGGAGTTCGCGGGACTCATAGATGGGGTACTGAAATTTAAACATTATCTTGTAGGAACAAAGTCTAAAATTAGAAGTGATCACCTTGCACTTAAGTTTATTTTATATTGTAGTCTTACTAATCAGCGCATTAGCCGCTGGGCTATGCTGCTCTCGAATTTCAATGTTGAATTCGAATTTGTTAAGCCGAGTGGAAACTTGAGCGATTACTACTCAAGATACCCTCCTCACACTCAGGAAGACCTCAGTGCTGCACGGAAACTTATTCTTCAAGAATCACTGATGTTCATTCTCACAGAGATCCCATGTGAGTTGAGGAAGATGATTGCCATATTGCCAGAGATGCAGTCCTCTGATCCATTTTATGGAAAAATCAAGAAGGAAGTAGAAGAAAGACAAACTCACCACGTGTGAACGGTGCTTGTCATCGTTTTGAAGCATTGAACGGGCATTTATGTAAACGTGACCGGGAAGGAGTTCGAATCTGCATCCCAGAAATGTTAGTAGCTCCATTGCTCGATTATTGTCATTCAGATCGGGGTCACATGTCGGGCAGTAAGTTACTACCTCTTCTGACAGAGTTTTTCGTATGGCCGAAGATGAGAGAAGTGTGAGAAAATACTGTGCTTCTTGCGATTTATGCCAGAAGAGTACCCCACACCAATGTTATCGTACAGGACCACTGAATCCTGTTGTTGTGAAGAAACCAAGTTACTTGGTCTGCGTCGATTGGCTTGGGCCAATCACAAAAAAAATTGGGGGAGTCCAATATATTTTGGTGTTTTACGATGCATTCTCCAAGTTAGTGGGGCTAAATTCATGCAGAAAAGCGAACACTACCACTGCAGTACGGAAGGTAAAGGAGTACTTGAAACTAAGTCCTAGTGTGGAAGTAGTCTTAACAGACAGAGTGGCACCTTTCCAGTCTGAACGCTGGAAGGGAGAGTTATCAGATCTAGGGATCAAGCACATTATGTCCACGCCATACTATTCTCAGGGAGCAATGGCAGAAGTGGCAGTGAAGGCAACCGTACGGTTGCTGCGTAAATTGTGCCATGATAACCAGAAATTGTGCCCCAAATACCTGGAGAAGATTGAGAAGTGCTTAAACTCAGCGAAACACCTGACGACTGGCGTTTCTGCGTATGAGTGCCATTTTGGCCTCTCTATGTCACGTGATATAGCAAGAATTTTTGAGATTCCCGAAGTGGAACAACGCCATGACGTGCAGTTTTATGTGGAATTTGGAAGGAGAAATCAAAAGAAAAATGCTGCTGGACGAAAGAGAAATTTTGACAAGACACATCGTACTATAGTGTACAATGTTAGTGATCTTGTTTTATCTAGGGTGTTTCTAGGGTGTAGGAAACTTCTCTTATTTTCTGGTCCCTGGAAGATGCGGAATCCTTACCTACTGAAGAATTATGTTTCAAGGGATGAAACAACTTCAGGTAATGGCACAGAGGAGACCGAAGCCGAGGTCGCAATAAAAGCGTGAATTATTCCTGACGGTGACTCATATATATGTACATAGTGAGTTAGTGTATTTAGTGATTTGTGTATTTGCTGATATTTTGTGCTATATGGGAATATTATATACATGACTTAGTATAACTTAAGGCTAGGGAAGCCTGAATCCTCGATATATAGTTAGTTGATATATTTTGTAACTATGTATTCATCATTTTCCGTGATTGTGTAATATATTTGTGATATAATTTTTGAAATAATAAGGAATGTCCACTCTGTTTGATCAATGTCCTGTGTTAGGAAACTCAGGACATAGCATCAAAGGGGGAATTATTGTGTGAAGCCGAGTTCCCTCTGCTTCATCTGCATATCAAAATGCAGATGAGTGCACATTTGCATATCACTATGTTAATTTTGTGAAAGAATTAATTGCTTTTTAATTAGGATTATTTTACGTATTGATTAATATTTAACACAGAGCGAAATACGGTAGTATTAATACTCTTTGATATTTATTTTATTCTTGTATATGTGCATTTGTCGTAGGTTTATTGATGTGAATATGTAGATCACATGCATCTCATTACCGGGAAGTAGTATGTAAATAGCTATATATATGACCGTATTTAAATATTCTGCATACAAGTGATAGGAAGAAAATATATAATATCAGTTACTTAGTATAACGCAGATTTGGATTTCTTTATGCTGAGAGAGCAAGTTCAGCGAATTTTTTTCTGGCGACAGCGTTCTGTCCTGAAAGTCTGTTGACAATTGCTTGCTACTATGAGGAAGAAGAAATGTCTAGGTAACCATGAAGAGGAAAAGAATATGGTATAGGAAGTATGCAGGAAACTTCCTCTGTACATAATCCCTTGCTGGAAACATTGAGCTTGCAATGCACTGTACTCTTTGTTTAAAATATCATAAAAATTTTAGCATCGATATGCTGGATTTTGAATTTCTATACGTGTGCTTTTCACACCTTTCAAAAGAATGTCTCACCTCTTGGGCGTTGAGCGTCTATAGCAAGTGACGGTTGGTCGTCAGCCAGCGAATCTTTTTCTACTTTTCCCGAGATGCATTGCTTGTTTCAAATTGTGTATTTTATTTTGACTATTTCATATATTCTTTACTAATACTATCGTATTACGCTCACAAGTTCTTGGAAAGTACGTTATAATTCATATCTTGATTTTTAAACGTGATTCCTTTCGTCAAAGACATTTAGATCTTTGGTTTGTTTTCAAAATTTGTTAGCATCAACAAATTTTTCTTCTCTCTCCTTCTTGCAGAAATGGCAGCCGGAAATAGAAGTATAGAATGGGTATGCCATGGAAAAATGAATCCCTATACTATAATCATGGAGTGTCATCAGTACATATTTGTGTAATTATATTCTGTTTTACCTTTCATATGTTTATGTATGTTTAATGATGGTTTTCTATGTTGTAAATAATGTGTAATAACAAAATATGTATTTGTTTACATGTATTGCTGCAATGGACAACTGTTTGTCCAAAAACTTTCAGAACTGCCGCTAGTTGCAGTGAGGGCAGCACTTATCAAGTGTGGTTTGAAATATCTGTGCAGTTTTGACGGTCCTGGCCCTTGTGTCTGCACAGACCACCCAGGATTTAGCCTCCGGCTACTAAAAATTACAAAAAAACAATTCCGAGAAGAGCGAGTTTCTTCCTTTTCAGCAAGAAACAGAACTATTCATGAAAAGGAGACAAACTGAAAGTTAGTTGTGATTAGAACCCGGAAGCGTCAGCACGACGGCTACGAGGACTTCCGTTGACTTGTATATAACAGAAGTTTTATACCGTGATTCGTGTGTGTGTTCAGTTATAGTCTTCAAGTATTTATTATACTACAACTATATCATCATGAGTGTTTATATAAAAGCTTAAAACTGTGAAACAGCGTTCTCCGTGCTCACACACACCATATTTTGAAGTAAAGTTTCATCGTGTTTGTTCTTTCTGCAGGAACTGTATGCTATAATGACCACTTATAATTTTAAAATTTTCAGTGCAACGTATTTAAGTTGACATTTGCATAGTGCATCGCACTTACATTTTGATCTTTATTAGTGAAGATCTGTACTACTAGAAACATGTCTCAAAAGAGCTAATTGCCTATCCGAGCCTATGGGCAGGGCTCTCCGGAACTTTCTTAAGGAGACAGAGAAGATAATATTTTACTTGTGCTGTCTATCACTCCAGTGCATATTTGTAGCACTACTACTTCCAAGATCTTTTCAGGTTTCCATAGACAAAACTTCAGTATGAATTGTTAGGGTCCAGTGTGTTTAATCATCACATGAACTGTCCACCATCCCTTTCGAGTGCAGAGACTCTCAGCGGAAGTGGAACTTGATTCATCTTATAATAATGAAACTGTGCCATGTAATATAGTTTGGTGAATGTTTGTTTATTTGCATGTCCTCATATTGAAAGACGGAAAGAGACATATAAACTCTCAGGAAACGAGGATATAGAATTCATTTTCTATACGCTGTAAATTATTCGGATCGGTGAAGTTTTTTTTTGTTTACTTATCTATTCATATATATATATATATATATATATATATATATATATATATATATATATATATATATATATATAGTATATCATGTGTTATCATATCATCGAGTTCTACATATTGGTTATTACAAAGTGTGAAAATATAAAATTTTAATTGTGTGTTCAGTGTGTTCATTTAAATAATTGGCATTTTAGTGTTTTAGTGAAAATGCAGTTATCAAGTGTTTATGTGGAAAAACCTACATCATCATTCAGAAAATAAACCGTACCACCTAACAGTAGCCAGAGGGTTTCCTTTTTCCTGTTTGGTAAGTACCCAAAGTGTTAATTTCAGATGTTTTTTTCTTGCAGGATGGAGAGTTAAGGAAAGATTCCATCACTTAACTCAAGTATTCTGACCACCTTCCTGGTTGGGGCTCAGAAAGGCATCGCCCCATAGAACCACATACCTCAGTTATGAGTGTAAAGGGGAAATTAACAGGCTGCTACCTGTTCACCTTAATTTAGGTTTTTTTTTCTTTTAAAAGTGTTGAATTTAATTACTCTGCTTTACAAGTAGCATCAGTGACCATAGCTGAAGGAAACATTTTAAAACCCTGAGATATTTTTAAAATCCCTTAGATATTATTTTTTATATAGTATTTGTTTTCTCATGCTCTCTGAAGGTATCAAGCGTGGTAGTGGCGGCTCCAAAAGAAAGTCCACTTTTGACTTCGGTAGGGAATTTGCATACTGAAAAGTAAATTTATGAATTATCTCCTGATAATATTTTAATTATTATTTTATTCCCTCGTCACACCACCACCTTTTGTAGTGGATGTTCTCTCTTAGAACAACCTACGCAATATAGATGTGTCACACCATGCATTGGATACACACAAAGATGTGGCTTCCAGCTTAAGGGGCCAATATTCTAGTCAGAATACAAAATGTGGCTTTTAAATTTTCGGTTTATGTGTTGTAATCCCCTAAATTTTCCAAGAACGTGTGGTACTATATTGATATGTTTATAATTTGTGTGTGGACCTGTATAATTCTAAGATCTGTTTAGGGAATTCAGGAAATCAGAGTTTAGAGGTTAAGTCAATTAGCTTATTTGGTATTCATATTTTAAATGGTTGTAACGAGAGCACAGGCTCGCAGTAAAGTAGTAGAAATGGAAAACGAGTTTGTAAATGAGGATTTCGCTCAGAGCGCAGACGAGCGCGTATATGGTGTTACGGATAGGACCGATGGGGTGGAAACTGTTCCACCGGCCACCGTTAGAGAACCGGAAGTGCCGGTTAGGGAAGAAAACCAGATAGTGCCGACTGTCGTTATTAGTAGTTCTGATACGATCAGTAAAGAGATTAGCAGTATTAGTGACATAAACCTAGCAGCCATTTTAGGAGAAATTTTGCAAGGTCAGAAGAAATTAGAAGAAAGTACCAGAAACTTAGAGAGTATCTTAGAACAGGTGCGAAATGAGTCGCAACAAAGCAGTTTTAGGTTAGAACAAGGATTGGAACCTGGCCGGAGCAGGTGAGAAAAGATTCGAGAGAAAACAACCAACGTCTCGAACAGGCCATAGAAATAAGTAACGCTAGATTAGAACAAAGGCTAGATCAAGTAAACGGTAGGCTTGAGAACAGTGAGCGTCAACTCTCAGAGCGGTTGGAGAATACCACCTTAGAACTCAGGGGGGAGATTGAAGGCACTAGGGAGGGGTTAAATTCTCGTGTCTCCTAGACAGTGCAAAAATTAGAGGAAGTTCAAGAGAGCGCTAGCAGTGTTGCCAGACAACTAGAAGAGAACTACAGCGAGTAGACAGAGGGTCTTCAACAAGTCACGTCTCGTGTTGAACAGACCACTATAAGCTTAACTAATCAGGTCAACAGAGTAGAGGTGAGCTTTGCCTCTCGAATAGCCAGACTTATTGGGGAGATCGAACAAGAAACGCATCTGGAGGAGATACGTTCTGAGTGTAATGGTAGCATCCGTCAGATGCAGGACACCGTGCAAGATGTCTGTAAAATTAGAGCAAAATATGGAGCAGTGGACGAGTACCATACAGAGAGAGACCAATGAAGTAATTGAGGGACGATTAGCGAACATCTCCGTCTCTTCCACACGAGCAAGATCTCCATCACAGAACATCTCCTCTAGGTGCGACTTGTCCGGTTCTCAACCTGAGAGCCTGGCAGCATCCCGCGAGACAGACCCAATTCCATCGACCTCTTGTGTGTGCCCACACGAGACGAGACAGAACCTGGCAACAGCGCTCGGCTTGATGCATAGAGATGTCACCCTTCCGAGCTATGTTGGCACCGAGAGCGAGACCGAGACGTTTAACTTCCTGCAGGACCTTGACCGGTACTTTGAGATAACTGGGGTACCGAGTAAAATGCGGCAAAGCTTGGTTTCCAGGGCTCTCCGAAATACGTCGCAACAGTGGTTTCAAGTGAACCTATGTAAAATCAATTCGTATGAGGACTTCATATCACTGTTCCGTAGATGTTATTTAAGTGAAGAAAGATTAGCTAAACTCAGGGCCACTATACTGACGTCACACTATGACAGTCGCGTGCACAAGTCTCCAGCTGAGTACCTGCTGGACTTGTTGCACAAGAACAGCATCGTAGAGCCTAGGGTGTCTGACAGTACGTTGCTGAAAGTTCTTCCCAGGCACTTCCCCAATTGGTTGTTTCGTGTCATTGTGTCGTGCCGCCCGAAAACTATTTCGGAATTGGTAAATCTGGTGCAGGAACTGCAAACCTCTATGAACAATAGGGAGCAGTTCTTTCAACAGAACCCCAGGAAGGGAGTTAATATGGTTGAAATAAGCATGGAAAGCGAAGGAAGGAACTCCCCCGGCCAAAGTGGTAGGAGACACTCTCGCCCGCAGGCAAAGCGAAATCGCGAGAGTCAACAGCCCTACCAGAGATGACAGAACAACAACCAGAGCACTCCGCCCCGTAACCATGGTAATGGGAGCGGGTCATCTGGTTGGTCACGTGGCAACAACAACAACAATTCCAGCCACCACACCACTCGTGGAGCCAGAGGTAGAAGAGGCAACGCAAGGAATCCCGCGCCTCAGCGAAACACTTTCAGAGGGGAGGAATCAATACAAATGTTGGAGAGGTATGACAGGGAGCGTCCTCCACCCAACCAAAACAGTAACACACGTGCAGACATGACTAATCGCTCATCCTCCTCAGGGAGAGAATGAGAATTGTCTGCACATACTTGCGACAACGGTAGACTGGACACGGATATTACTGGTTCATTTGAGTTGACTAATAATTTTTCCAAGTATGTTCATAATAGAGTAACCTTAGTAGAAGATGAATCTAGTTCAGATGAGCGCGAAACTACAGTAAAGGAAATTAGTACTATAGAAGAAGAAGAAAATAATTGTGATTTTTGTAGAAAATAATTAGCACGTCACATTTTAATGAGGTTAATGTTGAAAATAAAATTTCATTGTTAAGTAGAAATGGAGAACATATTGACATAGACAGGGAGATTTTTGAAGAGGCAAATGGAATTTTTAAGAACCTTTTTGATTCTAGTAGTGAACCGTTGCCTTGCAACAATGTCACTTCTCTTCCAGAGATAAATATAAAATTATTTGGTCACGATGTTGATTGCCTCCTTGATACAGGAAGGACTTGTAGCGCAATTTCGAAAGAATTTTGGAACACTGTGTCGAATAGTAACCCCCCACCTGCATTTTTAAGTGCGAAGAATATTAGAGTTACGTCACCATTTGGAAATAAAGCTGCAACGTTAGTAGGACAGACTCTACTTGTGATAGAACTGCAAGGTAAGGAATTTCATACGTTAGGGATCATCATTTCTGGTTTGAATAGGTCGTTGATCCTTGGTTCGAACTTTTTCACAGAATCTCGTGCCGTGTTAAACTATGACACCGGCATTCTACATCTTAACCAACCCATGATGTAGAAATATCTTTTAGATCAGTAGATTGTGCAACCGAAGACTTAGTAGTTCGTTGTATTGAGTGGAATGGTAAGTGCAGCAGACCGTTTTCATTAATGGATGAATTAGATAATATTGATGATGATTTTCCCCGTCAGATGGTAGACGGAAGGCCAATACGGTAATTGCTCCTTGTGAGTGTAAGACCTCAAGAGAGAAGGCATCTCGTGCACCACGCTTGGACGATGGTAGATTCCCAAGCACCCTAGAATTGGCAGATTATGTTTTCCCACCGGAAGAGTGGTTGAAAGTAAAGACTCGCGCCTCCCATAGTGATATTTATGAATTCATTTCGAACTACTCAGATCTCTCGGACACACAGAAAGAAAGTTTTAAAGCTGTGCTAGTTAAGCATCAGGCGTTATTTGATGTCAAGCCTGGTTGCATAGTTAACTACGAGCATGAGATTGGAGTAACGGACGAACGTCCCATAAAGACAAAACTCTATCCTTACCCTAAGAGATTTAAAAACCAGGTATGTAACGAAATTTCGAGATGGTTAGCGTGGGGTATTATTCGTAAACAACCAACAGCTTACAATAATCCACTGGTTGTTACTGCGAAAAGTGATGGACGTATACGCGTATGTTTACATGGTCAAGCTTTGGCGAAAGTTTCTGGTGATTTATCCGACCGGCCCATGCCTCCCTTGTCTGTTCTTCAGGATATTTGTGATAAGTCATGGTTTAGCTGTATGGACGCCACTGAAATGTTCTTACAAATAAAAGTAAAGGAAAGTGACCAAAAATATCTCGGTTTCTTGCACGAAGGAATTTCGTATGTTTTTCAGAAATTACCGTTTGGAACAAAACAAAGTCTAGCCTCATGTGTCGTGCGTTAAATATGATTATTGGTGCTGAAGCAAGAGAGTACTGTGGCCAATATGTCGGTGACCTAGTTTTGGCCGACATAAGCTTCACAGAACACCTAGAACACCTAGATAGAGTGTTAGGTTTACTTGCTGCAGGTGGCCTAACTCTTAGGCTGAAAAAGTGCAACTTCACGCGGAAGAAATTTAACATACTTGGTTTCCAGCTTTCTCAACACGGTATCGGTAAAGATCCGGAGAAAGTGAAGTCGGTATTGGAATTTAGAACACCAAGGAACGTAAAAGAGCTGAGATCGTTCATAGATTACTGCCAGTATTACCGATGCTTCAGCAGAAAGTATTTGGAAGTCATATCCGTTGTTCAGTATGCTGAAGAAAAACGTAAAATTTAAGTTGGAACCAGTGCATCAGGCTGCAATGGACAGGATCAAACAAATATTCCAAGAGGAAGTTGTATTGAAGAGTGTCTTGCCTGATAAACAATTGATACTTGAATGTGACGCTTCTGACTTCGCGTGCTCCTCTTTATTATACCAACGTGATGACAATGATGAGATTCGTGTGATTGGTTTTTCATCACGTGTGTTCAATGCTGCGCAAAGGAATTACTCAATCACTGAGAAGGAGTTCGCGGGACTCATAGATGGGGTACTGAAATTTAAACATTATCTTGTAGGAACAAAGTCTAAAATTAGAAGTGATCACCTTACACTTAAGTTTATTTCATTGTAATCTTACTAATCAGCGCATTAGCCGCTGGGCTATGCTGCTCTCGAATTTCAATGTTGAATTCGAATTTGTTAAGCCGAGTGAAAACTTGAGTGATTACTACTCAAGATACCCTCCTCACACTCAGGAAGACCTCAGTGCTGCACGGAAACTTATTCTTCAAGAATCACTGATGTTCATTCTCACAGAGATCCCATGTGAGTTGAGGAAGATGATTGCCATATTGCCAGAGATGCAGTCCTCTGATCCATTTTATGGAAAAATCAAGAAAGAAGTAGAGGAAAGACAAACTCACCACGTGTGAACGGTGCTTGTCATCGTTTTGAAGTATTGAACGGGCATTTATGTAAACGTGACCGGGAAGGAGTTCGAATCTGCATCCCAGAAGTGTTAGTAGCTCCATTGCTCGATCATTACCATTCAGATCGGAGGCACATGTCGGCCAGTAAGTTACTACCTTTTCTGACAGAGTTTTTCGTATGGCCGAAGATGAGAGCAAGTATGAGAAAATACTGTGCTTCTTGCGATTTATGCCAGAAGAGTACCCCACACCAATGTTATCGTACAGGACCACTGAATCCTGTTGTTGTGAAGAAACCAAGTTACTTGGTCTGCGTCGATTGGCTCGGGCCAATCACAAAAAAATTGGGGGAGTCCAATATATTTTGGTGTTTTACGATGCATTCTCCAAGTTAGTGGGGCTAAATTCATGCAGAAAAGCGAACACTACCACTGCAGTACGGAAGGTAAAGGAGTACTTGAAACTAAGTCCTAGTGTGGAAGTAGTCTTAACAGACAGAGTGGCACCTTTCCAGTCGGAACGCTGGAAGAGAGAGTTATCAGATCTAGGGATCAAGCACATTATGTCCACGCCATACTATCCTCAGGGAGAAATGGCAGAAGTGGCAGTGAAGGCAACCGTACGGTTGCTGCGTAAATTGTGCCATGATAACCAGAAATTGTGCCCCAAATACCTGGAGAAGATTGAGAAGTGCTTAAACTCAGCGAAACACCTGGCGACTGGCGTTTCTGCGTATGAGTGCCATTTTGGCCTCTCTATGTCACGTGACATAGCAAGAATTTTTGAGATTCCCGAAGTGAAACAACGCCATGACGTGCAGTTTTATGTGGAATTTGGAAGGAAAAATCACAAGAAAAATGCTGCTGGACGAAAGAGAAATTTTGACAAGACACATCGTACTATAGTGTACAATGTTAGTGCTCTTGTTTTATCTAGGGTGTTTCCAAAGTCGGATGCTCTAGCAGGTGTTTCTAAGAAACTTCTCTTATTTTCTGGTCCCTGGAAGATCGTAGCATCTTCAGGGAAGAACGTGTACACACTAGCTGACCCAGTAACCAATGAGGTCAAACTGATCCGGAATCCTTACCTACTGAAGAAGTATGTTTCAAGGAATGAAACAACTTCAGGTAATGGCACAGAGGAGACCGAAGCCGAGGTCGCAATAAAAGCGTGAATTATTCCTGACGGTGACACATATATATGCACATAGTGAGTTAGTGTATTTAGTGATTTGTGTAGTTGGTGATATTTTGTGCTATATGGGAATATTATATACATGTCTTAGTATAACTTAAGGCTAGGGAAGCCTGAATCCTCGATATATAGTTAGTTAATATATTTTGTAACTATGTATTCATCATTTTCCGTGATTGTGTAATATATTTGTGATATAATTTTTGAAATAATAAGGAATGTCCACCCTGTTTGATCAATGTCCTGTGTTAGGAAACTCAGGACATAGCATCAAAGGGGGGAATTATTGTGTGAAGCCGAGTTCCCTCTGCTTCATCTGCATATCAAAATGCAGACGAGTGCACATTTGCATATCACTATGTTAATTTTGTGAATGAATTAATTGCTTTTTAATTAGGATTATTTTACGTATTGATTAATATTTAACACAGAGCGAAATACGGTAGTATTAATACTCTTTGATATTTATTTTATTCTTGTATATGTGCATTTATCGTAGGTTTATTGATGTGAATATGTAGTTCACATGCATCTCATTACAGGGAAGTAGTATGTAAATAGCTATATATATGACCGTATTTGAATATTCTGCATACAAGTGATAGGAAGAAAATATATAATATCAGTTACTTAGTATAACGCAGATTTGGATTTCTTTATGCTGAGAGAGCAAGTTCAGCGAATTTTTTTCTGGCGACAGCGTTCTGTCCTGAAAGTCTGTTGACAATTGCTTGCTACTATGAGGAAGAAGAAATGTCTAGGTAACCATGAAGAGGAAAAGAATATGGTATAGGAAGTATGCAGGAAACTTGCCCTTGCTGGAAACATTGAGCTTGCAATGCACTGTACTCTTTGTTTAAAATATCATAAAAATTTTAGCATCGATATGCTGGATTTTGAATTTCTATACGTGTGCTTTTCACACCTTTCAAAAGAATGTCTCACCTCTTGGGCGTTGAGCGTCTATAGCAAGTGACGGTTGGTCGTCAGCCAGCGAATCTTTTTCTACTTTTCCCGAGATGCATTGCTTGTTTCAAATTGTGTATTTTATTTTGACTATTTCATATATTCTTTACTAATACTATCGTATTACGCTCACAAGTTCTTGGAAAGTACGTTATAATTCATATCTTGATTTTTAAACGTGATTCCTTTCGTCAAAGACATTTAGATCTTTGGTTTGTTTTCAAAATTTGTTAGCATCAACAAATTTTTCTTCTCTCTCCTTCTTGCAGAAATGGCAGCCGGAAATAGAAGTATAGAATGGGTATGCCATGGAAAAATGAAACCCTATATTATAATTATGGAGTGTCATCAGTATATATTTGTGTAATTATATTCTGTTTTACCTTTCATATCTTTATGTATGTTTAATGATGGTTTTCTATGTTGTAAATAATGTGTAATAACAAAATATGTATTTGTTTACATGTATTGCTGCAATGGACAACTGTTTGTCCAACAACTTTCAGAACTGCCGCTAGTTGCAGTGAGGGCAGCACCTATCAAGTGTGGTTTGAAATATCTGTGCAGTTTCGACGGTCCTGGCCCTTGTGTCTGCACAGACCACCCAGGATTTAGCCTCCAGCTACTAAAAATTTCTAAAACAATTCCGAGAAGAGCGAGTTTCTTGCTTTTTAGCAAGAAACAGAACTATGCAGGGAAAAGGAGACAAACCGAAAGTTAGTTGTGATTAGAACCCAGAAGCGTCAGCACGACGGCTACGAGGACTTCCGTTGACTTGTATATAACAGAAGTTATATACTGTGATTCGTGTGTGCGTTCAGTTATAGTCTTCAAGTATTTATTATACTACAACTATATCATCATGAGTGTTTATATAAAAGCTTAAAACTGTGAAACAACGTTCTCCGTGCTCACACACACACCATATTTTGAAGTAAAGTTTCATCGTGTTTGTTCTTTCTGCAGGAACTGTATGCTATAATGACCACTTATAATTTTAAAATTTTCAGTGCAACGTATTTAAGTTGACATTTGCATAGTGCATCGCACTTACATTTTGATCTTTATTAGTGAAGATCTGTACTACTAGAAACATGTCTCAAAAAGCTAATTGCCTGTCCGAGCCTTTGGGCAGGGCTCTCCGGAACTTTCTTAAGAAGACAGAGAAGATAATATTTTACTTCGCTGTCTAGCACTCCAGTGCATATTTGTAGCACTACTACTACCAGGGTCTTTTCAGGTTTCCGTAGACAAAACTTCAGTATGAATTGTTAGGGTCCAGTGTGTTTAATCATCACATGAACTGTCCACCATCCCTTTCGAGTGCAGAGACTCTCAGCGGAAGTGGAACTTGCTTCATCTTATAATAATGAAACTGTGCCATGTAATATAGTTTGGTGAATGTTTGTTTATTTGCTTGTCCTCATATTGAAAGACGGAAAGAGACATATAAACTCTCAGGAAACGAGGATATAGAAATCATTTTCTATACGCTGTAAATTATTAGGATCGGTGAAGTTTTTTATGTTTACTTATCTATTCATATATATATATATATATATATATATATATATATATATATATATATATATATATATATATATAACGTATATCATGAGTTATCATATCATCGAGTTCTACATATTGGTTATTACAAAGTGTAAAAATATAAAATTTTAATTGTGTGTTCAGTGTGTTCATTTAAGTAATTGGCATTTTAGTGTTTTAGTGAAAATGCAGTTATCAAGTGTTTATGTGGAAAAACCTACATCATCATTCAGAAAATAAATCTACCACCTAACAGTAGCCAGAGGGTTTCCTTTTTCCTGTTTGGTAAGTACCCAAAGTGTTAATTTCAGATGTGTTTTCTTGCAGGATGGAGAGTTAAGGAAAGATTCCAACACTTAACTCAAGTATTTTGACTACCTTTTTGGTTGGTGCTCAAGAAGGCATCGCCCCATAGAACCACATACCTCAGTTATGAGTGTAAAGGGGAAATTAACAGGCTGCTACCTGTTCACCTTAATTTAGGTTTTTTTTTCTTTTAAAAGTGTTGAATTTAATTACTCTGCTTTACAAGTAGCATCAGTGACCATAGCTGAAGGAAACATTTTAAAACCCTGAGATATTTTTAAAATCCCTGAGATATTATTTTTTATATAGTATTTGTTTTCTCATGCTCTCTGAAGGTATCAAGCGTAGTAGTGGCGGCTCCAGAAGAAAGTCCACTTTTGACTTCAGTAGGGAATTTGCATACCGAAAAGTAAATTTATGAATTATCTCCTGATAATATTTTAATTATTATCTTATTCCCTCGTCACACCACCACCTTTTGTAGTGGATGTTCTCTCTTAGAACAACCTACGCAATATACATGTGTCACACCATGCGTTGGATACACACAGTACCCGCACAAGCATTGCGGATAAAACTATTGTCCAAATGTTTATAATTTCTTTACACGTGCTCTTACTAATACTATATTAATACTTTCTTCAATACTTCATTCTTGTTTAGTGCTATTCTGATTATACTTATGGAGATTTGTTTATATGGAGAGATATGGAGAAAAAAGATTTCATTTTCTCAAGAGATTAGAAAAACGAAATGTATATTGAGTGTAGATGAAGTAGGAAGTGTCGAAGTAGGTGAAGTAATATGTCGATATGTTATCGTGACAATAATATAGTGATTTTCTACTATATACTCTTTCAACTTGAATAAATAGGTTTTAAGTTAATCATCGAAACGTAAAAACTTTGACGTAAAAAATATTCTAAAATGTTTTATAGGATATGATTATCCTTATAAATTAATAATTAAGAATCGCGGTTAATATATACAGTGGCGTATTTGCGATTTTGTTTCGGGGGGCTTTGCCTGAAAATGTGAAAATTCTGCAAGATATTACATATACTTTACTATAGTAAGTAAGATTTCTGGGGGGCTTAAGCCTGGAAGCCCCCTAAATACGCCACTGTATATATATACTTTTCAAAATATTTTATTTGTAAATAAACATGTTTACAGTATGCTATAGCAACTACTAATAGTGCAACAAAGACACAGTAAAAAATCCCACAATTTTTGGATCTAAATATCCAATAAATTTCAATCAAAAATTTTCTTGTATTCCTTATATCTGGAGAACTACATGCAGTATAGACATAACCAAACTATCTCTTAACTCAGTATAATGTGCTCATTCCGTAAAAGGGGGGCCGCGGTGGCTCAGTGGTAGAACGTTCACCTCTGGTGTTTGGGGTCCCGGGTTCGATCCCAGGAGCCCGCCAAGTGAACTTTGTGGTAGACAGACACCGTGTGCGTGGGTTCTCTCGGGGTTCTCCCATTTCCTCCCACTTTCTTCATTCCACGATTTCATCCATTACTCATCATCACCGTCTCCTTTAGACTAACCGGCATAACCTTGGGACGTAAAACTCAAAGATTCCATTTTTTTTTCATTCCGTAAAAAAAATACCAAACTCGATTTAGGGGACGTTAAAAAGTTTTGTAGGCCCTGATCCAATTACCCAAAAGATTTAAAATATACTTCAATCAAAAATTTTCTTGTATGCCTTACATCTGGACAACTACATATAACTAACTGACTAACTCTATGGCGTATGGAACCCGGAGGTTCAATGCCGCGTTCATAAAAGCTCTCCATTGACTTTTATCCTTAGCCAATTGGATCCAATTAAACCCAAACTATCTCTAAAGTCAGTATGATGTGCTCATTCCGTAAAAAATACGAAAAATCAATTTAGAGGCTGTTCAAAAATTTTGTGATCCCTGATCCGAAAAGTAATTATTAGCCAAGATCGCAATTTTTTGATCGTAACCTGCAACGACTTTTAATTACTTCTTTTCACACACACACACACAAGTATATATATGTATATATATATATATATATATATATATATATATATATATATATATATATATATATATATATATATATATATATATATATATGCGTGCAACAGGAGTGCAATTGTGACAAAATGTGTGGGAAATGTGCAGAAACTTCCAAGGGTGCAAGTCGTGCACATTTCTCACACGTTTTGTATACGTTTCTCACTCCTTCTGTTGCACAAATACATATATAAATGTAAAAGATGTGATCAAAAGTTGCAGTTTACGCATACATTTTTTTACAGTGCATTATAGCATTTCAATAATAGCGCATTGTTTATTGTTGCTATTAGTGTAGATATGTTTGATGGGTGCCATAATTAACGCTGATGAGCAAGCCTAAACTGTCCGCATGAAGGGATATAGCAGCGCTACTATTATCAACCTACAGTTCTAAACATTTATTACGATCGGGAAAAATCAGAATGTGAAATAATAATAATAATAATAGTGATAGTAGTAGGAAAATTTTAATGAAAAGAATGTTTTTTGTATATGATTATATTCAAGGTTCCGGACATAAATGTAACGCGTTACTTGTCTTGCTTTCGAAGTAGGGTAACAGTTACTTTTCTAGGGGAAGTAACGTTCCCTTACTGTTAACGATATGCAGTAAGGGAAAGTAAACTAACTTATAGCGCGTTACATTTTTACAAGTAATTTACCCAACACTACCTCAAAGCCTCAACAAGTCTTCGATGGGTACCTGAAACAAGCTTTCGGAAAACTGATTCCATGCTATTTTCCAAAAGTAGATGGGACAAATGCATTCACATGAGAGTGTTTCATGTATAGTGTAAATAAAATTTTGTGAGAATAGCGTTCTATAATAAAATGAGCCTTGTAACCATTTGAATGACCCTCGTCTTTGTTCCCCTCACAACTGATGGTATATGCCCAAACACACACACACATACACATTGACGATTTCAGAAAAGTCTCCCCGGACAAACTGAATAAGCAACGAGTGTAAGTAGTACAGTACTACAAAATACTGGTTTCCCAGAGGTTAAGCCCAATCAGAGGAATGTCCACGGAAATTTCGTCGTTCTGATGCAGTATCCTCAGGCCACACCATGAAATCACTGCTCACACAATATTAAACACCAGTAGTTTAAGCAATAACACCCGCGGGGTTTTTCCAGGGAGGGAATCTGACATTCAAGCAAAATTGCAAATACAAGCCCCTTGAAACACACAATATAAGTTCTACTGCATGTAAAACAATTACTTACGCTCATGGCGTAAGTTTACTACAGTAATGCGTGTGAATAAGCAAATTTGTTTTCATATGTATTTTGAGGAATCGAACCAATTTTATAATCCAGGGGGCAATGTCCTCCTTGACTCCCGTTGCAGGTGGGCATGAAAGTAAGAATATAATTTTTTGGTAAGGTATACGCGCAACTGTTTTCAAACATATAATGTTACCCATCATCCCCATATATGCTTCTTCTTTCGTAAAATTAAAATGGGTGAGTATTATGGTTACCAACTCTGAAAAAAAGATACAGGCACGCGCTCAAAATTTCCTGTGATATAGGCCTAAGTGAAAAGTCTCTCTCTTCGAACCCATCCATGGGAAGGAAATGTACTGTCCTGGACAAAATGCATTAGGATTTAGATTTCTGGGCTATCGGCATTTAAGGCCATTTAGCCCTTCACGTTTTGAGGGATGACGTCCCTCGGCGATCACACAATCCGCGAAAAGGGAAGGAAGAAAGGATTGGGAAAGGAAGGAAGTGGCCTGGGACTTAAAGTTAGGTACCACCCTGGCATTTGCCTGCTGTGAATGAGGAAAACCCAGGAAAACCTCATTCAGGATGGCTGGCATGAAAAAGCGTTTTACACTTTTTCGACCGAGTGCCCCCACCAGGAATCGAACCCGGGACCGCTCACACCGAAGGCGAAAGCGTTTGCGACCACCAAAATGCATTAGAACCCGTATTCTGCATATCCTTAATACATGCACTTATAAGCGTAATATATACATTGTGTTCTGAAGTCGTATCGATCATTTTCTTCTATTTACCAGTAACTGCTACTTCTTTAAAATTATCGAGAGATGAGAAAATAGTATCTTAATCTGTACGTGTCAATTTTGGACAAATCCTCACGCTATATTTATGCCACACAATTATGACAAATTAAACACTTCTGTATCCAGGGGCGGATCCAGGGAAGGGGGCGATGGCTCACCAGAAGAGAAAACTTTCTTATTTTATATATATAAATAAAACCCATCCCAAAGTTTGGAGCCTTTAAAAGGTAGCAGTATGACAACCCACCGCCCCCCAGAAGTCTGTTCTGGATCCGTCCCTGTCTTTATCTATTGTCGAAAACAATGTTTCAGAATAAAATTTAATTATCAAATTTCTTGTTAAATAAATGAAAAGAACACTCATAAGCATCTCTGCTAAAAGGGATGTTAAACTCAAAATGAAAATCATGAAAAGAACTGCCCTAGGTTTTTAAAAAAATCACCGAATGTATAATACAATGAAAATTTGTATTTGCAAATAAGACACTGTTCAAGAATTAGGATGTTTAATGTTTTATTCTAGATTATAAATTTCAAAATAGTGGTCATAAAGAGGCTGGTAAGAAGTTTATAGTGTGTACTGGTCACCGACGTTAATAAAAATAACCGCAATATATAATAACGGGCTGTTGGCAACCCTAGTTAGTATGCACAGGGCTATAACAATATAAGAAGCCTCATACTTTTATGTACAGTACGGAACACTTCTGAATGGTACACCCATATGGAAATTTACGGCAAAACTGTACCATGCAGAAGTGTCCCTTACTCAGTGGTTAAATTCAGCCGGGGCTCATCCCCGGATCTTTTCTGGTTGCTTTTTTAAAAAATGTCTCCGTATCTGAAATAATGTTGATAAAATCCGTACTTTAACTTTCCTTTGTCACTGTTTCGGTAGCTCGGTGGCTCACATTAATGTAAAATTCAAGTGCATTACTGAGGCAACCGGGGAGTGAGAAAATAGCAGAAACAAGCTTCTTTTCTCTCTGGTCGCTGCTGGTAGTTTTCTTTTTTCTATTTGTTTTTCAACAGGGGCTATAGCTGAGCTATAAAATCCTTGGGGGAGGAGGGGGCGGATAGTGACAGAAACTAAGAAGTTCTTTCTTCTACTGTCTTGTGTGAGCTTTCTAGCTTTTCAGAGTCCTTGCAAGAAAAGACTATAGCCCTACCGAAGGCAAACAAGCTCATATACAGAACAATCGAGGTGTTTAAGGCCCATAAAGAGAGAGGAGGCATATACTGGAGAGAAGTACAGAGAGCCATAAAAGAGAAGTATTTTAAAGAAGTTCCCTTGAATATGAGTGGCAGTAAAAATAACGCTTCGGAAATTAACAAAGGACAGTTCTATGAACAGAAGGTGCTTGACTGAGAAGGACACTGTGTACTCCGAAATTATGAAAATTATTTACCCTGAGTACTGGCCGGAAAATATTAATGTTGATTATAGCGAACAAGACTTGAAAGAATTGTGTGAATTGTTTTCTTTGTGTTTTCGAGAAACTATTCAAACTTATCGCGACTTTAAGGATAGTGGAGGCAGGCAGATCTTGGGGAGAATGAAGGTACTAATGCAGTGTGTGCAAACGATACCAGTCAGCAATGCTTAGTGTGAGAGGGGTTTCAGTGTAATGAATAATGTTGTCACGCCAACTAGAAACGAGCTATGTTGGAAGTGTGTCACCTTTAATGACAATAAATATTAATGGTCCGCCATTGTCCACAACCCCTCCCGTACGTTAAGCGCTGGATATCACAAGGAAGAAACACCGCCTCTCAAGTTGCTAGGAAAGAAATCGAGGCAGAAGAAAACAAATCGAAGGAAGCTTTTTGGAAACTACTGTGACATAACTGCATCCATTGTCTTATAAGAGGTAAATTCAGCTATTTTGATAGTATTATTCACATAAAAATTATGTGAAAATACTATGTTGTCATGAGATTTGTTTGATTTGTGTTTGTACAAGTTTTCCCAACTCTATTTAATATGGAAATGCCTGGAATGTTACAAGATTTGACTAAACCGCACACACACACACATATTATATATATATATATATATATATATATATATATATATATATATATATATATATATATATATATATATATATATATATATATATATATATATATGGTAGCCAGGAAGGACCGCGGTACTTTTTAGCACGAATTTAAACACTGCCCTTACTGTACATCCCATTATCTCTTAAAGCCACTTTTAAGGTAAAATAAAATAAATAAAATGTTTTGGTTTGTTTCAGTTTACCGCCTCACGGTTATGCCATGATGACTAAAGAGACTTGGACTTACTGATTATAATGGAATCTGAACCACTTTTTCCGTTCAACTGTATCCCACCGGGAACCGAATCCACGCGTGCCGTAGGCAAGCTTGTTAGCCACTAGACAAAACGGATGTCCAAAATAACGAAAGTAAAATATTAAATGAAATATTACATGATAAAACACACGGCGGTATGTATCCCTTGAATCAAATTACATAAGAAAGAAAAGTATTTAAATCTTCCTACCTTAACGTGATGTGTTTTGTAGAACCAGAGATTTCAGGATTGTCATCATCTTCTGATTGAGTGTTCCGTGCAATCACTTTATTAATACAAGACATGTGTTTAGTTCTCAAGTGCGATAATAAAGCACTTGTCGATCCTCCTTTGCATCTAAGTACTTTTTTACACAAGAAGCATTAAGCTTCTTCTCTAGTCTCGGCAAGTTCAAAGTATTTCCACACTTCACTCCGTAACATATTGTGCTTTGCTTCACCTAAATTGCTTAACACTTAATTGCTACTTTCACACTTATCTTGCAGTTCACTGAAATGAATATTAAATGCTTGCTCAGTGCGTTTGCGCAGTTGACCTTCACAATCGTTGTACCATATGCACCTGCAAATGTTTATTATCAAAAGCTCGACACATTATAAGCTTAAGACTTTTAGGTTCCAAAACGTTCAAATTTGATATCAAAAACGTTGTTTAGGATTTTGTTTTATATATTACAAAAAATGACATTTTCGTACATTTGATTACCAGTATATTTTAACAATGTTAGCTATTGTGCACATCGAAACATCTTTTAATACAACAATATTTTAGCTTTAAGCTAATATCTCTTAAACAAAATAAAATATTAATAGAACTTTCCTTACCTGGAGTTGTTATTCAAATCTGGTACAAGTAACATTGCCAAAGGGGTCCAAGGAGGCGGGCGCTACCCGTAGGCTATACCTGCACCCCAGACTGGTAGTATATATTAATATTGCGCAAATAATGTGAAATTAACCTTTTCAGTATAACCCCCCTCAAATAAAATGTATCCACCCTTCGATTGTGTCCCCAAGAAATTAAATCTAATACTGTAACTGGTGGTATAGCATATCATAGCCAGTTTAGAAGTACAATGAACCTAATATTTTTATTTTACTTATTTATTATTTTTAATTTTCCTATTTTTAAAACCAAATGCACTTCACTTTCCTAGAATCACACTAAGGGAGAAAATAATACCTATATGAGGAAGAACATACCGCGTAGAGGGAGCCTTGTTATTGCATTGTTCAAAACTGTTTGACGAAGAGAGGCTAAATCAATATTTAGTGCGTTGATATATATATATATATATATATATATATATATATATATATATATATATATATATAAACGGCAACTTAAGGTATAGATTCTAAACGCGGGGGGACTCCGTCCCGACTTCGAAAAAATATGTACGCGTCGCCCGGTTCCTAAAAAAATACAATGGAGAAAGATAGGAAGGGGGAACAAGCGTGAAGTCATGCTATTATCTACCGTCCTCTTACCTTTTCAGATCCACTTTTACCCCTTTTTATGACCCCCAAATTAGAACATTTTAGATGGTTAAAATTCTTGTATTTTTGATCATTGCAACTTGACCTGTAAAGAAGACACAAAATTTCTCCATTAACTGTACAGGAACGAAATAGGATCATCCTTAAGAATCTGAAGCTTCGACATAACACTCCATTTGTGATGTGTGTCACTGCATGAGACCACTGCGTGGTAGCAATTTGTGTTCATGCAAAGCAAAATGTGCGTACATCAGCACAATACAAAACTGAAAAAAGCTATTTATTAATGCTTATTTTCATTACCTCAAACTAAACGCAAATATTACGTTGTGTCGAGCTCGAAAACCGCTAGTGAATGAGAGCTCAGAGCGCTTGAAAAAATTGATTTACACAATAATTTTGTACTCTGAGTCTAGGAAATGAACACCAATAGACCTACATACATTTCAATTTCTTACTGGTAAATAGTTATCCGAACTTTCGGTATCCAGTTCTCAAACAAGCCAAAAAGTTCGCTATAGTAGATTAATTCAACGACGGTACTAAGAAAGAGCTGTTTCAAAGGAACAATACACAGTAATTTTTGAAAAGGCGGTAGATGAGCCTCCATAGGAATGCCTCCGTCTGTCTTTATTCGTGAAGACAAAAAATCAAGCAATTTTTGTACTAGTATTACCATTTATTCTATCTACTACATAATATTACGCAACTCTATCATAGTGTTTCATTTCAGTATTCTCTCCATTAAATTGATCACTTGTGACTATAAATATCTATATATTAAAATGCTAGGTTTATATGTTTGTGTGCAAAGAAAAGTTTATATGTTTGTCTCCAATCCTTTTGACAATGAGATCTCGAAAACAACAAGTGCTAGAATCGTGCCATTTTTGCTGGACGATTCCAAATTTTGTGTAGATTGGCCCAGTTCCAATTGAATATTTAAAAAACGTGGCCATTATTTATTTAATACATTTTTTAGGGTACACTGTAAGTGTTGACATTTTAAATAATAACACATTCTATAAGTTATACACTCCAACACAACATGTTTGTAAACAGTGGTTGTATATTTCTCAGGCGTTTGTTTCATGACCAATTGATAATGAAAATCGAAGAAACCTATTTCTCGAGTGATGGAGAATCTTTAATATTTAGAATGTTTTGCTAATGAACACCATATATCAGTGGCATTGAAATAAATTGTGTATGTAATGTACTTGCTTATTACATACTGCATGCAAGAAGAAAGCACTGATCATACATGAATTAGAAATTCCAACCAGAAGTAGGCTCAATCTTGCAAACGGTGCGAGATATTGAAAAAATAATCGAAAAAATCTCTCCTTTGTGGTACCCCTTGCCGATTTTTATCTAGACGTCTTACATTTGTGTCTATAAGAGGACATGTACAGTTGTTGTGAGGAATGACAAGGAGATTCATGTTCATATGTGAATGATGCGCTGTGTAGAGAGTGCAGGTTAAGCTAGTCTAATTAAAATAAATCCAGGTTCTGAAAATCTATTGATAATAAGGAAGGTAATTGTATTCGAAACAACTAGAGATTTACAGAAGAGTGAATATTGAATCGAAGGAAAAACATGTTTTTAAGCGTAACTAATAATAATAATAATAATAATAATAATAATAATAATAATAAAGTACCGTTATAACAAAAATCCCAACTGGGTTTTGATGAAAGTTCAAACTGGATTTAAGTAGAAGCTCAAAGGTAGTTCTTGATGAAAACGGAAGCCAATTTTGATTGAAAACTAAGCCGATTTGAAGATCTAAAACATATGTAGATTCTCAAGGAACCAATACCGGCTTCGGTAAACATCGCAATGGTTTCAGTAAAAACTAAAACTGTTCTGTAAAACACATAAAACTATCTGTGGAAAGGAAATGGGTTCCGGAGAACAACGAAAAATATTCTGGTCAGAAATAGAACCAGTTTTGGAAAAACTGATACAGGTTTTGATGAAAAACTGAACAGGCTTTGAAGAAAACCGAAATCGGTTTCAGTAGAAAAACCGTACCGGTTTTTGAAGAATACAAGAACCGGTTTTGGAGAAAACCGAAACCTGTTTCGATGAAAACCGAGCTGGAAATGAAGAAAACCGAAACCGATTCCGGTCAACCGAAACCGTTTTTTTTAAGAAAACAGAAACCGGTTTCTGAAGAAAACAGATACCGGTTTTAGAAAACCGAAACCGTTTTTGGGGGAAACCGGTTTCGGTTAAAACCGGTTTTTCGAAAATTTTGAAAAGTCGGTTTCGTTTTTTTCTGAAACCGGAAACCGGTTTCTGTGCCTACTACTAGTATATACTGTATGTGTGTGTCGTCTTTTTAAGCGTATGAGTAATTGTATGTTTATCTGTTTATTTATATATTTATTTATTTATGTGTATTTATATGTGTTTATAATATTATTTAATTATTTATGCCAATTATTTGTTAGTTTAGATTAGTTGTGCTAAGATCGTCCTTTTGATGTGTGTGTGTAATTTACAACAGATAGGAAGCCTCGGTATAGGGAAATACGAATTAGAATACTTGAAGTGGATTGGCTGCTGCCAGGAGCCAATCAGAAGCAAGATATCTCAGCTCTTGTGTGTATATAAGACTGCACGTTTCTCATGTATCTCATAGTATCTGATGAAGCCAAAATATTAGTTGGCGAAACTGTAACACGTATGTAATATTTTTTATGTGAATATCTTGTTTTGCTCAGCAAATATTTTGTTTGTGTTTAAGTAAATACAAAGCAAAGCTTCTACTTATGAAAAGTATTACATGTATAAGGATAAAATATTATTGTAACGCCGCTAGTGGCGCATCGTACAGGAAGCTTCTTATCGTGTGGAATGAGTTGATAGCCGGTAAATTTGCAACTAAGTTTGGGAGTGAGATGCGTTTTACTGATAAGTAATGTGTCAAATTGTTCCTCGTGTAATAATTGTTAAAATATGAGTTTATGAGGTAAGTACAAGAGAATGTTGAGAAATAGAAATAAAAGTCATAGTCAAATAACTAGATACATGATCACTATGAAGTTAAATAGTTGTTTCGGGTGGAGATACATGAAAGTGAACGTACGAGCCACTGTAAGTGTCATGAAAATCGAGGTGAAGAATGTTGCGAGCTGCGTGCTGAACGTGTTTTAATATTAAAGGTTGTGCAAAAGACGGGCGTTTTGAAGAGTGTGGGTGACAAATGCTAATAGTATATTCATATAAAGAAATTGATTAGTCTTTCGGTCTCACCTTTTCGATTTTGAACATAATAAGTCAATAATGGTACTACAAGTATCGGCCTGAATTCTTCTGGAGCAAGCAGAGACTTGCACTTGTAGCTGTATGTCGGAGGCGGGAATTGATACCAAGTGTTGCAGATTGGAACTTGTTGCAGATTCGGACAGTTTTCATAGAAAGAGGAAAAGTGTGCACCTCTTTGTAGGATAACATGTTCATAGGTTGCACCTGTTAGTAGGATATACTTCGTTTTCTTGACAGCGTTTACCTGGGAGAGGAATTGGTCGTAATGAGTTGGATTGTTCAAATCGGCATCTCTTCTTGAAAATTAAGAATTGTTTATGCAAAAGGTCGTTGATAGTATCCTGTGATGTTCTCAGAATTCGAACTATGTACGTTGGTCCCTGATTGTTCCGAATACGGATGCATTTTTAAAGGTGTATCCCACTTCAGAAAGTTCAGCCTATATATCAAGTATTATAGATAGAGGGGCCCCTCGTACTACTATTGACATAGTATGTGGCTGCGGTTGCTAGTGTCGAATGTTGTTGAGAGAAGTTAAAGTTGCAATTTTCCTGAACATTTCGAAACTGGATTGTCATGAATCATTTTGCGAAGTTAGCCGACTGTGATTTAATGATGAATCCATTTTTTTGTTTCTACCATTTGCGAAATATCTTTGCGTTGCCGATACTGGAGAAGTTAGAGAAGTAAAACCTTCGAACTAAAGTACTTTTTATTGTAGTTTTGCTGTAGCAAGCTGTAGACAGGCTGCAGAGGAGCATAAGCTGGTTGGAGTCAGAGTCGGAGCTCGAGATGCTATGTGCATTTGTATGCTTCTTAAATGGTGGTGAACTCGTTGATGATGCTTGGTGGTTGCCACTGATTGGAGAACGAGAACTCTGGGAACTTGGTTCAGTGTATGCTCTGTCTCTTCGATTTCTCCGCATCTCGTTTATCTCCAAACGAATAAACGAAATGAAATTTTGAGTTTTACGTCCCACGGATATTCCGGCTAGGCTAAGGGAGGCAGTGATGATGAGCAATGAATGAAATTGTAGAATGAAGAAAGTGGGAGGAAACTGGAGAACTCCGAGGAAACCCAAGCACACGGTGTTTGTCCACCACAAAGTTAACTTGGCGGGAGCAGGGTTTGGACCCGAGACCTCATGCATCAGTGGTGAACGCTTTACAACTGAGCCACCCCGGCAATATTATCTTCAAAGGATGTATGAAAGACTTTCCATCGTCAATTATCATATGCGGTAAAATAACCGAACTGAAACAGTATCCAAAACTATGAGATGAGAACAGGATAAGAGTGAAAATGATCATAATGATGATCAAAAATTATACTACTTGTGTACTCCAGCCAGTACGCTCGTGAAAACTCTCAATTTCTTGCAACCTGTCGCCTGTTAATGAATTAGCATCACTGTGCGCCCACATGAGTGCAATAAACAGAGTCTAGACTTGGCAGTTACGCTTCACTACATGTGCGCCAGCTGAGAAAGTATGTGAATGCACTACGTTTTACCGGCAAACCAAAGTCGCTAGCAACCTATGAGAAGGTTACGCCCTCTGTAACGTGAGTGATAGAAAAGAATTTATTTCCAAAGTGTAAGTGGAGATCTGTGCTCTATCGAAATTTTACAATTATACGGTATAACAAATAACAAAAAATCAAAAAGAAAAAGAAAAATGGGCGTATGGAACTTTGATCCTTAGCATTAAAATGTAAGTAAACATATATAACACAACTTAATATAGACAGATTGATTCAATATAAATACAATACAATTAGAGAAAATAAAAAAAATGTGTAAAGGATAACGAGGATGGAGAATGAGGGGAGGTGCGAAGCACAAGTTAACACATGTGTATTGTTAATCAGACAAATGAATGTGTCTTTTGCGTAGGGTCATCTCTATGTGATGATGGGAACCGGAGAAGCCAAACTGAGCAGAAAGTGATTACTGTGCAGGATATGATGGATGAAAGAGTGGAAGATGCTAATGAATAATATAATCAGATATAACCTTCAGCCCCAGATTAGCCCCAATTCGTGACTTTTTTTGAATTATTTGTAAACAACTGCAACAACAGTTTTCTTAATTGGTATGTTAGCAACTTTGGGTGAGACACTTGTCGGTTTCCGGGGAAGATGTGGATTTCGTATTTATATGCCTAATAGACCACCAAAATGTGGAAATTTAATTTTTTTCTTGTTGGTGAAACATTATACTACACAACAAATATAGAAGTGTATGTGAGGACACAACCAGAAGGCCCGTTCCAGATAGATAACAAACCTGAGGAAGTAGTGAAGAGATTGTGTCAACAGATTCATGGTTCATCTTGCAAAGAGACCTTTTACAATAATCGGTTTACAAGCTGCAATTTCGTTAAATAAATGGAATGAGACAGTAAGTTAACTATTATAGGGACAATTCGTAAAAACAAGAGAGTTGCCCCCGCGTTTGTGAATGCCAAACGGAGGAAAGAATACAATAGTGTATTTGGTTTTCATTAGAACTGCACCATTGGTTCCTATGCATCTAAGAATTATCTGTGTTTAGTGCTGATCTCAAGTATGCACAATCACGTCAAATTAGATGAGAGTACCGGAGATAACAGGAAGCCAGAAATCGTCACATTTTACAACGATACTAAAGGTGGGGTGGACACAGTAGACCAGATACCTACTGAATATGACGAAGAAAGAAATACTACACGATGGCAAATAACGTGATTTTATCACTTCTAAAATGTAGAACCGACTAATAGTAATGTTATACATTCAGCGAACACAGCAAGGGTTTTCGGACTGACTCTAGAAGATGCTTCTGTACCTCCTCATGTAGGAAAGCGAGGACGATGTTACATGTATAAACACAGTAAGGCCAGATATTTTGCCAAAAGTGCTGTAAGTAGATTTACCTAAGTCACGCAAAAATGATGTGTGGAGATAAATATAATATAATACAAATATAAATCCTAGTTCACATCTTATCAGAAAAAAATGTTCCTGGTTTCAGGAGGTAAAATAAAATTTTTTTTCACCTTACCACTATACGGTTAAGAACAATGGATCTCACGAGGGTAAATTGTACTGACAGAGCGTAAACCTTAGGGACAAGGAGTATGCTAATAGCGATTTGGTGTGGGGTCTAAAGTGAGGTAATATATATTGCATGAATAAAGGATGCTGAGTTTGGAAGCGTTTGTTGATATAGGTGAGATTTACTTTTTCGATATATTACTGTAATATGGACAAGTTATGCATTGGTATAGCTCCACAGTGGGACAAGGTAATCGGACAATGAAAGGTATGTGGAAAACGTTTAGTTAGAGGGTCAACAGTTTTTCTTATAGATTTTGAATAATGAAGCTATCCACACTGTAAATCTGTATGTTAAGTTTGGCAGTAACAAATCTTTGTATGTACTTAGGATCGTCTATGCATAAAATACAAAAAGACGGCATCAAACCGCAGAAAATTTAAAGTTCGAGCTACTGCTTTATCATTTCCATTATGAACTCAGTAGTAAGGCAACGGCTAGAGTCTGCGTTTGACAGTTGGAGATGCAGTGAAATATCGTTATCATTTACTGGTAGAGAACACTCAATTAAAATAATTTACAATGTTCAACTCAGATGGCAAGAAAAGAGTGAGAGTGACTTGAACAACGTGATTCCACGCTAGAGAAGTGTGCCAAATCAGATGTTTTATATTCTGCGTTTAATGTGGTGATGTACAGTAGAATGCTGCTCAAAAGTGCAGTGAACAGAAAACCACCTTTAAACTATACTACAAAAATGTACAAAGTGTTACAAACAATTTTACAGACTGTGCAGTAAATATGGCTGTTTAATGGTGAGCGAAACATGTCTGAAAATATCGATAAGGAACAGTGGAATGTCGTTTCTCAACCAATACTCTACATAGAAATAACACCGCAAGACCATACTGACAACCCAGTCACTCTGTGCCTAATTTGGGGATGCAATTAGAGTGATACTGAGCGCATTCCACTCACCATCTAGAATGAGTGGGAATGATCTTATATTCATGTGCGAGAGGTTAACTTAATTTTCATATACCAACTGGGGATTAATACAAATAAGAAAACATTAACTTCATTCGATTAACAACAATTATATTTCTCATAGATAAAATTTATGACTGTAAGTGTTGTGATGTATTAATTACGGATAATCGGAATATTTGCCAGACGAGTATCGCTTTGATCGAGTATTGAGCCTTTGAGCCCTGAATAGGAATAACACATACTGGTGGTTTCTGATGATGCTCCAATGATGACCTAGGTGATGGATGTAGTTCTGCCAAGTTGATACTCCCAATTAGTGATTGATGTAGACGAGCATTGAGTTAGGTATACTCCCAAATGCTAACGATGACTCGATGTTCTCCGTGGATAGAATAATGTATTCTATGATGACTGTCCGTTGACTGTCATTTGACTGTCCCGCTGTCTTTGACTAAACTCTCAAAGACTGATCATGTAGACTATTAAGGACTAATTCTCGCTGATTGTAAAGACTGTTCCCAGACTCTCGAAGACTGTGTCGAACTGACTCCACTGTCCCAAACTGACTGTCCACAATTGTCTCAATCTGACTGTCCACAACTGTCCCAATCTGACTGTCCTGAAGACCTCTCGTCTCCCAGTTTTGTTCAACCTGGTCCTACCCCTGTCGTCTGCTGGATGGCACGTGCGACCCCCTTTCACTTGGAAAAACAAATTCTTTCCATGTGTCAAGACTCAAAAACTGCAACTCTCGACACACTCTGATTTCTCGATTCTAAGCAATTTCCTCATATCCGTGAATGTGTGAAATGTTCACAAAAGCTTACAATCTCTCTTTTCATAATGTACAGTATTTGGCCTATGAAAGAATTGACGCATTGTCTCCATTGCCTTCCTGCATTGCCAGACTCTCAACGAAACATTTTATTTATATTTTATTTAAATCATTTCGCTGACTATTGAATAATAATATTCCGCAGCTTGCATTATACTTAATTCGTAGCACTTATTCACCTCAACCGTATTATTTTATAAAACGCGATCTTTGCAACATAAAACATTGATTAAAATAAAATTAAAATTATACAAAATTTTTGACTTGAAAAACGAATCCTGCCACAATATATCTCTATAAAATATGTACGAGGAAAGAACAATAATTTTTCGGATGAAGATGAGCAAAATATTCCCTCAAATAAAGCTGAAAAACGTGCAGTGCCCAATTTAAATTTAATAATCTAATAATTTTATATTCATCTACAGTGTTTCCACTTACAGTTTATCACCATATAAAAGTGGGCTATATATTTCTCTAAAAAAAACGTACGAGGAAAAACAATAATTTTTCGGATAAAGATGAGCAAAATATTCCCTCAAATAAAGCTGAAAAACGACCAGTGCCAACTTTAATATCAATAATCTAATAATTTTATATTCGTCTACAGGGTCCCCACTTATTGTTTATCACCATTTAAAAGTGGGCTATAAATATCTCTGAAAAATATGTACGAGGAAAGAGCAATAATTTTTCGGATAAAGATGAGAAAAATATTCCCTCAAATAAAGCTGAAAAACGACCAGTGCCAACTTTACGATTAATAATCTAATAATTTTGCATTCATCTACAAGGTCCCCACCTACAGCTTATTACCCTATATTAAAGTAGGCTATATATATATCTATAAAATATGTACGAGGAAAGAACAATAATTTTTCGGATAAAGATGAGCAAAATATTTCCTCAAATAAAGCTGAAAAACGACCAGTGTCGACCTCAAAATTAATAATCTAATAATTTTATATTCATCTACAGGGTGCCCAATTACATTTTATCACCATATAAAAGTGGGATATACATATTTCTATAAAATATGTACTAGGGGAAAACAATAATTTTTTGGATAAAGATCAGCAGAATATTTCCACAAATAAAGCTGAAAAACGACCAGTGCCAACTTTAAAATTAATAATCTAATAATTTTATATTCGTCTACAGGGTCCCCACTTACAGTTTATCACCATATAAAAGTGGGCTAAATATATCTCTATAAAGTATTTACGGGGAAATAACTCTAATTTTTCGGATAAAGATGAGCAAAATATTCCTTCAAATAAAGCTCAAGAACGTGCAGCGCCGAATTTAAAATTAAAAATCTAATAATTTTATATTCATCTACAGGATATCCACTCACACTTTATCTCCATATAAAAGGGGGCTATATGTATTTCTATGAAATATGTACTAGGAAAAAACAATAACTTTTCGGATAAAGATGAGCAGAATATTCCCTCAAATAAGGATGAAAAACGACCAGTGCCAACTTTAGAATTAATAATTTAATAATTGTATATTCGTCTACAGGGTCCCCACTTTCAGTTTGTCACCATTTAAAGTGGGCTATATATATATATCTGAAAAATATGTACGAGGAAAGAAAAATAATTTTTCGGATAAAGATGAGCAAAATGTACCCTCAAATAAAACTGAAAAACGACCAGTGCCAACTTTCCAATTAATAATCTAAGAATTTTATATTCATCTACAGGGTTCCCACTTACAGGTTATCACCATATAAAAGTGGGCTATATATATATCTATAAAATATGTAGGAGGAAAGAACAATAACTTATCGGATAACAATGATCAAAATATTCCCTCAAATGAAGGTGAAAAACGATCAGTGCCAACTTTAAAATTAATTAACTAATAATTTTATATTCATCTAAGTTGTCCCCACTTATACTTTATGACCATATAAAGGTTTGTGATATATATCTCTATAAAATATGTACGAGGAAAAAACAATAGTTTATCGGATAAAGATGAATGAAATATTCCCTCAAATGAAGGTGAAAAACGACCAGTGCCAACTTTAAAATTAATAATTAAAAAAATATATATTTATCTACAGGGTCCCCACTTCCAGTTTATTACACTATAAAAGTGGGTTATATGTATATCTATAAAATTTGTACGAGGACAGAACAATAATTTTTCGGTTAAAGATGAGTAAAATATTTCTTCAAATAAAACTGAAAAACGACCAGTGCCAACTTTACAATTAATAATCTAATAATTTTATATTCATCTACCGGGTCCCCACTTACAGCTTATCACCATACAAAAGTAGACTATAAATATCTCTATAAAATATGTGCGGGGAAATAACACTAAATTTTCGGATAAATAAGAGCAAAATATTCCATCAAATAAAGCTGAAAACCGACCAGTGCCAAATTTAAAATTAATAATCTAATAATTTTAATTCGTCTACAGGGTCCCCGCTTACAGTTTGTCACCATTTAAAGTGGGCTATATATATCTCTGAAAAATTTGTACGAGGAAAGAAAAATAATTTTTCGGATAAAGATGAGGAAAATATACCCTCAAATAAAGTTGAGAAACTACCAGGGCCAACTTTACAATTAATAATGTAATGAGTTTTATTCATTTTCAGCGTTCCCACTTACACTTTATCATTATATAAAATATGGGCTATATATATCCGTATAAAATATGTACGAGGAAAGAACAATTATTTTTTCGGATAAAGATGTGCAAAATATTTCCTCAAATAAAGCTGAAAAACGACCAGTGTCGACTTCAAAATTATTAATCTTATAATTTTATATTCATCTACAGGGTGCACAATTACACTTTATCACCATATAAAAGTGGGCTATATATATTTCTATAAAATATGTACTAGGGAAAAATAATAATTTTTCGGATAAAGATTAGCAGAATATTCCCCCAAATAAGGCTGAAAAACGACCAGTGCCAACTTTAGAATTAATAATCTAATAATTGTATATTCGTCTACAGGGTCCCCGCTTAGAGTTTGTCACCATTTAAAGTGGGCTATATATATATATCTGAAAAATATGTACGAGGAAAGAAAAATAATTTTTCGGATAAAGATGAGCAAAGTATACCCTCAAATAATGCTGAAGAACGAACAGTGCCAACTTTACAATTAATAATCTAAGAATTTTTTATTCAGTTACAGGGTTCCCACTTACAGCTTATTACCATATAAAAGTGGGCTATATATATATCTATAAAATATGTAGGAGGAAAGAACAATAACTTATCGGATAAAAATGAGCAAAATATTCCCTCAAAAGAAGGTGAAAAACGACCAGTGCCAACCTTAAAATTAATTAACTAATAATTTTATATTCATCTAAGTTGTCCCCACTTACACTTTATGACCATATAAAGGTTTGTGATATATATCTCTATAAAATATGTACGAGGAAAAAACAATAATTTATCGGATAAAGATGAATGAAATATCTCCTCAAATGAAGGTGAAAAACGACCAGTGCCAACTTTAAAATTAATAATTAAAAAAATATATATTTATCTACAGGGTCTCCACTTCCAGTTTATCACACTATAAAAGTGAATTATATGCATATCTAAAAATATGTACGAGGACAGAACAATAATTCTTCGGTTAAAGATGAGCAAAATATTCCTTCAAATAAAGCTGAAAAACGACCAGTGCCAACTTTACAATTAATAATCTAATAATTTTGTGTTCATCTACCGGGTCCCCACTTACAGCTTATCACCATACAAAAGTAGGCTATATATATCTCTTTAAAATATGTACTGGGAAATAACACTAAATTTTCTGATAAATAAGAGCAAAATATTCAATCAACTAAAGCTGAAAAACGACCAGTGCCAACTTTACAATTAATAATCTAATAATTTCAAATTCGTGTACAGGGTTCCCACTTACAGTTTAGCACCATATAAAAAAGTGGGCTATATATATCTCTATACAATATGTACGAGGAAATAACACTAATTTTTCGGATAAAAATGAACAAAATATTCTATCAAATAAAGGTGAAAAGCGACAAGTGCCAACTTTAAAATTAATTAACTAATAATTTTATATTCATCTAAAGGCTCCGCACTTACACTTTATCACAATGTAAAAGTAGAATATGTATATCTCTATAAAATATGTACGATGAAAGAAAATAATTTTTCGGATAAAGATGAGTAAAATATTCAGTGAAATAAAGCTGAGAAAGAAGCAGTACCAACTTTAAAATTAATAATATAATAATTTATATTCATCTTCAGGGTTCCCACTTACAGTTTATCACTATATAAAAGTGGGCTATATATATCACTATAATATATGTACAAGGAAAGAACAATAATTTTTCGGAAAAAGATGAGCAAAATATTCCCTCAAATAAAGCTGAAAAACGTGCAGTGCCAAATTTAAAATTAATTATCTAATAATTTTATATTCATCTACATGGTGCCCAATTAATCTTTATCACCATATAAAAGTGGGCTATATATATTTCTATAAAGTATGTACTAGGGAAAAACAATAATTTTTCGGATAAAGATTAGCAGAATATTTCCTCAAATAAAGTTGAAAAACGACCAGTGCCATATTTAAAATTAATAATTTAATAATTTTAAATCGTCTACAGGGTCCCCATTTACAGTTTGTCACCATTTAAAGTGGGCTATATATATCTCTGAAAAATTTGTACGAGGAAAGAAAAATAAATTTTCGGATAAAGATCAGCAAAATATTTCCTCAAATAAAGCTTAAAAACGACCAGTGTCGACTTCAAAATTATTAATCTAATAATTTTATATTCATCTACAGGGTGCACAATTACACTTTATCACCATATAAAAGTGGGTTATATATATTTCTATAAAATATGTACTAGGGAAAAACAATAATTTTTCGAATAAAGATTATCAGAATATTCCCTCAAATAAAGCTGAAAAACGACCAGTGCCAACTTTAAAATTAATAATCTTATAATTTTATATTCGTCTACAGGGTCCCCACTTACAGTTTATCACCACATAAAAGTGGGCTAAATATATCTCTATAAAGTATTTACGGGGAAATAACTCTAATTTTTCGGATAAAGATGAGCAAAATATTCCTTCAAATAAAGCTTAAGAACGTGCAGTGCCGAATTTAAATATAAAAATCTAATAATTTTATATTCATCTACAGGATATCCACTCACACGTTATCACTATTTAAGGCGCTGTATGTATTTCTATGAAATATGTACTAGGAAAAGCAATAATTTTTCGGATAAAGATGAGCAGAATATTCCCTCAAATAAAGCTGAAAATCGACCAGTGACAACTTTAAAATTAATAATCTAATAATTTTATATTCATCTACAGGGTGCCCAATTACACTTTATCACCATATAAAAGTGGGCTATATATATCTCTGAAAAATATGTACGAGGAAAGATAAATAATTTTTCGGATGAAGATGAGTAAAATATACCCTCAAATAAAGCTGAAAAACGACCAGTGCCAACTTTACAATTAATAATCTAATAATTTTATATTCATCTGCAGCGTTCCCACTTTCAGCTTATCACCATATAAAAGTGGGCTATACATTTCTTTATAAAATATGTAGGAGGAAAGAACAATAACTTATTGGATAAAGATGAGCAAAATATTCCCTCAAATGAAGGTGAAAAACGACCACTGCCAACTTTAAAATTAATTAACCAATAATTTTATATTCATCTAAGTGGTCCCCACTTACACTTTATGACCATATAAAGGTTTGTAATATATATCTCTATAAATATATACGAGGAAAAAACATTACTTTATCGGATAAAGATGAATGAAATATTCCCTCAAATGAAGGTGAAAAACGACCAGTGCCAACTTTAAAATTGATAATAAAATATATATATTTATCTACAGCGTCCCCACTTCCAGTTTATCACCATATAAAATTAGGCTATATATATCTCTATAAAATATGTACGGGGAAATAACACGAAATTTTCGGATAAATAAGAGCAAAATAATCCAAAAAATGCTAAAAAACGACCAGTGCCAACTTTACAATTAATAATCTAATAATTTCATATTCGTGTACAGGGTTCCCACTTACAGTTTAGCACCATATAAAAAAGTGGGCTATATATATATATCTGTATACAATATGTACGAGGAAATAACACTAATTTTTCGGATAAAGATGAACAAAATATTCTATCAAATAAAGGTAGAAAGCGACAAGTGCAAACTTTAAAATTAATTAACTAATAATTTTGTATTCATCTAAGGGGTCTCCACTTACACTTTATCACCATGTAAAGGTGGGATATGTATATCTCTATAAAATATGTACGAGGAAAGAAAACTAATTTTTCGGATAAAGATGAGCAAAATATTCCCTCAAATAGAGCTGAAAAACGTGCAGTGTCAACTTTAAAATTAATAATATAATAATTTATATTCATCTTCAAGGTTCCCACTTACAGTTTATCACTATATAAAAGTGGGCTATATATATCTCTAAAATATATGTACGAGGAAAGAACAATAATATTTCGGATAAAGATGAGCAAACTATTCCCTAAAATAAAGCTGAAAAACGACCAGTGCCAACTTTACAATTAATTATCTAATAATTTTATATTCATCTACCGGGTGCCCAATTACACTTTATCACCATATAAAAGTGGGCTATATATATATTTCAATAAAATATGTACTAGGGAAAAACAACAGTTTTTCGGATAAACATTAGCAGAATATCCCCTCAAATAAAGCTGAAAAACGACCAGTGCCAAATTTAAAATTAATAATCTAATGATTTTATATTCGTCTACAGGGTCCCCACTTACAGTTTGTCACCATTTAAGGTGTATATATATATCTGTGAAAAATTTGTACGAGGAAAGAGAAATAATTTTTCGGAAAAGATGAGCAAAATATATCCCCAAATGAAGTTGAAAAACGAGCAATGCCAACTTTACAATTAATAGTCTAATAATTTCATATTCGTGTACAGGGTTACCACTTACAGTTTAGCACCATGTAAGAAAGTGGGCTATATATATCTCTATACAATATGTACGAGGAAATAACACTAATTCTTCGGATAAAGATGAGCAAAATATTCTATCAAATAAAGGTGAAAAGCGACAAGTGCCAACTTTTTAAAATTAATTAACTAATAATTTTATATTCATCTAAGGGGTCTCCACTTACACTTTATCACCATGTAATAGTGGGATATGTATATCTCTATAAAATATGTACGAGGAAAGAAAACTAATTTTTCGGATAAAGATGAGCAAAATATTCCCTCAAATAGAGCTGAAAAACGTGCAGTGTCAACTTTAAAATTAGTAATCTAATAATTTTATATTCATCTGCAGAGTCCCTACTTGCAGTATATCACCATTTAAAAGTGGATTATATATATCTCTATAAAATATGTACGAGGAAAGAACAATATTTTTTCGGATAAAGATGAGCAAAATATTTCTTCAAATGAAGGTAAAAAAACTACCAGTGCCAACTTTAAAAATAAATAATATAATAATTTTATATTCATCTACAGGTTGCCCAATAACACTTTATCACCATATAAAAGTGGGCTATATATATCTCTATAAAATATGTACCAGGAAAGAAAAATAATTTTTCGGATAAAGATGAGCAAAATATTCCCTCAAATAAAGCTGAGAAACAAACAGTATCAGCTTTAAAATTAATAATATAATAATTTATATTCATCTTCAGGGTTCCCACTTACAGTTCATCACTATATAAAAGTGGGCTATATATATCTCTATAAAATGTGTACGAGGAAAGAACAATAATTTTTCGGATAAACATGAGCAAAATATTCCCTAAAATAAAGCTGAAAAACGTGCTGTGCCAACTTTAAAATTAATAATCTAATAATTTTATGTTCATCTACAGGGTGCCCAATTACACTTTATCACCATATAAAAGTGGGCTATATATATTTCTACAAAATATGTACTAGGGAAAAACAACAGTTTTTCGGATTAACATTAGCAGAATATTCCCTCAAATAAAGCTGAAAAACGACCAGTGCCAAATTTAAAATTAATAATCTAATGATTTTATATTCGTCTACAGGGTCCCCACTTACAGTTTGTCACCATCTAAAGTGGACTATATATATCTCTGAAAAATTTGTACGAGGAAAGAGAAATAATTTTTCGGAAAAGATGAGCAAAATATACCCTCAAATGAAGTTGAAAAACGAGCAATGCCAACTTTACAATTAATAGTCTAATAATTTCATATTCGTGTACAGGGTTACCACTTACAGTTTAGCACCATGTAAGAAAGTGGGCTATATATATCTCTATACAATATGTACGAGGAAATAACACTAATTCTTCGGATAAAGATGAGCAAAATATTCCCTCAAATAAAGTTGAAAAGTGACAAGTGCCAACTTTAAAAATAATTAAATAATAATTTTATATTCATGTAAAGGGTCCCCACTTACACTTTATCACCATGTAAAAGTGGGATATTTATATTTCTATAAAATATGTACGAGGAAAGAACACTAATTTTTCGGATAAAGATGAGCAAAATATTCCCTCAAATAGAGCTGCAAAACGTGCAGTGTCTACTTTAAAATTAGTAACCTAATAATTTTATATTCATCTGCAGAGCTCCTACTTACAGTATATCACCATTTAAAAGTGGGTTATATATATCTCTATAAAATATGTACGAGGAAAGAACAATAATTTTTCAGATAAAGATGAGCAAAATATTCCTTCAAATGAAGGTAAAAAATTACCAGTGCCAACTTTAAAAATAAATAATCTAATAATTTTACATTCATCTACAGGGTTAATACCTACAGTTTATCTCCATATAAATGTAGGCAATGTATATTTCTATAAAATATGTACGAGGAAAGAACACTAATTTTTCGGAAAAAGATGAGCAAAATATTCCCTCAAATAAAGCTAAAAACGTGCAGTGCCAACATTAAAATTAGTAATCTAATAATTTCATATTCGTCTGCTGTGTTTCCACTTACAGTTTAGCCCCATATAAGAAAGTGGGCTATATAAATCTCTATACAATATGTACGGGGAAATAACACTAAATTTTCGGATAAATATGAGCAAAATATTCAATCAAATAAAGCTGAAAAACGACCAGTGCCAACTTAAAAATTAATAATCTAATAATTTTATATTCATCTACAGTGTCCCCACTTACAATATATCACCATATAAAATTGGATTATATATATCTCTATATAATATGTACGAGAAAAGAACGATAATTCTTCGGATGAAAAAGCAAAATATTCCCTCAAATAAAGCTAAAAAACGTGCGGTGCCAACTTTAAAACTAATAATCTAATAATTTTACTTTTATCTACAGGGTTCCTACTTACAGTTTATCACCGTATAGAAGTGGGCTATGTATATCTCTATAAAATATGTACGAGGAAAGAACATTAAGTTTGTGGATAAATATGAGCAAAATGTTCCCTCAAATAAAGCTGAAAAACGTGCAGTGCCAACTTTAAAATTAATAATCTAATAATTTTATATTCATCTACAGAATTCCCACATTCAGTTTATAACCACAAAAAAGTGGGTGATATATGTCTCTATAAAATATGTACGAGGAATAATTTTTCGTATAAAGATGAGGAAAATATTCCCTCAAATAAAGCTGACAAACCACCAGTGCCAACTTTAAAATTATTAATCTAATAATTTTATATTCATGTAAAGGGTCCTCACTTATAGTTTATCACCATATAAAAGCGGGCTATATATATCTCTATAAAATATGTACGAGGAAAAAAACACTAATTTTTCGGATAAAGATGAGAAAAATATTCAGTCAAATAAAGGTGAAAAACAAGTACCAACTTTAAAATTAATAATCTAATAATTCCATATTCATCTACAGGGCCTCCACTTACAGTTTCTCACCATACAAAAAAAGTGGCCTATTAATATCTTTATAAAATATGTAGGAGGAAAGAACACTAATTTTTCGGATAAAGATGAGCAAAGTATTCAATCAAATGAAGGTGAAAGCTACCAGTGCCTACTTTGAAATTAATTAACTAATAATTTTATATTCATCTACAGGGTCCCCACTTACAATTTATAGCCATGTAATAGTGGGATATGTATATCTCTATAAAATAGGTACGAAGAAATCAATAATTTTTCGGATAAAGATGAGCAAAGTATTCCCTCAAATAAAGCTGAGAAACGAGCAGTACCAACCTTAAAATTAATAATATAATTATTTATATTCATCTTCAGGGTTCCCCGTTACAGTTTATTGCTATATAAAAGTGGGCACTATATATCTCTCTAAAATATGTACGAGGAAAGAACAATAATTTTTCGGATAAATATGAGGAAAGTATTCCCCCAAATAAAGATAAAAAACGGCCAGTTTCAACTTTTAACTTAATAATCTAATAATTTTACATTTATCTACAGGGATTCTACGTACAGTTTATCACCATTAAAGAATGGGCTATGTAAATCTCTTTAAGATATATACAAGGAAAGAACAATAATTTTTCGGATAAATATGAGCAAAATATTCCCTCAAATAAAGTGGAAAAACGAGCAGTGCCAAATTTAAAATTAATAATCTAATAATTTTATATTTATCTACAGTGTTTCAACTTACAGTTTATAACCATATAAAAGTGGGCTATATATATCTGTATAAAACACGTTTAAAAAAAAACAATAATTTTTCGGATATAGATTAGCAGAATATTCCCTCAAATAAAGCTGAACATCGACCAGTGACAACTTTAAAATAATAATATAATAATTTTATGTTCATCCACAGGGGGCCCAATTACACTTTATCACCATATAAAAGTTTGCTATATATATTACTATAAAATATGTACTAGGGAAAAACAATAATTTTTCGGATAAAGATTTGCAGAATATTCCCTCAAATAAGGCTGAAAAACGACCAGTTCCAACTTTAGAATTAATAATCTAATAATTGTGTATTCGTCTACAGGGTCCCCACTTACAGTTTGTCACCATTTAAAGTGGGCTATATATATATATATATATCTGAAAAATATGTACGAGGAAAGAAAAATAATTTTTCGGATAAAGATGAGCAAAATATACCCTCAAATAAAGCTGAAAAACGACCAGTGCACACTTTACAATTAATAATCTAAGAATTTTATAATCATCTACAGGGTTCCCACTTACAGCTTATTACCATATAAAAGTGGGCTATATATATATCTATAAAATATGTAGGAGAAAAAAACAATAACTTATCGGATAAAGATGAGCAAAATATTCCCACAAATTAAGGTGAAAAACGACCAGTGACAACCTTAAAATTAATGAACTAATAATTTCATATTCATCTAAGTTGTCCCCACTTACACTTTATGACCATATAAAGGTTTGTGATATATATCTCTATAAAATATGTACGAGGAAAAAACAATAATTTATCGGATAATGATGAAATATTCCCTCAAATGAAGGTGAAAAACGACCAGTCCCAACTTTAAAATTAATAAATAAAAAATATATATTTAATTACAGGGTCTCCACTTCCAGTTTATCACACTATAAATGTGGGTTATATGTATATCTATAAAATATGTACGAGGACAAAACAATAATTCTTCGGTTAAAGATGAGCAAAATACTCCCTCAAATAATGCTGAAAAACGACCAGTGCCAACTTTACAATTAATAATCTAATAATTTTATATTCATCTACCGGATCCCCACTTACAGCTTATCACCATATAAAAGTAGGCTATATATATATCTTTAAAATATGTACGGGGAAATAACACTAAATTTTCGGATAAATAAGAGCAAAATATTCCATCAACTAAAGCTGAAAAACGACCACTGCCAACTTTACAATTAATAATCTAATAATTTCATATTCGTGTACAGGGTTCCCACTTACAATTTAGCACCATATAACAAAGTGGGAAATATATATATATCTCTATACAATATGTACGAGGAAATAACACTAATTTTTCGGATAAAGATGAACAAAAAATTCTATCAAATAAAGGTGAAAAGCGACAAGTGCCAACTTTGAAATTAATTAACTAATAATTTTATATTCATCTAAAGGCCCCCACTTACACTTTATCACCATGCAAAAGTGGAATATGTATATTTCTATAAAATATGTACGATGAAAGACAATAATTTTTCGGATAAAGATGAGCAAAATATTCCCTCAAATAAAGCTGAAAAACGACCAGTGCCAACTTTACAATTAATTATCTAATAATTTTATATTCATCTACCGGGTGCCCAATTACACTTTGTCACCATATAAAAGTGGGCTATATATATTTCTATAAAATATGTACTAGGGAAAAACAACAGTTTTTCGGATAAACATTAGCAGAATATCCCCTCAAATAAAGCTGAAAAACGACCAGTGCCAACTTTAAAATTAATAATCTAATAATTTTATATTCGTCTACAGGGTCCCCACTTACAGTTTGTCACCATTTAAAGTGGACTATATATATCTGTGAAAAATTTGTACGAGGAAAGAGAAATAATTTTTCGGAAAAGATGAGCAAAATATATATTCAAATGAAGTTGAAAAACGAGCAATGTCAACTTTACAATTAATAGTCTAATAATTTCATATTCGTTTACAGGGTTTCCACTTACAGTTTAGCACCATATAAGAAAGTGGGCTATATATATCTCTATACAATATGTACGAGGAAATAACACTAATTCTTCGGATAAAGATGAGCAAAATATTCCATCAAATAAAGGTGAAAAGCGACAAGTGCCAACTTTAAAATTAATTAACTAATAATTCTATATTCATCTAAGGGTTCTCCACTTATACTTTATCACCATGTAAAAGTGGGATATGTATATCTCTATAAAATATGTACGAGGAAAGAACACTAATTTTTCGGATAAAGATGAGCAAAATATTCCCTCAAATAGAGCTGACAAACGTGTAGTGTCAACTTTAAAATTAGTAATCTAATAATTTTATATTCATCTGCATAGTCCCTACTTACAGTATATCACCATTTGAAAGTGGGTTATATATATATCTCTATATAATACGTACGAGGAAAGAACAATAATTTTTCGGATAAAGATGAGCAAAATATTTCTTCAAATGAAGGTAAAAAATTACCAGTGCCAACTTTAAAAATAAATAATCTAATAATTTTATATTCATCTACAGGGTGCCCAATTACACCTTATTACCATACAAAAGTGGGCTATATATATTTTTATAAAATATGTACTAGGGAAAAACAATAATTTTTCGGATAAAGATTAGTAGAATATTCCCTCAAATAAAGCTGAAAAACGACCAGTGCCAAATTTAAAATTAATAATCTAATAATTTTATATTCGTCTACAGGGTCCCCACTTACAGTTTGTCACCATTTATGGTGGACTATATATATCTGTGAAAAATTTGTGCGAGGAAAGAGAAATAATTTTTCAGTAAAGATGAGCAAAATATATCCTCAAATGAAGTTGAAAAACGAGCAATGCCAACTTTACAATTAATAGTCTAATAATTTCATATTCATGTACAGGGTTCCCATTTACAGTTTAGTACCATATAAGAAAGTGGGCTATATATATCTCTATACAATATGTACGAGGAAATAACACTAATTCTTCGGATAAAGGTGAGCAAAATATTCTATCAAATAAAGGTGAAAAGCGACAAGTGCCAACTTTAAAATTAATTAACTAATAATTTTATATTCATCTACAGGGTCTCCACTTACACTTTATCACCATGTAAAAGTGGGATATGTATATCTCTATAAAATATGTACAAGGAAAGAATACAATTTTTTCGGATAAAGATGAGCAAAATATTTCCTAAAATAGAGCTGAAAAACGTGCAGTGTCAACTTTAAAATTAGTAATCTAATAATTTTATATCATCTACAGTGTTTCCACTTACAGTTTATCACCATATAAAAGTGGGCTATATATATCTCTATAAAACACGTTTGAGGAAAAACAATAATCTTTCGGATAAAGATTAGCAGAATATTCCCTCAAATAAAGCTGAACATCGACCAGTGACAAATTTAAAATTTATAATATAATAATTTTATATTCATCTACAGGGTGCCTAATTACACTTTATCACCATATAAAAGTTTGCTATATATATTACTATAAAATATGTACTAGGGAAAAACAATAATTTTTCGGATAAAGATTTGCAGAATATTCCCTCAAATAAGGCTGAAAAACGACCAGTGCCAACTTTAGAATTAATAATATAATAATTGTATATTCGTCTACAGGGTCCCCACTTACAGTTTGTCACCATTTAAAGTGGGCTATATATATATATATCTGAAAAATATGTACGAGGAAAGAAAAATAATTTTTCGGATAAAGATGAGCAAGATATACCCTCAAATAAAGCTGAAAAACGACCAGTGCCAACTTTACAATTAATAATCTAAGAATTTTATATTCATCTACAGGATTTCCACTTACAGCTTATTACCACATAAAAGTGGGCTATATATATATATCTATAAAATATGTCGGAGGAAAGAGCAATAATTTATCGGATAATGATGAAATATTCCCTCAAATGAAGGTGAAAAACGACCAGTCCCAACTTTAAAATTAATAAATAAAAAATATATATTTAATTACAGGGTCTCCACTTCCAGTTTATCACACTATAAATGTGGGTTATATGTATATCTATAAAATATGTACGAGGACAAAACAATAATTCTTCGGTTAAAGATGAGCAAAATACTCCCTCAAATAATGCTGAAAAACGACCAGTGCCAACTTTACAATTAATAATCTAATAATTTTATATTCATCTACCGGATCCCCACTTACAGCTTATCACCATATAAAAGTAGGCTATATATATATCTTTAAAATATGTACGGGGAAATAACACTAAATTTTCGGATAAATAAGAGCAAAATATTCCATCAACTAAAGCTGAAAAACGACCACTGCCAACTTTACAATTAATAATCTAATAATTTCATATTCGTGTACAGGGTTCCCACTTACAATTTAGCACCATATAACAAAGTGGGAAATATATATATATCTCTATACAATATGTACGAGGAAATAACACTAATTTTTCGGATAAAGATGAACAAAAAATTCTATCAAATAAAGGTGAAAAGCGACAAGTGCCAACTTTGAAATTAATTAACTAATAATTTTATATTCATCTAAAGGCCCCCACTTACACTTTATCACCATGCAAAAGTGGAATATGTATATTTCTATAAAATATGTACGATGAAAGACAATAATTTTTCGGATAAAGATGAGCAAAATATACCCTCTAATAAAGCTGAAAAACGACCAGTGCCAACTTTACAATTAATTATCTAATAATTTTATATTCATCTACCGGGTGCCCAATTACACTTTGTCACCATATAAAAGTGGGCTATATATATTTCTATAAAATATGTACTAGGGAAAAACAACAGTTTTTCGGATAAACATTAGCAGAATATCCCCTCAAATAAAGCTGAAAAACGACCAGTGCCAACTTTAAAATTAATAATCTAATAATTTTATATTCGTCTACAGGGTCCCCACTTACAGTTTGTCACCATTTAAAGTGGACTATATATATCTGTGAAAAATTTGTACGAGGAAAGAGAAATAATTTTTCGGAAAAGATGAGCAAAATATATATTCAAATGAAGTTGAAAAACGAGCAATGTCAACTTTACAATAAATAGTCTAATAATTTCATATTCGTTTACAGGGTTTCCACTTACAGTTTAGCACCATATAAGAAAGTGGGCTATATATATCTCTATACAATATGTACGAGGAAATAACACTAATTCTTCGGATAAAGATGAGCAAAATATTCCATCAAATAAAGGTGAAAAGCGACAAGTGCCAACTTTAAAATTAATTAACTAATAATTCTATATTCATCTAAGGGTTCTCCACTTATACTTTATCACCATGTAAAAGTGGGATATGTATATCTCTATAAAATATGTACGAGGAAAGAACACTAATTTTTCGGATAAAGATGAGCAAAATATTCCCTCAAATAGAGCTGACAAACGTGTAGTGTCAACTTTAAAATTAGTAATCTAATAATTTTATATTCATCTGCATAGTCCCTACTTACAGTATATCACCATTTGAAAGTGGGTTATATATATATCTCTATATAATACGTACGAGGAAAGAACAATAATTTTTCGGATAAAGATGAGCAAAATATTTCTTCAAATGAAGGTAAAAAATTACCAGTGCCAACTTTAAAAATAAATAATCTAATAATTTTATATTCATCTACAGGGTGCCCAATTACACCTTATTACCATACAAAAGTGGGCTATATATATTTTTATAAAATATGTACTAGGGAAAAACAATAATTTTTCGGATAAAGATTAGTAGAATATTCCCTCAAATAAAGCTGAAAAACGACCAGTGCCAAATTTAAAATTAATAATCTAATAATTTTATATTCGTCTACAGGGTCCCCACTTACAGTTTGTCACCATATATGGTGGACTATATATATCTGTGAAAAATTTGTGCGAGGAAAGAGAAATAATTTTTCAGTAAAGATGAGCAAAATATATCCTCAAATGAAGTTGAAAAACGAGCAATGCCAACTTTACAATTAATAGTTTAATAATTTCATATTCATGTACAGGGTTCCCATTTACAGTTTAGTACCATATAAGAAAGTGGGCTATATATATCTCTATACAATATGTACGAGGAAATAACACTAATTCTTCGGATAAAGGTGAGCAAAATATTCTATCAAATAAAGGTGAAAAGCGACAAGTGCCAACTTTAAAATTAATTAACTAATAATTTTATATTCATCTACAGGGTCTCCACTTACACTTTATCACCATGTAAAAGTGGGATATGTATATCTCTATAAAATATGTACAAGGAAAGAATACAATTTTTTCGGATAAAGATGAGCAAAATATTTCCTAAAATAGAGCTGAAAAACGTGCAGTGTCAACTTTAAAATTAGTAATTTAATAATTTTATATCATCTACAGTGTTTCCACTTACAGTTTATCACCATATAAAAGTGGGCTATATATATCTCTATAAAACACGTTTGAGGAAAAACAATAATCTTTCGGATAAAGATTAGCAGAATATTTCCTCAAATAAAGCTGAACATCGACCAGTGACAAATTTAAAATTTATAATATAATAATTTTATATTCATCTACAGGGTGCCTAATTACACTTTATCACCATATAAAAGTTTGCTATATATATTACTATAAAATATGTACTAGGGAAAAACAATAATTTTTCGGATAAAGATTTGCAGAATATTCCCTCAAATAAGGCTGAAAAACGACCAGTGCCAACTTTAGAATTAATAATATAATAATTGTATATTCGTCTACAGGGTCCCCACTTACAGTTTGTCACCATTTAAAGTGGGCTATATATATATATCTGAAAAATATGTACGAGGAAAGAAAAATAATTTTTCGGATAAAGATGAGCAAGATATACCCTCAAATAAAGCTGAAAAACGACCAGTGCCAACTTTACAATTAATAATCTAAGAATTTTATATTCATCTACAGGATTTCCACTTACAGCTTATTACCACATAAAAGTGGGCTATATATATATCTATAAAATATGTCGGAGGAAAGAGCAATAATTTATCGGATAAAGATGAGCAAAATATTCCCTCAAATGAAGGTGAAAAACGACCGGTGACAACCTTAAAATTAATTAACTAATAATTTTATATTCATCTAAGTTGTCCGCACTTACACTTTATGACCATATATATCTCTATAAAATATGTACGAGGAAAAAACAATTATTTATCGGATAAAGATGAATGAAATATTTCCTCAAATGAAGGTGAAAAACGACCAGTGCCAACTTTAAAATTAATAAATAAAAAAATATATATTTATCTACAGGGTTTTCACTTCCAGTTTATCACACTATAAAAGTGGGTTATATGTATATCTATAAAAAAGTACGAGGACAAAACAATAATTCTTCGGTTAAAGATGAGCAAAATATTCCCTCAAAAAAAGCTGAAAAATGACCAGTGCCAACTTTACAATTAATAATCTAATAATTTTATATTCATCTACCGGATCCCCACTTATAGCTTATCACCATATAAAAGTAGGCTATATATATCTCTTTAAAGTATGTACGGGGAAATAACACTAAATTTTCGGATAAATAAGAGCAAAATATTCCATCAACTAAAGCTGAAAAACGACCAGTGCCAACTTTACAATTAATAATCTAATAATTTCATATTCGTGTACAGGGTTCCCACTTACAGTTTAGCACCATATAAAAAAGTGGGCTATATATATCTCTATACAATATTTACGAGGAAATAACACTAATTTTTCGGATAAAGTTGAACAAAATATTCTATCAAATAAAGGTGAAAAGCGACAAGTGCCAACTTTAAAATTAATTAACTAATAATTTTATATTCATCTAAAGACTCCCCACTTACACTTTATCACCATGTAAAAGTGGAATATGTATATCTCTATCAAATATGTACGATGAAAGACAATAATTTTTCGGATAAAGATGAGCAAAATATTCCCTCAAATAAAGCTGAAAAACGTGCAGTGCCAAATTTGAAATTAATTATCTAATAATTTTATATTCATCTACATGATGCCCAATTACACTTTATCACCATATAAAAGTGGGCTATATATATTTCTATAAAATATGTACTAGGGAAAAACAATAATTTTTCGGATAAAGGTTAGCAGAATATTCCCTCAAATAATGCTGAAAAACGACCAGTGCCAAATTTAAAATTAATAATCTAATAATTTTAAATCGTCTACAGGGTCCCCACATACAGTTTGTCACCATTTAAAGTGGGCTATATATATCTCTGAAAAATTTGTACGAGGAAAGAAAAATAATTTTTGGGATAAAGATGAGCAAAATATACCCTCAAATAAAGTTGAAAAACGACCAGGGCCAACTTTACAATTAATAATGTAATAATTTATATTAATCTTCAGCGGTCCCACTTACAGTTTATCATTATATAAAAGTGGGCTATATATATCTCTATAAAATATGTACGAGGAAAGAAAAATTATTTTTTCAGATAAAGATGAGCAAAATATTTCCTCAAATAAAGCTTAAAAACGACCAGTGTCGATTCAAAATTATTTATCTAATAATTTTATATTCATCTACAGGATATCCACTCACACTTTATCACCATATAAAAGGGGGCTATATGTATTTCTATGAAATATGTACTAGGAAAAAACAATAATTTTTCGGATAAAGATGAGCAGAATATCCCCTCAAATAAAGCTGAAAATCGACCAGTGACAACTTTAAAATTAATAATCTAATAATTTTATATTCATCTACAGGGTGCCCAATTACACTTTATCACCATATAAAAGTGGGCTACATATATTTCTATAAAATTTGTACTAGGGAAAAACAATATTTTTTCGGATAAAGATGAGCAGAATATTCCCTCAAATAAAGCTGAAAAACGACCAGTGCCAACTTTACAATTAATAATCTAATAATTTTATATTCATCTGCAGGGTTCCCACTTTCAGCTTATCGCCATATAAAAGTGGGCTATATATATCTCTATAAAATATGTAGGAGGAAAGAACAATAATTTATCGGATAAAGGTGAATAAATATTCCCTGAAATGAAGGTGAAAAACGACCAGTGCCAACCTTAAAATTGATAATAAAAATATGTATTTATCTACAGGGTCCCCACTTCCAGTTTATCACCATATAAAAGTAGGCTATATATATTTCCATAAAATATGTACTAGGGAAAAACAACAGTTTTTCGGATAAACATTAGCAGAATATCCCCTCAAATAAAGCTGAAAAACGACCAGTGCCAACTTTAAAATTAATAATCTAATAATTTTATATTCATCTACAGAGTTCCCACTTACAGTTTAGCACCATATAAAAAAGTGGGCTATGAATATATATATATCTGTATACAATATGTACGAGGAAATAACACTAATTTTTCGGATGAAGATGAACAAAATAAGCTATCAAATAAAGGTAGAAAGCGACAAGTGCCAACTTTAAAATTAATTAACTAATAATTTTGTGTTCTTCTAAAGGGTCCCCACTTACACTTTATCGCCATGTAAAAGTGGGATATGTATATCTCTATAAAATACGTACGATGAAAGACAATAATTTTTCGGATAAAGATGTGCAAAGTATTCCCTCAAATAAAGCTGAGAAATGAACAGTACGAACTTTAAAATTAATAATATAATAATTTATATTCATCTTCAGGGTTCCCACTTACAGTTTATCACTATATGATAGTGGGTTATATTTATCTCTATAATATATGTACGAGGAAAGAACAATAATATTTCGGATAAAGATGAGCAAAATATAACCTGAAGTAAAGCTGAAAAATGACCAGTGCTAACTTTACAATTAATTTTCTAATAACTTTATATTCATCTACCGGGTGCCCAATTACACTTTATCACCATATAAAAGTGGGCTATATATATTTCCATAAAATATGTACTAGGGAAAAACAACAGTTTTTCGGATAAACATTAGCAGAATATCCCCTCAAATAAAGCTGAAAAACGACCAGTGCCAACTTTAAAATTAATAATCTAATAATTTTATATTCATCTACAGGGTCTCCACTTACACTTTATCACCATGTAAAAGTGGGATGTGTATATCTCTATAAAATATGTACGAGGAAAGAATACAAATTTTTCGGATAAAGATGAGCAAAATATTCCCTCAAATAGAGCTGAAAACCGTGCAGTGTCAACTTTAAAATTAGTAATCTAATAATTTTATATTCATCTGCAGGATCCCCACTTACAGTTTGTCACCATTTAAAGTGGGATATATATATATCCCTATAAAAATTTGTACGAGGAAAGAAAAATACTTTTTCGGATAAAGATGAGCAAAATATACCCTCAAATAAAGTTGAAAAACCACCAGTGCCAACTTTACAATTAATAATATAATAATTTATATTCATCTTCAGCGTTCTCACTTACAGTTTATCACTATATGAAAGTGGGCTATATATATCTCTATAAAATATGTACGAGGAAAGAACAATTATTTTTTTCGGATAAAGATGAGCAAAATATTCCCTCGAATAAAGCTAAAAACGTGCAGTGCCAAATTTAAAATTAAAAATCTAATAATTTTATATTCATCTACAGTGTTTCCACTTACAGTTTATCACCATATAAAAGTGTACTATATATTTCTCTATAAAATACGTACGAGGAAAAACAATAATTTTTCGTATAAAGATGAGCAAAATATTCCCTCAAATAAAGCTGAAAAACAACCAGTGCCAACTTTATGATTAATAATCTAATAATTTTATATTCATCTACAGGGTCCCCACTTACAGCTTTTCACCCTATATAAAAGTAGGCTATATATATATCTATAAAATATGAACCAGGAAAGAAAAATAATGTTTCGGATAAAGATGAGCAAAATATTCCCTCAAATAAAGCTGAGAAACGAGCAGTACGAACTTTAAAATTAATAATATAATAATTTATGTTCATCTTCAGGGTTCCCACTTACGGTTCATCACTATATAAAAGTGGGCTGTATATATCTCTTTAAAATGTGTACGAGGAAAGAACAATAATTTTTTGGATAAACATGAACAAAATATTCCCTCAAATAAAGCTGAAAAACGTGCAGTGCCAAATTTAAAATTAATAATCTAATAATTTTATATACACCTACAGGGTGCCCAGTTACACTTTATCACCATATAAAAGTGGGCTATATATATTTCTATAAAATATGTACTAGGGAAAAACAACAGTTTTTCGGATAAACATTAGCAAAATATTCCCTAAAATAAAGCTGAAAAACGACCAGTGCCAACTTTAAAATTAATAATCTAATAATTTTATATTCGTCTACAGGGTCCCCACTTACAGTTTGTCACCATCTAAAGTGGACTATATATATCTCTGAAAAATTTGTACGAGGAAAGAGAAATAATTTTTCGGAAAAGATGAGCAAAATATACCCTCAAATGAAGTTGAAGAACGACCAATGCTAACTTTACAATTAATAGTCTAATAATTTCATATACGTGTACAGGATTCCCACTTACATTTTAGCACCATATAAGAAAGTGGGCTTTATATATCTCTATACAATATGAACGAGGAAATAACACTAATTCTTCTTATAAAGATGAGCAAAATATTCTATCAAATAAATTTGGAAAGCGACAAGTGACAACTTTAAAATTAATTAACTAATAATTTTGTATTCATCTAAAGGGTCCCCACTTGCACTTTATCACCATGTAAAAGTGGGATATGTATATCTCTATAAAATATATACGAGGAAAGAACACTAATTTTTCGGATAAAGATGAGCAAAATATTCCCTCAAGTAGAGCTGAAAAACGTGCAGTGTCTACTTTAAAATTAGTAATCTAATAATTTTACATTCATCTGCAGGGTTAATACCTACAGTTTATCACCATATAAATGTGGGCAATGTATATTTCTATAAAATATGTACGAGGAAAGAACACTAATTTTCCGGTTAAAGATGAACTAAATATTCCCTCAAATAAAGCTGAAAAACGTGCAGTGCCAACATTAAAATTAGTAATCTAATAATTTCATATTCGTCTGCAGTGTTTCCACTTATAGTTTAGCACCATATAAAAAAGTGGGCTATATAAATCTCTATACAATATGTACGGGGAAATAACACTAATTTTTCGGATAAATATGAGCAAAATATTCAATCAAATAAAGCTGAAAAACGACCAGTGCCAACTTAAAAATTTATAATATAATAATTTTATATTCATCTACGGTGTCCCCACTTACAGTATATCACCATATAAAATTGGATTATATATATCTCTATAAAATATGTACGAGGAAAGAACGATAATTCTTCGGATAAAAAAAATATTCCCTCAAATAAAGCTATAAAACGTGCGGTGAATACTTTAAAACTAATAATCTAATAATTTTACCTTTATCTACAGGGTTCCCACTTACCGTTTATCACTGTATAAATGTGGGCTATTTATATTTCTATAAAATATGTACGAGGAAAGAACACTAAATTTTCGGATAAATAAGAGCAAAATATTCCATCAAATAAAGCTAAAAAACGACCAGTGCCAAATTTACAATTAATAATCTAATAATTTCATATTCGTGTACAGAGTTCCCACTTACAGTTTAGCACCATATAAAAAAGTGGGCTATATATATATATATCTCTATACAATATGTACGAGTAAATAACACTAATTCTTCGGATAAAGATGAGCAAAATATTCTATCAAATAAATTTGAAAAGCGACAAGTGACAACTTTAAAATTAATAAATTAATAATTTTGTATTCATCTAAAGGTTCCCCACTTACACTTTATCACCATGTAAAAGTGGGATATGTATATCTCTATAAAATATGTACGAGGAAAGAACACAAATTTTTCGGATAAAGATGAGCAAAATATTCCCTCAAATAGAGCTGAAAAACGTGCAGTGTCAACTTTAAAATTAGTAATCTAATAATTTTATATTCATCTGCAGAGTTAATACAACAGTTTATCACCATATAAATGTAGGCAATGTATATTTCTATAAAATATGTACGAGGAATGAACACTAATTTTTCGGATAAAGATGAGCAAAATATTCCCTCAAATAAAGCTGAAAAACGTGCAGTGCCAACATTAAAATTAGTAATCTAATAATTTCATATTCGTCTGCAGTGTTTCCACTTATAGTTTAGCACCATATAAAAAAGTGGGCTATATAAATCTCTATAAAATATGTACGGGGAAATAACACTAATTTTTCGGATAAATATGAGCAAAATATTCAATCAAATAAAGCTGAAAAACTACCAAAGTTAACTTAAAAATTAATAATCTAATAATTTTATGTTCATCTACGGTGTCCCCACTTACAGTATATCACCATATAAAATTGGATTATATATATCTCTATAAAATATGTACGAGGAAAGAACGATAATTCTTCGGATAAAAAAGCAAAATATTCCCTCAAATAAAGCTAAAAAACGTGCGGTGAATACTTTAAAACTAATAATCTAATAATTTTACCTTTATCTACAGGGTTCCCACTTACCGTTTATCACCGTATAAATGTGGGCTATTTATATTTCTATAAAATATGTACGAGGAAAGAACAATAACTTTTCGGAAAAAGATGAGCTAAATATTCCCTCAAATGAAGGTGAAAAACGACCAGTGCCAACTTCAAAATTAATAATCTAATAATTTTATATTCATCTATAAAATTCGCGCTTACAGTTTATCACCATATAAAAGTGAGCTATATATATATTTATAAAATATGTACGAGGAAGAGCAATCATTTTTCGTATAAACATGAGAAAAATATTCCCTCAAATAAAGTTAAAAAACTTGCAGTGCTAACTTTAAAATTAATAATCTAATAATTTTATATTCATCTACAGTATTCCCACATTCAGTTTATAACCACAAAAAAGTGGGTGATATATGTGTCTATAAAATATGTACGAGGAAAAAACAATAATTTATCGGATAAAGATGAATGAAATATTCCCTCAAATGAAGGTGAAAAACGACCAGTGCCAACTTAAAAATTAATAATCTAATAATTTTATATTCATCTACGGTGTCCCCACTTACAGTATATCACCATAATAAATTGGATTATATATATCTCTATAAAATATGTACGAATAAAGAACGATAATTCTTCGGATAAAGAAGCAAAATATTCCCTCAAATAAAGCTAAAATACGTGCGGTGAATACTTTAAAACTAATAATCTAATAATTTTACCTTTATCTACAGGGTTCCCACTTACCGTTTATCACCGTATAAATGTGGGCTATTTATATTTCTATAAAATATGTACGAGGAAAGAACAATAACTTTTCGGATAAAGATGAGGTAAATATTCCCTCAAATGAAGGTGAAAAACGACCAGTGCCAACTTCAAAATTAATATTCTAATAATTTTATATTCATCTATAACATTCGCGCTTACAGTTTATCACCATATAAAAGTGAGCTATATATATATTTATAAAATATATACGAGGAAGAGCAATCATTCTTCGGATAAACATGAGAAAAATATTCCCTCAAATAAAGTTAAGAAACTTGCCTTGCCAACTTTAAAATTAATAATCTAATAATTTTATATTCATCTACAGTATTCCCACATTCAGTTTATAACCACAAAAAAGTGGGTGATATATGTGTCTATAAAATATGTACGAGGAAAAAACAATAATTTACCGGATAAAGATGAATGAAATATTCCCTCAAATGAAGGTGAAAAACGACCAGTGCCAACGTAAAAATTAATAATATAATAATTTTATATTCATCTACAGTATTCCCACATTCAGTTCATAACCACAAAAAAGTGGGTGATATACGTGTCTATAAAATATGTACGAGGAATAATTTTTCGTATAAAGATGAGGAAAATATTCCTTCAAATAAAGCTGAAAAACCATTGGCAACTTTAAAATTAATAATCTAATAATTTTATATCCATCTGCAGGGTCCCCACCTATTGTTTATCACCATATAAAAGCGGGCTATATATATATATCTATAAAATATGTACGAGGAAAAAACACTAATTTTTCGGATAAAGATGAGAAAAATATTCCCTCAAATAAAGGTAAAAAACGTCCAGTACCAACTTTAAAATTAATAATCTAATAATTTCATATTCATCTACAGGGCCTCCACTTACAGTTTCTCACCATATAAAAAAGTGGGCTATTAATATCTTTATAAAATATGTAGGAGGAAAGAACACTAATTTTTCGGATAAAGATGAGCAAAGTATTCAATCAAATAAAGGTGAAAAACTACCAGTGTCTACTTTGAAATCAATTAACTAATAATTTTATATTCATCTACAGTGTCCTCACTTACAATTTATAACCATGTAATAGTGGGATATGTATATCTCTAAAAAATATGTACGAAGAAAGCAATAATTTTTCGGATAAAGATGAGCAAATTATTCCCTCAAATAAAGCTGAGAAACGAGCAGTACCAACCTTAAAATTAATAATATAATACTTTATATTCATCTTCAGGGTTCCCCCTTACAGTTTATTGCTATATAAGAGTGGGCTATATATATCTCTGTAAAATATGTACGAGGAAAAACAATAATTTTTCGGATAAAAATGAGGAAAGTATTCCCCAAAATAAAGATAAAAAACGGGCAGTTCCAAACTTTAAATTAATAATCTAATAATTTTACATTTATCTACAGGGTTTCTACGTACAGTTTATCACCATTAAAGAATGGGCTATGTACATCTCTTTAAGATATATAGGAGGAAAGAACAATAATTTTTCGGATAAAGATGAGCAAAATATTCCCTCAAATAAAGCTGAGAAACGATCAGTGCCGTCTTTAAAATTAATAATCTAATAATTTTATATTAGTCTACAGGGTCCCCACTTACAGTTTATCACCATTTAAAAGTGGGCTATATATATCTCTGAAAAATATTACGAGGAAATAACAATAATTTTTCGGATAAAAACGACCAGTGCCAACTTTACAATTAATAATCTAATAATTTTATATTCATGTACAGGGTCCCCACTTACAGCTTATCACCCTATATAAAAGTAGGCTATATATTTATTTATAAAATATGTACGAGGAAAGAACAATAATTTTTCGGGTAAAAGTGAACAAAATATTTCTTCAAATAAAGCTGAAAAACGACCAGTGTCGACTTCAAAATTAATAATTTAATAATTTTATATTCATCTAAAGGGTCCCCACTTACACTTTATCACCATATAAAAATGTGATATGTATATCTCTATAAAATATGGACGAGGAAAGAACACTAATTTTTCGGATAAAGATTAGCACGATATTCCCTCAAATAAAGGTGAAAAACGTGCAGTGCCAACTTTAAAATTAATAATCTAAAATTTTATATTTATCTACGAGGTCCCCAGTTACAGTTTGTTACCATATAAAAGTGGGCTAAATACATCTCTATAAAGTACGTACGGGGAAATAACAATAATTTTTCGGATAAAGATGAGCAGAATATTCCCTCAAATAAAGCTGAAAATCGACCAGTGCCAACTTTTAAATTAACAATCTAATAATTTTATGTTCATCTACATGGGGCCCACTTAGAGTTTAGTACCATATAAAAGTGGGACATGTATATCTCTATAAAATATGTACGAGGAAAGAACACTAATTTTTCGGATAAAGATGAGCAAAATATTCTTTCAAATAAAGCTGAAAAACGACCAGTGCCAACTTTGAAATTAAAAATCAAATAATTTTACATTCATCTACGGGGACCCCACTTACAATTCTTTACCATATGAAAGTGTCCAATGTATATCTCTATAAAATATGTAGGAGGGAAGAACAATAATTTTTCGGATAAAGATGAGCAGAATATTCCCTCAAATAAAGCTGAAAATCGACCAGTGGCCACTTTAAAATTAATAATCTAGTAATTTTTGTATTCATGTACAGAGATCCCATTTACAAGTCATAACCATATAAAATTCGGTTATATATATATCTATAAAATATGTATGAGGAAAAAAACTAATTTTTCGGATAAAGATGAGCTAAATTTTCACTCAATCAAAGCTGAAAAAGGTGCTGTGCCAACTTTAAAATTAAAATTCTAATAATTTTACATTCATCTACAGGGTCCCCACTTATAATTTATCACCATATAAAAGTGGGCTATAAATATATCTTTATAAAATATGTACGAGGAAAGAACACTAATTTTTCGGATAAAGATTAGCAAAATATTCCCTCAAATAAAGCTGAAAAACGACCAGTGCCAACTTTAAAATTAATAATCTAATAATGTTATATTCGTCTACAGAGTCCCCACTTACAGTTTATCACCATTTAAATGTGGGCTATATATATCTCTGAAAAATATGTACGAGGAAAGAAAAATAATTTTTCTGATAAAGATGAGCAAATTATTCCCTCAAATAAAGCTTAAAAACTACCAGTTCCAACTTTACAATTAATAATCTAATGATTTTATATTCATCTACAGGCTCCCCACTTACAGCTTATCACCATATAAAAGTGGGCTATATATATCTCTATAAAATATGTACGAGGAAAAGAACAATAATTTTTTCGGATAAAGATGAGCAAAATTTTCCCCCAAATGAAGGTGAAAAACGACCAGTGCCTACTTTAAAATTAACTAAATAATAATTTTATATTCATGTAGAGGGTCCCCACTTACACTTTATCACCATATAAAAGTGGGATATGTATATCTCTATAAGATATGTACAAGGAAAAAATACTAATTTTTCGGATAAACGTGAGCAAAATATTCTCTCAAATAAAGCTGAAAAACGTGGAGTGCTAACTTTAAAACTAATAATCTAATAATTTTATATTCATCTACAGTTTCCCCGCTTAGAGTTTATCACCATAAAAAAGTGTCCAATCTATATCTCTATAAAATATGTAGGAGGGAAGAACATTAGTTTTTCGGATAAATAAGAGCAAAATATTCCATCAAATAAAACTGAAAAACGACCAGTGCCGATTTTAAAATTAATAATCTAATAATTGTATATTCATCTACAGGGATCCCTCTTACAAGTCATCACCATATAAAAGTGGGTTATATATATCTCTATAAAAATGTACGAGGAAAGAAAACTAATTTTTCGGATAAAGATGAGCAAAATTTTTCCTCAATTAAAGCTGAAAAAGGTGCTGTGCAAACTTTAAAATTAAAAATCTAATAATTTTACATTCATCTACAGGGCCCGCACTTACAATTTATCGCGATATAAAAGTGAGCTATGTATATTTGTATACAATATGTACGGGGAAATAACACTAATTTTTCGGATAAATATGAGCAAAATATTCCATCAAATAAAGCTGAAAAACGACCAGTGCCAACTGTAAAATGAATAATCTAATAATTTTACATTCATCTACAGGGTTCCTACATACGGTTTGTCGCCATATGAAAATGGGCTATATATACCTCGATACGATATATACGGGGAAAGAACACTAATTTTTCCTATAAAGATGGGCAAAATATTCCCTAAAATAAAGCTGAAAAGCGTGCAGTGCCAAATTAAAATTAAAAGTCTAATAATTTTACGTTCATCTGCAGTTTACTCACTTACAGTTTATCACCAAATAAAAGTTGGCTATATATATTTCTATACAATATGTACGAGGAAAGAACACTGGTTTTTCGGATAAAGATGAGGAAAATATTCCCTCAAATAAAGCTAAAAAACGAGCAGTACCAACCTTAAAATTAATAATATAATAATTTTGTATTAATCTACGGGGTTCGGACTTACAGTTTATCACCATATAAAAGTGGGCAGTATATATCTCTATAAAATATGTACGAGGGAAGAACAATAATTTTTGGATAAAGGTAGGGATGCGCACGAGTCGAGTCGAGTCAAGATTTAAGCCTGTCTCGACTCGTCTCGAGGAAATGTTGTCTCGACTCGTGTCTCGACTCGAAAATATGTTTTTCTCTCGACTCGACATGTTCTGTCTCGACTCGACTCGTATTCGAGTCGAGAAGTGTCGATATTCGAGTCGAGACAAAATATACGAATTAAAATATACGCACACTTCAGCCAGAACATTATGACTATTTACCTAATTGTCATTATGTTCACGTTTGGCACGGATAGCAAAGGCGATTCGTCTTGGCATGCACGTAGTGATCCTTGGTATGTCGCTAAAGAGAGTTGGACCAGATGTGCACTCACAGTTCACTTAATTACCGTAAATTCCGGGGAGGGGATGATGCGCTCTAACGTCACGTTCAATCACATCCCAGATGCGTTCGATTTGGTTCAGATCCGGCGAGTTGGGGTGCCAGAACATCACTTGGAACTCGCCTCTATATTCCTCAAATCACTCCATTACACTCCTGGCCTTGTGACATAGTGCATTATCTTCTCAAAAAATTCCACTACCGTTGGGAAACATGGTCGTCATGAAGGGCTGTACGTAGTCTGCAAGCAGTGTGAGAAACACCTCAGCGTCATGGTGCCTTGCTCAAGCTCCATTAGACACATGGGTGCTCACGTGAAAATTCCGTAAAACTTAATTAAGCCGCCGCCAGCTTGTCTCCGTCCTGCATTACAGGTGTCAAGGAGTTATTTCCTTGCAACACAACGGATTCGTACCCTCCCATCGTCATGATGAAGAAGGTATCGGGATTCATCAGACAATGCAGCGCATTGCCACTGCGTCAAGGTCCAGTAGCGATGATCACGTGTTCATTTCAGTGGTAGTTGCCGATGTCGTTTTGTGAACATTCGCACATGTATGGGTCGTCGGTTGCGGAGGCCCATCGTTGGGAGTGTTCGGTGAACTGTGTGTTCAAACACACTTGTACTTTGCCCAGCATTAAAGTCTGATGTTTGTTCCGCCACAGTTCGCTGCCTGTCCTGTTTTAACAGTCTGCCCAGCCTACGACGTCCGACATCAGTAAAAAAGTGGGGGATGTCCAATGATATTTGATAGTACTGCTTTACCTGTAAAAATTTGAACGGCCCGGTAAGTTTGTGTAGGGTAATTAACAAGCACAGAGCAGTACACACCAAACGTTTAGGAAAACTTGATAATTAAAGAATTTCTACAGTCCATACAGGATATTTTGGTGCTTAAGAATGGTACTTTGATTTGAGAAGGGTGTCTTTAAGTTAACTGTCATGAAATAACAGATCAACTTTTCACCCCGTAGTGAAGTCGCCTACTTAAGCCTTAATAAAGCCATAACTTCAAACCGATTTTCTTTAACGCAGCTAAGTTGTGCTTTAATCATGAGAGAGCAGAACATGTGTTTTCTTACATCATACTCCCTCAATATCTTAAAGACAATTTCATTAATCAGAAAGCTGTCTGGCCTCTAAAGTCCTAAACAGACTCTCCATTGTCTATAAACAGACTCTCCATTAAAAAGGCTAATTGTGTTACTTATAGGATTGAGTTGGTTGAATATAAGAAAATTCCTCTCACCAGAGAAGTGAAGTGCCTTAATCAGAATCTTCGTTTGAGGTTAAGTTTCTACAAAAACAGTCTTCAAGTTCTCGCACCGAAAACTGAGTCCAGCATTCTTCAAGTTCGCACTCAGTTGAATGCAGTCAGACTGCGGTTTAAAAAAGTATTGGAACCTCATAAACAAGGACCCTCCTTGCTCACGTTTCAAATAAGGCTCTCACTCTAAAATCCCTACGACTTGCTCCTTTACTATGGAAACCAGGTATTGCTAGTAATCTTAAATAAACGTTGAAATGTCAATATCCATAAACAGACACTGTCTCCCGTGAAAATGTTAGATGTTCCCTGCTAAGAAACAGGGTAAATTGATTTAAATCAAATTACGAAATAAATTAATTTAAAGTGAAAATAAGTAAAATCCCGTTTCTGTTCTGTTATTTCGATGATGAAAGTTGATAATCATAATAGAATGAGACTCAAATGTACAGTATAGTATGAAAACAAGGTCATGCAGAGGTTGATTAGAGAAAATCCCGTTTTGAACAGGTAACGGAGCAATCCAGCTTTATTCTTTTCGTAACATTGGGTTTGGGTTTTAAAATCGTTAACTATTCCAACGGGGAAATCACCATCGACATTTAAAACGAAACCTCTTTCTTTGTGCGTATCTGTTTACTTGTTCCCAGATCATAGGACGTATTTAGAGGGGGCCTATCCCCTCCCCATTTTTTTGTTAATTTTATAACTTTAGGCGAAATTTATGTATTTCATGCCGCAAGCCAGTTCTGAGTTTTAAAAAATAAACCTGCCAAATATCAGTAGCTACTGAGAAAGAAAATGTCATTTTGATAAAGGTTGCTGTACTTTTTCGTTAATGCTTAACCTTTTAAAATATATCACCTAGTTTTAGGTGATAGCGTAGGATCTTCATTATTCGATTAAAAAGTACCAATAAGGCTTTTTACTTCGTTTTCGTTAAGACTGGAGGCATTTTAGAACAGGTTATATAAGCTTTCACGCCTTTCTGTGTTGAGGCATAGTGTGTGATATCATAAATTTAAAAAGATATTTTTGATATGCTTATTATTATTATTATTATTATTATTATTATTATTATTATTATTATTATTATTATTATTATTATTATTATTATTATTATTTGGCGGGTTACATTTTGCATTCAGGTGCAAGACTGACATTTTGGACACTCGTTCAGTGCACCCCTTAATAATTTTCAGATATTTTCAGATCTCTGCGTGGAAACAGCGAGGTCCAGAGGGCAAAAATTTTTAAAAAAGAAGGATATTTTTAACAAAAATAGCTTTTTTTGTGATTTTTCCGTCTCAGATGGAGACATATGAATGGCACAAATTGAAAGGCTGTTCTATTCTGAAGAAAATGATGTACGTACTATGCTCCTCGGATAAATAGGGATGTCTCAAGAAACTGTTACCTGAGATCCTGTTTTATGCGGAAATCTGGGGTATTTGGGGAATATTGTTTTTCGCGGGCTTACTTTTGCACCTACAAGATTGAAATTTTGTACATTTATTCAGTGCACTCCTCAGTATTTTTCAGATTTGTTTCAGATCTCTGCCATAAAACAGGGGTAAGGGTCCACAAAGGTAAAAATTTCTAACATGATGGAGACCCCCAGATACGTGATGGAGGTATGTGAAGGGTACCGTTTGAAAATTTGTTTTATTCTGAAGAGAATAATGCACAAATCATGATCCTAGGATAAATAGGGATGTCTGATGAAATTTTTATATTACATCTGGGGCATTGTGGGAATGTTCTTAGCTCATTGTTAAATAGTTTCCTCACCCATACTACTCAAGATAGAAGATTGAAATTGCGTACACACATTTAGTACAGCCCCTAGTATTTCCCAGTTGATTTTGAGATCTGTGCATTAACACAGGAGAGTCCAGGGGGGATCAAAATTTAAAAAAATAAAATAAAATAAAACAAATTCCGATTACTCTCAAAATTTCCCCCTTCATAGACATGATAGAAAAATGTGAATGTTACCGTTTGAAAAGCTGTTCTATTCTAAAGAAAGTGATGTATGTACCATTATCCTAGGACAAATAGGGATGATGCTGTAGCTGCTTGCCTAAAAGTCTATAATTTACCTTTAAAAAGAGCCATAATTTAAAAGGGTTAAACAATATTGTTTGGGATTGATATAGATTAACGATTGGGGATAATTCAAAACTTAACCCCAATACTTTCACTTAAATGGGTAATTAGCCTTTAATACTAATTCCTAATGCTTTTTCTTCAGTTCGCGACTTCTGTTATACGAGGAGAAAGATTTGATTTAAATCAAAACAATCGATTTAAATAAAAAAAATCAACAAAAATGATTTTTCCCACCCAGCTAAGAAATAACATAAGAGTAATCTATTTCTCTATCTGGGGATTGATTTACCTAGCCTTGTAACTGTACCAAATTTTTGCTTAATATATTTTTCGCTTAAACGCAAATTCTGCGTTAGTGTATTATGTGACGTTCATCTAAATTTGTACACTTTGTATGGTGTATGCTTCTCATTGATTGTGCTTCCGCCTGGTGATGCTAAAAGACAGAGTAGAAGAAAAGGAAAAGGAAAGAAAGGAGAGTTTGGAGACGCAATAGTTGATTTTTAGTGTAAGTGTGTGTGTGAAGCGTGATTCAGCAAGTTTCGATGAACTTATTTTGATCTCGACACCAGACATTGTTTAAAAAATGTATGAATTGTCCTGTGTTTTAGAAAAGCTGTCATAATCCGCAAAAGCATATAAACTATCAGTAAAAATAGTGTTGCTGATATGAATATTTTAGTGGTTTTTACGTAAGTTTTCATTGAAGTAAATCAGCCCCAAGTAGTACTTTATAACAAAAGGGGGTGTGATGAAAATTCTAGTAACAAGAAGAACTTGGCAAGATACACCTGAAGGTAATGGACTCCTGATTACCGACTAATGCTAAAATGTTTAAATAAGTCGTTTACTCCAACAAAAGCTGCAACATAATGCAGTCATCACAATTACCAGGGAAGACAGTTTAGTAAATTCTGTAAATCGGAAGAAAGGACAATTTTCACAAGAAGATTATCTCGGATTCATAGTGTATCTACTTAAAATGTGATCACGAACATAGGCGCGCCATGGTGAACTGAAACTGTTCTTGTGAGTAATTTCAAAGCGTATCTACGTGCTCGCTACGTAATTGGGGCAACAAAACGTAAAATATTTAATATGTTACAGGTACGTTAATCTATTCGTAATAAACGGCACTTAAATATTTAGTTTTGTTCGTTTTCTCTTTTTCTAGATTGCATGACGTGGTGAGAACGTGGTTGTTAAATTTCTTGTAATCAATCTATAAAAGTAGGTGATGCTCTCATCTATTTTCCGTAACACGCCTTAGGTCTCCTCTCAAATGATTCCGTCCGAATCTCGACCATTAGGGTAAAATGTATCGCGCCTTCCTTAAACGATCGTCGCGGGGACAAACTTTCTAAACCCACAAGTAATATAGTGCAAAGCTATATTATTTGGGGGCAAAGAGTAGAGAGTTCTCTGCGGTAGCCGACTAAGGATGCTGCGTGCCGGGCAGCGCAAAGCTGTACCGTAATAGAATGGCGTTCCCTCTCAGGGACAGATCAATTAATAATAATTCACGTTATTATTAACTGGTCTGTAACGGATGTAGCATCTGGGAGAGGACCTAGGTGTTGTAAGATTTGACAGGTTTCATTTCTCATGATATGCTATATGCGCTAACTTGAAGATATTATTGTTTTTTGTGTTTATGTATTTGTAACGTGTAGTCATGGCAGAAAGTGAAAATTTAAGTTTCCAAACTTTACTTGAAGCTATTATTAAAATTAACGATGTTGTTAATGATACTAAGCGACAACTCAATGATGTTATTAACGAGTCGAAAACTGAAACCCAAGAGCGGATAGAAAAATTTTCTAATGACCTTACAGGTAAATTAGAAACGTTAGAACGTAAAATGGATGGGCAAATTCAGACACTGTCGACTGAGTTAGTACAAATGAGAAGTGAAATAGACAGGGATAGTCGTACTTGTGCGGATAACTTTGAAAAACTGTCAGCACAGTTTCAAGAGAAATTAAATGTACAAGAAACAAAAGTTGATGAGGTTAAGCTCGCCGTGAATTACAACGAAGACAAAATACGTCTAATCAATGCTAAAGTTAATCAGTTAGAAGATCAAGTTAGGGACACCGACGAACGTACTATAGTGATTGGAAATAAAGTTAAGGATTTAAGTTCCGATGTCGATTTAGTTAATGATAAAGTTGAGCGAACGCAGGAAAAAGTGACAGAACACGAGAATAAGATTATGAAATTAGATCGAAATGTTCGCGAGGTTTATGAAGTTAGTATTGCAACCCGTGAAGTAGCTCATCGTACTCAAACGATGATAGATGATGTAAAGAGTGATGTAGAAAGTAAGTTCGATATAGTAAATCAAGAGGTTAGAAACTTGTGCGAAAGCATGATTGAAAGTCAAATTAGGTCATCAACGTGTGTGGGAAATGTAAAACAAGAGGTAGAAATTAAAGAAGAAAAAGTTGAAACCAGTGTACGTAAAAATACCAACCCTTTTCTTGATTATGATGTTAGTTCTGTGTTGAGTGAAAATGATTCTTCGGATTCTGACAGTGATGATAGCTTTGTTGGTGTAAAAACAACTAAACGGAGGAAAAAATGCGAAAGAAAGGTACCTTTTACGAGATTTAGAATATTTTGAGAAATTCTCTAGTCACGAAAATGAATTGACTGCCACTGCATTCTTACGTAAGTTTGAAGATCAAGCTTCTCTTATGTCAATTACTAGTAGTCAGTATTTAGATATTATCAAATTTTTGTTGACTGGTTCTGCGCAAAATTGGTACATAAACAATTGTGTTTTTTTCACTTCTTACGATCGTTTTGCCGAATTGTTCAAATTGGAGTTTGAGAACGGACAGGTACGTGCTAATAAATTAATGGTACTGCAATACAAACCATATGATGCAAAAGTCGACTGAAGTGTATACAATTTCGTGTCATACAGATGTAATAAAATTCAAGAAATCAATCCCGACATTAAAGAATCTTTAGCTATCAGTATGATTCTCAACTTGATTCCACCTTACTACCGACGTCAGTTAACAACTTTGTCCACCATGAAATTGTCTTCTGTACTGTCCGTCATACAAAGATTAGAAGCAATTCCCAGGTCTGATAACCGTAACAACAATAATAATTATAGCTTTCTGAAAGTTAATCAGGTGTCTGTTAATAAGAACGGTAAGCACAAAATAATCAGAATGATGTAAATGACTGTGACGAGTCAGATCAGGTACAATCGAACGAAAAGTCAAACAACAGAGGTAATCGGGAAAAAAATTCCTTTCGTAGAAACAAAAAGGAAAAATGGAATAATAATGGTAGTTCTGAAAGGCACGAAGAAAGTGTATGTTTTTGTAATCATGATTCAGTTGTGGATAATAACAATGCTAACGTAAATCAAGGTGAAGCTACTAGTGGTGTGACTAATAGGCCAACACATGATAATTCTCAAACGAGGAATTCACCTCAGACCGGTTACAGTAATGGAAATTTTGTAAATCCTTCGAATTTTGGTAATCCTAGTGGGTTTAGGCCACCGAGACCGATTTTATGAATGTTACTGCAGGTAATTTTGGGTTTCAAAGTAGATTTGTCTCCCCTAACTAGAAACGCCCTGCCTGAAGAGTGCTCATAGCAGGGAATTAATTCGAACGTGTAGTAATGAGTTAAATAATGCACTCCTTCCAGATGGTCAGACTGTTTTTGTAAAGCTCGATAAAAATTTAATAAATTTAGTACAGTGGGACGATGTTTTCTCATCTGACGAAGAGGAAACTAAAGATTTTTGTAAAACTAATGTAAATTTATGTGCCACTGCTGAAATTCATGTAAAAATTATGAATGAAAATCTTTATGCTCTGTGCGATTCAGGTGCTTCAGCTAGTTTGTTAAGTTACAAAACGTGGAAGAAAATATCTAACATAGTGTCAAACGCTGTATTACAGCCCGCTCCTCAAATTGTTCTAGTAGATTATAGTGGAAAAAGAACAAAATCTGTTAAGGGTGAGGTTACCATCTGTGTAGAAATTGGACCAGTAACTTGTGATGTTAGATTTATTGTTGTCAGTGACCTTAATTGTAATTGTCTGGTAGGCAGAGATTTCTTATCGCTAGCTAATGCGAAATTAGACTTTGGCGAGAAATCTGTTACTGTACTTTACGACCCTAACACTTATAAGGTACCAATGAAAGAGTATGAGCACGGATTTGGCTGTGATCCCCTTCTAAATAATGAAAATAAAGGTAAAGATACTTACTAGAGAGAGTTTTAATAAGGTTAGTTTTCACGCAAAAAAATGCGAATTGTGTTGACACTGATTCTGCTATTGAAAGCGAGAACGAAGATGTAGTCGAACCTGTGCTAGAGTGTCCGGTAATTAAGAATTTAGAAATTCACAAGAAACAGCTGACGCAGGAATGGATGGATAGTTTGTTAGAAAACAGTAAAGCATTTGAACATGTAGAAGAGTATACTATCAATAATGATTTAAATGTAGAGCAAATGAAACAAGCACGTTTGAACGAAGCTGCTGAAGTAAGTTTTTTGTATGATTTTTACGGGGAACAAATTCATAAGTTGAATGAGGAAATTCAGAAGTATCATAATAATGTAAAAGTGAATCAGGATGTTTGTAATTTAAGTAAAATTACTTGTAATACACAAAGTCACTTTCCTTCTGTTAATGAAATCAGAACAAAAGTTCTTGAAATTGAAAATTTATCTAATGTTCAAAAACAGCAATTATATGATTTGTTATTGAAACATAGATTGGTTTTTAGCGATTTGCCAGGTAAATGTAATAAATTTAAATACACTATTGAAGTTGAAACTGACCAACCGATTGTAAAACGCCAGTATCCATTACCCTTTAAGTATAAAGAAAATATTGAACAACAAATAGCTGAATGGCTAGGATGTGGCGTAGCGGAAGAATGTATCTCTGTGCATTGCCATCCTTTGTTGTGTGTAGCCAAGAAAAATACTAGTAAACTTCGTACTGTTGTAGATTTAACTCAGTTGAAAAAAATTGTGAAATTAAAGCAGTTAAAAGTCAATAAGATTGATGATCTTCTTATCAAATTTCAAGGAATTCAATTCGTATCCTGTCTAGATTTTGTAGGAAGATATTTACAAGTATGTTTAAGTGAAGAAAGTAAACAATACACAGCCTTTTGTTGGAATGGCAAAATGTATCAGTATACTCGAGTTCCGTTTGGTTATATAAATGGAGGAGCTGCTTTTATGTTGTGTTTGCAAACTGTCCTAAAGGCAGGTTTGTATGAAAAGGTAGTCTCGTACATTGATGATGTCTCAGTAATTTCTATGACTTTTGAAGAACAGTTACAATTTTTGGATCAAATATTTCAGAAAGTTTACGAGGCTGGCATGACTTTAAATCTACAAAAGTGTACTTTTTGTAACACGAAATTTAGTTTTTTAGGGTTTGACATTAGTCCGCAAGGTATTACAAAAATCCCTCTTATGTACAGTGTATCAAAGACCTTCCAAGACCTAGAAATTTGAAAGAATTACAAAGAGTTTTAGGTTTATTCCAGTGGTGTGCGAGTTTGTTGAAAATTTCGCTCAAAAATCTGAACCTTTATTTGGTTTACTAAAGAAAAGTAAAAAGTTGATCTGGGATCAATCTTGTGAAAATAGTTTCAATCAATTGAAAAATGATTTAGTTCAAGAGGTGATGCTTGCACATCCTTTGTTAGATCACGATTTTTGTTTCATTACAGACTGCAGTTCAGTTGCTTTGGAAAATTTTCTTTTTCAAAAAGTAGATGGTAAAAAACATATTTTAGGATTTTATAGTAGAACGTTGAAACCTGCAGAGAAGAATAACACCGTGACAGAACGTGAAGGTCTTTCAATTGTAGCCGCGCTTAAGCATTGGTCTCAATTGTTGTATGGAAGACATGTAAAAATTTATACGGATCATAATTCGTTGGTACATTTACACAAAATGAGACAGTGGAATTCTAGGCTTGCTCGTCGGAGCTTACAAATTCAGGGATTTGATGTATAAATTGTGTATATTAAAGGCCAAGATAATCAAGCTAGCGATGCATTGTCACGTATCATTCTGTTTCCTGAGGTTGAAAAGCATGAAGTTAATAAGTACGAGGTGTTGCCTTCTTGTTTTAAACATTTGTCTGTTCACGATTTAATCAGCAAACAAAGAGAACATCCAGAGTATGAAAATATCATGAAGTATTTAGAGAATCCCAATGATCCTTATGTTAAAGTTAAGAATCGTAATATTGGTGAATTTTACAAAATTGAAAATGGAATTTTGTTGAATCGTAGTTACCATTTTCCTAATCAATGGAACATCTGTATTCCTCCTTCACTTGTGAACGATGTAATTTGAAATTATCATGAACAAGGGCTTTTGGTTTTGAAAAGGTTTTAGGTTTTATAAGTGATTGTTGCTATTGGAAACCTATGCGTAGGGATATCAGCAATTATTTGCGTGACTGTGTCGTATGTAAACGTACGAAAGTTGAAACTTCGCCACCAGCTAGACCTTTACAAACTGTAGCTGTAAAAAATGTAAGAGACATGGTCTCAATTGATTTGTTAGGACCTTATCCACCTTCTCATGCTGGAAATAAATTTGCATTGTCAATTTTGGATGTATTTAGCAGATATTACACAATGTTCCCAATAAGAAACGCAACGACCAAATGTGTTTTGAGATGTTTAGAATATTACTATTTTGTAACCATGGGAATTCCAAAATCCATATTGGTGGATAATGGTGAATGTTTTGTATCGGCAAAATTTAAATCTAAAATGGAAGAGTATGGTATTAAAATTCACTACGTAACTCCTTAACATCCGAAGAGCTCAATTGTAGAAAGAATCCATAGGGAGACGAATAGGTTGTTCAAATGATTGTGTAACGAAGAACATACTTCTTGGGAGAGATAGGCCTACATACCTCAAATTGTCATTTTGTTGAATTATTGTGTGTGTAGTAGTTTAGGTGTCAGCCCTGCTAGTCTTCATTTAAACGTAAAAGCAAATTATTCTGCGTTGAAGCATTTTGGCATTGTAACAAACGAAACCTATGATGAAAATGAACCTGTAAATTGGGAAAATAAACTCATAATGGCTGACTATCGCAGAAGTGAAAAAGTCAGAAAAAGAAACGAGAAATATAATGCATCCCAAGAAAGAAAATATAAAATAAAAGAAAATGATTTGGTATTCCTGTTGCAATCACATTTGAGTTCAGCAGTAGACAAAAAGATTCGTAAGTTTTTTATGCTTTACAAAGGTCCACTGTTTTGTAAAAGTAAAATTTCAGACAAAGTATTTGAACTTGTAGATCCTTTAACTGGAGAATCTTGTGGTGTACATTCTATTGATCGTATGAGAGTGTGGGGAGCCACTCAGAAAACTAGGAACATCTGGTTAGAATTAGCAAAGAAACATATACATGAAAAAGAATTTGATTCTGTAAAAGAAAATAGTGAAAAAATTGATTCTTGTGAACCTAAAACTTTAGTAAATATGAATTTTTTAAATATAACGAAAGTTAGTTTGTCTGTTTTCAACAAGAGCGAAAGTTATAAGTTCAATGTTCAGTTGTTGTTGAAAGAGCTATTAAAATGTGACACATATTTGCAATATTTAAATGATAAGCTAGATGGTCGGTATCGTACTCTTATATTAGCTTTAAATCATTTGCTGAATCCTAAGCTAAATAGACGTGACATGTAAAAAAAGTCACGGACTTGATTGTTTTCTAAATACTAATATGTATGAAAATGTTGTTCATTAGTATTCATATGTAAAAGAAAATTAGTTAAAAACTCTCGTTTACATGAATTGTCGTATTGTCTTGTCGAAACTAACAATAAGATCTTAAACCACCAATTGTATAAGGTGAGTTGTTTAGCATTCATGTACTATTACAAATGTAAACGATGATACACTCTAATTTTATTAGAATAAAGGTAAGTTTTTGTGTGTCAGTGGAATACTGTAACACGAGTATTGAATTATGAATGGCAACTTCCCCCCTCATTTATTTTTAACCTTTGGGTTCATTTTTCCATGTGTTTTATACTCCTACCTCACTAGAAGGTCTTGTTGCCATTCCAAAGGGGTGGGATGAAACTATGAATGTATAATGGGGAAGGGAGACTTATAAATTTAAGTGGATAGGCGCTTATTAGCGTAAAAGTGTGGCAGACTTACTTCTATCCGGCCTCTCTTATTGTAACAGTACAAAAGAGTGGTAATAAATTTATTTCATGTAGTTATTATATTTAAATGATGTGCAATTCTTGTATTTGTGAATAACAATTTTCTTTCACATAACTCCTTTGTCAGAATAGCGTAAAAAGTGCAAGTATACTTCGCCATTTGTACAATTTAAGTATAATGTGCGTAGAATAAGTTTGTTTATTTTCCCTTGTGGAATATTGAAATATATTATTCAAATAATGTTTGTTTTATCTATTTGTTTAAAAGGTTAAGTAATTAATAATGATTATTTGTTCATGTTTTATAGTTTTTTGCATAATATCGTAAAGTAATGTGAATATTTTATGCTTAAATAATGCCATAATTTCGTATAATGTTTGTGTTATTTTTAATGATATGAGCGCATATAGCAAAATTGTAATTCAAATATCAAAGGTATATCATGAGAATTATTTGTATATCAATTGTGAGTCATGCACATATAAATGTTTTAATTAGTGACAGTGCCGAATGTAAAAAAAAGAAGACTTTACATATAATAGCCCCATAAACTTTTATGTATGCGTATAAATTCCCCATGCGTTCGTCATTTTTCTACGTTAAATAATTTTTTTCATCTAATAAAGTGTAACTCCACAAAAGTTCTTATAAAATTCCCTGTGAACTAATGTTCGTAATGACATTGGAACATGATGAGCTAGTGGTCTACTTTGCCACGCTTAGTTGCATGCATGGAGAGCATGCCCGCGAACGTTCGGTCTATTTAATGGACGGGTTCCGCCTACAATGCACCCCGCCCGTAATTGCTCAATACGCTATTGTTGCACGTGCACAAAGTGCACCGTCAAGATTTGTCCCCTAACCTTGACACCTTAGTGTGTCACCCCCATTCTCTGAGGGAGTGGGATACGCCCACTGCGCGGCCAGACCGAAGTCCTGAGTGCCTACCAGTAGACCTACTGGTTGAGGCAGACTGCTAGCGAGTCAGTCCTACCATGCTCTGCAGGCATGGCGCCCGAGCGTTAAGGCAAGCTCACCTCCTGCCCGTGTTCACCGTTACCCAGATTCCTGGGATTGGTTCCCACAAGCTACCGAATCCCACGGTATGACCACAACCCGGCAGAGTCCAACCCAATCCGGGGCCCCAGGCAAATGCCCGAGGGGGCTTGTTCAATCCCGGCCCTGCCTACCTCTATCGTTCAACTGGCAACCGCCTTGTCATGTAGAGGTACCATGCACACGTCGAGATACTCCCGTATCTCATCCCGGACCCAATGGTACGTGTTAAGTCACCATTTGAGTTTGGTGCCGGCCCATGTCCCACGGAGCTTCCTCCCTTTAGCAGGATCAGAACCGTTACCCAGATTCCTGGGATTGGCCCATCCCCCACCTCCGGTTGGTCCTTCCGCAGGCTGGAATCCGACACTCCACCCCCCCCGGTAGGGTCGTCCAAGCAATACGGGACTTCCTCTAGTTACGGTAGAGGTACACCGTACATTACCAGAGCCAATGACTGATGTAGACCGTTTGCTCAAGGCAGACATTGTCATTTGGGAGCCGTGTTTCCCGAGGGAGCCGTGTCTCCCCTGGTAGGCCCGCCCAAACAATACGGGGCTAAATATCTTTAACGTGTTTAGGCACCACGTACACGTTGTAGCAAAGCTACTTGTCCGAATCCCAATGGTACGTGTAAGCCACCATTAGAAGGGACACCCACACCCTTCCTTCGGTAGGGTCGTCCAAACATTACGGGACTACCTCTTCTTACGAGAGAGGTGAACCGTACATTACCAGACCCAATGGCTGATGCAGACTGTCTACCTTTAAAGACAAAGGCCATTTGGGAGCGGCGGCTCCCCTGGTAGGGTCGTGGCTCCTGCACCCAGCTCACACTACTGGGACGAAGGAGGGACCCACTTCCTCAGCGCTCCTGAGGCACGAGTATGCGTTAGGATATTAAGTATCTCATCCCGGACCCAAGAGAACGCATTACATTCTCTTTGAGGGCAGTACCTACATCATCCTCCCGGTAGGGCGCTGGATCCGCCCACACACCTGGGCCCACCAGCTACCCACTCTTTTAGCGTGTTGGGGTACCACGCAGCCTTATCTCCCGGACCCAAAGGCACGGCTTAGTTGCCCATTTCGGGGGATACCCAAGGGCTCACCCCCGCCGGTAGGTGCGGCAGCAAGCTACCTACCCCACTGAGGACGTGATGGGGTCACACGTACTCTCCCAGATCCAATGGCACGAGTTAGTCGCCCATTTCAGAGGATGCCCCCCGAAGGCTCACCTCTGCCGGTAGGTTGTCGACACCACGTGCTAACCCACTACCATGTGGTAGTTAAAGTACCGGTAGATGGGTCCGGGCACAGCTGTCAACCTATCTCCCCCTCCCGAGTTAACCGCGCCACCACAAGGTGTGTGACCCGGCACACCAAGAGTGGGTCCCTCCCCCTTTCTCAGCACGGGCTTGGGACCGGCCACGGCGGGGTTTGACATTGGAACAGTGATGATTCTTGAAGTGAAACTACAGTCCGGGTTCTTGAACGTTTACCATTATTCAATGGTGCACGTACCTTCCTTTCGACCGCCAATGTAACTGTACCAAATTTTTTGCTTAATATATTTTTTCGCTTAAACGCAAATTCTGCGTTAGTGTATTATGTGACGTTCATCTAAATTTGTACACTTTGTATGGTGTATGCTTCTCATTGATTGTGCTTCCGCCTGGTGATGCTAAAAGACAGAGTAGAAGAAGAGGAAAAGAAAAGAAAGGAGAGTTTGGAGACGCAATAGTTGATTTTTAGTGTAAGTGTGTGTGTGAAGCGTGATTCAGCAAGTTTCGATGATCTTATTTTGATCTCGACACCAGACATTTTTTAAAAAATGTATGAATTGTCCTGTGTTTTAGAAAAGCTGTCATAATCCGCAAAAGCATATAAACTATCAGTAAAAATAGTGTTGCTGATATGAATATTTTAGTGGTTTTTACGTAAGTTTTCATTGAAGTAAATCAGCCCCAAGTAGTACTTTATAACAAAAGGGGGTGTGATGAAAATTATAGTAACAAGAAGAACTTGGCAAGGTACACCTGAAGGTAATGGACTCCTGATTACCGACTAATGCGAAAATGTTTAAATAAGTCGTTTACTCCAACAAAAGCTGCAACATAATGCAGTCATCACAATTACCAGGGAAGACAGTTTAGTAAATTCTGTAAATCGGAAGAAAGGACAATTTTCACAAGAAGATTATCTCGGATTCATAGTGTATCTACTTAAAATGTGATCACGAACATAGGCGCGCCATGGTGAACTGAAACTGTTCTTGTGAGTAATTTCAAAGGGTATCTACGTGCTCGCTACGTAATTGGGGAACAAAACGTAAAATATTTAATATGTTACAGGTACGTTAATCTATTCGTAATAAACGGCACTTAAATATTTAGTTTTGTTCGTTTTCTCTTTTTCTAGATTGCATGACGTGGTGGGAACGTGGTTGTTAAATTTCTTGTAATCAATCTATAAAAGTAGGTGATGCTCTCATCTATTTTCCGTAACACGCTTCCCTCCTCTCAAATGATTCCGTCCGAATCTCGACCATTAGGGTAAAATGTATCGCGCCTTCCTTAAACGATCGTCGCGGGGACAAACTTTCTAAACCCACAAGTAATATAGTGCAAAGCTATATTATTTGGGGGCAAAGAGTAGAGAGTTCTCTGCGGTAGCTGACTAAGGATGCTGCGTGCCGGGCATCGCAAAGCTGTACCGTAATAGCCTTAACTAGAAAGAAGTCGAACTGACTGAAGATAGTTCTTAATTCCAGCCATACGCTCAGAAATAACTTACTTCAACAGATATACTGCCTGCTTCAAAGCTTGTCATAGAGAATACTGCTCCAACTTGAGACAATATATCTGATATATAACAGAGAATCCATCTTTCTCGAATAAAACCTTTAAGTCATGGTTGCTACACTTGAGACAATCAATGATGGCAAACACGCGTCTGAATTACGATAGATTTTTCTAAATTATGCCAGGTTCTTTACTTATCATTCCACACTAATTTTAAAGACCAGCCACCACTTACTTTCATTAAGAGGAGCTAACTGTATTCATGTACTTGTATTAAAGAACTAACATGACTCTTACACAAACGATAAAAATGAATTAGTAAGTGACACATCATATGAATACATTAAATTTTAATTTAAAGATATTTGAATGTGACTTAAAGTTATATTTTTAAGTTTTTAGTTTATATCCGTATCAAACACCCTGTTTATGATGGATCTACTGCATAAAGGTCATTGGAATTTGTACCATCCTTCAGTCGAACCAGGAACTAAAACATAAAGAGTGACATTTTCTTTTTAAAGATACTTTATTAAGCTGAGTATTGTGAAAATTTATGTTAGTACCTAGGTAGAACTACTAATATTATACAAGCGCAATTCCACAACTTTATGTACACATTACCAAGTATTAAACCCCCTTGTGTCCATATGGTTAGCGTATGCGTCTTTGTTGCGGGAGACCCAGGTTTGATTTCCGGTGGGAACTCCTGTGGTTCTGATCCCACGTTAATTTGTAACTTCACGTCTCATATAGCTTCCATGCTAAAACGTATATTAAACTCTAATCGAACACTAAATACAAGTATTTAAAGAAAAATGATGACGCACCAAGATGACGTAAATTTGGCTATCGAATCCATCTTGTGTTTTCAGTTATTTTCCAGTAGTATTTTTTTCTAGACATCCTTTCAGAAGACAGTGATGTAAATTTCGTAACTGCGAATTCCTGTCCGAAGTCATGAAATTTTCCGATTAGACGTAAAATTTCTCACCCACTAAGATAGATACCGTACATTTACAATATCTGGCAATAAATAAGTTTGAAAAATATTGCTTTAGAGGTGTTATGATGTACAGTTGAATTCATTCTCGGTGTATGTAAGACATTATATATAATTATGCATGATAAGATCACAAATAAAATTTAAAAATATTAGGTGCACTTTCTTTTAACAAATATTATATTTTCTTTTATGGTTTGGAATATTGGCCTTAACACGATTCTTGTGTCGCTGTGCATCGCATGTTCCTTGCCACAGAAAAGATGCAGTACATTTTGCAATTCCTTTACATTAGCTTGATGTTTCAAGCCTTTTGTGTGTTTCTGAAGTTCACTTTTACCACAAAAGAGGTCAATATTAACAGCTCTTACATAGATTTGATTCGATTCTTAACACGGCCTGCAACTAAACGTTAAATTGTAGGTCCGAAAGCCACTCTTTGTTAAACCTTGCTTATTACCGCTCATCTTAATAATATATGTAAGTTCACCGAGAAGCAAATGTTGCATTTCTTCCTTTCATCCTAGCACGAAACAAAACTAAACACAGCTGTGACATGAAGGAGCTACTACGAAAAGAAGTAAGCTATACTTATGTGGAAAACAACTTCACAGAGATGTGCACCAAATGATAGAATATGAAGTATTGTTGCCACGCGGTACAACGCGGAAAACTTGGTCTATTATAATATTTGCCTCCCTCTGTTCGCTCTTTCGTATCATGTGTATCGGATGGTTTTGATACTTCTTCTGATCATGTGCGGCAAAAGTACCCAGAAGCACCAGATAACTGTCTTTCCATTTGTTTTGGAAACAACAAACCCATTTCACGTGTGCGAGAAAAAATGAGCAGAGCGAGATCAGGTGTTTAGTCACGGTCAGTTCGCAGCAGGAGTTCATGGTTAAACATTTGGTTCGCTATCTTTTCATATTGATGTGAAAACAAATTCGCAAAACCTTACAAACACAAAAGACTGCACTTCAAAGAAAATTTTAAGACACAACTAGTTCAGTTTTCTCTTAGCATCTTTCTTCAACAAAAGAGACGGTTCACTGTATTCGAAGGGAAGGGTTGAAAGGGTAAATTTACATTTTATAGGGAAGTAACATTGTAAGTAACATAAACAATACATGCCGCTTCCGACACTGTACTGAAGCCTTTCTTTCAGCGGTATATCACTAGATCTATCCTGACCCTCATCCCACCTCAAGTTGTAAAGTAGAAAGGAACAGAAATATCCCAGATAACTGCACACTTGAGTCTCAGTTCACAATAATAAAACTAGTGGGCAAGTAAACAGTCTTTTGTAAGCTAAAGAAAACGGTGATGTTGAGAATGAATGAAATGGTGGAATGAAGTATGTGGAAGAGAACTAAAGAAACACAAGAAAGTCCGCACAAACGGTGTTTCTATGCCACAAAGCCCACTTGGTACCAGCTGGGATCGAATCAGAGTCTTCACACACCAAGGGTGAAAGCTGTGCCACTGAATCACAGCGGCCCCGGGGCTAGGTCGAGTCGCCTTTACGTTTATAGTTTCTTAGTATTTAAAGTAATGAATGTTACGATTATGAAATAGATTTTCCTTAAATGAGCTGAATAAAAACAAAAGCCTTCGAAATTCATTAAACAATTAGCGCGATTTGATTGTAAGCTTAATAGTTTTTGTAAATTTAAAACTGATTACAAAATGAACCCGTTATTAGGTGAATATTAAATATACTCCCAACACCAAACAAAACTATTTGGAATTGTCATGAAAAGAAAGAAAGAAAAAATGCAAATAGTGTTGCAAAAAGATTAGTAAGTGAAATACATTTCGGACGTGAATTTCGGAAAATAAAAATTACTAAACCCATTTCTCCTTCAGCAGTACGCAGAATCAATGTCTAGACAATGAACACCTCCATGATAACAAAGAGAAGTCAGTGTTAAGTCAAGAACAAAAGAAAGCTAAATAAATTAATATTAAAAGTTATATCAGCGTGTAAATACGGAGACGCACCAAAGCTCGAAAACTTAATACACTATTACTCCTATGTATCAAGCAATTGTTCAGCTGTCATTTGAGAGGATGGAAATCCCAGGCTCCTGAACAACTATGTAAAGTAAGGAGTGTATTTATCTTACATGAACTGCTTTGATGTGAAGTGGCCTAACTCCAAAATTGAAATTTTCCAGGAGCGAAAGTTGAAGTTCAATATCTCATGGACAACCGAAGTTTCTTTTATGTTGGGAACCAAAACCGTAACTACTGTATGTAATTTATTGTTTTATGATTTAGTGCTTACAAAAATCCTTTTAAAAATACCTATATATAGAAGTGAAAGGTACCTATCTCTATTAGTTCTTGGCATCCAAGCAATCCATTTATTGTAATATACCATATAAAATAGTCTCGTATGTGATGTACAACAAATGTTAAATTATATATTATGGACATTACGGAAGTTAGAAAAGAAATATTTGGAAAGCTTCGAAATGTGGTGTTGGAGGAAGATGGAGAAGATAAAATGGACAGAGAGAGCAACAAATGGATATGTTTTAAAACGGATTGGAGAAAAGAGGACACTTCTAGCCACCATTCTTCGTAGAAAGCACAATTGGATTGGACACATCTTGCGAAGAAATTGTCTTCTTAACACCGCCATACAAGGAAAGATGGAAAGAAAGCGAGGAATAGGAAGAAGAAGAAGAACAGAGCTGATCCAAGATTTGAAAGACAGGAGAGAATATTGGGAGTTAAAAGAGGAAGCTGAAGATCGAGAAAAGTGAAAGAAACATTTCCAGGCCAAAATCTAAAATTGAGTAAAAAAAATCCTCATCAGTCCCAGGACCTGCCGAAAGGCAGAATACTTAGTAATAATAATAATAATAATAATAATAATAATAATAATAATAATAATAATAATAATAATAATAATAATAATATATAATTGGTAACTCGTGATACGCTGCAACACATTAAAGCCTCAAAATAGTTAGGAAAGCAAATAATCCAGAAGTTATGTAGTCCTATTGCGTTCATGGGAACGAAAACAATAATTATAACTATGTTAAATTACTGTAGACTGCTAATTGTTCATTCAGAGAAGTTATGAAGTTCACTATATCGCAATAGTTTTATTCGATACTACATATAGGCTACGGATAATAGTTTTATACAAAGTAGATAATCAATTATTATTATTATTATATTTGAAGTATAATCATTATCACGACATTAGTTTTAATTAGCTGAATTGAGCTGAAAATTAAAACTTGATCTCGAAAGATTAACTATTAAGTTTATGCGTTCTATAATTTTCTAAAGTAATAAATGCTGCAATTGGTTTCAAGGCTGTTTCTGAGTGAATACTTTCTTCAAAATAATATTAAAAATTATAGAAAGATTTTCGAAACATTCGAGGCGAGTCGAGATTTTCACGAGCAGTCTCGACTCGACTCGTGTCTCGACTCGAAAAATCGAGTCGAGAAATACGTTTGTCTCGTCTCGTCTCGAATTTTACAACCTCTGTCTCGACTCGAATCTCAACTCGAATTCGAGTCCAGTCGAGTCGAGATTCGAGACATATCTCGACTCGAGCGCATACCTAGATAAAGGTGAGCAAAATATTCCCTCAAATAAAGCTGAAAAACCTGCAACGCCAACTTTAAAATTAATAATCTAATAATTTTATATTCATCTACGGGATCCCCACTTACAGTTTATCACCATATAAAAATGGGTTATAAGAATATTGGGGGGTAGATTGAGCCCCCTCCATTTTTTTCCTCTGTCCTCCCAGCATTGGGTAATGGGCTAGAACCCGCTGATTGTAACTAACTTGCGTATATTACTATCACCATGTTATGTCAACTAACGGTTACAGAAAGGACATCATTGTGGGCTCTAGTAACTTCCCAGATGTTGTCCTACCACTACACCACTATACTTGTGTTTGTCAATCATCCCTGTGTAACTGCCTTCATACAAGTTAATATTTTGGTTGGAATTGATTACAAGGCACACAACGCTGATAATATACCGCAGAATGGTATTAAACCACGCTATCACTGGTACATCAAAATAATAATAATAATAATAATAATAATAATAATAATAATAAACACTGAAGGAGAATCATTACTTTTACAGCAGGTCGTAATGAAAATCCATACTCGAATAATAGAATCCTTCATACTTTACATGACATATAGTAAGGATTCACGAGCTCTGTCAACTTGTTTTAAATAAATTTGGAATAAACTAACTTAATTCTGGGCAGAATAAAACTTATGATTATCCCCGTTAAAAGATTTTAAAACTACAAGTCAGGAGACTTTCGAAATTTGGTGGCCCCCTTTCAGAGCCCAGCGGCCCTGTTTAATAGGTGGAAAAACACTGCTTCACAACAGCGCATGGCGCGCACGAATTTTATAACATAAATATAAGAACGTGACGGTAATTATCATGTTAAGTGAAATACGTAATAACAATAAACAAACAAAAGTAGTACTCCTTAAAACTTAAACGTTCAACGAATAACATTTTGTTTTGATGCGAATTCGTAAAATGTTCACAGATACATCCTCAACACTCGTCTTTCATTCTGCATTAAAAACTAAAAGCAAAACACCTCTTATCGGGTGACGGAAGTGAGTCCAGCTGTTAACAGGGACTCAGGATGTTGTTGCGTGTAGCTTCTAGACACACCAACATTTATAACGGGAAAATAGATAAATAAGACAATAGGGAAATGACGTCACAACGAAATGAATAATAATAATAAGGTTGCCTCATAAATCATCACGATTGGGATAAACCATAGTCTCAGATAAACAATTGACTCTTAGCGATTCCTGGTTCGAGCCCCTAATGGATCCTTTCTTTTATCCTATATCTAAATTATCGCTCCTCACGAGCGCAAGTTTGTATTTGAATTGGTTATGTAAAAGTAGGTTAGAATCAAATACTTTCAATAGACACTTAGTGGATCACATATCATCACTACCTACACTAGAGGTCCTGAGTTCGAGCCCCGAAATATTCAAATCAAAATTAATATCGTTGTAAACATGGTCTCACTTACCGGAGATTATTGGCAGTTACGCAATTGTATCTCACGTTGAAAGGAAACAGATAAGTCGGAGATCGAGTCCCGACTCACGCACTTTTTGTATGAGGGACAACCACTTATCCACGTTTGTTTGTTTTTCCTTAGGGAATCACTTACTAAATTCACAGGTAATGCAGACCGCATTTAGTATAATCACTGTTACAATGTAACTTAGGTCACTCTCTTTCATTTTCTCAATTAACTCAGTAGTAATAAAAATCGGTATGGGATGCTTCCAGGATATGAACTGTGATTTCGTTGCACTCGAGTTAGCACTCAACTATGTTAACATTCCCTAGTAAAATGAATTGGTAATTTGACGTGAAGACATTGAAACCACATGTTTCAAAAATAATACACTAACAATTCAGGGAGTTAGTACTTACCACGCAACAGAAGACCTCCCTTCATTGTCTTGGAGACGTAAGTCTTCCCTTCTCCTCCCTGTGCGCTCTTCAAGCAAAGGATAATACGTATACCCCAACAAGCTGAAAAATATGAACCACAAAGTTAAGTTCTTATTTAAACTCGTTGGTTATCATACTTAATAATTAACACAGTGCAATAATTGGCATCATACTTAATAGTTAGAAATTAAACAAAGGAAACTACTAGGTAAATCTAGTCATGTCTTAACTACCAAGTTCGTTAAATTTCGGCTATTAAGTAGCCGGGACACAACACTCAACTTCAGGTCCCCGCGTCCAATCTATAATACTATGTGTGGGTGTGAGAATTTTTTGTTTCAGGTTTTTCCTTTCAGAAGCCTAAAAGCAGAACCTGCCCAGGTGAAAGCAGAGAAAGGACCTGTGCCTTGGAAATCACTAAGTATTCGTTTTCCTTTTTATACTTCTGTTAAAAGTTATAAGTTTTTAATCACTTGAATATCAATTTACTAAAAAAAAGGGAATTTGACATTTTTCTTTGTTATTCTTCCTAAGCTACTTACAAAAAAGGATGCAATATAATGAATAAATCACAATGTGCCCAAGATAAGACTGCCTCCTCTGAGGGCCTCAGTTATCTTAATTAACTGTATAGAGTTCAAAACCCTACAATATTATTTTAAGAAACCTATAACAATAGAGACAACATATTAACAAAGATTTAGCGAGACACTACAATTATGAAAAAAAATAATATGCACGTTAACTGAGCATTTCTCAAGTGCTGGATTGCCCTATTGTGAGATACGTCTGGTCTTGAACACTATGAGTACATAAGGTGTAATAAAGTGTAAAACTAGAAATGTAGTTCAATTATGAACTTTTGCATGTTTAAAGTTATATCAGTTTTTCTTGAGTGTGTTTTAAAAATTTTAGTTCAATTAGTTGCCAGAAATTTATATCAGTCTGCTTTAGATAATTTACAATTTTTTTAGTTAAATTAATTAACAAAATTTGATGATACTTTGGAACTAATTCTCTTAACTAGCATATTTGCAATGGTATAATTAAATTTAATTAAAACTTGTTGAATCTAAACTCTGATTAATAGTTCAGTGATTTACGAAGTAACTTAAAAGTATGACCTCAACTTGCTACGTTTTATCCTTGTTAAAATTCAAATTAAAAAAAGAGAGAGATAATATTAACATTTCAAGGTATAAAAGATTGTATACAATAGACTTCTTGTACTCATGCATAGAAATCCGAACGACTGACCACTTCCTGTCCTCTAAATTAGAAAAAACAATGTAAATATACTTATCTGACAATGCTGAGATGTCGCTGGTCTGAAGCTGGCTTCTGTAACAGTAGACTAGATGAATTCTCTCAGTTGCGATGCAAAACCCTTTTTCCCCTCTCTCTCCGAACATTCGTCAGCTGAGCTGATAATTTACAAGCCACTTATCATTATACCAGCTCATTTCCGACACGCTGGCTAAATTCAAACTTCCTTTTAACACTCTAGTTCTCAACCTGACTACATCTGAAAACAAATTATACGGCAAATGTATGTCAATATGGCAATTACGTCCTGACGTTTCCATAACAAACCAGGTATTGCCATCTTGTAAAGTACCTTGGATTTACTCACCATATGAATCATCACCCATTAATCATTACAGTAAATGAAAGGAATATTTAATAATTCACTTTCCTCCATCCTTATCATTCCACTCACAAAGAAACAAACCGAGTTAGGTACATCAATCAATTTGAGAAGAACTTGACTTACCGTGACGTTGTTTTGATCTTCATCCACAGTCACGGCTTGAACACAAGAGGCATTCTAACAATAATGTGTGGTCAGCGCACATACACTATTTTCTAGGCTTTCGGTTTAGTTGTTCATGGTACAAAATTGACTCTTGTGAAATTACTACAACCACATACCATATTTAAACAAGTTTCTATATCTAGACTTTGACGATGTGTGGACAGCACCCCCAAGACATCTGAATGAGCAACATTTGGTATGCAATTCTCATTTTCGAATAAGCCTCACTTTTGCTAACCTTCGTAGGTTCCATCGATCACTATACCTTTCCACAAATTGATGGGTGGTCAGCTCCGTTTAAAAAAAAGTATATATATACTGAACAATTACAAGAAGGATTCAGTGGACTTCTTATATAAACAAATACTCTGCATAAGCCAAGGTTAATATGTAACACATTAATGATAATGTAAGCTAATAGTCTCTTTGATTGCAGATCTATACCCATTGCCTTCCCAGTGTGATGTCTAGAGTAAGGCCCCCCCACCGACCTGGTATCTGGAGGTATCCAAGGATCCAGATCACCGCATGTCGGCCCCATCCAGGGCTGACCCAGAGGGATGATATGGTAATCGGTTACTGTTATTGATCGATCCATCACTGTTTAGTAATGGACAACAGTGATCTAAAATATGAACTTCCATCCGGATCCAGAACTTTCTCTGTGCTACAAAATTTTATAAAATCCTGCAGTGACAAGGAAATCTTTTTTATCTACGGCCAGACTCCCATTGATTTACCTCAGTTCATTGCTTACAGGTGAAAAACTCTTCTCGCATCAGTACCAACACAAAATTTGGACAAGTGATAAGACTCAAAATATATATATATATAAAACAAAAACAAAAAAAAACACCTTTCAAATCAGCGTTGTGAAAAATCATACGAAGATTGTAAGCAATGTCAAGAGACTTTAAAACCTTCTCAATATATGAAACAACTCAATTTCATTGTAATGAACACGATCTAACGTACCAAAAACCATGGAAAGTTTTGTCTAAATTTAAAAAAAATAAATTTCTATTGTTTGTTCAAGTAAAAGTGCAAGTTTGTTTCAGACATTTAAAGAAGCCTATATGCGGGTACGGTAATCGAGTTTACACATTTTCATTCCACCATGCTAAAGACCGTAAGTGTTGGAACCCTCTGTATAGTTATCTCTTGGCAAATACCGAAGCGATAAAGACAAGAAAGTAATTTTATTAAATTATCCATTGCACATTGTATCTAACTGTTGCTCAACAACAGGTCACCGTGTTGTCTCTATATAGAATTATTCTCCGCATAACTAAAATCACTTACACTAGGTATTTAAGATTTAAAAACAGAAAAGTTCACCACAACGGAAATCGAGGCCTGTTATCATTCAAGGCTAGTGGAATTAAAAGAAAGAACGGAACATACTTCCGGTGTGTTTTAAAAACATACAACCATAGCTTATGCTGTGGTTAACTTTTGCGTCTATAATCTATTCTATAAATCAACAAGATCCACTAATATGTTAAAACATGATAAAACATTACGTCGTAAAATTTCCTTTGTAACCACAAAGAAAAAAGAGACATAAAATACGAATGCTAATGCCAATACTACGGTTAATAATAATAAGAATAGGAATACTAACAATACTAACCTATAAACCCCCCCTTACATTCCCCTCTAATTATAAAGAAACGTTATGTAGTCCCCTGCAAGAAAACATGCCCTCTGGTATAGCAAATGTAACTGCCTCCCTGTTTATTAGATTTTGTATCTGAGATTACCATAGGCCATTAGGGCATAAGCTAACACACTAACCATAGGGTCAGTATTTTAACCATTCAGACTCCCCCTTTGCTAACACAACCCCTCATGGATTCATGAAAAGAAGTCTAGAGTTGTTATATGTAATCCTTAGGTGTGCTAAAATGCGCTAATCGATTGTAATGTCTGTACGTTATCAGTATACGTGAATATCAATGTGTCTAGGGTAATGCATACCACACAGGATGAGAGAAACCAAATCGAGGTCGAAATAGCAATCAAGCTGAGTAGAAGTTTAGAAAAACACATGTACATACTATGATTACCCTGTATAGAACAGAGCTATACAGTAAGTTTGTAATTATATTACATTTATTGCCTTATCAATGTAGAGAGAAATAACTTATAATGTGAGATTCATTCTTGATAACGATAGGATGAGTTTAATATAAATTGCGTATAGACGCAGTTACAACATTTATTAAGCATTAAGCTACGGTTTTAATCGCTAGTTGTTAATTATTCACGTTCTTTTACATACGCGATTTAATCATTTAGTATGCATTCAGTATGAAACGCTTCTATGTTACAAATGAATAGATTACCAGAAATGTAATGAAGTACTTAAATACTTTCCAAGTAAAATTTTACTTACATGTCATAAAATATTCACTTGATTCTGGAAAGTAGAGTAGAACCTATGCTTTATGAAGTATAACTGGTATATTGAAACAACATAAGAAATTTTGTTCACCGACTGTAAGGCACAACCCCGCAATAATTTAAAAAAAACACAATCGAGTGTACTAGACTAGGTTATTGCATGTTTTCCCATTAGGTTTATACTATAACCAATAGAACCTACTCTTGTAACTTTATCATTCATCACAGTCAAAACTTAAAAGCGCTTCACGCTATTTTCTGTTTGAGTGTACTTAATGTTGAAATTCAGTCATTTATAGTGGAATAAAATTAGTAGCCTGAGACAAGCACATTTAACACGCATAACTATAATTGTACTCAGTATCGTAAATACAATTGTACTTAGCAAATCCGTGGACTCACAAAATCGTAATTTTCTTTATATTACTGGAAGTTGTACTCATATTCGGTTCGAAGTCATGCTTAATAATATGATTAGGAATTGGTTTAAAAAATGTTATTGTGAGTTCACACGAAACCCTTTGTTAGTTATACGCTAGAAGGATTCCATGATTGTAAGGTTTCATCCTACATATTTTTTTTTTTAATCTACCAGGTTGTTAATGGAATTGAGTAACATTTAAACGTACTATAGTTAGTTAAGACACATGAAATCTTACAATCCCGCTCTCTTGCATTTTATTCGTGCATAATCTCCAAATTCCTCAGGAAAGTTTTGTTTTTAGTTCCTAGCGCCTTGTGTAAGGCCAGTTCTATATTAACCCTTTAGCTCCCAGCAACTTGCCTTGGACAACCGTTTCTGTAATTGAATATAAATGTCAGAAAGATAACTTTCGACATTTTTTTTGTTTATTTTTTTTACCGAGGTCGGCGGATAACTGTTACACAGTTGTGCCTCGAAGTCCTATGCCGGACTCAGATTATGGGGCGAGACGCCCGCGCTTTTCAAATTGTGTGTGTAGTAAGGAAAAGAGAGATAGGGAGAACGGAGTCAGTTGAGGTTCAGATCGAATTAGCGACCTGATGCCTCATTGACACCAATCCACACGCATGTATTAGTGGTATGACCCTGGCTTTGATTTACTCAGATCACAGAGCTGGGTCCTAGAGGCAATATTTAGGGAATACCACGAAAGCAATAAATACATGAAATCTATTAAGTAGTTAGAGCTAGGTGTAAAATAAAAACTGTAAAAATAAATGTAAAATAGGAATTTCTATCCCGGCGTGATAGAGAAAAATCATAGAAAAACTAGAAGTCTTAACCACTATTGAGCATGCGCGTGAAGAAGTCTCTCCCAAGCTCGATGAGGCTCGTGACGTCGCCTTCGAGCTACGTCAGTACTGGCAGAAATGCGTGGGACGAAACGCCTTTATAAACGAGGCTTGTCCGCCGCTCCGGTTGATTCTACAGTAGACCGTCGACGAGTGTGTGTGTTCCTTAGCTACGGCCGCGCTATTTAACACCAGGCATGTGATTATTTTTTCTAAGTTCCCCCTTTAACTTGGGACGAGCACTTAGAGATTTGTAGTCGCACTTTGAAAATGTTTAGTGACAAAAATGAAGTTTACTTGGCAGGTTACTTGCTGTAACAGAGAAAGTTCGACGTTCGGTAGGCCTCAGCTAGTCTCCGTCTTGACGTAACAACTTAGTGTTTTAATACCTTCTTTCAACTACAGTCTCCTTCGCTCCCATTCCTCTCTTTTCATCTACAATACCCGCTAGCACGTCCCTCATAATACAGTTGCTCCTCAGCCAATATCCTAACCAGTTCCTCTTCCTCCTCTTTAACAATATCTAAAATTCTTCTTTTTTCCCTACTGTGTGAGCGTGTGGCCCCCCTCACTCCCATTCCATTTTAATTTTCCCAGTTCTTCTTGGCTGAATTGGAATAAGGCTCCATGCACTGTACGTCGACGCAAACTGTGTTATAGTTTTATCTTTTTCTATGAGTTGGCAGTCCTGTGAGTGGTGACTTGTACTTCCTGTTCACAGAACAAAAGGGATGTGATGTGGTCGTGACGTTATAAAATATAGTACGATCGAATCAAACTTAATCGAAGAATATTTTTATTATTTATAATATTTTAATTATCACATGTTAATGGTGAACTCATTTAACGCCTTACGATATATATATTCCTTGTAAACAATACTTCTTATGGATATTTTTAAAATAATCTTCTGTCGTGACTGGCGCAGACTTACTGACGCTTAGTCTGAAATAGAGATGGGAAGTTTGATTCCTTTTATGGAATCGACTCCTTTGATTCCGTTCACTAGAAGAACTCATAAAAAGAAACGACTCCATGGAACGAGTCGTTCCTTTCTAACATGAATACTTTGATTCCATCGGAGATACAAGCAACACATGTTCGTTCATTTCTTCCGTTGTATATCGTGAAAACTCGGAAACCTTGGGTTGTGGTGGAACCAATACATTTGAAGCTTCAGGAAGTTATATATATATATATATATATATATATATATATATATATATATATATATATATATATATAATAGACTATTGGCATCTCATCTGCTTCTGCTGGTCTGACTGTAGGGGGAGTTCTGGTTTGGAACAAAGCTCTTGTTCTCTAAGGGTCGAGTGAAGGGGAAATGGAAGTATGTTGCTTGGGTTGTCATGTGTTTGTTCTCATTCAGGAAACAAAAGAGACGAACCTGTGCGTCAAGGTCAAGAGTAAAAACGTCAATCCATATTGGTATTGTTTGAAGAAACAAAATTTCCGTCTATCCACCCATACCCATCTTCTCTTCCTTTGTCTCTCTTGGCGGGCACGGACCCAAATAAAGAAAACAACAACAAAAAAATGAACATTGGAAAGAAGGAACGAGTACAATAAAGTTCTTCAAGCTGAATGAACTATAAGAATGGGTTGTCATTCTTCTTTCTCTCACTTATAATACCAAGGAAACAGTGGGAGAACTTCAGAATCAGTCCCCACGCAAAAATTCTTCTCGGTCCCCCGCGCGAAAATTCATCTCACCCCACTCTCTCGCAAAATTCTTGTCAGGAACTATAAAGCAATTCAATCTTTTCATGTATTTTCCCAACACAAATATTCGAAGTGAGGCAGTGATTGTACTATGTAACACAAGTATCTAATTATCAGAAAACTATTTTTGCATGAGAACTGTTACGTTGTTTAAAACTGTATTTACTACATGTGAATGGACTGTTTATGATTATTGGGGGCGCGGTGGCTCAGTGGTAGAGCTCTTACCTCTGGTGCGAAGGGTCGCGAGTTCGATCCCCGCCCAAATAAGTTCGTGGCGGACGACATCGTTGCTCGTGGTTCTTCCCCGTTTCCTCCCACTTTCTCATTCCACCATTCATTTCATCATCATTCACTTGCAATTTCATCCACTCCGTTTTCATAATCGTGGGACGTTAAACTAAAACTTTCCTTTCTTTCGTTTATGATGATTACACTGTTGTACTGCAACGAACATATGTGCATTTGTATACGACTGATTCAGTGTTGAATTCAGATTTTTGTACAAGGAGGGGCAATTGATATTCTAGATATACACTATACACTATATTCTAGATGTGCAGTATATATAGATATTCAAGGGGGGCTGAGCCCCCTTGAGCATGTCTGAATTCAACACTGGACTGATTCACAGTGAGAATTCAGAGGAAGAAGTGTTATTTACTTTCCCAATGACCTTTTGATTACATCACTTAAAGTTACATCATAACGCATGAAAACTAATTGTATTCAAATACATTTTGTAATATATTAAATTTAACTCAGACTCAAAAGGCCGCAAGCATTCCGAAAGCAGACTTTCTAAACTTAATCGAAAAAATTAATATCCTTTGGCTCGGTCATAATTAAATCTAAAACGACAATATTAGGTCTTGTGACCTCTCAGACCAACAATCTATAGAGTCAAATAGTACCTACTATATATTCTTACAGTTTTCAACAAGATTAACAAGATTTGTGTGTGGGAGGGACTCGAATATGAGGTTCCGCCATTTGTTTTGTCATTTGCCTCAATTTCTTTGTTTCTTTCGCAGCTCGCATTATACGATACTCATGTTTGTTTAAATATTTATTTTCAATGGTCTTTTCTTTGTGTCCAACTGGAGACGGGAGTGGAGGGGAACTTCGTGGTAAGGAGGAAATATATATTCGCCACTCAAAAACGAGGTCAATATGATTCCCTTTCGTGAGTTCTTTCGTTCACTGCCAGTTTTGACTACATTTTTTGATTCCTTCGTTCCACATCCACTTTTGACTCTATTTGTGAAGCACCTCGTTCCTCGTTTTTTGTAGTAGTTTGTACGACAATGTTCAGAAAACGAAGGAAAGTTTGATTCCATGATTCCTTCGTTCACGCCCCTTTTTGTTTTGTTTTGGAGTTGGCGGGGCGAGAGGAAGGAAAGGTCGTCCTTTCGTTTATAGCTTTGTAGAAGGGAACTTCGTTAACTTTCGCAGCAAAACGGAAGTGTTCAACCGAAGATGTTCAGCCAGTGCCGTCTACGTCTAGTGTTTCTTCCATTTGCCAAAGGCGATACACATGCTGCTTTGCAGTACATACTCGTTCCTTTCAAAATGAGTTTGATTCCTTTCAAGGATTCGTTCCATTCGTTCTCAGAAAGGATTCGTTCCAAAGGAACGACTCGTTCGCGAACGACACATCTCTAGTCTGAAAGGCGCGAGGGTGTGCTTGGTGATGATGGCTGCATAGACTGTCCTGCATATGTTGCGTCCATCGAAAAATCTAAGATTTCCTTAACCATCGTTGAAAATGTCGTGAATTTAGTTATGTGAAAACGAAATAAAACCGGAATAACTGCTTAAACGTAAAATTTTCACGAAACCAATGAACGTATGCTAAAACATCGCCTGATATCGAAAACAATGAAAACCCACGATTTATGAGCAAGGAATCCATGCAGGTAAAAGGTTGATTACGTTCACAGTTGAGGAGCAATAACCAGAACGAAGCCTAAATCATGACCATTGGACGGACAACGATAATCAATAAGAAACTTCATAACTGGGAATAACTACATGACCCCCACAAATCCATCAATTTACAGTGCAGTAAAGTGTAGTGCGAATAAATAGCGTGTGTTGAATGTCAACGCATCGTGTAATTTAAATTCTAGCCGGCATCTACAGTGCGTTATTTTCTTCAAAGAAAGAAAGAAATCAATCATTCATTATTACTTCTTCGTATAAATTCTAAATGAGTATAAATATGGGCTTATAGTGTGTTAGTACATGTTGAGTAAATTTCTCAATGAAGTGTTGTAATGTTATACACGTAAGTATTATACATTACCTGTGTTCAGTGGCGTATTTACGATTTTATTTCGGGAGGGGCTTTGCTAACTTTCGGGGGGGGGGGGCTTTGCCTGAAAATGTGAAAATTTTGCAAGATATTTCATATAGTTGACTATAGTAAGTAAGATTTCGGGGGGGCTTAAGCCCGGAAGCCCCCCCTAAATACGCCACTGCCTGTGTTAATTGAATAAAAGTTACATATTGTACATGTTTTGTTTGCAATTATCTTTACTGTGTTTACTACACGAATCACTACTGGAATGGTGGATATTATATCTGACCAATTGTGTCTATACTGTCGATGTCAGCAGGCGTGGCGAGGACGGTGGGCACCCGAAGTTGCAACCTCAATTGAAAGTTATATTGGTTCGAGATCCAACTTGGAGGTTTGCGCATTCTTCACTTTGGTATTGTCAGCTGTGGAGCGAATGTCCTTTTCCCACCAACTACTAGAATCCACCATAGGTAAGGCGTACCGAACAAGAGTCAAACCCAGTGGGGTCATAAGAACTACTTATCCCGAACAGGAATACAAACCCTACCGGTTATAAAAATGGCGCTCCGAAACAGAGACAGAACTTGTAACAGCCAAGGTGGGTAATGTTGCCATTACCGTCCCTTCCCAGAAAAACTAAATTTTTGAAAATCAGGAAAGAAAGTTTTAGGTTCCCTTCCCTCTACTCAAACAAGTAGCCCCTCCGAGAAGAGTTTCCCGGGCCAGGTATGTGGTTTACAACGCCGCTTAACGCACGTAAAAATGTAAGCTACTGAAAGAGAATGGTATGCTATAGTTCAACAAATAATAATAAGTCTTCAAAGGTTGCAGGAACATAACTCTACTTGATAAACAACACAAAAAGAATTCCGATAGCATTAACAAATTTTATTATTATTGTTAAAAAAAATAAACGTAATGTTGAATCTAACAACGAATTTGTAAAGTTCGTAAAAGTTTGTCCGATTTTGAAAAATATTTTCAACTACTAGTAGATTTAAACAATTTCGATTCATGCAAAAACCACAAGAAATTTATAATTACTGAAAAAATTTATCAGGCACATGTTGCATGAAATGAAATTCCAAAATGGCTCCTGCCTTATCACAAGACATATTCAGCATAAACCATATTTGAAATACACATATTTATATTATAGAAATTCAATACCAATGTTTGAACTGATGGTTCAATTAGAATATTTATCAATTTTCTATCTACATTTTTTTTTATATACTCACGGAAAAAAAACAGAATAGATTTTAAACTCACAAAATAAAATATACTATACACAATATTATATATGGTGTAACACATACCTCGCGAAGAGAACAAGTGACGGGCCCAATCACTTAATTTCAAAGCTCCTTCATCGGAAGGGTAAACAACCAATCAAATTTAAGTATAGCAATCACATGACATTAACAAAAGACGAACCATAATACCAGATCATTTAAATTAAGAAAACACCAACTCTCTATCGCAAAAATATACTGTAGTGGAATACAGGGAGGAAAAAGGAAGGTGAATATGTTACCAAAATAATAATAATAATAATAATAATAATAATAATAATAATAATAATAATAATAATATAGAAGGAAGCAGTATAGAAGGAAACAGCGCTGTTTCTAATCTTAAATTAAATCCCTTTTGTATTCATTTTATTCTATAATACCAAGGTAAAGATCACTACGGCACAACATCCCCCTCCAAAAAATATTCTTCAGAATATTTTTCATTTTAAACCAAAACACATATGTACAATACAATATAGTAATGAGCATGAGATGAAATGATGATGAAAAGAGTTAGTAGCGAATGAATGATGATGAACATGAACAATAAATATACAATTCAAGAAACAACAATTTACCTTACATGGTTCCACCACACACATTTCTGGGCTCTCTGTAGAGCTTAGCTAAAGTAGTATGTGTTACGACTATTTTATTATCATTTGTTTTGCATTTTAAAGTATTAGCCGTAGGTTTAGCAATCACAGTAACAGGACCCCACCAATTAAAGGCTAATGATTTTGTAACCTTATCCTGTAGAGATGACTTTTGCTGTGATTTGATCAAAACACGATCACCGACAGCAAAGGTGACAGGAACAGTACGCTTATTATATATCCTTCGTCTGTCTTCCCAAGCTTTCTGCATGTTTTCTAAAGCTTGCTCCCATATAGTGGCATTATTAGGGCCATCAATATCTTCAGAGGAAATTTTCCACTTAACCATCAAGGTATCAATAGGATCTCTCCCAAGAAACAATCTAAATGGAGAAAATTTCAACTCTGAATGTTCAGCAGTATTTAGAGAAAACTGCAGTTGGTTTATAAAATATGCCCATTTCTCCTGTTTTCCATTCAAATAGGATTTCAGACTAGTTTTTACTAATCTCACGTATTTCTCGACTGCATTTCCACCAGGAAATTAAGGAGAGCTCCTAATATGTTTTATTCCATTTCCAAAGAGTAAATTCTTGAATTCTACGGAAGAAAAACACGGCCCCCTATCGCTCGTAAGAGAACGACAAAATCCGAAACGACAAAAAATATCATTTAGGGCTTTGATAACAAGCTTGCTCGTTGCATTACGTAAAGGAACTAAATGAAGGAATCGAGACGCATTATCAAGACAAAGTAGAATGTACCGGTATCCATAACTACACGGGAGAGGCCCAGCCAAATCTACGTAGTTATGCCCATTCACCTCAGAACAATATTCTGAGATCAACTGCCCTTGAGGAAGATAGTTTCGAGCCTTCGAGAGTTGGCACTCATGGCACCCTCTTACATACTCTCGAACTTCGTCGTACATGTTCTTCCAAGTAAAATACTTGGAAAGTTTCTTGTAACTCTTCAAAATCCCAAGATGAGCCCCATTGGGTAACATCGAATGATAATAACTTAATAACATAGGGACAAGTAAACGGGGAACCAAAACCTTATAAGGTGAATATTTCGCCTTAGTATTTTAATACAAGATATCCTTCACAATCTTATAATCTTGGTATTCCCCACCATGTCCAACCACCTCCCGATAAATATCTTTAGTATCAGCTTCCGTTCGTTGATGTTGTACAATATCTGTATGTGACAATGTTAAACTCCATAGACTAAACATACAATTCTCCGCGGAATTAATGGAACAAGGATCAACATCTACATCCGTGGGATTGATTTCATAAATCCGCGTCAAAAAATCCACTTGAAAATTCTTCGCACTCGAAATGTGCACAATTTTGAATTTAAATTCAAATAAATTCTGTACTATATTACCATAACGACCTAAATTCTTCGGATTACGCAACATGTGTACGAGAGCATTATTATCTGTAGATATAGTAAATTCGTTACTCAAGAATGAACGAAAGCGCATCACCGCATTATATATGGCAAGCAATTCCAATTGATATCTTGTTCTATTAAAATCAGCGGGTTTTAAAGTCTTACTGAAAAACCAAACTGGTTTCAACAAGCCCTCGTCCGTTTTCTGAGACAAAATTGCCGCTTGAGATCTCAACGTCGAATCTACATGCAAATAAAATCTTTTATTTAAATTGGGGATGGACAAAATAATCTGTTCTTCAAAAGCTCGCTTTATTTGCTCCAAACAAGAATTCTCTCTGGGACCCCAAACAAATTTCTCACGTGGAGAACGCATTCTCGATAAGGGTTCGATAAGGCCCGCGAAGTTATTACAGAAACGAGAATAGAAATTTAAAAAGCTCAAAATCTTCACAAGGCCACGTCGGTTTTGAGGGGGTTTAATATCCCTAATTGCCTGTAGCCTTTCGGGTAACATCTTAATCTCACCATCCTCGATCAAGAAGCCTAAAAATTCAATTTTTGTCCTCAATATCTTACATTTGTCGGGAGAGAGAGTGAGTCCTCTGTTCGAAAAACGAGAGAGAACTTGTTCAAGCATGGAATTGTGTTCCTCAATAGAACGTCCATATACGACAATGTCGTCCGCGTAGAATTCAACTCCCTTTCCCCTCAAGTCTCCCAATATATCATTAAGAGCCCTCATTAAGGCCTGTGTCCCAATGCAGATTCCCATCGGTACACACCCGTATTCATATAATTTGTCTTGTACAGCGAAGGCGGTGAGCTGTCTACTCTCAGGGGACAGCTGGACCTGGAAGAAAGCTCGACGGGCATCGAATATTGACATAATTTTTGCATCAGAAAGCGAACTAATACACTCGTCGAGGTTCGGACACGGGACCCCATCTCCACAAATGATATTGTTCACCCGAGCGAAATTTACTACTAGCCTGGAAGATGAATCCCTATTCCTAACTAGAAAACAAGGAGATCTAAACTCAGAGAGTGAAGGACGAATAACATTATTTTCCAATAATTGTTCAATAATATGGGATAATTCCTTCTGCTGAGTTCTCGAAAAAGGGTACTGTCTCTCACGTATCACTTCATCTGATTTTCTTTGGATATGGTATACAAAATCACTAATGCAACCTATACGATGAGTGATCACATTATCATATTTACTCAATAACCTATCTACATAAGCGCCTAAACTCTTGTCTTGTTCCAATAACTTTTTATCTATACCATCAATGATTTTCTTTCTCTCTTCTACAGTAATATCCCACTTACTCTCATTACCTGACTGTAACATACATAACAATGGATCGCCCCCTATTTTATTATCATAATTGACATTATTGACATCAAAATTCACACGTTTCCTACAGACGTTATCGTCATTTACTACATTACAAGTATCAGGTCGCGAAGAAGGCCCAGGCACGGGCTCATTTTCTAACATTAAAATATTGTTTTTCTCAAAATTAGAGTCCGAAGTAACATTTGTTTTTCTTTTTAAATTTGATGAAGGCAGATGAAATGTCCTGGAAGAAAAATTTTCGCTGCAAGAATACCTGTAACCATGTAGGCCCACTGTGTCGCTCCTGGTCGGTTTAGAAAGCTTACGGCTCCTTATCTGCGGTACTCTGGTCGCATCCAAATCTTCTCTACTAGGATGTTTACTTCCGTTGTCAGAAAGTCCAGGGCCTACGGGAATGAGGCGAAGAATCTCCCAAGAAAAGTTTGGCGGCAGCTTCGCTCACACTCCCCTCCCTGGAAGGATAAAAACCAGCAACAGACTTCTTTTTGTTATAAGTAAGAGGGGAGGGGGGAGAAGATTTTACTAAGGGAACTTCTATTTTTGACTTGGTCCAATATAACGTGTTTTTATCAAAGTCAATACATAATCCCTCTTGCCGAAAACAATCGAGTCCCAAAAGAATTGGATATTCAAGATTTTTCATCACATAAAACTTGCACTGAAACTTATATCCCTCTATAACCAAGGGTAGCAACACTGAAGGACGTAACACTAATGCTTCTCTGTTAATAGTTTTTCCACGAAAACAGTCTTGATAATTAACACGGACTTCATCTAAGTTCTTAACTTTATTAAAAAGGTCCAAACTAATTAAATTAGCCGTGCACCCACAATCCAGGGCAGATACGACTGAAAAATCCCCAACTTTAAAGTTCACCAAGGCAACGCCCCCACTATCTTCTACAGAGCACACTTTCTTTTCATTATTTCCAACAAACGACATAGATGAAGACGAATTTTTATTTAAACTACAGTTCCGTTTTAAATGCGGACCGCCACAAAGAAAGCACGCAACAGTTTTTTTTTGTTTTTGTTTATTTGTAAAGTTTTTATTCACAACTGGCAACCCTACTTGAGAGCGCACCTTAAAATCAAATTGTTTAGAATAGAGTTCATGAAAGGTGTAATCGTTAACCAATCGGTGTAATTCACTCATAGTTTTAGGTTTCTGGTTATAAAATAACCTCCCTTTAATTCGAGGCAGAACGCCACTGGTAATGAAACTTATTAATCTCTCATCACCACAGTTTAATTTAAGCTAGCGGTCCACTGTGACTAAACGTTTAACGAAGTCTTTCAAGTCCTCCGCCTGACCTTGGGGTTTATACATATATGCAACAACTATGGACTGTATAGCACATTCCGATAATAAATTATGAAAAATATAATCTCGCGTGAGCTCCCAGGTACAAAGCTGACTAGGCAATTCCAGTAATACATTTTTTAAAGGACCTGATACTTTTCCTCTTAAAGAATACAGTAATGCCGGGAAAGGAAAACGGTCTACATTATAAAACTCGTCTATTTGTTTAACAAATTCATATAATACTATAGGGTTAGATCCGTCACAACTTGGTAAATTATCAAAGAAAGATCGAAGTACTAAAGCTGCGGAATTCTGTTCTAGTTTTGAAAAACAGGCATTCGAAGAAGAAGTTAAGTTACATTGCTGACCTTGCACATTCTTATCAACTAGCGAGCCAGCAAAAGGTGAATGAACACTTGGTACAACAGGCACTGTATTTGTATTACTCACAGGTGCTACGTTAACTACCTCCTGCTTATCAAGGTCAACAGACGACTGTGGGTTAGCTGTTTTATTAGCAAGGAATCTATAGAGCAGTAATTTTGTTTCTCCTTCTGATAACGTTTCTACGACCTGTCTTTGGTCAATTGGATTCATTGTAGCAATTTCTTTCAAAAATATTGATTCGACCTTTCTTTGCTCTACGTGTTCTACATTTTCATTTTCTTTAAAAAGTGGTATCTCATCCATAAAAAAGGAACTATCACCACCAAAAGCCATGATGAATATAAACAAGTAAGCAAGGATATTGACTAACATGTGCCAAGAATTGGGTTCAATCCCGCCTACTTTATATTACCAATAAAGACTATAACTGACTTTAAACTTTTAAAGCATACCATAAAAAATAACTGACTTGTTCTCTTCTTTTGTAACAGCCAAGGTGGGTAATGTTGCCATTACCGTCCTTTCCCAGAAAAACTAAATCTTTGAAAATCTGGAAACAAAGTTTTACGTTCCCTTCCCTCTACTCAAACAAGTAGCCCCTCCGAGAAGAGTTTCCCGGGCCAGGTATGTGGTTTACAACGCCGCTTAACGCACGTAAAAATGTAAGCTACTGAAAGAGAATGGTATGCTATAGTTCAACAAATAATAATAAGTCTTCAAAGGTTGCAGGAACATAACTCTACTTGATAAACAACACAAAAAGAATTCCGATAGCATTAACAAATTTTATTATTATTGTTAAAAAAATAAACGTAATGTTGAATCTAACAACGAATTTGTAAAGTTCGTAAAATTTGTCCGATTTTGAAAAATATTTTCAACTACTAGTAGATTTAAACAATTTCGATTCATGCAAAAACCACAAGAAATTTATAATTACTAAAAAAATTTATCAGGCACATGTTGCATGAAATGAAATTCCAAGATGGCTCCTGCCTTATCACAAGACATATTCAGCATAAACCATATTTGAAATACACATATTTATATTATAGAAATTCAATACCAATGTTTGAACTGATGGTTCAATTAGAATATTTATCAATTTTCTATCTACATGTTTTTTTATATACTCACGGAAAAAAACCAGAATAGATTTTAAACTCACAAAATAAAATATACTATACACAATATTAAATATGGTGTAACACATACCTCGCGAAGAGAACAAGTGACGGGCCCAATCACTTAATTTCAAAGCTCCTTCATCGGAAGGGTAAACAACCAATCAAATTTAAGTATAGCAATCACATGACATTAACAAAAGACGAACCATAATACCAGATCATTTAAATTAAGAAAACACCAACTCTCTATCGCAAAAATATACTGTAGTGGAATACAGGGAGGAAAAAGGAAGGTGAATATGTTACCAAAATAATAATAATAATAATAATAATAATAATAATAATAATAATAATAATAATAATAATAATAATAATATAGAAGGAAGCAGTATAGAAGGAAACAGCGCTGTTTCTAATCTTAAATTAAATCCCTTTTGTATTCATTTTATTCTATAATACCAAGGTAAAGATCACTACGGCACAAACTGCACCGTACATGCAAAAAGTAGTGATTCGTGTGTAGAAACGTAAAGGTGCAAGGTAAGTTTCTGACTCGTATTTAGAATTTTTACATAACGGTGAAAAATGGATGCAAGTAACGTTAAGTCATTGTTAGATGCAATTAAAGCTGAAATGCAAATGTTGCATGAGTCATTAGAAACTAAAAGTGCTGCTTCTAATAAAGAAATGCAAAATTTACGCGAATGTTTAGAAAATAAAATAGAAAAAAGTACTGCATCTTTAGAAAACAAAATAGAAAAAAGTAATGTCTCTAGAAAATAAAATACTTGAAGTGAATGAATCTTTAGAAAATAAGATAGCTGAAGTCAGCGACAAAACCAATAAAGTGCGTGAGTCTTTAGAAAATAAGATGTTCGAAATATCAGAGGTAACAAAAAAGCAGATCGACGATAAACTTGAGGTGCAATTAGAAATAATCAGAAAAGAATGTGTAGGTAGATATGAACAAATATCCAAAGAAATTGACGAGAAATGTGAAAAGGTAAATGATAAATGTGAGAAAATATGGGGGAAAACAGTACAGAATTATCAAGAACTCGAGAACATTACGGTCGATTTGGGTAAATGTGAAGAAAAGGTGGACCGAGCATTCGAGAAAATTGAAGCAATTGTGGAATCGGTAAATAAAATTGAAGGCAATTTACAAAACAAAGAAAAAATGATAGTGGGATTAAATGTTACAACTCATAAGTTAGAGAAATGTTGCAATATTGCACAGTAGGGTTGATACTCTGTCACAGAACACTATCCCTCCCGGTATTGATGTAATCAATATGAATCAGAACATTGCTTTAATAAGCGATAGGTTGTCAGGTTTAGAGATAAAGGTAGATGAAACCCAAACGAAGTTAACCTCATTAACTGAACATGCTAGCAGAGAGAGGAGTGAACGTAGTTGGCGTAGATCAAGTATATCCGGTGACGATAGGAGTAGCCATAAGTTAAAATACAGTAGTAAGGAAGAATTTAATAGTGCCATCCAAACGGATTGTAGTTTTTCGACAGCAAGTGAGACAACAAAATTAAAGAAGCGAACTAAAGTAAGAAAATCAGACAGGGATGTCGTAAAAAGGGCTAAACGACGAATATTGCGTCATGGTGACATCGAAATGTTCCCAAAGTTTTCAGGTTTAGAAGATGATGAGTCACCAACTTCTTTTTAGAGCAGTTTAAGATTGCAGCGCACGCTGTAGATGTACCTAAATCCCAATATTTAGATGTATTAGGGTTTGTTTTTACCGGTAACGCTCGCGAGTGGTACAAGTCAAAATTAGGTACATTTCGTTCATTTAAAGATTTCACTAAAGAATTTAAAGCTCAATTTGCTTCTGAGCAAGTCATTGCAAGTAAACGTTCGATGTTCCAATCGCAAGCGTTCAACCCAAAAACTGATGGTACTGTCACCGACTTTGTTCACAAAAGATTCAATGAGATACGTGGTTTGTCACCTGATATACCGGATACTTTCATTGTGAACACGATTAAACAGTTGATCCCTATCTCTTACCGACAACAATTAGCATTGTTCCCAAATTTAGATTTCAGTTCATTTTTTAACCGCTATACAAAATCTTGAAGCACTGTATTATGATAGCCGAAATATTAATGATAGGAACAACTTTCATGGTAGAAGTGTACGTGTCAATCAGGTAGATGAAGTGCCTGGGAATTATGAAAATTTTAATAAAAGGGGAAATTATGGCAATGAAAACCGCAAAAATTCATGTAAAGGTAAGTTTGACGGACCCAAAAGGAAGGGAAGTCCGAATAAGAGAAAGTTCCATTGGAACAAAGGTAAGAATAGGTATGCTAGAAATAATGATCGCAGCGAGGGCCAAGGTAATAATCGTAGTAATTACGAAGATGATCACGAGTATGAAAATTCAAATCAAAACCAAAGAGTGAACTTTGTAAATAGTAACCATGATGAAGGTATGAACCGAGTACAGCCAATGCCCACATATACTCAATCTGCACCACAATTTCCGAATTATAGTCCAAGGGTTATGTTTCCACAAAATAAAGATCAAAATTTAAACTAAAAATTCTCTCCAACGCGAGTGCGGTTGGCAGAGTTGGTAATGTAAATGGTAATTTTGGTACTGAAAGTCAATATGCACTCAAAAATGATTCGCAATTCGAGCTTGTTGTAATTGGAGAGAACTTAGTTAATGTTGTAAGCTGGACACCGATTCATCTGAAAGCAGTGATGAAGAACAAAAATTTAATAGTCAATCTAGGTCAGCTGAGATAAAGGTACAGATTTTAAATCAACCAATAGTAACCTTGTGTGACTCTGGAGCATCAGTTAGCCTTTTGTCTTTAGAGACATGGAAACGAGTAGCGTCTATTTTTTCCCATCCTCACTTGCGACCAGCTGCACATATTTTCTTGGTGGATTTTTCAGGTAAGAAAAAGAAACAGGTGCAAGGTGAAACAATAATGTGTATTGAAATATTGAAAGTTAGTTTTGACGTACGTGTGTTAGTTGTCTCTGACTTAAATACTGAGTGCTTGTTGGGAAGAAATTTCCTTACTCAATGCAAGGCAAAGATAGATTTTGGTGATAATTCTATTACGGTTGAAAAGGAAGGAGAAATCGTTAACGTACCTATGCTAGGTGGTCAAGTTGACAATACAAAGGTTACGAAAATTCTGACTAAAGACGATGTACAGAAAAAAGGTAAATTTTGTGTCTCAGGTTGGTATTGAAACTAAAATGAATGTTACTAGCGACAGTGATGATGAATCGGAAATTTTATTTGAGATTGGAAAAGTGAATGTAGAATGTCCCATAGTAAATAATTTGGTAAATGAAAAGCAAAAATTAGAAAAAGAATGGGTTAATCATGTTGTTCTTTCCGATCAAGCTTATAATAAAATTCGTAATTCTGGTAGTAATGAAATGGAAATGAAAGTGTTAAATTTAGAAGTTGCTAATGAAGATAAATTTTTGTTTGATTACTATTCACAACAAATGTCAGAAATTGATTGTGAGATCGAAAAATCGCATTGTAAATCGTTAAATAGAGCTGCAGTCTGTAATACATTTGATAGTAAAATAGAAAGTGAATTTGTTTCGATTTCAGAAATACGGCAAAAGGTTAGGGAAGCTCAATTGTCTGATTTTGAGAAAGAGAAATTGTTCAAATTGTTGTTGAAACATAGGAAAATCTTTAAAAATATTCCCGGACGTTGTACCAAATTTGAATATGAAATTGAGGTAGACACTGACCAACCTTTGGTTAAAAGGCAATATACATTACCATATAAATTCAAAGAACATATTGATTCGCAAATTGATGAGTGGTTACAATGTGGTGTAATAGAATCTTGTGTATCAATCCATTCACACCCAATCTTCTGCGTGCCGAAGAAAAATACTAGTAAAATGCGAGTAGTAGTGGATCTGACAGTTTTGAACAAGCACGTAAAAATAAAACAATTAAAGGTAAACAAAATAGATGATTTGTTGTTTAAGTTTCAGGGTGCAAAGTACTCATCAAATATTGATTTAGTAGGAAGTTATACACAAGTTCCAATTTCTGAAAATTGTAGAGATTACACAGCATTCTCGTGGAATGGTAAAATGTATAGATTTACATCTAACCCTTTTGGTTACGCAAACGGAGGCGTAGGATTAATGGCTTGTTTTTGGTTGTGTTAGGTCATGCATTGTTTGATAAATTAGTTACGTATATTGATGACATTTCTGTACCAACTTTTTTTTTTGATGAACAGTTAGAAATTTTGAATTTATTGTTTACGAAATTAGAAGAAGCTAATATGACTGTAAATTTAAAGAAATCCTCATTTTGCAATACGAGTTTTCAATTTCTTGGTTTCGTAGTCATACCTGAAAAAGGATCCGTCGTATGTAGAAACAATTCGAACATTGCCTCGTCCCAAAATTTAAAGAAACTTAAGCGAGTGCTAGGTTTGTTCGAGTGGTGTTCTAAATTCGTATATCATTTCGCCTATCTAGCCAATCCATTGTTTGACCTTCTGAAAAAGAATAAAAGGTGGATTTGGACTGACGAATGTGAGCAAAGTTTTGTTAAGTTGAAAGAATCATTATCAGAAGAGGTGCTGTTAAATCATCCGCTGTTAGATCACGATTTTTGTTTAGTGACAGATAGTTCCTTGGTAGCAGTGGGAAGTATATTATTCCAAGAAGTTAATGGTGAAAAACACATACTTGGTTTTTACAGTAAAACTCTGAATAGTGCACAGCGAAATTTTACTATCACGGAGTTAGAGGCGTATGCAATCGTTACAGCCATACGTAAATGAGGGACATTATTATATGGCCATCACGTGAAAGTTTACACAGACCATAACTCACTAATGTTTTTGAATAAAATTCGCCATTGGAACTCTCGTTTGGCTCGGTGGAGTCTCGAACTACAGGGATTTAATTTAGAAATAAAGCACATTTCAGGGAGTGATAATGTTGCCAGTGATGCATTGTCCGGGATAGTTTTAGCCCCTCCTAGTGACATTTTGAACATAAACAACTTAGAAGTTCTCCCATCATTTTTCAGAAACCTCACACCAGGAGAGTTAACCGAAAAACAAAAAGACCATCCTGAGTGCAGTAAAATTATTAAATTTTCAGAGAAACCAAACGATCCCTACAGTAAAATGCAAAATGGAAATGTAGAGAAATTATACAAACTAGAAAACGGTATATTGTAGTATAAGAACTTCCATTTCCCTAATAGTTGGAGAATTTGCATCCCACCATCTTTAGTAAACTGGTAATTGAAGAAATGCGTAACAACCGTGGACATTTCGGGTGTGAAAGAACTGTAAGCTTCATCAGCGAGATCTGTTATTGGAAGTCGATGTGGCGAGACGTGATGAACTATATTAACGATTGTCTCGAGTGTAAACGAACTAAAGTTGATACTCGACCCCCAGCTAGACCTTTAGAAACCATACAGGTAAAAGGATCCCGGAGATTGATTTCGATTGACGTCATCGGACCTCTTGTGCCATCTCCCTCAAAGTGTAAATTTATACTCTCGGTTTTGGATGTTCTTACTCGCTACCTTGTTCTTTATCCGATCCGGAACGCTACTACAAAGTGTGTAGTTAAATGTTTGGAATCATTGTACTTTGTGCACTTAGGAATACCTTCAGCTATATTGGCGGACATTGGTAGTTGTTTTATTTCTAAAAACTTCAAGCAGAAAATGGAAGAATATGGTGTTAAAATATTTTATTCAACGCCTTACCATCCGGCGTCGAACGCAGTTGAGAGGATCCATCGGAGGACGAACAGATTATTTAGACTGTTTTGTAAAGATGATCATGGTTCTTGGGAGAAATTTATACCACAAGTTGTTGTGTTGCTGATCTATTCTATATCTAGCAGTCTTGGCGCGAGTCCAGCTAGTTTATATTTGAATATTCAGGCTGAAAAACCTATCTTCGAACATTTTGGCATTTTTACAAATGATACAAGTGAAAATGACAATGAAAGTTGGGACAATAAATTGGTAATGGCAGATTTTAAAAGAAAAGAGGTGATTCGAAAGCGAAATGAGAGGTACAACTCACAAAAGGAGAGTAAACACAAAATACAGGTGAATGACTTAGTTTTTCTGAAACAGACGAACTTAAGTTCCGCATCAGAGAAGAAAATCTCAAAATTCTTCAATGTGTTCAAAGGACCCTATCTCTGTGTTAATAAACCGTCAAATTCAGAAAAGGTGTTCGAATTGTTAGAACCTTTAACTGGTAAATCAATTGGTTCACATTCAGTAGATAGACATAAGGTGTGGAAACCCACGAAACAAACTCATAAAATTTGGTTAGACTTAGCTGTAAAACATAGTTCTGAGAAATACCATGACATTATTTCAAATGAATTTAAAAATTCAGATTTAGAAAGTAGTGTTGAAACTGTTCTTTGCAACGCATTAACTACAGTACCAGTATGTTTGTCTCAAAGTGTTCAATCAAGAAGTAATAATCAACGAATACATAAAATTTTGGAAAAATTATTAGATGTTGACAAATATTTGAATTTTCTGTACTGTAAAAATCAGTGTTCATCTGATGCGTTGCAATTTGCGTTGGTAAACCTACAAAATCCTCATGTGTTATTGAATGAGAGAGTACAAGGAATGTAAGAAAAAAAGAGTTGTTTCATATGATATATGCAGGCATCTGTGATCAGCTATGCGACTTCCAGATGGCCGTTGATACTTTCTTTTCCAATGTGATGGAAAAACCAGGAAAGATATATGCCAAGTCATGGAGATGAGGTTCTCGTCCCTTATATATGTTGGGTAATGTAATATTTCTTTAACGCTCGGAGTAAGCTATTTTGGTAAATCCCATTCTTTATTATTTTGAATTTTTAACCTTGTATTCTATAATTAGGCCTCATCTCGGGGTGGTAAAACAAATAATTCGTTGTGGGTAGGTATCTTCAAAATTTAGCCAGGCAGATCTTGTCGAGTGATCAGAGAGAATCATAACTGAATCATTACGTTGTAAAAATTTAGCTGTGAATCTTAAAGGCGCCGATAAATTTTATTAAATCTCGACAAAAACGTATATTATTCAATACTGTGTGAAATAAAGTTTTTAATATGTGATATGTTTTGGAAAATTGTTTACTAATGAGAGAATTCATTTCATATATTCGTGATACCGTATTATTGCATTGTGTTTGAAGTTTACTAATCAGTTAATAGTGTTGTTTAAATGTTGTATTTTAAAGGTTTGAATAATGAAAACATTACATTATTAAGAGCTATTTTGAAAATTAGTTATAAGGAAGTATATACGTATAAAAAGGTTATTTATGCATTTTATGTGTGATTTTTCTTAAAATATTGAAAATTTGGTATATCCAGTGTAGTATAATAAGGATATTTAGTGTAAGATGTAATAATACGAGTCAGATACTTGCAAAAAAATGGGAAGGTTGAAATTTTACGATTTATGTAATGGTATAAGAAATACATTAGTTGTTTGATGTGAATAAATAGAATATGAATAATATATATGATAAAAATGAATACATAATAGATAATCAATATGTTATTCAACTCATATTCAAATATTGTATTATGAAGATAAATGTAATCTTATATTTATAGAAAAAAGAGAGCCCATTTAAAGTATATAGCCCATAAAATAAAAAGCCCATTTACGTTTGTGGAAAGTGTTAGTGAACCATAATAAATCAAATATTAATAGTGGAAGAAAGAAGAGGAATAGTAACCGGAGAAATAAACTTTTGGGAAGAGGATAATTTCAAGGTTCCAGGATTCTGATAATCTTCAAAGATCATCGTCCCTTCCGCACGCGATTTGTGAGCGTGTGGCCTCCCTCACTCCCATTCCATTTTAATTTTCGCAGTTCTTCTTGGCTGAATTGGAATAAGGCTCCATGCACTGTACGTCGACGCAAACTGTGTTATAGTTTTATCTTTTTCTATGAGCTGGCAGTCCCTTGAGTGGTGACTTGTACTTCCTGTTCACCGAACAAAAGGAATGTGATGTGGTCGTGACGTTATAAAATATAGTACGATCGAATCAAACTTAATCGAAGAATATTTTTATTATTTTTAATATTTTAATTATCACATGTTAATGGTGAACTCATTTAACGCCTTACGATATATATATTCCTTGTAAAGAATACTTCTTGTGGATATTTTAAAAGTAATCTTCTGTCTTGACTGGCCCAAACTTACTGACGCTTAGTCTGAAAGGCGCGAGGGTGTGCTTGGTGATGATGGCTGCATAGACTGTCCTGCATATGTTGCGTCCATCGAAAAATCTAAGATTTCCTTAACCATCGTTGAAAATGTCGTGAATTTGGTTATGTGAAAACTAAGTAAAACCAGAATAACTGCTTAAACGTAAAATTTTCACGAAACCAATGAACGTATGCTAAAACATCGCCTGATATCGAAAACAATGAAAACCCACGATTTATGAGCAAGGAATCCATGCAGGTAAAAGGTTGATTACGTTCACAGTTGAGGAGCAATAACCAGAACGGAGCCTAAATCAGGACCATTGGACGGACAACGATAATCAATAAGAAATTTCATTACTGGGAATAACTACATGACCCCCCCAAATCCATCAATTTACAGTGCAGTAAAGTGTAGTGCGAATAAATAGCGTGTGTTGAATGTTAATGCATCGTGTAATTTAAATTCTAGCCGGCATCTACAGTGCGTTATTTTCTTCAAAGAAAGAAAGAAATCAATCATTCATTATTACTTCTTCGTATAAATTCTAAATGAGTATAAATATTGGCTTATAGTGTGTTAGTACATGTTGAGTAAATTTCTCAATGAAGTGTTGTAATGTTATACACGTAAGTACTATACATTACCTGTGTTAATTGAATAAAAGTTACATATTGTACATGTTTTGTTTGCAATTATCTTTACTGTATTTACTACACGAATCACTACTGGAATGGTGGATATTATAAAATGAAATGAAATCTTTGAGTTTTACGTCCCACGTTTATGCCTGTTAGGCTAAAGGAGACGGTGATAATGAGAGATGAGTGAAATGGTGGAATGAAGAAAGTGGGAGGAAAAGGGAGTACCCCGAGAAAACCCACGAGCACGGTGTTTGTCCACCACAAAGTTCACTTGGCGGGGGCTGGGATCGAACCCGGGGCCCCAAGCACCAGAGGTGAACGCTCTATCACTGAGCCCCCGCGCCCCCCGCCAAGTGACCACTTGTGTCTATACTGTTGATGTCAGCAGGCGTGGAGAGGACGGTGGGCACCCGAAGTCGCAACCTCAATTGAAAGTTATATTGGTTCGAGATCCAACTTGGAGGTTTGCGCATTCTTCACTTTGGTATTGTCAGCTGTGGAGCGAATGTCTTTTCCCACCAACTACTAGAATCCACCATTGGTAAGGCGTACCGAACAAGAGTCAAACCCTGTGGGGTCATTAGAACTACTTATCCCGAACGGGAATACAAACCCTACCGGTTATAACTGCTAACATATGTAACACTTTCTCATTCGTTTTACGTTCAACACAGCAAGTTCTCTCCTTTTTGCTCCATGCCCACATTTCGAAAGCATGCATTTTTTATTCTCTTTTGCGTAATGTCCATGTTTATGCCCCATGGAGTACATATTGGAATCATTAAAACAAAATCTCAATATTTAATTGGAGTTTTGTTTAATACAAGGAATAGCTAATCGTGGTTGAAAAGAAAAAAAATGACACTATTAAAGTGTAAACATAATTTTGCAATTCATGGCATTTCAATAATCTGTGCCGTCTTGATTTTCTTTCATGTTTCTCAGGGGTAGGCTCCCCAGTTTGGGAACCACTGGAGTTTTGGATCTGTTAAAAAATATAAACAGATTACGAAACGTTGTGATTTAGGCATATCTTATAAGTAGTAAAGCGTGGGCACCCATTAAAAAAATAAAGGTAATCACCTATGTTGTACACTATCATCATACGTACACAAAGTTGAACTATATTACATTTAGAAATATACATTGTATCTCCGTTACTATTGCCGCATTGTAGAATTTATTATCCCTTATATCCATAGTAAAATTTACCTACGAAAAGCTTCAGATTTCTTATATGCAAGACTTGCAAGACTCTTGCATGCAAGACCAAGACCAAGACCAAGACTGGGTGTGCAAGACCAAGACCAAGGATTCCAGTGCAAGACGAAGACCAAGACCAAGACCACCCCGGTCTTGGTCTTGGTCTTGCATTTGCTCATCACTACTTATGGGTCCACGGTGTCCAACGTTGGTCCCATCTCACTATCAACTCCTGTCCTCTCGATATACGTTATTGACATTTTGCCTAAAGAGGGCTCTGCCGTGGCCCCATGACTACCCATGACAATGACTCTTCGTTCATTTTGCATTGAAATCGCTTATTTTTCTAAGTAATATGAGTTCATACTGAACAACGTTGCTCCCATCACTCTACAATTTACCGTTCTCTCGATATAAATTGCTAATATTTTGTTTGTAAGGGAGATATGGCGTTACAATCATTTCGTTTGAAGAAGAATTGAAAAAGATATTCCCTTGCCACAAGCAACACCTATTATTATTATTATTATTATTATTATTATTATTATTATTATTATTATTATTATTATTATTATTATTGTTTTACTTACCACTAATGTTGCCTACCTTTATTTGCAATGCAATGTGTTACTAAAAAGCAAATCAAATAACACTCCTCGCCATTCAGGCTCCCGAACTCGAAATACATGATTTACAGTTCTCTGTGTTAGAGGAAAGCACATTTATTATATTATACTTTCAAATAACACGTTTCAGAAGTTACTTCACTCTTAATGTGTAATTCCATATCATCACTAATAATCATCTTGTTCCGAAAGGAAAATAACCCTCCTCCTGCCAAAAAAAAGCCTACCGTAGCGAAAGGGCGTGAAAAACTTTCTGAATACCAATTTATGGGCGAAATTTGGTTCCCTTGGAAGTTTTTAAAAGTTTGAAGGGGCACCATTTTGAACATTTTCATCTGATTATTCTGGTTAACGAATTCATCAAGATATTTCAACAATTAATGTTTGTGCCAAGTTTCATTTCAATCCGCTGAAAATTAGGGTGGTTAATGCATTCACAAATAGCGTTATATATATATATATATACAGATAGATAGATAAATTGGCACACAGAGGAAGAGAGAAAGAGTGTTTTGCTCCCTTCTCGCACCTGTGGTGCGTCAGAGCTAAACCGGGCCCCTTTGCAAAACTTATTGAGCAGCCTAACCTAAACAGAAACCTCTTACTTGCTAACGTAGAATCGTGGTCGGGAAGTGTAAGGCATGTAAAAATTGTATTTTTAATAACCATGCGTATGGATTCGAACACTCCACTTCCATGTTTTTCTTTTTACTTTTTGCAGCTACATCGCAACGTTCAAATTTTATTCTTTACTAATTGCAAATGGCGTTTACATTCAAAATATGATGAATTTTGGTGGCATTTGTTCGGTTTTTCTTCTCTTTCAAAATTAAGACAAGAATAAAAGCAATACGCAAAGACAAAAAGTATTATCAGTACTAAACATTACCAATAATCAGTGGCGTATTTAGAGTGGGGCTTCCGGGCTTAAGCCCCCCCGAAATATTACTTACTATAGTAAACTACATTAAATATCTTGCAGAATTTTCTCATTTTCAGGCAAAGCCCCCCCCCCCCCGAAAGTTAGCAAAGCCACTCCCGAAACAAAATCGTAAATACGCCACTGCCAATAATAATTGCTACGAAAAACTAAATACGACCTCTTTTAGCATCTCTCACGAGCTGTATGTATTATTAACAAAAATGTTTAAAAACGTCCCCACCGAAGATTCGAACTGGCGACCTTTTCATTTGTAAACCAGCACCTTAACAACTACACCAACATCACGGCGTGGTGAACGTTTAGTTGTCTGCGTATTTGTTGTATTTATGTTTTGTGTTTCCATTTCGAAAATTTTTACTCTTTTTTTCTAAGTTTAACATCTGTTTCTGGCTTTCTCTTTTGGTGTCGTCCTTTATTTACACTATGCACTATTCGTATTCACAGCTTGTGCCCTTCTGCAGTGTCTTATTCAGATTGAACTTTTCTTTTTGCCCCTCAGTAAACATTTGATTGATTTAATTCTCATACTCTCCACGGAAGGAGCGCAGGAATGCCAGACTCGAAAAATAGGTGTACATTTACTTTCCTAACAGATAATACATAAAAGTACCTACAAACAGGTTTCTCAGCTTTCTGAAGACTTGATTCCGTTATGCTCTGAAAGCCTCATGATATTCGTAAGAGATCACCAAAAACCAATAAATTTATTTGTTCACGAATTATTGTCATAATGATTTGTTTTGGTTAGTGCTTTTCCATAACAAAGGTTAAATGATGGCACCAGAAAGTTCACTGATTATCTTCTGATATATTCTGCTCTCAATTTTTTTGAGTATTGTGCATCTATTGTGTGCAAATGTATAATATGCATGCTTATACACTTAGCTATATAGCATGAAGACGTCAAGAGCGAAAATCACGCACACGACTGCAAAATGCCCAGAAGTGTTTTTTTATTATGATTATTATATCTAGTTCAATTTAAAGCAAAGGGAGTTTGAGGAACTGAGCTCGGGTGTAATCCTAGGAGTAGGCGAGATGACAATTATAGGTTTATGTGGAAAATAACAAGAGTTTGAGAAACACACCCATACCCTATGGTAGGCGGTCTCAACAAGTAGCTTTGAGTCACAATCGCGTAGGAATGGATCGCACTGCATAAAACCCTATATACGATATCAGATGACATGCTTAAAATCTGGGGTGCCCATCCCCCCCAAAGCTGATGGCGCACTCCCCCCCAAAACATAATCTCTTCCCTCCTCAAAAATCAAGTCCTCTAAAAACAATTGCCCAGTGTAGCAGTAGTTTTATAGTACTAGTAATTGTTATTTTTGTTGTTGTTTTTATTTCCTGCAGTAGTATTATAGAATGCTTGTAGTAGTAGTAGGGGCAGTAGTAATTACAAAAATGGCATTAATTTTATTAGTAGTCTTGGTAGTGTACAATACTAAATATGTTCTATAAGGATATTGAAGGGTATAAAAACTTCTACACACTGTGCGTGGCACAGGTATTCTTTTTTAACAATTAGTAGTATTATTTTTTCCTTCACAAAATATTGATATAATTCCCTTGTACATGAAAAGTAAAACGCAAGTTACAAGTTTTTGAGTTTGATACCAAAAGAAAATGTTATCCTGGAAATTAGCCTACAAAAAGAAGTGATATCCAACAAAAAACATTCCTGTAAAAGAGCCAAGTACGAGTGGCCTTAAAAAGAATTGAAATCACAAAAATAGGCGCCAAGTTCTGGTGGGCAATAGTTACAAACACTCACTGGCTCACTTCAAATTTAGATTTGAAACTTGGCTGTTGTCTGTATGATTACCACTAGCTCACAATTGTCAAACTACTTTATAATTTTTAGCAGACAACATAGGCAAGTTTCAAATCTAAATTTGAAAGTGATTTCTTGAGTGTTTGTAACTGTTGCTCCCCAGAACTTGGCACTCATTTTTGTGATTTCACTTCTTTTTAAGGCCGCTCATACTTGTTTTTTTTTCTTTTTTTTAGAGGAATGATTTTGTTGGATTAAATTATTACTGGTCGTTGTGGTAGCATTAACCTTCCCTTGATGTCCTTTGTAGAGTAATAATTTTTTTCTTTGCTCACTCGACAAAGCAAATTTGTCTACAATATCGCTGTTGGGAATGCATTCTAAAATGTCTTTCTCGGAAGAAAGGACAAGCATGTCGCAGAGCCATACATCTCCCATGCTGCTTCTTAGTCTATTTTTTATAATCTTTACTTCACTCATAATCCTCTCTGCTGAGCAACTCGTTGCTGGTAATGACAGAAGTATCTGGCATAATATTGTTAGGTATGGAAAACCAGACATATTCAACAAACCTGTGGGCGGCCCTTCTCTCTTAAAACGAACCAACCTTTCCTTTCATACGGCTACTTGCGCGGTACTTCATTTATCGAGTATCAAGGCAGGGGGTACGGGGGTTCACCCCGGAAAATTTCTGAAAATTAGCTTCTCTAAATCGTGTCTTAATGCTATTCCGACAGTAAAATTGCTAGTTCGAAAGTAGAGTAAAATCCCCCCCAAAATTTTTCTCAATGGCGCAGCTTGCGCCATACATCCCCCCTGTGGGCGGCCCTGCTTAAAATGAAGAAGGGGTCCAATATTTGGAAATTTCCAGGTGAAATCAGTCACCTCACAACAAAAGAGTATGCAGGATAGTTACTTCACTCAGGCGACATAGCTGAAAAGTAATAGTGAAGAACTGACACAGCAAATACAAACACTATGTACAAAGTAATCTTCACATAAGGAGCAATTGTGGACTGTCAAGGATGAAGTGCTTTTCATTCTTTTCGGAGGTGCTGTTACAGGCTTACAACCTGAAACGTGTCAAGCTAGAAAGGAACAGCAATATTAAGAGAAATTATATAGGTCACTTGTAACCATAGAAACGGTTCACTGCTTCTAATTGTAATCAAAACTAGCTCGTAGTGGCCACCTTTAACAAATTAGTATTTTTCGACATCTTGCACGCGTATACCCACCACAGCTAACGTGCCTCTTCTCTATGGACACACACGAGTTGGTGAATATGACCCTAGTAATATATATAACAGTTCTAAGGTATTTGCATCATATTTTGCCGTTTTTAATAGACGTCAGTCTGTCTCCTCTCTCTGACTTGAATTTCTGAAGAGGTACTCGAACTTACATGTGAATTCACGCATGGAATTTCAAGAAATAGGCAGGAAGAAAAGTCGTGTGTGGCAATGTTACATGCAAAATTAAAAAAAAGGAAGGACATGCAAATATTTTGAACATACATATTTAAGCGCAAATGTTGACAAAATGGTGGGGTATCTGTGTTCTGGCAGTTACCCAACCTAATTTGTTTATAACATTTAGAAATTTATTCCGCCTTATGCATAGTCGTTTTGACAAATGATTAGCGTCATGCTAAACGCCCGACATCTGAAGGAAGCATATGTAAGTCGAACGCTTTAGTATGGTACTAATCACAAGCCAGAAGAACTCTGCATATGGCCCAGTTTTCTTTATCATCTCTGACGATTATGATCATTTCTAATTCATTTTCGTACTCATTGATAATTAAATTGCATCAAAGTTTTGCAAATCACTCATCTTCTGCTCCAACTGATATTTGATTCTTAAATCTGCGCCTTAGTTTGTCTTTTAACAATTCACTTACATGAAGGAGGTTAATGCCAGCAGCCCGCCCCATTTTTTCCACACTGACCTAACAATAATTCGAGCTTCCTACGACACACTGGCCCGCCAGACTGATCATCACTCAGCACCTATAACGAGGATTTTAACTGCTAGTGTTTTGTAGGATAGATGGCGTTGTCGGAGGAAAACAAGTTTTACACGGGAATGACTTATCATACAGTGTTCAGTACTTAGTCCTGTATATGAATACCAAGTTTTATACCGATCATCGCGTTCTAACCGAAACATGTCCCTTGTTAGAAAAAATCATATAACTAGTTGTATAAAATGCAGTCAACGAATTTTAATTTTTGTAACCTCCAAATTGTTTGAAACCTAGAAGTATATCATAATAAATGAAAATAAAGTAATTTGTCATACTTTTCTTATAATTTGGAAAATAAAATAAAGAAATGGAAATAAATTCCTTCCCGGAAATTGATTTACAAGAGAACAACCTGGGAATATTCCCGTTTTTTATTCTCCTTTCCACCGTAAATATTCCCACTGCCTATCACTACTCTTGAATGAGTTGGCATTGGTAAAAGTTAACATTTTACAAATAGAATAAACGAAAAAAGTAACTAGTGCAATTTAATTTACGGTGGAAAACAATAATGATATCAAAACAAAAGTACAAAGAAAACACACCAACCACTTGTCGTTCATTGTTATGCATATCATTATAATAATAATAATAATAATTATTATTATTATTATTATTATTAATATATAAAATCAGCGGTAGCTCATGCTTTCAACATGTATACAACAGTGGCTTAAAACACATTATAAATTTCCAATGGTCTTTGTCAGTTCGGGCTGTATATTTGTGAAGAAGAAGAAGAAGAACAAATTTTTTCAATAAGCAAGTAATCTGTATCATATTAAAACCTGATCGTATATTTGATTGCAAGTACCGTCTATAACGGCCGGAAGATTATCCACGAAATATCGAGTAGAGTGGCAGTTATGGCGAGTGCATCGTGCTTTGTGTGTCCTGTGATGACGAGAGTTGTGTGGGGTTTTCTATACATATTTACTTAACTTACACACTTTTTCTTTCCTTTACACGTTCATACATTCCCTCCTTTTTCTACACTTTTTCCCAGTCATTTTACACTCCTCAATTTTCTCTATCTCTTGTTCTGTTGAACTTGGCCTTCAGCCCCCTTTATCTGTTCGAAATTCTCTCCTTATTCTGATCTTTTCCTATTGTACCATACTTCTTTCGAAAAAATCACAGAAGACACAATTAAGGAGAAAGCCCAGGAAAAGTGGTATGAAGAAGGTATCAAGAACAGCAGTTTGAAAGGAATATACATATATAAAAGGCGATATGAGAAAATAAATTATATGAACAATGATTTGCGAAGCATTTTTATTTTCAAAGCCAGGTCAGGGATAAGATTGAAAAAATTTAAAGAAGTGAACGAAAAATGTCAATTATGTTTAAAAGAAGATGAAACATTAGAACACTCATTGTTAAAATGTGAAGAAACCCTAAAAATCAGGGAAAAATGGAAATGGATCGATGAAATGAAAAAGGAAGGAAATTTGGTTAAATTAGCTTGGAGGCTAGGCTTTAATGTAAATGGAAGGGAACTAAGTGAGAAAGAAATAGACAAAACAAAGAACTTCTTGAATTTTGGTGGGAAAAGAAAATGGAAAACTTTAAATGAAAAAAGGGCAGTACTTACTTTCTCTTTTTTTCTTTTTTTCAGGATCCAAACTTCCGAAGAGAAGGAAGGAAAATACCTTGAACCTGAACCTGAACCTGAAATTTGACTTTTTCCCGATTGCGATACTTTTTTTTCACGTATTTTCGCTTTATCATACTTACTACTTTCTATCTGTTTTATGACTTTGTACACATCTTGTTACTTTTTTTATCATTTTTCAACTATTCTAATCTTTACATTTTACACGTTTAATTACCTTTCTAAATTGCCGATATTCTTGTTCAATACAGTGATAATGATACTATGCAAAACTTTTGTGATACTTACTACAAACAAACAATCAATTGCCGAGAGAGGAATTGTGGTTGATGAAGAAGAATAAGAGGAAGAAGAAGAAGATTTGAAATATAAAGTTGCTCTTGTGAACGTAATTGTAATTAATTTCATTAACACTGGCAGTGTAAAATATAAGGGGAGTATAAGAACAGTGTTAAATTCTTATTATATTTCAATTCACAATGGCTGGAAAGGCGTCTCTCAAGTTGGAATTGATGTGCAAAGGAGAAATTGCTTATGACTTACCTAGTGATGATCCGCTCGAAGTGAGAGGGTGGACATACGAACTAATGAATGACAACAAAGACTTAATATTATCTACAACGGAAGGAGAGGTATCAGTGGACAAGGATACAGCTATGTGCTCTTTGGATGTGAAACTAAACGCTGATAGGGTGAAACCAGAATTAGCACTAGAAGAAGATCCTGAATTTGAAAGTAATATAGAAACGATAAGAAAAATTGTGATTCAGGAGACTTGCGCGTCGTATTCTAATGACTCCCAACATTTAACAACAAAAAGTTTAAATTCAGTTCGGCCAGAAAGGTAATGTTCAATTTCATTAACTAATTGGCTCAGATTGATAATACGGTTACATGGTTTCGGAAATTTTGTTGGTTGAAAGCAATACTTCACGACAAATATTTAGGTATGGGAGATATCATGAACGTAAGTTAGTAGCCTACAATTTGGAGATGACATGGCACACATAGACAAGCAGTATACCAAATAAAAATAATAACAATATTGATACGATCCATACAATTCTTATGTAGTTCATATCTTGATAAAAATAATTATTCCTTTATTATTGGTTACACATTTCTCACTAATTGTTTCACATATTTAAAATATGGGTGCTCGACGATATTGTTTTATTTATATAGAGACTTATGTAAAATAACAAATAATGAAAATGGTAATTATCCTAAAATTTTACAAATGTAAACCTGTAATTTATTATTTTCGAACATAAACAAGGGACGTTTGTGATTTTATTTTGATTTAGCTCAAATGGGTCTAGCTTGATTATTCCGGCGGGCTTCGAAGGACATAAGTAAAATAAAGGATAAAGAATATTTTAACCAACAATGGATGTTCATTATTGTAGAGGTCCATACAACAGTCCATTTCATAGCTGCACTCATTTTTTCAAGGAAGTCGACTTTTCACATTCCCAGGAATCTTTTTTAGAGTATAGACCTGCATTTCTCAATATGGGATCACTTTAGGGGCTTGGTGTACATGCATAATATATGAATTATTGTAAAACAACGCTAATCAGCATGTGCTAGATGGCCGGTAAAAATAAGATTGCTATGCAAATTAGGGCATTACGCAGAATGTGGGTAAACAAAGATAGCGCAAAATTCTGTATTTAGGATGACTTACGTGTCTTACGTGTTGAATGTGTTCTTGTACGTTCCTAAGTATTTTATAGGTAACATGCTGAATTGCTTTCTTTGCTTGTATATTTGTGTTCCAAAGTAACACAATACATTAGGGACGTAACTTCTTAATTATATAGATCCCTTCATTCCGAAACATTTTCATAGTTCCGTGTTATGATTTGCCACACTAAATTATGATACCTTATTTTGCTTACAGTGGTTACTAGCTACCTTGACAAAGGGGTTACTTTGCACATCGGGCATTACTTCTCACAAAATATGAAGAGAGTTACACAGTCCTCCGTCGGTAAAACAATGAACTGTATGCACGAAGTTTCAACTACCCCCTACGATAGAACATGTAACTTTATTTTGGTGTTAATGTTGGGGTCAGCATCAGTTCTAATTACAGGCAGGGTTTGTTGTTGTAGTAGCGTGGAAAACAGTCACTGTAAGGACCGCCAAATTTTAAAAGAATTTCCGTCAATGTTACGTCAGTTTCGTTATATTATACAACGTAACTTGCATTATACAACGTAACTAATAACCGTTTGAACATTTTAATACAAATAAATTAGTTAAACGGCGGTTAAGCCTTACGGAGCGCCATTCTGTGCGTAATTATTTGACAACACAGGTTGTAAGTCATTCATAAAAAATACAGATTAATGAATTGGATCCTAAAAACAACGGTGCTGACAATCTCTTACAGTTGAAGGTTGCAGGGTCCCTGACGATTCGAATGAATCGCTTCTACCCTAAGACCTTACATACCACCCTAGTTGCATGCCTTCGGCATTCAAGTCATGACAAATCAGGGTTAATTTCCAAACCCCAATTGGGCTGTCAACATTCAGGCCTTGAGGAGGCATTTTAAGAAAATAAATATAATGAAGAGGACGACAAGAAATACACCCTGGGAGGAGATTTAATGCTACAGCCTCACATTTCAATTCATCAATTTTTTAATCATTAGTATTACTTCATGCCCGCTCGTACCTACAAAATTGGTAGGTTTACAAATGTAACCTTTTAAAGAGCGCTAGCTAATATTTATGTGTGGCTTACTAGCAATTGCACTTATCTTTATCGAGAATAATGTCACATCCAAGAGCATATGTCACAATAGTGAAACACAAGATAACAGTAATATTAACTTGTTCATTAAGCATTATTGTTGTTCAGGGCCTACTCGTACGTAGCAATCTTAATATGTTCTCATAACATAAACCTTAATTTCACTATATACTGCCCAACTGACGTAGGCACTCCGTACTATCGATACATCATAGTATCCGGTGTTTATCGTAGTAAAGGGTACCGTGGAATCTTAAACGGGCTTCCGTTTTTGTTTTTCTCGAGATCGGTTTATGATTCCAGGCACAAGAATACAAGAGTTATTTTCAAATATAAAAAAAAATAACATTTAATTTATATTCTCTAAATGCAAATCAAAACTCTAATTATTTTCTATAAATCCAAATCAAAACTAATTATTATATCAAAATCTAAAATCCGAACATCAATTTTATTACTATTATACTTTTCTCTAATTATGCCGAACATTAAAAATTAGAACAAAATTTTGAAATTTTAGTCAATTGCCGAATCTGTACATTAGCGTCGAACTGGTTTCATCACTTTAATTTAATAACGAAAGTAGGGATGTCCCTAGGGGATGAACTATATTTTAACCTTCAACTGTTCTTAACTTATAATATCGCTTTCTCTGAAGTCAAATAACTTCAGTTATCATTAGTCACATTGAATGCACATTGACTTTTCATAGTAGACTGCATATATATATCGAACGATGAACAAATCAACGAGCAGCTTTATCAAATTCAAGGTTATTGTCAATTACTTTCAATATTATTACTAAATTGTGTTTAACTTACAGTATTTTGACGGCGACTTGATCTTACATTACAAATTTCGCATATTTTCTCATTATACAATCACAACATCAGATGAAAAGTTCACTATCTGAAGAGCACATATTTTTAATTACCCAAAATTGTAAGTTTATGATTAATTGTAGTTATTACTAGTACTTCTCTAATTATGTTCGTAATTATATCTAATTGCCTAACATGTCTCTAAATGCTTGATTGTATGGGGACAGTTAATGTGAATATAAACATAAAGGAGAATGATTAAAAAATCAAGCAAAATTTGATAATAAAATTTTATTATGAAGTATGGTTCCCAAAACTGGAAAGATCTGAAAAAAAATACAAAACTTAAACATCCTAATGAGAATTTGATACTGAAAGTCCGCATCCAAAACGGGATAGCCATACTTTTCATAAGTTGTGCGGTATTATTACAATTTCAAAGTCCGAAATCGCGTTCTAAATCAATTACCTGTTTAAAATTTCCAATGCTGTCTTTCCTCTCCTTTCCACATTCATCCTTCATCTCCAAATGCTGTAAGGAAACCATAAAACATGACATCTAAGTAAACGTACCTGATTTTAGAGTGATATTGATGGTTTCTTGCACTGGTGCGTCAGTGGCGGTGGGCACACACTTTGATTCTGAAAAGTAACCTTCGAAATTCGGGAAAATAATCGAATAAATAAACAGTAATCCTTTTTTCATAATCTAAAAGTTTAAAAGTTCAAGTTCGGTATTTCTGATTTCTCATCTCTTCCGGGGTTTAATCCGAGTTGGGGTGAAGTTCACGCTTTTTTTTTTTGTGCTAAGACTTTAATTTTCCATCTGTGCCGGTTACGCTGGTAAGCTGTAATTTAGCACGGCTACGTGTACTTTTCCAGTTAGTTTGTTTAATATCGGAACTTTTCTTATTTTTACAGCGTATTTACTAAACTTCCACGTAATGACACGCCTTCCTTTGCGACGTTTGGATTTACGCTGCATTGCAATACCTGCCATAAATTTCTTTTTAGGTTTGCGCTTACTGTTACTATATTTTGCCATGTAGTTTACTATACAATGTTCGTACATGTTCTCGCTTAAGCTTTTTAGTGCTCTTCGGAGTCGATGTATACTTCTTCCGCATGTTTGACTCGAAATAACCTCGCCTACAGCTCGACTTTAATTTGCATGTAGTTCGTCTTTGAACGAGTTTAGAGCGTTCCGAATTACGCTTACCAAGGCACTTTCCTTTTATTCTAAACTTATTTCCTTCTGCACGCCTAATGTGTGGTTGTGCGTGCCGAGAATACGCTGTACGTGGAGGTCGACGCACATTGTTTGTGTAGCACTACACTTAAACTTTCGCTTTTTACAATTTCGCAATAGTGAAGTACTAGCTTCAAAATTCAAACATTTCGGCAACTGAAAATTAATAAATGTTGCATCTGATGTACTGATATGATCACGTCTGCTCATTTTAATTCTACTGATTATGCTCCTCTTAATCGAGTTTACGTTAATAATGTATTACGAAAAGTCAACTGGGTATCATTGGCCATCTTATTTTTCTTCTTAACTTTGGTGTTACATTTCGGTTCTATAACGGAAATATACTTTCGACTGCGTGTGCTTTATTGGAAGTGTTACGCTTGTTTACGGTAAACATTTCCAACCGATATATTATGTACGAGACCTTCACTACGTAAAACAGAATTCGCTTGGCGGGTCTATTGTGAATTTGAAGTCGTTTCCTTCTAATAAACTCAAAGCTGATAAAGTCGGAATGGATTTGCAGCACTAAAATGCAACTTACGTTAGAGACACACTCTTAAAAGACAAATTTGAATTTGTTAATTCGCGCAAAACCATTTGCCTGCGACACAAAACCGACAACACTGTAACTTCGTTATCACACAAAAATCATCAATTGAACTCTCAAGCCTTACCTGGCTTTTTCGAGAGGGCGGATACTCCCAACCTGAACGCTACCGCTTATCATGTGTGAAACATCGGTATCCCTTGCCGGCAAAACAATTACATTAGAAACAATTTTGTACAAGTACTCGTAACGATTCTTCTTTTTTGCTATCTCTACACTGCATATTTCCTTTTCCTGATTGTATTCGACTTTCTAGTTTATTTGGCACATATCTTTCGCAACTTGGACCGGCTCGAATTCAGGACGGTTTCCTTTCCGCCTTGCACTCTTTTATTTTGTTGGTTTGCCTACACTCAAACCATGCCGTTCACATGTATTCATAGAACAGAGTGAGACCTTTCTTTCATTCCGCTACACTATTTTTAAACTCAGCAGTTACTGAATCAACATGATTGACCGCGTTAACTAATTCAGAGAGTACTTCAGTTAAGGAGTTATTGGCTACTTTGATATTATTACGTAAACTGTCTGCTTTGGCATTCAATTCGCTCTTTCCTACGCTCCCAAATCGTTTCTGATACAGGCTTTTGAAGTTCACCTACTGATTCATGTATTTTTTGTCCTAGGCATCCAATATTCATTACCATTTTTGAGCAATGGTTTCTAATTGTTTCTCTAATTCCTCTGTCAACATTGCTTGAAATTGTTCTAAAACACTAGCCTCCATATTGATATGAGTTACGAGCAACTAATTCAAAGTACAAAAATATAAATGTCTGAGTTTAATACGAAAATAAGAAACATGCACTAAAATATGAAACACTAAGAATTTTGATATTACGAACATTAACAACCAATCCTTCTTTTTACAACTCAGGTTTCACTTTGCAAAGTGCTTCAATATAAAATTAACACAGATATAAACTAGTACCATATATAAAATATTTTCTATAACTTTTATATCAGGCTTTGATTCCATTTTGTACTAATACACAATAACACACTCAGCAAGGCCATGTGATAATATTTGAAAAACAGTATCACGTGACAGTTTCTACACAATAACTGTGTCTTCATCAGACTTCCACTCCTTCTGGTTGTTGGAAGTTGGTCATCACTTATATAAACTGTCCGGAGATCAATTTTAATTAGGTTCCGCCCCTTCTTTAAAAAGTAACACTTGTCTGGCTTTCACTTTCACTTTTTAGCTGCACACGTGTCCAATTAGAGGTTTACTTTTTTCCGCTGGATGCGTCCTGTCCTCTAATTATCTTTATTTTCCTTGTTATTTTGTTTCTCTTTCTTTCTTATTCCTTTTTATTCCTTTTCTTTAAGCAGAATCTTCTCTCACTCCTTATTTATCGAGAATCTTGCATTCCAGTTCATCACCTTGCGTCCTGCTTTCATAATCTCTCTGGCTTCCTTCCATTTTCTCACCAAAGTCCTGTTCTCTAATTCTATGACCTCTGCTCCTTCCCACCCTATCCTGTGGTTTGTTTCTTTCTGATGCTTGTATATCGCATTGTTGTCCATTTTGAATCTTACATCATCCTGGTGCTGCTTAATCCTTTTTTTGCATTTTTTTTTGTTTCCCCTATGTAAATTTTGTTACACTCCTCGCATGCTACTCTATATATTACTCCCCCTTGATCTTTGTTCGCTATTGCTTTTCTCTTTTTTCTTCTGACTAGTTCAATTATTCTGCTTCCTCTTTTCCTGTACGTCCCAATTCTTGCTTTCCGAAACATTCTCTATATGTTCTCTGTTTGTTTGCACAGTTATTGTGATGAAACTGTCACTTGATACTGTTTTCTTTTTACATATTATCACATAGCCTTCCTCAGTGTGTTATTGTGAATTAGTATTAAAACATTTACTCTTATTCATAAATGCACATGAAGGTGCATAGTGTAAATCATGTATGTATGTGTGTATACTCAATCAGCTGTTTGCTATCCACTCTCCTGTACAGAGAATTAAAAATCAACAAGAAAAATTTTTATGAGCTACATTAATCTCTCTGTTGCTCTCAAGGTCAAAACATATTTACTTAACTTACATGAAAAATCTACATTACTCAGTTCTTGTTTTTATATATCACTCTGCTTTATTTTTAATTAATTGTGTACGAAGTGGATCTGATGGAAATTGACTGTCGACACTAGGCTAATCAGATCCAAACTCAACACGTTATCTGTATAACTAATGGTATTGTAAAAGCAGTTGTAGGAAGATTGCTAATTTAATCCGGAAAACGGTCGCCATGTGGTTGAAATCGTGTTTTTTGGTAGTTGTTAGATTCTTGTAAATATAATGGTAACCTTCACATTGATTATCGTTTTTTCCCAAGATTTGTCACTTGTTTATTGCATTTATCCCAGCTTTGCTACGGCAGTGTGACGTAATATTGAGGTCTCAAATATTCAGTAGTAATAATAATAATAATAATAATAATAGTATAGGTAACAAATTCCGTATGAGGACACATTGTATTAAAGCCTGTAAAATAACCCGTAGCGTAAGCCATAAGTTACAAAATAGTCGGGATTGGAGAGAAGTGTCAGGACCAACAGCACATACCCTCTCGATACGTTCCTACAACTAGCTACATGTTATAACGGAAAGTTTCCCTACAACTAGCTAAATGTTATAACGGAAAGTTTCGAGGTAATTTTGGTGTAGAAGGTAGGGATTCTTAACTCACAAGAGATGTAATTACAGTTGTTTTTAAGTAATGGTTATGCTGGCTAAGATACAGGAGATGTCGAAGTGGTTTCGGGAAAGGGGTTCCGTACCATCGTGAGACACCTCTACAGCTACTCAAATTTAAACGAAAGATTTCCGCAAATATTTCGTGTAGAATATATTCTACTGTACGTTTTTAGGAAAAAAAAACTAAAAAAAAAGAACTGAATATAATTGAAAACTAAAGCTTGTAATAAACTAACTTGTGAAGTTTGCAGATGTAATTAAGAAAGCTTTGCTACAAAAATATATAGACAGACCATAATTCAATGAGCTCTGAAACACAAACTATCAAAATGAAGTATAAGATTCAGTCTACAGAGCAACTGTTGCTTAAAGAGTGGCATACACTATTTCTAGAATCGAGATAAGATGAGAAATGTTTACGATAGTTTTGGTCTCGTCTCGATTCTAATCTCCAAAGCATGACTATAGTGTGAGTTAACCTTGTCCCGTCTCGAATTAAAATGTTTCATCCCGATTTTGTTTGGTTTGTTTTAGAATCGAGATGAGAAATTCGTCTTTTCATGGGCTACATTACACAAAACCGAAATATTTTTTTTTGCCTAATATCACTTTTCTGCTTGTAATGGTACGAGCTGAGCGATAATAAGTTTTTAATTTTTAAATATTCTTCGAGATAATTGTTATTATTATTAGTATTACTCCTCAAAATTTGATAGTTCAAGTGCTGAAACAAACGAGTATTCAAATATTTGATTGTAATGAAGCGTGTGTTATCGCCGATCTATTTCCATCAAAATTCCTAAAGTATAAAAAAAAAATGCTTGACGTGTATTTGATCGAAGAACCTTTAGATTACTGGTCAAGCCCCTAGACCACTGAACCACGATCACAACGCTGTAAATGATTCGTCTTTAGTCTTGTTACTCTAAGTTTCTCTGCCTCAGCTTGGAAAGTTGTATGTAATTTTTTAATTGGTTCCAAACGCCTTTCGTGTTCCTCTTATGATGATATAATGAATTATCTTCGGTACAGTTTTTACTAATACGTTGAGTTGTTCTTAAACCTTTGGATCGCAGATTTAATTCTCATACTGTGCATTTGTGTCAAGACAGCCGACAATACCTGGTCATAGACTTATGTCCACCACGATATAAATGATAGTTTAATTTGATATAGTGAAACAAACTACAACAACTTATTTTGAGACCATAGTGATATGGTACTCCATTTCATATTTCTACAATATTTAATGTATTAAAACATGTAATATAGCGTAACTTTATCATGTAATATAGCTAATGATTACATGTTTTCTTGCTACTTAATCATTATCTGCATTCACATTTCATTGTTTGTTGAATTTCTTACAGGCGCGATAACATCTTTGGTTTCCACGGAGAAGGGAATACGTTTACTGCATTAAATAAAGCCATTTCTCATTCTTATGAGGAACCTGATACTTCGACGCAGTATGGCAAAAGATTTCATCGATCATGTTTGACAAAAAATATGGTGACACAGGAAAGTGAGAAACGTCATTCGTACCAAAATAGTGATAAACGCTCTAATCAAAGTTCAACTATGTCAAGTGGTGAGTTTGTGCATTCAGGTGAAAAACATCACAAATATGGTGTATGTGGAAAGAAATCTAGAGGATGTTCAAGTTTGGCTACGCACATGGTGATTCATACAGGAGGAAAACCTCACACGTGCCAAGAGTGTGGTAAGGCATTTACTCAACGTTCACATTTGGCTACACACATGTTAATTCACACAGGAGAAAGAACTCACATGTGCCAAGTGTGTGGTAAGGCATTTAAAGGACGTTCTTATGTGGCCAGACACATGTTGGTCCACACAGGAGAAAAAGCTCACACGTGCCAAGAGTGTGGTAAGGCACTTGATCGACGTTCACATTTGGCTACACACATGTTAATCCACATAGGAGAAAAACCTCACATGTGCCAAGAGTGTGGTGAGGCATTTAATGATCGAATTTGGCTAGACACATGTCAAATCACAAAGGAGAAAAACCTCACATATGTCAAGAGTGTGGTGTGGCATTTACTCAACGTTCACATTTGGTTAAACACATGTTAATCCACAATAGAGAAAAACGTCACACGTGCTAAGAGTGTGGGAAGACATTAATTGACGTTCGACTTTCGCTACACACATGTTAGTCCGCACAGGATGAAAACCTCACGCGTGCCAAGAGGGTGGTTCGGCATTTACTCCTCGTTCGTATTTGGCTACACACATGTTAATCTACACAGGAGAAAAACATCACACTTTCCAAGAGTGATATAAGCCATTTTTTTAACGTTCAAGTTTAAATGCACACATGTTAGTCCACACAGAAGAAACTTACACGTGCCACGCGTGTGGTAAAGGATTTAGACTATGTTCAAGTGTGGCTACATTTATTTAATTCACAGAAGAGAAAAAGATTACACATGCCCAGAGTGTGGTAAGGCATTTAATCGATGTTCCAGTTAGGCTGCACACATGTTAATTATGAGGGGAACAAAATATCACACATGCTACGATGGCAAATTTAAATATCGTTCAAGTTTGGTTACACACATGTTAATGCATACAGGAAAAAGAGGTCACGTATGCTGAGAGTGTGGTTGGAATTTTAATCGAAGTTCAACTCTGGCTACGCATGTTAATATGCATTAATATGCCCTGAGTGTGGTATGTCATTTGATAAACGTTGAAGTTTGGCTATAGACATGTTAATCCACACAGGAGTAAAACATCACACAGGTCAAGAGTGTGGTAAGGCATTTAATCTACGTTCGAAATTGGGTACACACATGTAAATCCAAACAGTAGCAAAATCTCACCTTGCAAAAATCCTGGAATAGAATTTATTCAACTTTCATACGTGCTGAGTCACACATGAACGTGAGAGGTGTGGAAGACTATATAGTCTACGTTCAAAGATTGAAATGCAGTTGAACACAAGTCAGTCACCAAAGAGATGCAAAGAGTTTAGCAAGGCATTTACTCAAGGTTCACATATTGCAAAGTAAATGATAATCCACAAAGGACAAAAATCTCACAGTGCGGAGAGTTTATATGAGATGTCGAATTCTGTTGGAGGAATAGAGTTGATATAATCTACGCTGTTATTTTTACGCGTGCTATGAAAACTGTACTATCCCAAATTGAGTGCTTGAGTAGAAGAGTCGACAAAGGGATGTCATTTGTGTCTGACGTTTTCCCATGTTTATTGTAGATCCATATCTAAGCTCAAGTTATAGTCACTAAAATGAGCAACTTTGTCACCTTCTCACAACATCTGGAAATGTTCGTCGCATCTTTCAAGTAAACTTTGTGCACTGTTCGTATATGGTCTGCAGAAACACCCGACGAAGATTGTTTTTGTACATACTTACCTCTGCTCAAATAGTTTCACACTCACGTACGAGATCATTCTGTGCTCTGCTTCCCTATACTACTACAATTTTAATACTACAAACAATCCGCCTTTATGGTCTTGCGGTCTTATTTCTATGTAGAGAATTGGTTGAGAAACGACATTGCACTGTTCCTTATCGATATTTTCAGGCATGTTTCGCTCACCACTAATCAGCCATATTTACTTCACAGTCTGTAACACTTTGTACATTTTTGTAGTATAGTTTAAAGGTGGTTTTCTGTTCACTGCACTTTTGAGCAACATTCTACTGTACATCACCACATTAAACGCAGAATATAAAACATCTGATTTGGCACACTTCTCTAGCGTGGGATCACGTTGTCCAAGTCACTCTCACTCTTTTCTTGCCATTTGAGTTGAACATTGTAAATTATTTTAATTGAGTGTTCCCTACCCATAAGTGATAACGATATTTCACTGCATCTCCAACTGTCAAACACAGACTCTAGCCGTTGCCTTACTACTGGGTTCACAATAGAAATGATAAAACATAGAGATAGCACAATTTTTTTTCCAGAAGCAGTAGCTCGAACTTTAACTTTTCTGCGGTTTGATGCCGTCTTTTTATATTTTATGCATAGACGATCCTAAGTACATACAAAGATTTGTTACTGCCAAAATTAACATACAGATTTACTGTGTCGATAGCTTCATTATTCAAAATCTATAAAAAAAAAACTGTTTAACTTCTAACCAAGTTTTCAACACACCTTTAATTGTCCGATTACCTAGTCTCACTCTGGAGCTATACCAATGCATAATTTGTCCATATTACAGTAATATATCGAAAAAGTAAATTTCATCTATATCAGCAAACGCTTCCAAACTCAGCACCCTTTATTCATGCAATATATACTACCTCACTTTAGACCCCACACCAAATCGATATCAGCATACACCTTGTCCCTAATGTTTACGCTCTGCCAGTACACTTTACCCTCGTGAGATTCATTGTTCTTAACGTTATAGTGGTAAGGTGAAAAAAAATTTTATGAATGGTAACATTTTGCCTCCTGGACTCAGGAACATTTTTGTCTGATAAGATGTGAACTAGCATTTAAATTTGTATTATATTTACAATATTAAATACAAACACCAGACAGTGGATACGCTTTAAGCGAAACTATACATTTTTATTGGGGCAATACCTTTCTTGTTAAAATTAAGTTCGATAATTATGTGACTATTTTATTGCTTAAATACCGGTACTGAAAATAAAATATTTATTAACTAGAAAGAAGTAAACCAGGATTTCTCCTAATAGCGGTATATTCACGTTTCAATTCTGCAGCAGTCTCCACACATCATTTTTGCCTGACTTAGGCAAATCCACTTACAGCACTTTTGGCAAAATATCTGGCCTTACTGTGTTTATACATGTAACATCGTCCTCGATTTCCTGCATGATTAGGTACAGAAGCACCTTCTAGAGTCAATCCGAAAAACCTTGCTGTGTTCGCTAAACGTATAACATTACTATTAGTCGGTTCTACATTTTAGAAGTGATAAAATCACGTTATTTGCCATCGTGTAGTATTTCTTTCTTCGTCATATTCAGTAGGTATCTGGTCTTCTATGTCCACCCCACCTTTAGTATCGTTGTAAAATGTGACGATCTCCGGCTTCCTATTATCTCTGGTACTCTCATCTAATTTGACGTCATTGTGCATACTTGAGATCAGCACTAAACGCAGATTTTTCTTAGATGCATACGAACCAATGGTGCAGTTCTAATGAAAACGAAATACACTACTGTATTCTTTCCTCCGTTTGGCATTCACAAACGCGGGGGCAACTCTCTTGTTTTTACGAATTGACCCTATATATTCTTCAGGTTTGTTATCTATCTGGAACGGGCCTTCTGGTTGTGTCCTCACATACACTTCTATATTTGTTGTGTAGTATAATGTTTCACCAACAAGAATAAAAATTTTAATTCCACATTTTGGAGGTCTTTTAGGCATATAAATACGAAATCCACATCTTTCCCGGAAACCGACAAGTGTCTCTCCCAAAGTTGCTAACATACCAATTAAGAAAACTGTTGTTGCAGTTGTTTACAAATAATTCAAAAAAACTCACGAATTGGGGCTTATCTGGGGCTGAAGGTTATATCTGATTATGTTATTCATTAGCATCTTCCACTTTTTCATCCATCCTATCCTGCACAGTAATCACTTTCTGCTCAGTTTGGCTTCTCCGGTTCCCATCATCACATAGAGATGACCCTACGCAAAAAACACATTCATTTGTCTGATTAACAATACAGATGTGTTAACTTGTGCTTCACACCTCCCCTCATTCTCCATCCTCGTTATCCCTATACACATTTTTTATTTTCTCTAATTGTATTGTATTTATATTGAATCAATTTGTCTATATTAAGTTGTGTTATATATGTTTACTTACATTATAATGCTAAAAATCGAAGTTCCATAAGCCCATTTTTCTTTTCTTTTTGATTTTTTGTTAGTTTTTATACCGTATAATTGTAAAACTTCGATAGAGCACAGATCTCCACTTACAGTTTGTAAATAAATTCTTTTCAATCACTCACGTTACAGAGGGCGTAACCTTCTCATAGGTTGCTAGCCACTTTGGTTTGCCGGTAAAACGTAGTGCATTCACATACTTTCTCAGCTGGCGCACATGTAGTGAGGCGTAGCTGCCAAGTCTAGACTCTATTTATTGCACTCATGTGGGCGCACAGTGATGCTAATTCATTAACAGGCGACAGGTTGCAAGAAATTGAGAGTTTTCACGAGCGTAATTTGGCTGGAGTACACAAGTAGTATAATTTTTGATCATCATTATGATCATTTTCACTCTTATCCTGTTCTCATCTCATAGTTTTGGATACTGTTTCAGTTCGGTTATTTTACCGCATATGATAATTGACGATGGAAAGTCTTTCATACATCCTTTGAAGATAAAATTGCCGGGGTGGCTCAGTTGAAAAGCGTTTACCTCTGATGCATGGGGTCTCGGGTCCAAACTCTGCTCCCGCCAAGTTAACTTTGTGGTGGACAAACACCGAGTGCTTGGGTTTCCTCGGCGTTCTTCAGTTTCCTCCCACTTTCTTCATTCCACAATTTCATTCGTGCTCAGCATACACTGAACCAACTTCCCAGAGTTCTCGTTCTCCGATCAGTGGCAACCACCAAGCATCATCAACGAGTTCACCACCATGTAAGAAGCATACATATGCACATAGAATCTCGAGCTTCGACTCTGACTCCAACCAGCTTATCCTCCTCTGCAGCCTGTCTACAGCTTGCTACAGCAAAACTACAATCCAAAGTACTTTAGTTCGAAGGTTTTACTTCTTTAACTTTTCCAGTATCGGCAACGCAAAGATATTTCGCAAATGGTAGAAACAAAAAAATGGATTCATCATTAAATCACAGTCGGCTAACTTCGCTAAATAATTCGTGACGATCCAGTTTCGAAATGTTCAGGAAAACTGCAACTTTAACTTCTCTCAACAACATCCGACACCAGCAACCTCAGCCACATACCATGTCAATAGTAGTACGAGGGGTCCCTCTATCTATAACACTTGATATGTAGGCTGAACTTCCTGAAGTGGGATACACCTTTAAAATGCATCCGTATTCGGAACAATCAGAGACCAACGTACATAGCTCGAATTCTGAGAACATCACAGGATACTATCAACGACCTTTTGCATAAACAATTCTTAATTTTCAAGAAGAGATGCCGATTTGAACAATCCTGCTCATTACGACCAATTCCTCTCCCAGGTAAACACTGTCAAGAAAACAAAGTATATCCTACTAACAGGTGCAACCTATGAACATGTTATCCTACAAATAGGTGCACACTTTTCCTTTTCCTATGAAAACTGTCCGAATCTCCAACAAGTTCCAATCTGCAATACTTGGTATCAATTCCTGTCTCCGAGATACACCTACAAGCGCAAGTCTCGGCTTGCTCCAGAAGAATTCAGGCCGAAACTTGTAGTACCACTATTGATTCATTATGTTCAAAATCGAAAAGGTGAGACTTCGAAAGACTAATTAATTTCTTTATATGCATAAAATATTAGCATTTGTCACCCACACTCTTCAAAACGTTCCTCTTTTGCACAACCATTAATATTAAAACACGTTCAGCACACAGCTCGCAACATTCTTCACCTCGATTTTCCTGACACTTAAAGTGGTTCGTACGTGCACTTTCATGTATCTCCACCCGAAACAACTATTTAACTTCATAGTGATCATGTATCTAGTTATTTAATTTTGACTTTTATTTCTATTTCTCAACATTCTCTTGTACTTACCTCATAAACTCATATTTTAACAACTATTACACGAGGAACAATTTGACACATTACTTATCAGTAAAACGCATCTCACTCCCAAACTTAATTGCAAATTTACCGGCTATCACCTCATTCCACACGATGTGAAGCTTCCAGCTCGATGCGCCACTAGCGGCGTTACAATACTATTTTATCCTTACACATGTAATATTTTCCATAAGTAGAAGCTTTGCTTTATATATACTTAAACACAAACAAAATATTTGCTCAACAAAACAATATATTCACATAAAAATATTACATACGTGTTATAGTTTCGCCAACTAACATTTTGGCTATCATCAGACACTATGAGATACATGAGAAACGTGCAGTCTTATATACACACAAGAGCTGAGATATCTTGCTTCTGATTGGATCCTGGCAGCAGCCAATCCACTTCAAGTATTCTAATTCGTATTTCCCTATACCGAGGCTTCCTATCTGTTGTAAATTACACACACACATCAAAAGGACGATCTTGGCACAACTAATCTAAACTAACAAATAATTATCATAAATAATTAAATAATATTATAAATATATATAAATACACATAAATAAATAAATATATAAAGAGATAAACATACAATTACTCATACGCTTAAAAAGACGACACACACATACAGTATATACTAGTGGTAGGCACAGAAACCGGTTTCCGGTTTTCAGGAAAAACCGAAACCGGTTTTTCAAGAAACCGGTTTTCTCCAAAAATGGTTTCGGTTTTCTAAAAAAAACCGGTATCTGTTTTCTTCAGAACCCGGTTTCGGTTTTGTTCAAAAAACCTGTTTTGGTTGACCGAAACCGGTTTAGGTTTTCTTCGTTTTCGGTTCGGTTTTCATCGAAACCGGTTTCGGTTTTCTCCAAAGCCGGTTCAGTTTTTCATCAAAACCTGTATCAGTTTTTCCAAAACAGGTTCTATTTCTGACCAGAATATTTTTCGTTGTTCTCCGGAACCCATTTTCTTTCCACAGATAGTTTTATGTGTTTTCCAGAACAGTTTTGAGTTTTAGTTTTTACTAAAACCATTGCGATGTTTATCGAATCCGGTATTGGTTCCTTGACAATCTACATATGTCTTAGATCTTCAAATCGGCTTAGTTTTCAATCAAAATTGGCTTCCGTTTTCATCAAGAACTACCTTTGAGCTTCTACTTAAATCCAGTTTGAACTTTCATCAAAACCCAGTTGGAATTTTTGTTATAACGGTACTTTATTATTATTATTATTATTATTATTATTATTATTAATATTATTATTATTAGTTACGCTTAAAAACATGTTTTTCCTTCGATTCAATATTCACTCTTCTGTAAATCTCTAGTTGTTTCGAATACAATTACCTTCCTTATTATCAATAGATTTTCAGAACCTGGATTTATTTTAATTAGACTAGCTTAACCTGCATTCTCTACACAGTGCATCATTCACATATGAGCATGAATATCCTTGTCATTCCTCACAACATCTGTACATGTCCCCTAATAGTCACAAATGAAAGACGTCTTGATAAAAATCGGCAAGGGGTACCACAAAGGAGAGATTTTTTCAATATCTCGCACCGTTTGCAAGATTGAGCCTACTTCTGGTTGGAATTTCTAATTCATGTATGATCAGTGCTTTCTTTCTTCTTGCATGCAGTATGTAATAAGAGAATACATTACATACACAATTTATTACAATGTCACTGATATATGGTGTTCATTAGCAAAACATTCTAAATATTAAAGATTCTCCATCACTTGAGAAATAGTTTTCTTCGATTTTCATTATCAATTGGTCATGAAACAAACGCCTGAGAAATATACAACCACTGTATACAAACATGTTGTGTTGGAGTGTATAACTTAAAAAATGTGTTATTTTTTAAAATATCAACACTTTCAGTGTACCCTAAAAAATGTATTAAAAAAATAATGGCCATGTTTTTTTAAAATATTCAATTAGAACTGGGCTATTCTACACAAAATTTGGAATCGATTAGCAAAAATGGCACGATTCTAGCACTTGTGGTTTTCGAGATCTGATTATCAAAAGGACTGGAGACAAACATATAAATTTTTCTTTGTACAAAAACATATAAACCTAGCATTTTAATATATAAATATTTATAGTCACAAGTGATCAATTTAATGGAGAGAATACTGAAATGAAACACTGTGCCCTGTATGATAAAGTTGCGTAATATTATGTAGTAGATAGAAGAAATGGTAATACTAGTACAAAAATTGCTTGATTTATTGTCTTCACGAATAAAGACAGACGGAGGCATTCCTACGGAGGCTCATCTACCGCCTTTTCAAAAATTACTGTGTATTGTTTCCTTGAAACAGCTCTTTCTTAGTACCGTCGTTGAATTAATCTACTATAGCGAACTTTTTGGCTTGTTTGAGAACTGGATAACGAAGGTCCGGATAACTATTTACTAAGTAAAAATTGAAATGTATGTAGGCCTATTGGTGTTCATTTCCTGGACTCAAAGTACAAAATTATTGTGTAAATCATTTTTTTCAAGCGCTCTGAGCCCTCATTCACTAGCGGTTTTCTAGCTCGACACAACGTAATATTTGCGTTTAGTTTCCGGTAATGAAAATAAGCATTAATAAATAGCTTTCTTCAGTTTTGTATTGTGCTGATGTTTGCACACTTTGCTTTGCATGAACACAAATCGCTACCACGCAGTGATCTCATGCAGTGACACACATCACAAATAGGGTGTTATGTCGAAGCTTCAGATTCTTAAGGATGATCCTATTTCGTTCCTGTACAGTTAATGGAGAAATTTTGTGTCTTCTTTACAGGTCAAGTTGCTATGATCAAAAACACAAGAATTTTAAACCATGTAAAATGTTCTAATTTGGGGGTCATAAAAAGCAGTAAAAGTGGATCTGAAAAGGTAGGAGGACGGTAGGTAGCAGCATGACGTCACGCTTGCTCCCCCTTCCTATCTTTCTCCATTGTATTTTTTTTAGGAACTGGGCGACGCCTACATATTTTTTCGAAGTCGGGACGAAGTCCCCCCGCGTTTAGAATCTATACCCTAAGTTGCCGTTTATATATATATATATATATATCAACGCACGAAATATTGATTTAGCCTCTCATCGTCAAACAGTTTTGAACAATGGAATAACAAGGCTCCCTCTACGCGGTATGTTCTTCCTCATATAGGTATTATTTTCTCCCTTAGTGTGATTCTAGGAAAGTGAAGTGCATTTGATTTTAAAAATAGGAAAATTAAAAATAATAAATAAGTAAAATAAAAATATTAGGTTCATTGTAGATCTAAACTGGCTATGATATGCTATACCAGTTACAGTATCAGATTTAACTTCTTGGGGACACAATCGAAGGGTGGATACATTCTATTTGAGGGAGTTATACTGAAAAGGTTAATTTCACAGTATTTGCGCAATATTAATATATACTACCAGTCTGGGGTGCAGGTATAGCCTACGGGTAGCGCCCGCCTCCTTGGCCCCCTTTGGCAATGTTACTTGTACCGGATTTGAATAACAACTCCAGGTAAAAAAAAGTTCTATTAATATTTTATTTTGTTTAAAAGATCTTAGCTTAAAACTATTAGCTTAAAACTAAAATATTGTTGTATTAAAAGATGTTTCGATGTGCACAATAGCTAACATTGTTAAAATATACTGGTAATCAAATGTACGAAAATATCATTTTCTGTAATATAAAAAACAAAATCCTAAACAACGTTTTTGATAACGTATAACGTCCTTAAATGTACTTTATTCTAATTTGAACGTTTTGGAACCTAAAAGTTTTAAGCCTATAATGTGTCGAGCTTTTGATAGTAAAAATTTGCAGGTGCATATGGTGCAACGATTGTCAAGGTCAACTGCGCAAACGCACTGAGCAAGCATTTAATATTCATTTCAGTGACCTGCAAGATAAGGGTGAAAGTAGCAATTAAGTGTTAAGCAATTAAGGTGAAGCAAAGCACAATATGTCACGGAGTGAAGTGTGGAAATACTTTGAACGTGCCGAGACTAGAGAAGAAGCTAAATGCTTCTTGTGTAAAACAGTACTTAGATGCAAAGGAGGATCGACAAGTGTTTTATTATCGCACTTGAGAACTAAACACATGTCTTGTATTAATAAAGTGACTGCACGGAACACTCAACCAGAAGATGATGATGATCCTGGAATCTCTGGTTCTACAAAACACATCACGTTAAGGTAAGAAGATTTAAACAATTTTCTTTCTTATGTAATTTGATTCAAGGGATATATACCGTCGTGTGTTTTATCATGTAATATTTCATTTAATATTTAACTTTCGTTATTTTGGACATCCGTTTGGTCTAGTGGCTAACAAGCTTGCCTACGGCACGCGTGGATTCGGTTCCCGGTGGGATACAGTTGAACGGAAAAAGTGGTTCAGATTCCATTATAATCAGTAAGTCCAAGTCTCGTTTAGTCATCATGGCATAACCGTGGGGTGGTAAACTGAAACAAACCAAAACTTTCGTTATTTTATTTTACCTTAAAAGTGGCTTTAAGGGATAATGGGATGTACAGTAAGGGCAGTGTTTAAATTCGTGCTAAAAAAGTACCGGGGCCCTTCCTGGCTACCATATATATATATATATATATATATATATATATATATATATATATATATATATATATATATATAATGTGTGTGTGTGCGCGGTTTAGTCAAATCTTGTAAAATTCCAGGCACTTCCATATTAAATAGAGTTGGGAAAACTTGTGCAAACACAAATCAAACAAATCTCATGACAACATAGTATTTTCACATAATTTTTATATGAATAATATCAAAATAGCTGATATAAGACAATGGATGCAGTTAAGTCAAAGTAGTTTCCACAAAGCTTCCTTCGATTTGTTTTCTTCTGCCTCGATTTCTTTCTTGTGATATCCAGCGCTTAACGTAAGGGAGGGGTTGCGGACAATGGCGGACCATTATTATTTATTGTCATTAAAGATCACACACTTCCAACCGATAGCGCGTTTCTAGTTGGCGTGACAACATTATTCATTACACTGAAACCCCTCTCACACTCAGCATTGCTGACTGGTATCGTTTGCACACACTGCATTAGTACCTTCATTCTCCACAAGACCTGCCTGCCTCCACTATCCTTAAAGTCGTGATAAGTTTGAATAGTTTCTCGAAAACACAAAGAAAACAATTCACACAATTCTTTCAAGTCTTGTTCGCTATAATCAACATTAATACTTTCCAGACAGTACTCAGGGTAAATAATTTTCATCATTTCGGTGTACACAGTGTCCTTCTCAGTGAAGCACCTTCTGTTTATAGAACTGTCCTTTGTTAATTTCCGAAGCGTTGTTTTTACTGCCACTCATTTCCAAGGGAACTTCTTTAAAATATTTCTCTTTTATGGCTCTCTGTACTTCTCTCCAGTATGTGCCTCCTCTCTCTTTATGGGCCTTAAACACCTCGATTGATCTGTATATGCGCTTGTTTGCCTTCGGTAGGGCTATAGTCTTTTCTTGCAAGGACTCTGAAAAGCTAGAAAGCTCACACAAGACAGTAGAAGAAAGAACTTCTTAGTTTCTGTCACTATCCGCCCCCTCCTCCCCCAAGGATTTTATAGCTCAGCTATAGCCCCTGTTGAAAAACAAATAGAAAAAAGAAAATTACCAGCAGCGACCGGAGAGAAAAGAACCAGGTTTCTGCTATTTTCTCACTCCCCGGTTGCCTCAATAATGCACTTGAATTTTACATTAATGTGAGCCACCGAGCTACCGAAACAGTGACAAAGGAAAGTTAAAGTACGGTTTTTATCAACATTATTTCAGATGCGGAGAAAATTTTTAAAAAAGCAACGACAAAAGATCTGGGGCTGAGCCCCGGTGGGCCCCGGGAGGGACACTTCTGGATGGTACACTTTTGCCGTAAATTTCCATATGGGTGTACCATTCAGAAGTGTTCCTTACTGTATATAAAAGTTTGAGGCTTCTTATATTGTTATAGCCCTGTGCATACTAACTAGGGTTGCCAACAGCCCGTTATTATATATTGCGGTTATTTTTATTAAGGTCGATGACCAGTACACACTATATACTTCTTACCAGCCTCTTTATGACCACTGTTTTGAAATTTCTAATCTAGAATAAAACATTAAACATCCTAATTCTTGAACAGTGTCTTATTTGCAAATACAAATTTTCATTGTATTATACATTCGGTGATTTTTCTTTAAAAACCTAGGGCAGTTCTTTTCATGATTTTCATTTTGCGTTCAATATCCCTTTTAGCAGCGATGCTTATGAGTGTTCTTTTCATTTATTTAACAAGAAATTTGATAATTAAATGTTATTGTGAAACATTGTTTTCGACAATACATACAGACAGGGACAGATCCAGAACCGACTTCTGGGGGGCGGTGGGTTGTCATACTGTTACTTTTAAAGGCTCCAAACTTTGGGATGGGTTTTATTTATATATATAAAACAAGAAAGTTTTCTCTTCTGGGGGGGCGATTGCTCCCTTCCCTGGATACAGAAGTGTTTAATTTGTCATAATTATGCGGCATAAATATAGCGTGAAGATTTGTCCAAAATTGACACGTACAGATTAAGATACTATTTTTTCATCTCTCGATAATTTTAAAGAAGTAGCAGTTACTGGTAAATAGAAGAAAATGATCGATACGACTTCAGAACACAATGTATATATTACGCTTATAAGTGCATGTATTAAGGATGTGCAGAATACGTGTCCTAATGCATTCTGGAGTGCTCTAACGCTTTCGCCTTCGGTGTGAGCGGTCCCTTGTTCGATTCATGGTGGGGGCACTCGGTCGAAAAATTGTAAAACGCTTTTTCATGCCAGCCATCCTGAATTAGGTTTCCCTGGGTTTTCCTCATTCACACCAGGCAAATGCCAGGGTGGTACCTAACTTTAAGTCCCAGGCCACTTCCTTCCTTTCCCAATCCTTTTTTCCTTCCCTTTTCCCGGATTGTGTGCTCACCGAGGGGCGTCATCCCTCAAAACGTGAAAAGCTAAATGGCCTTAAATGCCGATAGCCCAGAAATCTAAATCCTAATGCATTTTGTCCAGGATAGTATATTTCCTTCCCATGGATGGGTTCGAAGAGAGAGACTTTTCACTTAGGCCTATATCACAGGAAATTTTGAGCGGGTGCCGCTATTTTTTTTTCAGAGTTGGTAACAATAATACTCACCCATTTTAATTTTACGAAAGAAGAAGCATATATGGGGATGATGGGTAACATTATACGTTTGAAAACAGTTGCGCGTATACCTTACCAAAAAATTATATCTTTACTTTCATGCCCACCTGCAACGGGAGTCAAGGAGGACATTGCCCCATGGATTATCAAAATTGGTTCGATCCCTCAAAATACATATCAAAACAAATTTGCTTATTCACACACATTACTGTAGTAAACTTACGCCATGAGCGTAAGTAATTGTTTTACATGCAGCAGAACTTATATTGTGTGTTTCAAGGGGCTTGTACTTGCAATTTTGCTTGTATATCAGCCTCCCTCCCTGGAAAAACCCCGCGGGTGTTACTGCTTAAACTACTGGTGTTTAATATTGTGTGAGCAGAGATTTCATGGTGTGGCCTGAAGATACTGCACCAGAACGACGAAATTTCCGTGGGCATTTCTCCGATTGGGCTTAACCTCTGGGAAACCAGTATTTTGTAGTACTGTACTACTTACACTCGTTGCTTATTCAGTTTCTCCGGGGAGACTCTTCTGAAATCGTCAATGTGTATGTGTGTGTGTTTGGGCATATAACATCAGTTGTGAGGGGAACAAAGACGATTCAAATTGTTACAAGGCTCATTTTATTATAGAACGCTATTCTCACAAAATTTTATTTACACTATGCATGAAACACTCTCATGTGAATGCATTTGTCCCATCTACTTTTGGAAAAAAGCATGGAATCAGTTTTCCGAAAGCTTGTTTCAGGTACCCATCGAAGACTTGTTGAGGCTTTGAGGTAGTGTTGGGTAAATTGCTTGTAAAAATGTAACGCGCTATAAGTTACTTTACTTTCCCTTACTGCATATCGTTAACAGTAAGGGAACGTTACTTCCCCTAGAAAAGTAACTGTTACCCTACTTCGAAAGCAAGGCAAGTAACGCGTTACTTTTATGTCCGGAACTTTGAATATAATCATATACAAAAAACATTCTTTTCATTAAATTTTTCCTACTACTACTACTACTACTACTACTACTACTACTACTATTATTATTATTATTATTATTATTATTATTATTACTATTATTATTACACATTCTGATTTTTCCCGATCGTAATAAATGTTTAGAACTGTAGGTTGATAATAGTAGCGCTGCTATATCCTTTCATGCGGACAGTTTAGGCTTGTTCATAAGCGTTAATTATGGCACCCATCAAACATATCTACACTAATAGCAATAATAAACAATGCGCTATTATTGAAATGCAATACTGCACTGTAAAAAGAATTGTATGCGTAAACTGCAACTTTTGATCACTTCTTTTACATTTATATATTTGTGCAACAGAAGGAGTGAGAAGCGTGTACAAAACGTGTGAGAAATGTGCACGACTTGCACCCTTGGAAGTTTCTGCACATTTTCCACACATTTTGTCACAATTGCACTCCTGTTGCAGGCATATATATATGAAAAGAAGTAATTAAAAGTCGTTGCAGTTTACGCGTACAAGACTTTTAGAGATTATCCCAAAAATGATCAAAAGATTGCGATCTTGGGCAAGAACTTAAGAATGATTAAGAAAATGCATCAAAGGATTGCGATCTTGGGTAATAATTTGTTTTCGGATCAGGGATCACAAAATTTTTGAGCGGCCTCTAAATTGAGTTTTCGTTATTTTTTACAAAATGAGCACATCCTACTGAGTTTAGAGATAGTTTGGGGTCAATTGGATTCAATTGGCTAAGGAGAGCTTTTGTGAACGCGGCATTTAACCTCTGGGTTTCATACGCCATAGAGTTAGTTAGTTAGTTATATGTAGTTCTGCAGATGTAAGGGGTAGTATTGCAGTAAATTGTCTGGAGGTGCCAGTATGTCTGGAGAAGTTTTTTTAATCCTTGGGATAGGTTTATAGGTATATACGGGCTTACGATAATTTTTATATGCTTAGAGGGACTTTTTTACCTGTTTGTGGATCGATAATGACGTAATTTTACCCATAATTCACCTGATTTTTCATTAAATAAACACAATTCATTTTTTCTTTTCTCTATTCATTTTTTATTATTCATTAGAAATCCTTATTCATTTTTTTTATTAGTTAACAGAAAGCCCTGTTTATTTTTATTAAGCACTAGAAACCCTCTATTCATTTTTTATTAGTTCACAGAAAGCTCTATTCATTTTTATCAGTCCACAGAAAGCCCTGTTCATTTCTTATTAGTCCTCAGAGAGCCCTGTTAATTTTTTAACAGCCATCAGAAGGCCCTGTTTACTTTTTATTAGTCCACAGAAAGCCCTGTTCATTTTTAATTAGTCTACAGATAGCCCTGTTATTTTTACCAGCGGCCAACGTTTATTTTTATTGCGCATTAGAAAGCTCTATTTATTTTTAACAGTGCTCAGAAAGCACTGTTTGTTTTTTATTTACCTTATGACGTGTGTAAGATGTTTCCGCTGGCGCCATTACTGTTGCGAGTTTTGCCCGCCCGCTTTGTATATATGCCGCTTGGTAGCCGTGGACGCTAATGGTATTTTTTCTTTATAGATACCGGCGCACTTTGTATGTTTATTTAATATTTTAACTTAAGTAAGAAGAGAAAGTTTACTTTCCTTTGATATCACCGCCGCTGCTGTTTATTTTGTGGTTGCTGCTATTGCTTCTGTTGATGTTGACAATCTTCTTTATGACGTAGAAGAACTTGTTGCGCGAACCGAAAGCAAACAAATATTGCGATACCGCCGTTGTATTTATTCGTTTTAGGTATATTTATAACCTCGGTTGACTATTTGATTCAGGCTATTTTTGAATTTAATAAAATAATAATTAATTGGCTGAATATATAAATTTGATATTGTAATTTTATGAAAAACATAATTATTGTGCACTTATGTATTGAAGAATTTTTTTAAAAAGTACGAGAAACTATACATTATTGGAGTGGGGATATTTCTATGGCGCTTACACGTACACTATTCGAAACTAACTATGTTTACAAGCTAACGTTGTATCTTGCTACTTTTATGTTGCTTTTTTTTGGAAGCATAGCTTATTTGACACTGATTGCGCACACCATTTGATTGTAGGATATTTGTTGCACCTTGCAAGTCAGAACTGTGTTTTTTATACACAACACTTTTTGTTATTGTTAATACAGCTTGAATTGGAATTTTTATTTATTATTATTATTATTATTATTATTATTATTATTATTATTATTATTATTATTATTATTATTATTAGAATTATGAAAATAAGTATTATCTTACGTAAGTAGAATTGGAACTTGGGCTCTTTGAATCACTACTACGTTGTTAGGATATATATGACTGGAAGAGAGTTAGTTTTGTATGTTGCAGGAAATTATTATAAGTATGTGATTGCGTTTTTTTTGTATATGAAATTGGATATAGAAATAACAGTACATAACATGTAGTTGCGATTGTTTTTTATTGCATGCCCCTATTATTTAAATATGAAATTACACGTTACAATTATTTGATATGTATAATACACTTATTATTTTGTTACTAATTGCGGAGACCATATGATTTTAGTTTACTTTTGGATTGTGATATTTAGATTTTAATGTTTAGTGTGTGTATCCTACCAGTTATGTAATCGGCAAGATTGAACAAACAATTTGAAAATGCGTAGAAGTCTTGTTTACCAACCTAATTTTGTGCTGTTTAGATTTCATATTATATATGCATAAGAATAGACATTCCATACATAGGATGAATATATTTAAAACTGAAATTGTATTTTCGATATTTTGGAGGGTGGATTTTAAGGATACCCATTTTTTTTGTTTTGTTAGATACTTATTCTTTTATTCAGGGTACTGCAATTTTTATTTACAATATTAATGCATAGACATTCAAGATATAAGACTTGAATTTAATAATTTTATTACTAATTTAATACAGCTTGTATTCAAAATAATGGTGACATTATGGATTGGCAAGTCAAACGTGAATTTTACTAATTAAACTATATTTACTACGTATGGCACTAATTTTACTAGAACTTGCAATGGTTTTAAGATGTTTTTGCTTGCATGAAATTAACATTAGCGGTTTGATTTACATTGGAGTTACTTGAATTGTGCTTTGAAATTAGAATTTTTTTATAACGGGAAACTTTATAGCTGAGTTTTACTTAGAAATTTTGTTTCAGCATTTGAATGGTATATACGTTTATTCAGTGGCGTATTTACGATTTTGTTTCAGGAGGGGCTTTGCTAACTTTCGGGGGGGCTTTGCCTGGAAATGTGAAAATTCTGCAAGATATTCATTTACTTTACTATACTAAGTAAGATTTCGGGGGGGGGGGCTTAAGCCCGGAAGCTACCCCCCTAAATACGCCACTGCGTTTATTGCATGATGGTTATTGTTTTTGTAGGTGAAATGAGTATCTGTTTACTGAATGAAGATATGATTACAGAAATATTTAATTTTGATAGTCTTATCAGGAATTGAACTAAAAATTTTCCGCTCCAGAGGTTACAGTCGAACACTAAATAATTTTAAGTTTATCGTCCTACGATTATGCATGTTAAGGTAACTTGTATTAGAACACTTTGTGGTGACTTTCCCTTTTAAGATGAATGAAACGGGGAATGAGAATGTAGGAGGAAACGGGAGAACCCCGAGAAAATTCCATATGCACGATGTTTGTCCATTACAAACATACATGGTCCAGAATTGAACCAAAATATTGACGATACTAACTACGAAGTGTGTTCACTATAACTAAGAATATAGGGTATTCCATTGTTTGAAGCGAATTTAATGGGAAATTGTTGAGGGGTAAAAGTTATTCACTTTATGTGAAGGATAGTTTTGCAGAACTATTTATATATTATGTGGACTTAAGACTTACAAAGAATACAGTACCGAGGCTATTGATTTAGCCGAAGATTATAGTTGATGCCTTTTATTGGGAGTTTTTTAATTTAAGCTTGTTGAGGATTGTATTATTATACTTTGAAGTAAATATACTACGGATATTTAATTTTGCACTCACAAGTTGGCTTGATTCACAAGCCTTCTGGTTAACACTTGGATGTGGTAGCTGATTATTTATTTTTTATGCTGCATAACAATATTTAATGTATATGCTTTATTTGACTCAATTTATATACATTAAAATCACTGACAGAATTATTGTAGGTAAAAATTGTTTTTGTCTTGAAATTTTATGTTAAGTGTCATGATTGTTTACCGTAAAAATATTTTATGGAGTATATGTGAATTTGATTATATCTAAGACTAGAATATATTGTTATTGACAGAGTATTTGACATAGGTTTAATTGAAGTTGGGAATCAGAGATTCACAAATTGACATGTGATGCATATATGACACTTTGATATTTAGTATAGTGTAGATATATTTAAATTTACAATACACGATAATATTAGAATTTGACATAACTTGTATTGTGGTAAAAGATCACCCTACAGAACTATCATATGAAGATTTGAATGATTACACTTTATATGTTGCTGAACTAGGTCCTTTAGATTAGTTTTGTATAGAGATACAGATTAACTACACGCTATTACTGTATGACGGTGAAACTGATTGATACTTTATTGTTTGGATATTAGATATACGGGTTATTGGTTTCTAGAAAAGAATTCACGGAAACTTGTGTGCATTAAGATTTTGGAATTTCAGATTGCAAGATAGAACTTTGTTGATGTTATTTGTTTTATTTATGGATGTTGATTTAGATTTGTTGAATTATAATTACACTATTGAAACTTGAAACCTGTTTAATGTATTATATTCATGTAACATTACCAGAAACAACTACAAATTAGTTTGTTATATCACATTAGGCCATATTAGAAACTATCAGAATTGGTAACTATATTTGAAATAAGATTGAAGACAAAGAACTATGCTTGAATTTAGCGATAAATAATATTTACTTATTATACTGATTAGAACTTTAATTATGTGTTATGGTACCGCCACTGATTTACTACTTTACTGTTCACATATTGCATACATTTTAGGATAAATTAGTTTTTTACGACTATTTGTAGATATTACACTAAGATTAGAATTTATTTTATATTGAAATATGACACAATATTAAGTATGAACTATTGGTAACTAATACTAACTACGGTTTACTAGGAACACAAGTTCAGACTATACTTTGTAGGTTTGAAATTACTAGTCTTTTAAAAAGTAGATGGTTACTATGTTTCAAGAGCAAGGACAATTGATTTGTACAATAGTGACAGCTATTATACTAGATTGGAGATACTCTATTTATATAACTTTAATTTATTAGTATTGCAGTTAGCAGATAGAAGTACATTATTTACAAATATTGATGATACCGACTCTTTTAATAATCTATAAATGGTATGTTTATTAATGTCATTTAGATTTGTTTAACTGGAATCAACTAAAGTAACAGTCTTAACTATGACCAATATTATGATCCACTGGAGAATGTTTTTGAGTTGATATTAGTGAAAATGTACGGTAGAGACATATTATATCCTTGGAATTATAGTTTTTACTAAGAAATGCTATGATTATGAATTATTATGATCTTGAGAGATATATTGATATGTATTGCTTTAATAATAAGAATTAATTGATTTAGAATATTAGGATTGACAGATGATTCCTGAAATATTGTTATTTATTTATTTATTTTAGATACAAAGCACCACAGCTAGTGACAAGCATTATCCTCTTGAACTACTAAACACATAATTGACAGATTGCCACATAGTACTTTATAACATAAATGCATAGCAATTACATGTAATGCTAACTGAAGAGTGCACTATCGACATTTAATTAATAGATAGCCAGGCCACCATAAATACTGACAACTATTGTTTTGTTTAAGGCTATTTAAATATAATTGACAGATGGGTATGTTTTGCTTTTATAATAAGATATATTTGGTTTACATTTATGGAGACACTTTTGTTTTCGGCATTGGTCACTTATTTTAGATATGAGACAGCGCAACTAACGACAGCTATTATTTTATTTGAAGTATTAAATACGCGAATGTTAGCGTGATTTGTTTCTGTCATAAGATGTATTTGCTTTACATTAAAGTTGGATATCTTGATTATTACAATACTGAAATCTATATATGTTAGATAGAGGGCAATACAACTAGCGACATCTATTAATTTATTTGAATTATTAGAATCTGTGAATGCCAGTTTGATTTGTTTCCTTTTCATTATAAGATATATCAGGTTTATATTTAAGGATTGATTAGTATAATACCAAGATTTCTGATGTTAGATAGGAGATAGCACAACTAGCGACTTCTGTTGACTTATTTGAATTATTAATTGCATGAATGTTAGATTGAATTGTTTTACTTCAAATATTCATTTATTAAACCATAAATATTTTAAAATGCCTTTATAGTAAGAAGATATATTGACGTTAAATACGACTCAGTATACGTCATTACCATGTATTACATCGTATTTAAATTATTAGATTTTTGATTGACAGACTAGGACGTTTTGCTGTTATACTAAAAGACTAATTATTTTGAATATTTATTCATTCAATCAATAAATACTAATGGATATGCATTATATTTTCTTTTACATAACTTTATAATTCATTTATTTTGCTACTTATATTAACTTGTTATTGTAGACAGTTTCTTTTGTTAAAGAAATTTGATAAGATAAATATAATTGTATAAACACAGTTAAATTGAAATTATATATTTATAGCCTACATATTGAATAAGTACTGGTTTGATTTACGAGTTGATGATGAAGAGTTAAACAAACACACTGTGAATTTTATATTTGTATATCAGTAAGCATAACAATAAATATAACTTTCTACGAATATGGAGTAATTTTCTTGTACTGAAGAACACTGTATCCTTATTGAACAGAATTTTTTCAAATACATGAAGTTTAAAGAATCATAAGAAATATTTACAAGTAATTGGTAAAAACTAAAACGCTAAGACCTGACTTTATGATGTGGAGATATATCAGGAGAATATGATGGATAAGAAAAAAAGCCATTTTTACTTATGAAGACTCTTTATGTATTTTTGTTTAATAGTGACATCAAGTATTTTTATTTCAGATTGATTACAGACAAAAACTATATACTATTTTCACTACTGATGAATTACATGATAATTTAATTGTATTATAGATTATGACATTTACAGTATTAAGTGCTTTGAAGGTTTGAAATCCTCCCAAGACAATGTTTGTGAATAGATGAATGTTATGTCCATTTATAAATGTTTTAATTAGGTGATCATCACATTGTAGGATTTGTTCATTTTTTCAGCACATACAAAGAATAATTTAATTATTAGTAACTATAAGCGCTTGTTCATCTTAGGTGACAGTTTGACACTATATTGACTTTAACAATTGCATAGAATTGTTTTCATTATAATGATCCCTTTATTTTCTGCAAGATATGTTTTATGTTACGTTTGTTGATTCTATCTCTTCAGTATAGTGACAAAGGTTTTAACTGTATTGTGATATTTGAATGAAAATGATAAAATGATAACAACCAATTTGTTTATTATTAGAGGTTCATTTTGCCGAAGAGTATGAAGGATATGAGGCTGTAATGAAGGAGAAGATGGATTGATTGTGTCGGCTGGATGTCTATAGAAATATGTGCGAGTGAGTGGTGTGAAGATGTCTTGAAGGAAATTAGCAAAAGCATCAGCTTTGGAGGAGTCTCTCTATATAGGTAAGGCATCATTTGGTAGTTGATATGATGTTTTACTATGTTTTTTTGCAAAGATCATTGAAATGTTTTCAGTACTTGTTAGGACGAGTGACGTCAGAGAGTATTACATATTTTAATTTGACACCGTAGCTTGTAACCACAGATGTAATTTTTTACCATTCTCTGAAGATGTTGGTGATGACGGAATTGATTTTGGATTTTTTGTACGTTGACAGTTACGCTAAAATTGTTGAGAGCGAGTGATAAATGTGAGATATTTAGTTGGCAATGTTGGTCGATAAGGGGTTTATGTAGTTACTGGTATGTAAAGTGTACTAGCTTTTTTTTGGATTGAAGATGTATTGCTATGAATGTCATGATACAGTGCGTCCATTGATGTACGGTTGTAATGGCTAGTTCTTTGAAATTCTGTAGATTGAGTCGCATCATGTGTACTAAGTTGTAATTTGATCGGAAGAGGCTCACTTCCTAATGGATTTGTGAAATGTGATTAGCAGAAGTAATGACAATATCCGGTATGTTTTGTGATACAGGCCTAGTGGGTTTGGAAGATTATGATTGATACCAGGTATGTAAGTTATGACAAAGGTTTGAAAGGTAGATTTGTCTCTTTCTGATTTGCTGTACATGTTGAACTCGGCCATAATTATGAATTTCTTATAATTATCGGAAATGTGTTGCACGATTACACTAGGTAGCAGGTTTACAGGTCTGATAAAAACTGTACCAACGATTATAGTTATATTACGGAAGTATAAAGTAATGGTGAGATATTCAGAAAGATCTGGCAGCCTACAAAAGTGGCGGCGTGATGGAATACGTGAAGAAAATTCCACAATTGTTCATCCATTTGTGCGTCTCCTAGAAAGATGCTACCCTGTAGAATTAATGTATATCCAGAAAAATTACATATGATGGAGGGAGTGAGAAAGGTTTCGTTAAGGATAAACACTACAGCTCTTTCTTCTACTAACAGCGCTTCGAATAAAGCTTTATTCTGATGAATGGATCTAATATTGAGAAATATAAAGACTATATCCATGATTAGTAGATTAGACAGTAGTTTCCAAAGATACTGTAAGAAAATAGATATTTTGACCGTAATAAGTAGTATGAAATGTAACATGGAATATTTTTGCTGCGTGGGTGATTTGTTTTAAGACATGTGAACGATGAATTGGTTGAATATTTTGAAGAGTATGCGTTAGAAAGGCCACAATATATTGCGTACTGTTATAGAAGCGTCCAGTGATTGTAGAACGTTTGCAGAATAGTTGTATATACGTAGTGGTACCACCTACTTAGTGTGAACTTTGGTATGGACGGATTTCCCTTTACACTTGTAACTATATGTCGCGTGTTGTTCATGGCAAGTGTAACAATTTGGGGGTTGTAGATTGAGATATAAATGACTGGAGTGATCACCAGATCAATAGCTGCAGACAGAAGTATTTGAGCATATTGCGGTAAAGTGTTGATTATATGTACAGCATTTTTCGAATTGAAGTGTTTGGGGTGTTGGTGACCGTGAAAGTTTAACTCTGTTTTTGTTATAAATGTATGCCCCACTAGTTAGAAGAGAATCATTAGTGGTTTGAGAAGGTGTTAGTACTTGAACAATGTACGTGGGACATGTGACATTTCTAATTCGTATAACCTTCAGGAGTGTGTGTCCTTCGTAGGTAAGTTTCTCCTGAATTTCTTTATCGGTATAAGGATCAACACCCCGATTCATCACGGAAAGGAGAGGAGGACGACGAGGTGGTGGTATTTGCTTGCCTTGAGATGCATTGTGGTTAGTAAGTTTAACATTTTTTTGTCGAAGGTTTCTATATGTACTTTGTTTTTATAGTGCTGACCAAGTTTGCATATTCTGTTTTGAAAATGAAGCCGTTCCTAGTTTTGACTATTTCTTTGAGTGACGCACGAGGAAGGTACATGTACAGTCTTGTTTCTCAGTCGAGAAACGTGAATCGAAACGGGTCAACACAAACGACTACTTTGATTGAGATAAAGTTCGAGGTAAAGTTGGAGCCACAGTAGAATTTGTTTCCATGTCCATAGTGTTGTAATAGTAGGCCCCGGCGTATGTCCAGCCGAGTCAAAAAAAATTTCCTCGATTCTGATTGGCTGATAGAGGTCACGTGACTTTAGGCCCCGCCCACGCTTGAAATTCAAATTTCCAGGTCACGTGGTATGATGTCATGAGTCACCCTGCGGGAAATCCATCCCCTTTTACGGGTAAGATGAGTGTTTTGATACCTGATTCTGATTGGCTGAGAGATGTCACGTGATCTTAGACCCTGGGATATTTGAAATTCGTTCCCTTTTATGAGTAACATGAATGCTTTGGTACCACGATGATGATTGGTTGATAGAGGTCACGTGATCTTAGGCTCTGGGACTTTTTTTAAAATTCGTTTTCTTTTACGGGTAAGATGAGTGCTCTGGTACCTTGATTCTGATTGGCTGATAGAGGTCACGTGATCTTAGGTTCTGGGATTGTTTAAATTACGGTATCAATTTTGATGTTTACTTTAGTACTACGATACTGATTGGCTGATAGAGGTCACATGATTTAGACCCGCCACACAGTGAACAGGTTACATGGAAATCCCTCTCTCATTTGTTTCATTTTATGTGTAAGATGAGTACTTTGGTACCTTAATTTTGATTGGAGGATAGAAGTCACATGATCTTAGCCCCCAGCCCATGCTAGAAATTCAGAGTGCTATGACAGCGATCCACCCTAGACCTGGATTTTCCAATTTTGTTCCCTTTTTATGGTTATCCTTTTTGGTACCTTAAAGTTCCCATGGAGAGTTCAACCTCCTCCTTAAATAACCCCGTTTTTTTTTTGGTATCATGATATTGTACTGAAGTTTACATTAAATATTATAGTTCTCTTTGACAGATAAGGTGATTAACAGGTTTCTTACCTTGATGGAGAGACAGCTCGCCTTATATGTTTACGTATGGAGATCCTGTTCTTGAATTAGTAGCCTATGTCTCTCAAAGGAACAATGGTGAAAAAGGGGTCCATTCTTGTCTCGTAGATTTCTTATAACACATTGTTGTGAGTTTAAGAGATTTTTTTAAACGCTTAGTAACTGCTTCATAATGGAAACAGTGTTGCCAGATTTTTCTTACCTAAACTGCTCCGATTCTTTTCGAAACGGTTCCGCAGAGTGCAAGAAATTTTAAACTAAAATTTTTTCGAACTAAAAAAATTTCAAAACTAAAAAAATTTGTAACTAAAAAATTTTCGAACCAAAATTATTAAAACAAAAAATTTTCGAACAAAATTTTGAAACTAAAAAATTTTCAAAACAAAATTTTTCGACCCAAAAAATTGAAACAAAAAAATTAAACTAAAAACTTTCGAACTAAATTTTCAAATCAAAAATGTTTCGAACCAAAAAATTTAAAAATTTTCGAACCAAAAAAGAATTGAAACAAAGTTTCAAACAAAAAATTTTCGAACTATAAAAATTTCAAAAAAAATCGAACTAGAAATTTAATTCAAGTTTTAGAAAACTAAAAGAAAAATCCTAAGAAATGTTTTTCCAGGAATCGAACTCAGGTCTTTCAAACCAAAGACGTGTATCCTAACCGCTTAGTTATGAACGAATTTGGTTTTAATCGTGCTTGGTGTGTTTCGAACCATGGTCCTTGAAAAGGATACACTTATACTTTAAGAAAATAAATCTGGCAGTGTAACGCTTCCGTTCGTGGATTAAAATAAAATGCTGATAGACTTCTTTGTGTGTTGACATAGAACCATATATGATTGAAATGCAAACGTCAGCGAATGTTGTATCGTATTACTTTTGTTTTACTACGAACGTGTCAGCATGATTTATAATAAAAGCAAACATTGACACTCTTGTATGGAATATGTGGAAAATGAAATGTCGTCACAGTTACGACAGGTAGTGACATGTAGAAAGCATTCAGATGATGTCATGATCAGAACTGCGATACTAGATGTTGTAACTATTGAGAAATTTGAATGACGTCACGATTGATTGTTACACATCGTTTTGGTTCGTGATGCATGACGAAAGCAGCGGTTTGATCGGTTCGTTGTGACATCATTTTATGAATTTCCTCCTTTCTGATTGGTTGATGATGACATCGTTTTCACAGCGACCTAAATAAAAATCTGAATTTCATTTTTCAAATCCTACTCCGCTCTCAACTGTCAAGTGAAATAGGTGTGCTTTTTTAGAAGTGTCTTCATTTTAAGCTTTAATGCACCGACTTTTCGTTCATTGAATTTGAGGTAAGTTCAGTGAGATTTCATTTTTCACACAAGATTCGAAAATCATTTTTATTTCATATTTGTGGGCGGATCACGAATACACTGTTTTACTTTTGGTACGAAATATTTAGGCTATGAAGGAATTAGTGGAATGGGAAAGTGGGAGTACTCTTAATAAACTCACAAGATCGAACCCACACATTAAAACTAAGCACGAGAAATGATATGGTTTAGCGTCCGTTCAGCTTAATGTTGAATCTGAGCGCCCGTCGGGAATTGAACCATGGCTAAAAATGTGTGCGCTTAGTTTTGAAAAGAATGCATTACAAAATTTCAAAAAGTATGTCTGAGAATAATATGGTTCGATTCCCTTTGAAAGCATTATTTTAGTTTAGCGTCCCTTCAGCTTAACGTGATATTCGAGCAACCGCCCGGGGTTGAACCAGGGCCAGAGGTGTGTACGTCAATTATTTAGCTTAGTTTTGAAAATAATGTATTATAACGCATGAGAATAATAAATTTCAGAAAAGGCTTGACAGCGATCCGATGTGGAAAGCAAACCCACCGAGGGTTGAACCAGGGCCTTACACGTTAGAAGCATGTACGTGAACCGGTTATAAAAAGAGTGCATGAATATTTGGTTAAAAAGTTTACGCTATACAGATTTTGTTTTGACAATTACGTATGTGTAACGTTAATGTTTGATGAATCTCTTCAACTTGCAAACGCATGATTTAAAGTTCGTTGTGAGTGGGAAAAATGCTTACGCGTACTTTCTCACATCTCAGTACAGTTGAAACATTCATTCATTTCATGCATTCTTTTTATCACTATAGAATGATAGGTCAGTTACATGCTGATGTAATGGTCTCGAGTTTGACAGCAATAAAACACTCATTTCAGTATCATAATTATTAAAAAAAATAATTTCTAGTACTTGTGATTTCATAATGAAATTCTGAACGCCCCCTCGCCAGAGAATCAAACTCATGACCTTTACATGAATTACTTAGTTAAAAATTTATCATAAACGTTATGATTTCCTGTTTATCAGGTGATTAAGATTTTTCTTTCTTCTTTTCTTTTGTAGCAATTTCACACTGCTCAATTCCTTTTTGTTTCCCACTACATATTTGTTTTACCGTAGTTGTACTTGTTTGTTTGCTTTCACCTTTTTTTAACCATGGCCGAATGGGGTTTTACTGTTCGTAATGAAATCACTCGTCATTATAGACGATTTAACATTGAGGGCAGAGTGCTCGAAATTCAATTCAACGCACCACTCGTAGGAACCGATATTATCCAATACTTACATAATAGTTTCCAAGCAATGCTGGGCCATTTATTAGCCAATGTCGACGATGAGGCGATGGTTGGTTTATCGGTAATACCGCCGCGCAACACCAATAAGCCATTTTGGGTGAGTTTTCGACAAGCACGAAACCTGACACTGGAGACGATGTGGGCCTCGTTCGAAAGAGTTTTACAAAGTAACAATGCGTTTCTCCTGCACGAACCATTCACCGTTCATTTTCATCGTGTGGATATTCCACGTGGCTATGGCGGTGGTTTGCGGCAAGGAGTACTGGAGAACGAAGAATTGTTACGAAGCAAGCCAGGGATTGTACGTGTAAGAAATCAAGATTCAAAATGTCTAGCGTACGCCCTTGTTATTGCTATTGGCCTGAAAAAATACAAGAATGTAGATATGAAACGACATAAGCAGTATCAACATCAATCGAAATGTGTTGTGGACGATGAAGTGAATGCGTTATGTGCAAATGCAGGAGTGAATTTTGATCATTGTGCCAGTGTAAATGAAATTCGACAATTCCAGTCATACCTCAAAGAATATAAAATTACAGTGTATACCAATTTCTCAGGTCATCACATCATGTACGAGGGGCCCAACGATGAAAATCGCACTCCCATAAATTTGATTTGTTTGGCTGGACATTTTGACATCATCCAATCTTTAACTGCTTGTTTTGCAACCAATTTCTACTGTGAAGCGTACCATAAAAAGTATAGTAAACTTTATGAACATGTGAAAAATTGTCCTGTAACATGTTCAAAATGCTTACAGAGACCTCTATGTGACAAGACACAAACACCGATATTGTGCAACGACTGCAATCGTCAATTTTACGGCGAAGAATGTTTTAACAATCATCGTAATATTGTATATCATCATGGGGAACCTGTATGTAGAATGGTGAAGCAATGTACTAAATGTTCCAAAGTGTATTCTTTTGTACGAAGTGGGCAACGCATTCATGACTGCAATGAGATCTTTTGCAATGTTTGTAAGAAGATTGTTCCAGGATCATATCAATGTTTTATGCTTCCCGATCGACAATGCTTAAAACCTGGTGTTCCTTCACTCATGCACGCAAAGAAAGCCTTATTGATTTTCTATGATATAGAATCCATGCAGGACAAAAATATTGATGATAATATGTATGTACACGTTCCGAATTTATTGGTTGCACAACAAGTATGTTACGCATGTGTTGAAAACGATAATATCCAGCAGCCTTGCAGTACGTGTGGTCAGCGCCAGCATATTTTCCAAGGAGACGACCCAGTTTATTATTTTCTCCAGTACTTGCGGGAACGTCGTCCCAATATAAATAGGATTTTCTGTCTCGCTCACAATTCGAAGGGCTACGATGGACATTTTATTCTAAAGGCTATGGTAGAACAATGACAATGGAGACCTGACGTCATATTAAATGGGACCAAGATATTGAGTTTAACGTTGAATAATCTGACGTTCATTGACTCTTTGAACTAGTGTTCAATTTACCCGCAACCAAAGGCTACTTCCCGCAACCAAAGGCACTTCCCGCATCATATATTGGACCACTTCCAGAAACGAAGTATTATGGTGCAAATGAAATGGCCGTCGAAGACAGGAACAAGTTCATGCAGTTGTACAACGATCATCGTATTGACACGTTTGATTTCCTGAAGGAAATTATCAATTATTGTATTCAAGATGTCAATGTACTGCGACAAGCATGCGATTCGTTTATGACGTCATTTGGAGCAGAAACCAAAGTGAATCCCTTCTTGGAGACGAACACGATTGCAAGTGCTTCCAATTTAGTATTCCGACGGAATTTCCTCAAACCCAACACCATTGGAATTCTACCGGCACATGGTTATCGATGGAGAAGTACCCAATCGATCGCTGCAATGCAATGGCTGGCATACATTGAAAAAACCGAAGGAAAACAAATCTTACATGCGGCTCGACAAAAAGAAGTGTTTATTGCGGGATTCCATGTTGATGGCTACTACAAAGATCCTGAGTCGTTAGAGGAGCACGTCTATGAGCATGCCGGCTGTTTTTATCACGGCTGTAAAGTGTGTATTACTACAGGCCGTAATCAGCCCATCTACGGCAATCCAGAAGACACCGTGGAATTCCGTTATGAACGAACGCAACGAAAATATGCAAGACTGCGTGAATTGGGGTACATTGTACTACTATGAGCAAAATAAATGACGCGTTTCTTTATTTTGAAGATTTTTTTGAAAACATCTCAGTTTTCTTTATATGTTCGAAATTTCGGAAGTTTTCCCCAGCAGGAAACGTTAATAACAAGTCCGTTTTAAATATTTGTGTTAGATATTAGCTTAAAATAAATAAATTAGAAGCAAAAAACATTAAATCGACCGAAATTACGAGAATTACCAACTCTGCTAAAGTGGGAAATTTTCAAGAACGCGAGGGAATTCTGCAGTTCAACAAGAAAGCAACGACATCTATGTCATTGAGAGAAATGTGGATTAGATCTACAAACGAAACTTTTAACGAAACATTTCTAATATGTCCTATTACATGCATTATCTGCAAAGTAAGAAGTGTTTATACTCAAGGTAATGATATGTGTGTAATATCAATCTTATAAAAATACTAAGCAGCATGTAGGGGAACTGCACCAACCTTTTCGCGATCATTATTTTAAAAACTAATTCATTGATATTGTAGCATCCTTGCTCTTCAAATTTCCGCAAAGGTTTTTCTTTCTTCTTCCTGGAGATTTGTAACGTCAAGAATTGCAGTCATTGAGGTACAGGATATAAATTAATTTTATCTTGAAAATATTCGTGCTTACTTTATGTCTGGCTGTGATTCCAAGTTTCCCAAATTTAATTGAAATATTTATTACTGTAAATGTAAACCATTAAGGGTAAGCTTAGGACAAATTTATTTATGTCGCAGTTATCTATTCACGTAGCTACTGTCAAGTTTATAAGCGCAATAATTCAGATTGTTTTCTTTGTGATTATTCTCAAACCTTATACTAAAGGGTAGATTCCTCTAAGGAACTTTACTTAATTTTCCCAGAACTTTTCTTAATTGCATCGGATAATACAAACACAATGAACGGTATTAAAATGTACAACTCAAGGGGTATAATAATACATTCGAAATACTGTCATATTAACCTATATTAGTTTTCAAGACATTTCATATCGCGCAGAAGTGACTCACGTCAATTATGACCTCATTACATTACATTTCTAGTATAGAAAAATGCCTGAAAACAGTTGCTAGCAGTTTAATTGGATTGCTATATATATATTATTGGTGCACCTCGTGTTTAACATACAAACTCATTTTAATTATACGTGTATTTGTAGTTTTTGGAATTTGATAACGTGTTAATAGGTGTGTAACGTGATAATAATTCTGTGTACATGACAGGAAGCGTCCGATCTTCAAACAGAGTTAGAAAGGCATCATCTAAAGATGCAGCGCTTTGGATGTAGTGTGCAGCCCATGCCCGTCGTTGTCGCTTCAAAAATAGATGAACCTCAAGCCTTCTAAGTGAGTATTGAGGATAATCTCCACAGAGTTGAAACTCCACTGAAAGCAATCGATAGCACATTCAAGTCGTTTCAAGTACTGGATGCAGAATATCCGAAGGAATCGGAACAGGTGTGGACATTTGTGCAGAAACATATGTACAAAATTGAAAATGACTGCGACAAGAATTTTCCTTCAGTGAACACGCTTATCTCTGAAATATCAAAGATCTAGTACCGTGTAATTGCGGGAAAGGTTGTTTTCCGTTAATCATTTAGTTTGTAAAATAGTTTTTTCATGTATATACGTTCTTTTTAGTTTGTAAGATGATGCCTAAGTGTTTTGTTTGTCATAGTGACTTAAGAACGAGTCAGTCTCTGTTACTTCATTTAAAATTTTGTCACAAGTTAGGTGCCATGAGCCCCTTTCGTTGTGGGGAATCATTGTGTGGACGCGAATTTGATAACGCCAATTCATACAATACCGCATTTACAATACCGTATTACGTCTACGAAAATGTAATTTTACACATACACTGCCATATTGGAAAGGAAGTGGATTACCTGTACTATCTCTTAAATCAATAATAATTTGATCAAATTGTTTACGTTGCACTGGCACATAATGAGGATTATCAAAAATATGTACATTATTAATACCATGCTCTAATATTTGTATTTATAATACGTAACAATGGAGCTATGGTGTCACCCACCATTTGTGGTTCTACAATATCACTGTAAATATACATAAGTGTAGGTAGCGATTTTTGTAAATCAGGTGGATAACGAGCATGATGAACAACTGCAATATCTTCTTGTTGAATATGATCAAAACCAAGTATTCTGGCTAGTTCAGGAGATAGGCGTACTTCTATATGCTTCTCTTGATCTTTTATTACTCTATTAACCTCAATTCGTTTTACAGATGCTTTGACTTTTAATTGTAGATTTAATATATCACTTTTATGATTAATTTGAGATAGAATATCATCAACATGATAATAGTGGCCTGGTAAGATTTGAGTTATGTTCCAGTTTTTTGTATTCATGATACGCTAATAAATATTATTTGTATATTTGGAAACATTCTAAAATGAACTTGTATAATGTACTTCAACAACAGCTGTTTCCCACACTCCCTTCTCCAGTACAATACGTTGATATAATTTAGTAGTATAACAAGCAAGAGTATTTTGAGGAAAATATTTCATAGAACTATTGCTAGGAAGTGTGAGATAAAAACTATCACTTTGCTTCATAATCAATCATATCAAAAATATCTTTGGATCTTTTTATCCGTTTCACACCACCACCACTAAAATGAACTTTCTTTCTATTTCTTCCAGATCCTTCCAACACCTGATTTAATTTATTTTGAGCTTTATTTCTTAAATTTGTTTTAGCTTTTTGCCATCGATCATGCAAAGACTCTTCAACAGGTCTATTATTATCTAGTACATCTCCTGCTACATTAATTCCTGTACGTATCAATTCTTTCCCAACAGTTTTTGCACCTTTTTTTAATAAAGGAAATACAGTACGGAATAAACCTCCTAGAAAACTACCAATGCCATAACCTTCTTGATATGCTATACCTTTATACACGTTATAATCACCTCCTGATTGATGTGTGTAATAATTAAGGTATGGCTCATTCATCTTTCATTCTTTCTATATACTTAAAAATATCAATAGATTACAATAGAATATTATTATTATTGCTTATAAGTACACCATTTGCGTTTACGGGGTGGAGGACCGTCCTCTTCGTCTTCTGTTAGTTTTCTAATATAATCTATTCGTTGAGGATTACCAATGTACTCTAAGGGTATATTGGCTTTTGCTAATAATGTAGCAAAAGGTTTCCAGCCGGCAACTGAAATATTTTTCTTACGACATCTAACAAAATCGGATATCAAATCCACTATATTTGCACCTGGAATTAATTTGTTATTAATATTCACATTTCCATTATCGTCCCATTGAATATTTTGATTTTGTTTCAATTTACGTAATAAAGGTCTTGCTTTACGTTTACAAATTTCAGGGAGAGTAGATATTATTTCACCATCATCCTCCTCCTCCTCATCCTCTTCTTCTTCTTCCTCCGTAGTAGTAGTTGCTGTTGTTGTAACTGCTGCCGGTTTTTGAATTATATTTTAATATTTTTGTAAGACTTCTCTATATCTTGTCCATTTTTCTTCTGCATTTAAACTTTTATTATTTAAAATTTCTTTCATTTCATCATCAAGATTAGATATCGTTTGATAATGATGTAATTTTTCCGGTGAGATTAAAATAAGTTTTTGTGCGTTTTGCATAATTATTTAATTAAACTAGATAGTATACCTCCTAAAATAGGTGCAAGCAATGCAGTAAGAAAACCACCTTTTTGTATAATTATTCGTTTTTTCTTTTGTTTTAATGATGGACCTTTCTTCACCAAATATCTCAGTTCCTTTTTATATTTTTTTTAGTTTATTTATCTCTGTTTTATTTAATGGAACATTTCCCTGTAATACGTTATAGGAACATTCACAAATAGAGCGAATTAAACCAGGATCTGCATTTTGTAAAATTGCCTTACGTGCTTTCGGTTTTGACTTTGCTAAACGTTTTAACAAATGTGCATTTTCCTTACTAATCATTTTTTTACGGCTATTAAAGCACAAATAGTTGTTAGAATATAAACCATATTACAATTATTTTTTTACAGGTACATAAACATAATTGAAAGAATCTGTTGGAAAGATATTTGTTCGAACTCGCTGCTCATCATGAATATTTTGTTTTAAATCAAAAAGTAAATAACCATGTGCAATTCGAGTTGCATCTTGATATGCTTCTTGAATAAATTTTGTATTACCTGGATACAATTGTCGTGCGAGATTATTAATTTGAGCTTGGTCTCTTGAATTTTTAAAACACACAATATAATGACAATTTAATGAAATATCCCGCATTCCTTTTTGTTGATGAAAAATATTCTGTGTTATAAATATTACACTTATATTTCTATGATGGCTACCCTTAGTAAAAATATCTACAATCCGATGGTCACACTCACGCATTAAATCATCAATAATGACAAGATGTGGACCTTCGTGTGCTTGAAATTCATTATTTTGAGGTAAAACTTCTTTGAACGTACAGTTTGAAAGAGTATCATACAATGGTTGCCATTAACCATAACACCATACAATATTTTTAAATAACTTACTATAATGGTAAAGAAATGTTTTAACAAAATATGATTTTCCACAGCCTGTAGGACCTGCTACCATACATGTAAAAGGAATTTTCCATTCCATCTCTATTACAGATATATTGAATTTATTTTAAATAGCGTTTTTAAATATTTTGCTTTCTTTTCACCTTTACATAAAAAACGCGTTTGTGGAAGAACAAATTTGGTTTAATATACTTTTTACTTGTGATACTGATAGACCTCGTGATGATGATGATGACAATTTAACTAAGCAACGAAAATTTACAGTGTTGCTAGAATTTAAAATATAAAATTCACCTTTTGAAATTATAAAATCTACAAGAAATACTTGTGACGACATGCTTCACCTATAAATTCTTGACTTTTCTTTTTTTTACAATATAGTATGTTTTAAATCAATCCAAGAATTTTCACTTTTTGGCAGACCTAACCACTTCACATAGGCCTTATTATTTTTCTTTGGCAAAACTTTTTCAATTAAATATGTTTTTGGAAATTTCGTTAATTGTAATTCGTGTCCGTAAAATCGTCCTTCAATAGGTTTATTATTTGAGTCTACTAAGTGATATGTCGGAGGATTAGTGAAGAAAACTTTAGCAATTCGAAAAATTTCTGTACTCCAATTGCGTGTAAAACCTCTATCAAAACCAGGACGTTTAAGTTTACTAATTCTTACATATTCGCCTATCTTAAATTTACTTTTTCTTTTTAACACAGAAAACTTTTTGCAATAGATGTTTGTCAATAGATGTTTTTCATTTTGTTTTCTAATAGCGTCGATAGGTTTCATTTTAATAGTGGAATGAATAGTATTATTATATTTATGTAGTAATTCCGGCAGAATGCCAATCCATTTATGATTTCCCTGCAGTGTAAATTGTCTCCACATTAAATTACGTAATGATCTATTAAATCTTTCAATAATACTTGCTTTCACATCACTGTACGTGGAATAATGTTTAATGTTATTTTGCTCCATCGCCTTCTGAAACTCTGAATTATAAAATTCTCGACCCCTGTCAGTTTGTAAAAATTTAGGGCTTTTGTTTGCTTTTCTCAGTACTGTTATAAATGCTTGTGTAATTTCTTTCCAAGTTTTATTTTTTCACAGGAATAGCCCAAGCATATTTAGAGAATGTATCTATGACAGTTAATAAATATTTGAAATTTCGATTAAGTTTTGCTAAACCTTTCAATTTTCCACTATTCATTTCAATTAAATCAGCTTGCCATAAATCATGATAACCTTTCGTTATAACGGGTATTCGAGGATAGTTTCGTCTTGCACCTTTATGTAATTCTGCAACTATTTTTTCCCGAACTGATTGTGACCTATTTTTTAATACTAATATATCCAAAAATTATCATATTTACAATATACAAATCTTACATGTTAAATCTTTATTATGATACCCCCAAGGAACAGTATGTATATTACAATTTAAATTTTTTCTGTTGTCATCATACGGATCTAGCGCTAATTTTGTTACCTGATTTGTTGTTAAATTGTGATATTTGCTTTTAATTTCAAATTGTGTTTTATGAATCGTTTCGTTTTGAAATAGACATGATCTATAAACGTCAAACGTAATTTGTTCTTCAACTACATTTTTCTTGATCCCTTTACATTTTTTCAATTCTTTATTTTCACCAGTTTTTATTGCATAATTTTTTGATCGTAAACCAACATATTCAATGATAGGAACTCCACTTAACTCGTCTTTCATTTTACCCAAAACGTGTTTATTTTTTGTGTTATGTAAAGCATGATTTTCCGCATAATTAGAAATATCAAAATATTCGTTCATGTCTTTTATATCTTTATAAATATCATCGGTTTTAATGTAGTAAATGAAAGAGTCAGTATCCATATAAGTAATGCTAATCTTATCTACATATCGAGGTTTCATTATATTGTAATGAAATTCATACATTGCTAATTTTGATAGTTCCAAAACTGTAGCTCCTACATAGATCGGTTTATTTAAAGTTACAGCTTTTTTTAACATATGGAATAATGCAAGATTATCTCCTAATTTTACCCAATTTTGGAACTGATCTTGCGCTACTAATTTTTTACACTTTTTTCATTGTTAATTAATTTTATATCAATGCGTTTTCGTACATTCTCCATTGTCTTTCCGTATACAGAATTATTTAATAACTTATAGAAATCTTTTTCAAATTCAATTGTAGCATTTGCACGGCGTTGAGTATTTTCTTGTATATAAGATGCAAGGCATTCAGATTGACGAAACCATAATATTTTATGTACTTTTACCAATATTAAACCTTGTTTTAGATAAAATTGTAATACATTATAATACAAGATATAATTCGATTTCGATTTAAGTGTCAATAGTAATTTTGAATATTTACCATTCGGTGGAACTTCATTAGTTGGAGCACACGGAAAATCAGAATGGTATTCGTGTAAATAATTTGGATACTCTAAGTCCACTTCTAGAAAAAAAACATTCACTATCCGTGGGCCAATTGATAATTTTATGTTTGTCTTGCCAATTGTCAATTTTATCCTCCCACCGAAAACCACCATATGGTAAATAGTCAATCATTGATAGTCCGTACAGATTGTTCATGTCAATATACAGTAAACAAGATTTTTCTTTTTCCGCATCAAAATCATGTACGTAGGGATTATTAGCTTTGGCATACCTTAACACAGCTTGAGTAATACCCCCGCGAATCGATTTTTCTACAAACATATACATATTGATATCTGATAAAAGTTGAAGTTCAATTTTTGTTTTATATAACATGGCTTGCCATGCCAACCCAGGTGCAGTAAAACAATTAATCGGATCAATGCAAAAAGCATTTAAACATGTCTTTCGAAAATTCTTCAACACATCTGCTGTGAGAAGTACATCACATTTTAAATATAGATCGTGGTAGTCCCCTAAATTTTCATATTTAAACACACGCCAAATCAGTTTTGCATATTGATAATCAGTCTCGGAAATTTGTGTTTTATTCAAATTGCTATTAAATGCCTCTCTTTCAGGAAATTCAATTTCATTAAATGTATCTAAATTTGTTATATAATCGTAATAATAAATTCCCTTACGAATAATTAAAGAGAACTTATCATCAGAAAAAACATTGCTTTGTATAGACAAATTGCTCAGGTTGTAATTTTGACACCAAATTTTCGAGACTGTACGGCAGGAATTTAAATAAGTCTACAAGACGTAACTCGATAGGTCTACCATTAAAATTAAAGTGCTTAGAGAATGTGATGTATTTCTCAGTGCTTTCAGCAATTACAGAAATATTGCCAGGGGTGCAACCTAATTCTTTCACAAATAAATGTGCATCATACCCAGACAAATTATGGAAGAAGACAGGGATAAAATTACTTTGACGTTAAATTTGTAAATTGCAAATGTTGCACACCGTGGCAATATATTGACCAGTTAAATGGTTATGATGTTTAACTTTTCTATTGTTACTCATATATTTACTATCGCAAACAGAGCATTCAGTGGATAGATTAATCTCCTGTAACTGAGAACTATTTAATGGTATTAATGGTTTTTGTTGATCTAATATGTTTATGATTTTTCTTAATTCATTCTCCATAGCAGACATAAACTTCATCGATACATTTTCTCCCCGATAAATAACTAAATCTGATTTCATATAGTTGTTACTCCAACATACAATATAACCAAAACTGCATGGTATATGTTGCTGAATTTGTATTGTATGAGATCCACTTTGTTTATTTATAGGTTTTAATAAACTTTCAAAATCTGCAACTATTATCACATCATTCTGTAATAACAATTTCAAATTTCGAAATTTTAAAACTTCTCCTTGTTTCGGCATGTTAATTTTCGTTGGAGTGTGTTCTTTACATAATTTCTCATGTTCATCTAATTTTGATTTGTTATAAAAAGATACTAAACATCGTCTACAATATAATGTTTGGTGAGTACCTAACTGGTGTCTAACTAAACCATTTAAATTTGTAATTAAACAATAATGAGAGTTTAAATATAATAAATCTATATGTTTAAATACACATGTGTTTTCGCTTATACGTAACGGAAAAATTGTTTCATTATCATAATCAATGCCATATATATTAATAGAAATGTGTTCCTTAATAAATACGGAATTATACATATGTTCAAATTTGCTTATATGTTCTACTTTAACAGGGAATTTTATATTCGTTTTTTCAAATAGCGGTAATAAAGTATTACTATATTGTATGTAATTTTTCACACGCAGTGGATTATCTTCTGCGGGATATAAAGCAGCTAGAATGCAGTACATAAAACATCTATTATCATTATTTTGAATATTTAGAAAACAATTCTTTTTAGATAAAATCCATTGAGGTAATTTTATAAAAGATGAAGGTGACAGGGGATCATATTTACTGATTTTAATTTCCAAGAGATGGTTTGGTTCAGAACATAAAGACCACCCTGATTTCTTAATTGCTCTGTTTTCCTGTTCAACTAAAATTTTATTAAATAGTTTTCCAATTATAGAATTCACATCTGTACTCGGTAAAATAATTTCGTTACCACTATTCACAAAGAATCTACATGTTTCTAAATCTACTGGTTTTACAAAAGTTGTAGCCAAAGAAAAATTTACTTTAAAAGACGTATTAGTTTGTTCCTGTTTTAATATATCTAAACAATCTTTTCTTTTATTATTTAAAAACATCCACTATCCTCATTTAAAACAGTATCACATTTTAAAATTATTTTTTTAAAATTATTAATAAATTGAGTATCAGTTGGTGAATTAATAGTATTTGGTTTAAGCTTTTTCGCTGCCATTTTTTAAATAACTCAATGTTACTATAATAATTCTGAAGTGAGTTTTTATAATATGATATTATTGTTATAAGATGTCTTACCTATAGACAACTAATATAGGCACACACACACAAAAATCAGAACTTAACACCTGAAACACTAACAAGTAACTGATTATTTTTTTTAATAACGCACCGTTACTATAATAATTCTGAAGTGAGCTTTTATAATACGATATTATTGTTATAAGATGTCTTTCTTACCTAAAAGCAAAACCACACTAATAATATAAACACACACACAAAAAAATCTGAACTTTACACTTGAAACACCAAGAAGGAAGTGATTACAAAAATACATCTCGGTCAGTCTTTTATACCTGTGTGAATGCATTGCGCAATATTGCATAATAGGTATGAGTCACGGTCGGGGATTCCCCTCTTTTTTTTAATCCTATCGTTGAATGACAAGTTATACCGCGAGCGATCAACATATACCTTTGTGATTGATTGCATTACGTTCGGGGATTCCGTTTTTTCAATCCTATCGTTGAATCACAAGTTATTGTCTGTTAAAGAGAAAACTAGCTCAATGTTTTTAAAATCCGGATGAATGACGTAATGAGAATTATCCACATATGGCGGAAGTTATTATGTAACTGATAACAAAACACGGAAGTTCGCATTCCTCTGCAATCTTTAAATAATCTTTGTTATGTTCAAATATAGGTTAGAACAAGTTCACTCCTTAAAAGAATCTTTGCTATAGGGTTCGAATGTATTATCTGTTATGTTCAAATAGGGGTTGAAAAATGAGAACGAGTACACCCCCCGTAGTCTTATGTCTGCTATGTGTTATGTGCTATGTTCAAATAGAGGTTGGATCTGTTATGTTATGTAGTCTGATGCTAAGGGGTTGAAAACGAATACACCCTTGCTGTGTATTCACCACCTCTATTCTCTGCTATGTTCGTTATGTTCAAATAGGGGTTGGAAACGAGTTCACTATGTTTCGTAGTCATACTCTTTTACTAGTTCTGTTATGTTCGAATAGGGGTTGGAAAAGGGAACGAGTTCAAATAGGGGTGGAAAAATACATTAAAATAGGGGTTGGAAAAAGTTATCATAAAAGAGAATGAGTACACCCTTTAAAATGGACTATGTTTAATCTTCGCTATATTTCTGCTATGTTAAAATAGTGGTTGAAAAATATGCTCAAAAAAGAGAACGAGTACACCCCTATTCTCTGCTATGTTCAAATAGGGGTGGAATACACCCCCGTAGTCTTATGTAATTTCTGCTATGTTCAAATAGGGGTTGGAAAACGAGTTCACCCTATCTACTATGTTTCGTAGTCTCTGTCTGATGCGCTATGTTCAATTAAGGGTTGAAGTCTGATGTTCTGCTATGGTAAAATAGGGGTTGGAAAACGAGTACACCCTTAAAATGGAGGTGGTTGTGTGTTACGTAGTGTTGATAGTCTCATGTTCAAATAGGGGTTGGAAAACGAGTTCACTATGTTTCGTAGTCTCTATCTGATGAGCTATGTGCAAATAGGGGTTGGATCTGTTATGTTATGTAGTCTGATGCTAAGGGGTTGAAAACGAGTTCACCCTTGCTTTGCTATGTGTTCGTAGGGGTTGGAAAATATGCTCATAAAAGAGAATGAATGAATACACCCCATATTCTTATCTGTTATCTGCTATGTTAAAATAGGTTTTGGAAAATATGCTCATAAAAGGGAACGAGTTCACCCCTTAAAATGTGCTCATAAAAGAGAACGAATACACCCCCTAAAAAGTGCTCATAAAAGGGAATAAATTCACCCCTAAAATGGAGGTCGTAAAAGACCGTGGGTTCACGATGTACGGTGCTCAATTTCCCAGGGGCTCGTGAGTTGAGTGATGTTGTCCGAAGCTGTTCCAGATCGATCCATTTTCTACTACTATTTATATACTTTCATAACTGCATTATTGTAAAGTTCCTTTTTTGGTATTACTGTGCTGCATTTCTAATTTTTCTGTAAGGTATACTTGATTAAAGGAAAATAAAAGTAGTTGTTATACATGCTGTGTAATTTCTGATCTACATTGCATACCACCTCAGTTCCATTGTTATAGAAACAACACTGCATGGTTACGATAGCTATAAACACACCACCTTGATTCTGCTTCATATCAAACTTCACAGAAGATAAGACAAAAGTATTATTAGAAACATTTCCATTAACCATTTAAAGAAGTATTGAAATGGTTACTGGAACTGTTTCCAATAATATCTTTGTCTTATCTTCTGTGAAGTTTAATATGAAGCAGAATCAAGGTGGTGTGTTTATGCGTGTTGTTTCTATAACAATTCCGAAATTGTTCCACACACTATGCTAGATTGTTCTGTCAACAATCTAGCATGGTAACAGCAAACATACTTTATCTTCAATATTACAATACGGCGTGGCTACCATATCAATATAATATGGTTATAGTACCTATGCAGATTGTTCCATCTACCATCTTACATGGCTGCTTCAACAAGACGTTCTTGTTCACATAGACATACCGTATTGTAGATATTGTCATATAATATTGCAACTACAGCAATATAGTATGGTTACATCAAGTAGGGTAAAGTAAGGTATATTCGTGATAAATCACTATAAAGTCGATATTTCTACTAAAAGTTAAAATCTAAGCAAAAAATAAGGCTGCATATAGATAGTGCGTACATTGCTTTATACTTTTCCGCTGTATTGTTTATTCTGCATACAATCTGTAGTGTGTATCAAGTTAGTTTATAAAATGAATATTGCTTAGGTAATTTCGTGAGAGGTAGGGAAAGTTCGTGATAGTGGGTAGGTATATTCGTGATAACACTGTAATTAGTACAATATAATAATGCTGATTGAACATAGGAATGAAATATCAGCAAGAAAGAAGCGCCTTCCAGTTATAAAGCGTTTTATACACAAAATACGCTAACTCTAATCGACAGGACTACCTATGGCCTACCCACTATGATGTGGGTATATAAATATGCATCATCAATTCTTAATAGCAAAATCACACATAGAAACAAGCACACAGATTAGATCCATCACAAACAAAAAACGAAGTTCGTGTAACAGTCAGTCTTCATCAGAACTTCAAGGAGTTGTGGCGCAAGAATCACACATGAACACACCCGACCTGTCGTCCTGCTTTTGACAACGCACATGGTATGGCACTAAACAGAAAGAACATTGGATCCACTTATCCTCTGTCTTATCATGCGCATTGTCTTCATAGCTTTCACCATTCCCAATTATCATCACGAATTACCTGTTTCTAACGGATAGGCCTAGCTTTATTGTTATAGGAAGATCGTGAACTCTAAGGTTGATCAGCAGAATTAATATTTTGCACGTTAGTAGGGTAAGAGACCGAGAGCTTTCTCAGTCGACGAACTTGCTTTTTGTCAGTAGTAGTATTACTAAGTTCGTTCAGATATTTTGCCTATGAATCTCTCTGCTTTTCTCTTTTGGACGGAACTCTCAGATTTAGTCCGTATTTTTTCTTGAACTCACCCCACCACCATTTATTTGTACATTCACTTTCAGTGTTAGTGAATTTTTTTCTTCCTGCTGATTTAGCAATCTTGTATGCGAGACTCCTGATTTGCTTTACCGTAGGGCTATAGCCGTATCCAAGCTTTAGGCAATTATTTATCGTTGATGGAGTTTTCAATTGCGTGCGCGGTTAATTTAATATGTAAATACTGTGGACGAGGTATTTTTATTGTCATCAAGAATAGGTATTTCGTTACAGTAAGGTAATTTCGTGATAGCCTCTACACAAGAATCAGACTGATAATTACACGTAATATTTATTAGACTACCATCCTGTAACACGATAACTACGAAAATTTGACCTTCTTAGCAGAAATGAAGCCCTGATTTCAAGCTACTTGGCAACTTGTCCATAAATGCAAATATTCATTAAGAATTTTACATGTGTTCTTAAGAGTCTAAAATGTTTAAAAAGCGACACACAGACACACTATTACCGCAGAAAATTAAATTAATATATCAGTTATGAAACCAAACACCAATATTTACGTGCCTCGGTTTGCTTTCGTTGTTATCTCATGAAAATAACAGACCTGACACAATCTTCCGCACAATGTAAACAATACTCCTTCCTCTGTCTTGTTTCTTTCCCTTCAAACCTATTTGTGCACATGGCCCACCGGCGCCGTCCTACACATGAAACTGGATCCATGCTCGATCTTGTGGCAAGAAATGGAAATCTTACTGGGATAAGTTTCTTTGCTACAGTTGCTTAAAAAACTATCACGAAATTACTTATACCACGAATATACCTTACTTTACCCTATAAAATTTGGTGCACCTACCCTGCTATATGGTTGTCTCAATACGACAGTATTGTTAAAATAGCCATACGGTATTGTAGGTACTGTAATTTAGTCTTGCAAATCCAACAATATATAATGGTTACAATGACTATACGGTATGGTTGTCCAACCATCTAGTATCTTTGCAATACCTATACGGTATAGTATTCGAACGAATATGGTATTGTAGGCAGAGCTATAAAGGTATAGTTGGGATGTAGCTGTATTGTAATCTGCAGTAGCGTAGCGTTAACTTTCGCAGCGGGTAGACAGCACAGGCTCACCCACGACGGGGGGGGGGAGTCAACCGCGTTCCGACATCCCCAAAACGTCTTAAGTCAATATACTTTTATTAATTTTTTTAATAAAACTATGCTTGTTTAGTAGAGAAATTATTGATGTAGAATGAAAATTTTATCTTATATATCATCTGTAGTATTTATCTTTTAAAAACAATGCAGTTCCATATTTTTCTTCTGAAAATATAGATGAAAGTACTTTACAGTTACTTGTCTTGTCGAGTGCAAAATAATATCCGTTCAATACTTCATAGACGTAGTGGCTTTGATCGAGGGCCATAACTTGTGTGGGGGCTGGGGGAATTTGCCCCCCACAGAAGCTCCCCGCCGTTCGAGGGGGACCCATTTTAAGAAAAAATTGTCTTACTCCATATATGATACGAACATGAAATTATAAATGAAGCATCAAACAGGTTCACTACATTACATAAATAAAACAGCACACAAAAGGAAATAAAACAAAATAGTCGTGGCCCCATTTTAGTAAAAAAAAACTGCTATTAGGGGCCCTAGAGATAATATTTATTCGTATGGCTTTGAGATTTGTCAATATTGTCCCCTTAATTAATTGGTCATGTATGGAACGAGCCCAGGGGTGTAACTAACGGCCCCGCAGACATTGTCGTACTTGAGGGCCCACAGGCTAGAGGGGGGTCATAAAGAGTAACAGAAAGATGGAAAGAGGGGCCCAAGAATTAGAAAAAACAACTTTTCTAGGGGACCCAAATACGCGTATTAATGCTTACCCCCAGAAACTCTAAGTTAGGGGGCGCTGCTTGGATCCCCCCAAACCCTGAACCCCTCCGCCAAGAATGGAGTTAGGAATTGTATTAAGGGGGAGACCTTTTGGTCAGTGTCGGACCTGTGGAACGCTTTCCACACAAATGTGGAGTTAGCATATAGGTAGCATTTTATTTTTTTGTCAAAAAGTTGGGGGCAATGGCCCCCATGCTCCCATAGCTCCGCCCATGCCCTCCCAACAAAAGATTGGGTGCGTGCCTAGTAGATATGATTATTATTTCTTCTCGAGTTCGGAACCAACGTTAAGTTGTAGGGCCATGTCTCATACAGCCTCAGTGATGAAATATGAAACTCCTGTCCTTATTTCGTCACAAACTGATTTTTGCGAGGTTGCACTACTGTATATTACATATGGAGACTTAATTTTGATCAACAAAGCCCTTAACGATTAAATCAAACAAGCATACCGATATTAATTCATTCTGAAGAATCTCAGTATATACACTGGATACGTTAAATTGAACTAATAATTTACTTCCTATGTACAATATTCTTATTTGCTTAGCCTTTGTAAAGTTTGATCTCTGATTCAAAAAGTAAGCTCAGAAATTGGCTGTTTTAAACTTGGTGCTAATTTTCATACGACAACTTAGCATGCCATTTAATAACAACTAGTGCAATAAATCTATATCTAATCATTTAGTTTTCACATAATATATAATTAACACACGTATCCAAATTCACACAAAGATAGCTAACGATTTTAAAAGCAACTACAGAATAGCAGACTATAAAACATCTTGCGCTCGCTTTTGCCTTTCGCAGTGTTGACACACTCTGATATTGCGATTAAACAGAAGCCGAAGCTAAATCATGGAAGATTTATATGAATTACTGGTATTCATATAACTTTCAGCAATTGTTCCGGTAGTTATTAATTTTTTTTCTATTTCTTGAAATTTTCTCTGAAATATGATTGCATATCTAAGAAGAAGAGAAAAAGTGTGTTGAATTTACAATAGTACAATTGCGCTGAGTGTGGTATCACTGCAGCTGAAACATGTCTCATTGCCAGGTTCTTTGAGCGAGCGAGAACCCCACACAGCCACATTCGCGCGCAACTTTCAAGTAGGAGCTCCACTGATTTATTCAGCCGCGTTGAGACAGATTTCTTGATGTCTCTCTGTGGCCTGTTTGACGGAGACCGAACTTTAATTCCCCAGTTTTGAAAATTAAAATTATTTACAAATTAGATTCTACCAGTATTGCTATTAACCAAGCTATCACGGACCCTATTATTTCTATATTTTTCTACAACATGAAAGGTATATTGATTCTTATTAATCAAGAAATTCTAAAAATATGTTCTTTTAATGTGAAAGGGTAGACAGTGTCTCAGTGTCTCATAGCACTCTACGCTACTGGTAATCTGCATGGTAATATTGACTATTAACTCCGATTATAGTTAAATTTATAATACAGAATAATGGTACTATTGCACATATGTATGGTAACAATAACCCGGATTTAATAGCCATACCTGTATGCTATTACTGGCCATAAGTATAGCTGTCCCTATATAAGCAATACTATTCTGGTATTATTAACCATTTAATGGTTATGCCAACTATACCATTTTTTAGGGTGTGTACATAAACTTTTCATTCTTCAATCGGCTTTAAAAAAAGGCAAAGTAATCATTAGACGCCTTCGGCGCCCCCAATAACTTCTTCCAGAACTTAGGGGGGGGCAATGCCCCCTTTCCTCCCCGTCTTGTTACGCCACTGCTTATGTTTATTATTCTTTCGCAATCATTGCGTTGTTATGCAAATGTTGTTGTGTTTAAACGGTTGTTTTCGTGGTGAACTGCTCTTGAGTGTGGTTTGCCAATGTTCTTCTTCTTCTTTTAAGTCGCACAAAGTAGGAAAATAGACAGACATAGGGGCATTACGGAATGAGGCCAGTCTCTAAAATTAATTTAGAGTTTGAATTAATGTTGTAGTATTCTTTCTTTTCTATATATTTTGTTCATTAATGTTTGTATTTAGTGTAAATTATCTTTATTTCATTTAACTAAGGGCTGGTAAAGACTTGACCAAAATTTCCGACAGAGAAAATGAGAAAGAAGCGACGCGGTGAAATGACTATTTTTATATATACTGTGTACTTCACCCACGCCGAATAAAACTTGTGTTTTGTGCTTTCTTTCTTTGGTGAAAGAAATTTAATTATTTAAAGTGTTAAAAGTTATTTCCTAGTTCTATTCTGATAACAAGATTCTCAAAGGAGTCAAGCTACCAAAGAGAATATTATTCTTCCTGAGTTGTGGATGAAAGGCAAATAATTCTAGTGTAAAGAGGGGAGGAGAGCTAAGCACATGGTGATTCCTTTGTCTGCCCTCGGAGTTATGCAGTGATAATGGCATTTTCCTTTCTCTTGTAACTGCATTCCAGGTAATGTGATTAAGTCTATCTACGTAGACTGTTCTGCATTGGAACATCGAAGTAAAGTAAATTTAACTTTCTTTATTGAAAATCTTAAATCGTAAAACGAAAACTTGTGGGAAGTTAATTGATATATATTATTTCAGTTAAGTTATTAAGGAACAAAATCGCAATAAATGAAACTATTGTTTCTTCTTAAGAGCTATAGTGGTCTATCAGAGTTGAAATAGAAATCTATAGTGGTTTATTTAAAGTTGAGATAACGAAATTAAAGCACTGGTGTTCTCCAGATGTACAAAATAATATTTGTGGGTATTAAAATGTATAGTTTACAATTGTATCTTACACACGACACAATATCCGAGTAAAGAGTTCCTATGGGAGGAACCTTCCCCCAAAGGGGCCCGGCTTGTGCGCGGCCTCAAACAGTCCTAGTCAGCCCTCTCATCATGTAAGTCATACGTTGTGTTAATCTCTCTCTCTCTCTCTCTTCGGTGATGTCTACTAAGTCTTGTGTTAAACCAAATTATCTGTTTATTAATTTATTATCTACGGTTAAAGCTCCAGTTCAAGCAAAGTTTCGTATATCATAAATTGAGGCGGTATATTGAAAAAGGGCATATACGCAAAAATACCATTTCGAGAAAATCGCTATCAAAGTTTTCATTGTTGAATACGTAAATGCATGGTGCTTATTTCACTGGGTACCTATATTAAAAATAAACTTTGGAATTTAATGTATGGAATTATAGACATTTATACTTGCTGTGTTGAAAAAATATTGCAGAATGATGTAATCTAAAAAATACCTTATATGCCCTTTTTCCATAGATACAAATGTAATAACCAAATTACTTACATTATACAATGTTTATTACCAAATTTGCATACAATAAACGTGGCATCAAATTGCAAATAACTTTTCCAGCCACTCTTTGTCTTCGTCCTTTAGAAATCTGTATAGAGCTCTTACATCTTTGATTTTTAGGCGGTTGAGCTCTGGATACGGCATGGTTTCAAGGTCAAGATGTATACGGTCTCGCGGTGCCCTCTGATTCCAAAAAATGAATGACTTATGACAGGGAGGTAATTTTCGGAACAAAGCAGAGAGCTAGATTGGTTCACCTTTATCATGATATATTTCATAATCGTAAATGTGTGGCGGTTGGAGATAGGTTTGAATAGGAACAAATTGTTTAATCCGTTCTCCCATTCTTTCAATAGATCTCTATCCATTAGAACTTCAAACGGACTGGGGTTGCGTCTGCAGCAGACGATCGCAGTAAGATATGGTTTCGCTGTTCCTATGACTTCCTTTTTGCTGATGTGCTTCCTAATAAGTCCAAAATTGCGATCGTATTGTGAAAATGAGTGTCCACGTACTGGAAATACTTGTATTATTTCAAGATCATTGGTCTTGGCAAACCACGCTAAGAATTTGAGAATGGTGAGGTTCCGATTTTGACCTCGAGCTGCATCACAAAACAATAAAATCGTCTTGACATTGGAGTATACTTGAAGTTTCTTCACTAAACAGTCATACAAAAAAGAAGCCACTAAATTAGCATTCTTCTTACCATCAGTTTCCATGAAACAATAACAGTACGATGTATCATCATTGAAAACATGCACATTGAAACAATAGAGCCACAGTAGTCGTTTGTAAAACTGTGTGCTTACGTTTAGGCGTGGAACAGGAAAATTTTGAGCATAATCAAATTCCATCACTAAATAAGACATATCCTGTTTTGCCTTCTGCAGATAATGATTCCTTATTTCTTTTCGTCTTGCTGCCTTGCGTTTATGAAGTGCATATGATAATGCACATTCAGCACCGGGATTGTCTTTGAACGTCAGTTCACATGCAGCACAGTAATCACAAGTGTTGGTTTTGGGTCTAACAAAGGCATATGAAAATTCAGTGGAAAAGTAGCGGAAATATGTTTTATAGTTCATACGCAGATTAGTGCCAGATTTCTCTTTGTAATACTCGCGGAAAAGCTCATAAAGTTTCTTTATCGATAGATTAGGATTCTCAAAGTATTTTAGATTAGTCTTATGTAAGCAATAATGACTGCAGTCACTGGGTATAGTATTTAAATGTTCTGCCATTAGCTCCAACACATTGTTTTGCAGTTTGTGAGGCCTATTCGCGTGAGACCCCCTTACTTCCCTTGAAGTCTGCATTTGCCAGTAGTTTACTTTGAATAACACGCAGCCGCTTCACGGACACTAGTAACAATTTTAGTATGAACTGCTGACATACCGGCATTTTTCTTCCGTTAACACACAACGAATACGACCAAGTGTGCAACGTTCCTTCTTGGGATTCACAGTCCTCTTTCCAGATGACATTTTGCTTCGTTCCAAACAGTTAGCTAAAAATGAGTTCTGGCATGATTTCTCCTATTGATTGTAAAATCCTGCAAATATTTCGTTTTGTGTATCCACAGAAAACTGTTCCCAACATGATTTAAGACAACAGTTAGAACAGTACCTGAATTTTTTGCTGCTGATACGTTTCCTTCCAGCATTGACATACTCTACGCCTCGAAGATGCTTACGCTTAATGTCTTCTTTTTTCTTGTTTCTTCGCTGAGTTCATATTTTCTTACACTTCTTTTTACTTTTCGCAATACTAGAATCATTGCTGTTACTGGCGTTCATGTTTAGGTTTAAGATATATTCACCACAAAACACAATGGACTGCAGTACGAATCTATTACCGCCAAAATACAGCTCTGCACACGACACAAAAACAGGAGTACCAACCTCAATTTTTTAAATATCTTGATGAAAATTTCACCACATATTCTAGAAAGGCTGGAGAATTCAATAAAATGATCTCCGGAAAAAGGGCATATAGCAATATATGCTCTTTTTCCATATACCGCCTCAATTAATGGTATTTACCAGTACTCCACACTTATTTGTTATAGGTTCAAATGGTTATATTGGTAAGGTTGCCACATTACAGAGGTTGTTTTAAGGGGATCTGGTACCTCTTCGCTTAGGTTTCTAACTCTCCATTTGATAACATGTAAAATTTAATATGGTAATTTCTAACAAAGTATAGCAGGTAACGACTTGAAATTTTTAATACAAATACACAAGATCCATATAAATCCAACAACGGTTTCCAATTTACGTTACATGCGTTAGATTAATTGTAATATATTCTTCAGTAAGTTTGGCAACTATACTGTATATAGTATATGGATAGATCTTTTTGAAGGAATTGGGAGCCCTCGGAACCTCTAGCCTTACTAGTCTTCGCGACACGTGTTAGTGATTTATGAGCGCTTCAGGCTAAAACCCAATGTCGCCTCTGATCCTTTCTTTCTAATTTTCTTTCTTTTTTCCTTTTTTTCAAAAACTTGTTTTGGGCAGCTTTGCCCTTTTGTCGGCTGTCTATAGAAATAGCAGTCATACTCCCTGGAATTGTTGATTCTCGGTTGGGAAAGTCACTTCCTCTCCGTCGTGAACCTCAGTGTTATAGATCAGACAAACAAAAGTAAACTCGAAGACAGTAAATGTAAAAAGACAACAACAGCAGTAGTTTGTATTAAAAATTTGGAACAAAAATATTGGATCTAAATAACGTATTTGTATTAAATGTACTTTATCATAATAAGAAGTTCTATATTGTTCTCGTATAAGATGCTATAAATGCTCTACTTTGTAATAAAACTAAAAGTAATGTCTTTGAAAGATGGTATTGGACTTATCAAAAATTGGTTTAGTGGGGTCAATGTAATAATTTCATACATACAATAATATTTTTATTCAATTTTCAGACATTAGTGTATTGGTAATATACAAAGTGTACAGTACATGTAATCAGTGTACAATATTCAGATATTTTATTGATAAATAATGAATTATGGATGGATAGTCTCTATATACGGCTAAGAGCACATCATTTTCACTGGAAATCCAACGGATTCAAAACAGTTTCTTTACTTTCAAAACACCTTTTTCACCAATGACTTTGGCAATGTTTTCGAGGCAAGCAAATGCAGAAGGCTTACTGAAAGACTTTATAAAGTTCGTCAAGCAGATTTTTGAAGTGGTGTACTGCGTTCACGACTCCAAAAACTTTTCTGTTACTAAATCAAGCCTATGAGCCATGCAATGAATACTGATTAAGTGGGGAGCAAAATTTCTTCTAATGCGAGCAGCAACTCCATCGTACTTACCTATGAAAAACGATGCGCCATCTGATCTAAGACCCACAATTTTTTTTTTTTTTTTTTTAGATAATATCAGAATCTATGCCATCCTTTGCGAAAGCTTCAAATCTTCATTTTGCGTCTGCTTTCTTGATGCGTACTGGTTTATGAAAACAGCTTTGAGCAATATTCCTCTTATCCACGTATGTAATATGCAGAATCAAATGCTTTTCAGAGAATCGATCTGTAGACTCATCAATGGATATAGAGAAGTAATCAGTACACTTAAAAAATGTTACCAATTTCTTGTGTAGCTGGTCTGCAATAAACGTGTTACCAAAGCAGCATATTTGTCTGTATGAAGGTGAGTTCCCATGTCTAAACCATTTGCACGTTGTAATTTAATCAGTTCTGAGTGATCCCTGAAACTCCAATTTTGCTTTGCACTAGTATATATAGTACGAAATACCTAAGTACTTTTACCGTTACATCCAATTGCTGTTCTTGCTTTCTCAGACGAGTAACTTCTGCATCTAAGCACAAAACGATGAACTGAACTTAGTTCACGTCTGTATACGACATCCAAATTTTTTATTTTATTTTTCTGAGAAACACCTTTCGATGACCACGGGAAGTCATTATTGGCAGTTAAATGTTATTGTTTTTACACACGAAAGAAGCATGCAGCTTACAAAGATTACACATCATCACCTCCTGTCGTGCTTTCATTTCGAAAACAGGCCTCCACGAATTCTGAAATCTTTTTCATTCCATGGGCGACTGACTTTCTTCTAGCAATGTTACATTTTAGTTCATTTTACTTGACATTGTTTTATCACTTCCATCACACGAACTCTCTAACAAATATATCTTAGAAGTTTTCATCACATTTGCACTAAAACACTTCTTTCCAGCTTCACCCGTTTCACCACTAATGCATTCGGCACTGCTTTTGTTCGTGAATAGCGACCCATTATTAGTAACATGCGAATTGTCACTATTTAGTTTGCGAACTTTATTGTCTGACTCACAATTAACGTTGAAGTATTTTGTAATTACATTATTCTTAGCACACTTCCTACGTTTCATTTTTGTTGCCTTCAAGAAGTCAATAACACCGCACTCAATTATGATCACCTTAGTAGTTTAAGGACAAGAAAGAATAGTTACTTCGAATTTCATCTCTATTTTGTTTTCAGAGTTGCCAGATCAAAGCACAGTTTAATTATTCACTGAATTTTTATTTTTGCTTAACGCTAACTGCACTTAGATGTTTTTTATTATATTATATGAATGGGGTACGTGTGCCTTTGAAAGTATTTTGTAGCGAAACTAACGTTACATTTTCAAGAAATATGTATGATTTCTGACATATACCTGCATATTCTCTTCACCCCAGTAACTCTGCGCTGAGGGGGATTATTTTTCAAAAAAACAGTAAGTGCGGGGGAATTCCCCCTCATCCCTCCCAGGATTTCGCACCCTTTCAGTAAGCCTTCTGCATTTGCTTGCCTCGAAAACATTGCCAAAGTCATTGGTGAAGAAGGTGTTTTGAAAGTAAAGAAACTGTTTTGAATCCGTTGGATTTCCAGTGAAAATGATGTGCTCTTAGCCGTATATAGAGACTATCCATCCATAATTCATTATTTATCAATAAAATATCTGAATATTGTACACTGATTACATGTACTGTACACTTTGTATATTACCAATACACTAATGTCTGAAAATTGAATAAAAATATTATTGTATGTATGAAATTATTACATTGACCCCACTAAACCAATTTTTGATAAGTCCAATACCATCTTTCAAAGACATTACTTTTAGTTTTATTACAAAGTAGAGCATTTATAGCATCTTATACGAGAACAATATAGAACTTCTTATTATGATAAAGTACATTTAATACAAATACGTTATTTAGATCCAATATTTTTGTTCCAAATTTTTAATACAAACTACTGCTGTTGTTGTCTTTTTACATTTACTGTCTTCGAGTTTACTTTTGTTTGTCTGATCTATAACACTGAGGTTCACGACGGAGAGGAAGTGACTTTCCCAACCGAGAATCAACAATTCCAGGGAGTATGACTGCTATTTCTATAGACAGCCGACAAAAGGGCAAAGCTGCCCAAAACAAGTTTTTGAAAAAAAGGAAAAAAGAAAGAAAATTAGAAAGAAAGGATCAGAGGCGACATTGGTTTTTAGCCTGAAGCGCTCATAAATCACTAACACGTGTCGCGAAGACTAGTAAGGCTAGAGGTTCCGAGGGCTCTCAATTCCTTCAAAAAGATCTATCCATATACTATATACAGTATAGTTGCCAAACTTACTGAAGAATATATTACAATTAATCTAACGCATGTAACGTAAATTGGAAACCGTTGTTGGATTTATATGGATCTTGTGTATTTGTATTAAAAATTTCAAGTCGTTACCTGCTATACTTTGTTAGAAATTACCATATTAAATTTTACATGTTATCAAATGGAGAGTTAGAAACCTAAGCGAAGAGGTACCAGATCCCCTTAAAACAACCTCTGTAATGTGGCAACCTTACCAATATAACCATTTGAACCTATAACAAATAAGTGTGGAGTACTGGTAAATACCATTAATTGAGGCGGTATATGGAAAAAGAGCATATATTGCTATATGCCCTTTTTCCGGAGATCATTTTATTGAATTCTCCAGCCTTTCTAGAATATGTGGTGAAATTTTCATCAAGATATTTAAAAAATTGAGGTTGGTACTCCTGTTTTTGTGTCGTGTGCAGAGCTGTATTTTGGCGGTAATAGATTCGTACTGCAGTCCATTGTGTTTTGTGGTGAATATATCTTAAACCTAAACATGAACGCCAGTAACAGCAATGATTCTAGTATTGCGAAAAGTAAAAAGAAGTGTAAGAAAATATGAACTCAGCGAAGAAACAAGAAAAAAGAAGACATTAAGCGTAAGCATCTTCGAGGCGTAGAGTATGTCAATGCTGGAAGGAAACGTATCAGCAGCAAAAAATTCAGGTACTGTTCTAACTGTTGTCTTAAATCATGTTGGGAACAGTTTTCTGTGGATACACAAAACGAAATATTTGCAGGATTTTACAATCAATAGGAGAAATCATGCCAGAACTCATTTTTAGCTAACTGTTTGGAACGAAGCAAAATGTCATCTGGAAAGAGGACTGTGAATCCCAAGAAGGAACGTTGCACACTTGGTCGTATTCGTTGTGTGTTAACGGAAGAAAAATGCCGGTATGTCAGCAGTTCATACTAAAATTGTTACTAGTGTCCGTGAAGCGGCTGCGTGTTATTCAAAGTAAACTACTGGCAAATGCAGACTTCAAGGGAAGTAAGGGGATCTCACGCGAATAGGCCTCACAAACTGCAAAACAATGTGTTGGAGCTAATGGCAGAACATTTAAATACTATACCCAGTGACTGCAGTCATTATTGCTTACATAAGACTAATCTAAAATACTTTGAGAATCCTAATCTATCGATAAAGAAACTTTATGAGCTTTTCCGCGAGTATTACAAAGAGAAATCTGGCACTAATCTGCGTATGAACTATAAAACATATTTCCGCTACTTTTCCACTGAATTTTCATATGCCTTTGTTAGACCCAAAACCAACACTTGTGATTACTGTGCTGCATGTGAACTGACGTTCAAAGACAATCCCGGTGCTGAATGTGCATTATCATATGCACTTCATAAACGCAAGGCAGCAAGACGAAAAGAAATAAGGAATCATTATCTGCAGAAGGCAAAACAGGATATGTCTTATTTAGTGATGGAATTTGATTATGCTCAAAATTTTCCTGTTCCACGCCTAAACGTAAGCACACAGTTTTACAAACGACTACTGTGGCTCTATTGTTTCAATGTGCATGTTTTCAATGATGATACATCGTACTGTTATTGTTTCATGGAAACTGATGGTAAGAAGAATGCTAATTTAGTGGCTTCTTTTTTGTATGACTGTTTAGTGAAGAAACTTCAAGTATACTCCAATGTCAAGACGATTTTATTGTTTTGTGATGCAGCTCGAGGTCAAAATCGGAACCTCACCATTCTCAAATTCTTAGCGTGGTTTGCCAAGACCAATGATCTTGAAATAATACAAGTATTTCCAGTACGTGGACACTCATTTTCACAATACGATCGCAATTTTGGACTTATTAGGAAGCACATCAGCAAAAAGGAAGTCATAGGAACAGCGAAACCATATCTTACTGCGATCGTCTGCTGCAGACGCAACCCCAGTCCGTTTGAAGTTCTAATGGATAGAGATCTATTGAAAGAATGGGAGAACGGATTAAACAATTTGTTCCTATTCAAACCTATCTCCAACCGCCACACATTTACGATTATGAAATATATCATGATAAAGGTGAACCAATCTAGCTCTCTGCTTTGTTCCGAAAATTACCTCCCTGTCATAAGTCATTCATTTTTTGGAATCAGAGGGCACCGCGAGACCGTATACATCTTGACCTTGAAACCATGCCGTATCCAGAGCTCAACCGCCTAAAAATCAAAGATGTAAGAGCTCTATACAGATTTCTAAAGGACGAAGACAAAGAGTGGCTGGAAAAGTTATTTGCAATTTGATGCCACGTTTATTGTATGCAAATTTGGTAATAAACATTGTATAATGTAAGTAATTTGGTTATTACATTTGTATCTATGGAAAAAGGGCATATAAGGTATTTTTTAGATTACATCATTCTGCAATATTTTTTCAACACAGCAAGTATAAATGTCTATAATTCCATACATTAAATTCCGAAGTTTATTTTTAATATAGGTACCCAGTGAAATAAGCACCATGCATTTACGTATTCAACAATGAAAACTTTGATAGCGATTTTCTCGAAATGGTATTTTTGCGTATATGCCCTTTTTCAATATACCGCCTCAATTTATGATATACGAAACTTTGCTTGAACTGGAGCTTTAACCGTAGATAATAAATTAATAAACAGATAATTTGGTTTAACACAAGACTTAGTAGACATCACCGAAGAGAGAGAGAGAGAGAGATTAACACAACGTATGACTTACATGATGAGAGGGCTGACTAGGACTGTTTGAGGCCGCGCACAAGCCGGGCCCCTTTGGGGGAAGGTTCCTCCCATAGGAACTCTTTACTCGGATATTGTGTCGTGTGTAAGATACAATTGTAAACTATACATTTTAATACCCACAAATATTATTTTGTACATCTGGAGAACACCAGTGCTTTAATTTCGTTATCTCAACTTTAAATAAACCACTATAGATTTCTATTTCAACTCTGATAGACCACTATAGCTCTTAAGAAGAAACAATAGTTTCATTTATTGCGATTTTGTTCCTTAATAACTTAACTGAAATAATATATATCAATTAACTTCCCACAAGTTTTCGTTTTACGATTTAAGATTTTCAATAAAGAAAGTTAAATTTACTTTACTTCGATGTTCCAATGCAGAACAGTCTACGTAGATAGACTTAATCACATTACCTGGAATGCAGTTACAAGAGAAAGGAAAATGCCATTATCACTGCATAACTCCGAGGGCAGACAAAGGAATCACCATGTGCTTAGCTCTCCTCCCCTCTTTACACTAGAATTATTTGCCTTTCATCCACAACTCAGGAAGAATAATATTCTCTTTGGTAGCTTGACTCCTTTGAGAATCTTGTTATCAGAATAGAACTAGGAAATAACTTTTAACACTTTAAATAATTAAATTTCTTTCACCAAAGAAAGAAAGCACAAAACACAAGTTTTATTCGGCGTGGGTGAAGTACACAGTATATATAAAAATAGTCATTTCACCGCGTCGCTTCTTTCTCATTTTCTCTGTCGGAAATTTTGGTCAAGTCTTTACCAGCCCTTAGTTAAATGAAATAAAGATAATTTACACTAAATACAAACATTAATGAACAAAATATATAGAAAAGAAAGAATACTACAACATTAATTCAAACTCTAAATTAATTTTAGAGACTGGCCTCATTCCGTAATGCCCCTATGTCTGTCTATTTTCCTACTTTGTGCGACTTAAAAGAAGAAGAAGAACATTGGCAAACCACACTCAAGAGCAGTTCACCACGAAAACAACCGTTTAAACACAACAACATTTGCATAACAACGCAATGATTGCGAAAGAATAATAAACATAAGCAGTGGCGTAACAAGACGGGGAGGAAAGGGGGCATTGCCCCCCCCTAAGTTCTGGAAGAAGTTATTGGGGGCGCCGAAGGCGTCTAATGATTACTTTGCCTTTTTTTAAAGCCGATTGAAGAATGAAAAGTTTATGTACACACCCTAAAAAATGGTATAGTTGGCATAACCATTAAATGGTTAATAATACCAGAATAGTATTGCTTATATAGGGACAGCTATACTTATGGCCAGTAATAGCATACAGGTATGGCTATTAAATCCGGGTTATTGTTACCATACATATGTGCAATAGTACCATTATTCTGTATTATAAATTTAACTATAATCGGAGTTAATAGTCAATATTACCATGCAGATTACCAGTAGCGTAGAGTGCTATGAGACACTGAGACACTGTCTACCCTTTCACATTAAAAGAACATATTTTTAGAATTTCTTGATTAATAAGAATCAATATACCTTTCATGTTGTAGAAAAATATAGAAATAATAGGGTCCGTGATAGCTTGGTTAATAGCAATACTGGTAGAATCTAATTTGTAAATAATTTTAATTTTCAAAACTGGGGAATTAAAGTTCGGTCTCCGTCAAACAGGCCACAGAGAGACATCAAGAAATCTGTCTCAACGCGGCTGAATAAATCAGTGGAGCTCCTACTTGAAAGTTGCGCGCGAATGTGGCTGTGTGGGGTTCTCGCTCGCTCAAAGAACCTGGCAATGAGACATGTTTCAGCTGCAGTGATACCACACTCAGCGCAATTGTACTATTGTAAATTCAACACACTTTTTCTCTTCTTCTTAGATATGCAATCATATTTCAGAGAAAATTTCAAGAAATAGAAAAAAAATTAATAACTACCGGAACAATTGCTGAAAGTTATATGAATACCAGTAATTCATATAAATCTTCCATGATTTAGCTTCGGCTTCTGTTTAATCGCAATATCAGAGTGTGTCAACACTGCGAAAGGCAAAAGCGAGCGCAAGATGTTTTATAGTCTGCTATTCTGTAGTTGCTTTTAAAATCGTTAGCTATCTTTGTGTGAATTTGGATACGTGTGTTAATTATATATTATGTGAAAACTAAATGATTAGATATAGATTTATTGCACTAGTTGTTATTAAATGGCATGCTAAGTTGTCGTATGAAAATTAGCACCAAGTTTAAAACAGCCAATTTCTGAGCTTACTTTTTGAATCAGAGATCAAACTTTACAAAGGCTAAGCAAATAAGAATATTGTACATAGGAAGTAAATTATTAGTTCAATTTAACGTATCCAGTGTATATACTGAGATTCTTCAGAATGAATTAATATCGGTATGCTTGTTTGATTTAATCGTTAAGGGCTTTGTTGATCAAAATTAAGTCTCCATATGTAATATACAGTAGTGCAACCTCGCAAAAATCAGTTTGTGACGAAATAAGGACAGGAGTTTCATATTTCATCACTGAGGCTGTATGAGACATGGCCCTACAACTTAACGTTGGTTCCGAACTCGAGAAGAAATAATAATCATATCTACTAGGCACGCACCCAATCTTTTGTTGGGAGGGCATGGGCGGAGCTATGGGAGCATGGGGGCCATTGCCCCCAACTTTTTGACAAAAAAATAAAATGCTACCTATATGCTAACTCCACATTTGTGTGGAAAGCGTTCCACAGGTCCGACACTGACCAAAAGGTCTCCCCCTTAATACAATTCCTAACTCCATTCTTGGCGGAGGGGTTCAGGGTTTGGGGGGATCCAAGCAGCGCCCCCTAACTTAGAGTTTCTGGGGGTAAGCATTAATACGCGTATTTGGGTCCCCTAGAAAAGTTGTTTTTTTCTAATTCTTGGGCCCCTCTTTCCATCTTTCTGTTACTCTTTATGACCCCCCTCTAGCCTGTGGGCCCTCAAGTACGACAATGTCTGCGGGGCCGTTAGTTACACCCCTGGGCTCGTTCCATACATGACCAATTAATTAAGGGGACAATATTGACAAATCTCAAAGCCATACGAATAAATATTATCTCTAGGGCCCCTAATAGCAGTTTTTTTTTACTAAAATGGGGCCACGACTATTTTGTTTTATTTCCTTTTGTGTGCTGTTTTATTTATGTAATGTAGTGAACCTGTTTGATGCTTCATTTATAATTTCATGTTCGTATCATATATGGAGTAAGAAAATTTTTTCTTAAAATGGGTCCCCCTCGAACGGCGGGGAGCTTCTGTGGGGGGCAAATTCCCCCAGCCCCCACACAAGTTATGGCCCTCGATCAAAGCCACTACGTCTATGAAGTATTGAACGGATATTATTTTGCACTCGACAAGACAAGTAACTGTAAAGTACTTTCATCTATATTTTCAGAAGAAAAATATGGAATTGCATTGTTTTTAAAAGATAAATACTACAGATGATATATAAGATAAAATTTTCATTCTACATCAATAATTTCTCTACTAAACAAGCATAGTTTTATTAAAAAAATTAATAAAAGTATATTGACTTAAGACGTTTTGGGGATGTCGGAACGCGGTTGACTCCCCCCCCCCCCCGTCGTGGGTGAGCCTGTGCTGTCTACCCGCTGCGAAAGTTAACGCTACGCTACTGCAGATTACAATACAGCTACATCCCAACTATACCTTTATAGCTCTGCCTACAATACCATATTCGTTCGAATACTATACCGTATAGGTATTGCAAAGATACTAGATGGTTGGACAACCATACCGTATAGTCATTGTAACCATTATATATTGTTGGATTTGCAAGACTAAATTACAGTACCTACAATACCGTATGGCTATTTTAACAATACTGTCGTATTGAGACAACCATATAGCAGGGTAGGTGCACCAAATTTTATACCTACTTGATGTAACCATACTATATTGCTGTAGTTGCAATATTATATGACAATGTCTACAATACGGTATGTCTATGTGAACAAGAACGTCTTGTTGAAGCAGCCATGTAAGATGGTAGATGGAACAATCTGCATAGGTACTATAACCATATTATATTGATATGGTAGCCACGCCGTATTGTAATATTGAAGATAAAGTATGTTTGCTGTTACCATGCTAGATTGTTGACAGAACAATCTAGCATAGTGTGTGGAACAATTTCGGAATTGTTATAGAAACAACACGCATAAACACACCACCTTGATTCTGCTTCATATTAAACTTCACAGAAGATAAGACAAAGATATTATTGGAAACAGTTCCAGTAACCATTTCAATACTTCTTTAAATGGTTAATGGAAATGTTTCTAATAATACTTTTGTCTTATCTTCTGTGAAGTTTGATATGAAGCAGAATCAAGGTGGTGTGTTTATAGCTATCGTAACCATGCAGTGTTGTTTCTATAACAATGAAACTGAGGTGGTATGCAATGTAGATCAGAAATTACACAGCATGTATAACAACTACTTTTATTTTCCTTTAATCAAGTATACCTTACAGAAAAATTAGAAATGCAGCACAGTAATACCAAAAAAGGAACTTTACAATAATGCAGTTATGAAAGTATATAAATAGTAGTAGAAAATGGATCGATCTGGAACAGCTTCGGACAACATCACTCAACTCACGAGCCCCTGGGAAATTGAGCACCGTACATCGTGAACCCACGGTCTTTTACGACCTCCATTTTAGGGGTGAATTTATTCCCTTTTATGAGCACTTTTTAGGGGGTGTATTCGTTCTCTTTTATGAGCACATTTTAAGGGGTGAACTCGTTCCCTTTTATGAGCATATTTTCCAAAACCTATTTTAACATAGCAGATAACAGATAAGAATATGGGGTGTATTCATTCATTCTCTTTTATGAGCATATTTTCCAACCCCTACGAACACATAGCAAAGCAAGGGTGAACTCGTTTTCAACCCCTTAGCATCAGACTACATAACATAACAGATCCAACCCCTATTTGCACATAGCTCATCAGATAGAGACTACGAAACATAGTGAACTCGTTTTCCAACCCCTATTTGAACATGAGACTATCAACACTACGTAACACACAACCACCTCCATTTTAAGGGTGTACTCGTTTTCCAACCCCTATTTTACCATAGCAGAACATCAGACTTCAACCCTTAATTGAACATAGCGCATCAGACAGAGACTACGAAACATAGTAGATAGGGTGAACTCGTTTTCCAACCCCTATTTGAACATAGCAGAAATTACATAAGACTACGGGGGTGTATTCCACCCCTATTTGAACATAGCAGAGAATAGGGGTGTACTCGTTCTCTTTTTTGAGCATATTTTTCAACCACTATTTTAACATAGCAGAAATATAGCGAAGATTAAACATAGTCCATTTTAAAGGGTGTACTCATTCTCTTTTATGATAACTTTTTCCAACCCCTATTTTAATGTATTTTTCCACCCCTATTTGAACTCGTTCCCTTTTCCAACCCCTATTCGAACATAACAGAACTAGTAAAAGAGTATGACTACGAAACATAGTGAACTCGTTTCCAACCCCTATTTGAACATAACGAACATAGCAGAGAATAGAGGTGGTGAATACACAGCAAGGGTGTATTCGTTTTCAACCCCTTAGCATCAGACTACATAACATAACAGATCCAACCTCTATTTGAACATAGCACATAACACATAGCAGACATAAGACTACGGGGGGTGTACTCGTTCTCATTTTTCAACCCCTATTTGAACATAACAGATAATACATTCGAACCCTATAGCAAAGATTCTTTTAAGGAGTGAACTTGTTCTAACCTATATTTGAACATAACAAAGATTATTTAAAGATTGCAGAGGAATGCGAACTTCCGTGTTTTGTTATCAGTTACATAATAACTTCCGCCATATGTGGATAATTCTCATTACGTCATTCATCCGGATTTTAAAAACATTGAGCTAGTTTTCTCTTTAACAGACAATAACTTGTGATTCAACGATAGGATTGAAAAAACGGAATCCCCGAACGTAATGCAATCAATCACAAAGGTATATGTTGATCGCTCGCGGTATAACTTGTCATTCAACGATAGGATTAAAAAAAAGAGGGGAATCCCCGACCGTGACTCATACCTATTATGCAATATTGCGCAATGCATTCACACAGGTATAAAAGACTGACCGAGATGTATTTTTGTAATCACTTCCTTCTTGGTGTTTCAAGTGTAAAGTTCAGATTTTTTTGTGTGTGTGTTTATATTATTTGTGTGATTTTGCTTTTAGGTAAGAAAGACATCTTATAACAATAATATCGTATTATAAAAGCTCACTTCAGAATTATTATAGTAACGGTGCGTTATTAAAAAAAATAATCAGTTACTTGTTAGTGTTTCAGGTGTTAAGTTCTGATTTTTGTGTGTGTGTGCCTATATTAGTTGTCTATAGGTAAGACATCTTATAACAATAATATCATATTATAAAAACTCACTTCAGAATTATTATAGTAACATTGAGTTATTTAAAAAAAATGGCAGCGAAAAAGCTTAAACCAAATACTATTAATTCACCAACTGATACTCAATTTATTAATAATTTTAAAAAAATAATTTTAAAATGTGATACTGTTTTAAATGAGGATAGTGGATGTTTTTAAATAATAAAAGAAAAGATTGTTTAGATATATTAAAACAGGAACAAACTAATACGTCTTTTAAAGTAAATTTTTCTTTGGCTACAACTTTTGTAAAACCAGTAGATTTAGAAACATGTAGATTCTTTGTGAATAGTGGTAACGAAATTATTTTACCGAGTACAGATGTGAATTCTATAATTGGAAAACTATTTAATAAAATTTTAGTTGAACAGGAAAACAGAGCAATTAAGAAATCAGGGTGGTCTTTATGTTCTGAACCAAACCATCTCTTGGAAATTAAAATCAGTAAATATGATCCCCTGTCACCTTCATCTTTTATAAAATTACCTCAATGGATTTTATCTAAAAAGAATTGTTTTCTAAATATTCAAAATAATGATAATAGATGTTTTATGTACTGCATTCTAGCTGCTTTATATCCCGCAGAAGATAATCCACTGCGTGTGAAAAATTACATACAATATAGTAATACTTTATTACCGCTATTTGAAAAAACGAATATAAAATTCCCTGTTAAAGTAGAACATATAAGCAAATTTGAACATATGTATAATTCCGTATTTATTAAGGAACACATTTCTATTAATATATATGGCATTGATTATGATAATGAAACAATTTTTCCGTTACGTATAAGCGAAAACACATGTGTATTTAAACATATAGATTTATTGTACTGTGAAGAAAATTGCAATAGTCATTATTGTCTTATAAAAAATCTCAATGCGTTATTGAAAAGTCATAAAGAGAAAACTTTTGTAAAATTGCCTCAATGGATTTTATCCACAAAATGTGTTATAAATATTGAAAATAACGATAATAGATGTTTTATGTACTGCATTCTAGCTGCTTTATATCCAGTAAAAGATAATCCACATCGTGTGAATAATTACATACAATATATTAATACTTTATTACCGTTATTTCAAAAAACGAATATAAAATTCCCCGTCGAAGTAGCACACATAAGCAAATTTGAACATATGTATAATTCTGTATTTACTAAAGAACAAATTTCTATTAATATATATGGCATTAATTATGATAATGAAACAATTTTTCCGTTACGTATAAGCGAAAACACATGTGTATTTAAACATATAGATTTATTATATTTAAACTCTCATTATTGTTTAATTACAAATTTAAATGGTTTAGTTAGACACCAGTTAGGTACTCACCAAACATTATATTGTAGACGATGTTTAGTATCTTTTTATAACAAATCAAAATTAGATGAACATGAGAAATTATGTAAAGAACACACTCCAACGAAAATTAACATGCCGAAACAAGGAGAAGTTTTAAAATTTCGAAATTTGAAATTGTTATTACAGAATGATGTGATAATAGTTGCAGATTTTGAAAGTTTATTAAAACCTATAAATAAACAAAGTGGATCTCATACAATACAAATTCAGCAACATATACCATGCAGTTTTGGTTATATTGTATGTTGGAGTAACAACTATATGAAATCAGATTTAGTTATTTATCGGGGAGAAAATGTATCGATGAAGTTTATGTCTGCTATGGAGAATGAATTAAGAAAAATCATAAACATATTAGATCAACAAAAACCATTAATACCATTAAATAGTTCTCAGTTACAGGAGATTAATCTATCCACTGAATGCTCTGTTTGCGATAGTAAATATATGAGTAACAATAGAAAAGTTAAACATCATAACCATTTATCTTGTCAATATATTGCCACGGTGTGCAACATTTGCAATTTACAAATTTAACGTCAAAGTAATTTTATCCCTGTCTTCTTCCATAATTTGTCTGGGTATGATGCACATTTATTTGTGAAAGAATTAGGTTGCACCCCTGGCAATATTTCTGTAATTGCTGAAAGCACTGAGAAATACATCACATTCTCTAAGCACTTTAATTTTAATGGTAGACCTATCGAGTTACGTCTTGTAGACTTATTTAAATTCCTGCCGTACAGTCTCGAAAATTTGGTGTCAAAATTACAACCTGAGCAATTTGTCTATACAAAGCAATGTTTTTTCTGATGATAAGTTCTCTTTAATTATTCGTAAGGGAATTTATTATTACGATTATATAACAAATTTAGATACATTTAATGAAATTGAATTTCCTGAAAGAGAGGCATTTAATAGCAATTTGAATAAAACACAAATTTCCGAGACTGATTATCAATATGCAAAACTGATTTGGCGTGTGTTTAAATATGAAAATTTAGGGGACTACCACGATCTATATTTAAAATGTGATGTACTTCTCACAGCAGATGTGTTGAAGAATTTTCGAAAGACATGTTTAAATGCTTTTTGCATTGATCCGATTAATTGTTTTACTGCACCTGGGTTGGCATGGCAAGCCATGTTATATAAAACAAAAATTGAACTTCAACTTTTATCAGATATCAATATGTATATGTTTGTAGAAAAATCGATTCGCGGGGGTATTACTCAAGCTGTGTTAAGGTATGCCAAAGCTAATAATCCCTACGTACATGATTTTGATGCGGAAAAAGAAAAATCTTGTTTACTGTATATTGACATGAACAATCTGTACGGACTATCAATGATTGACTATTTACCATATGGTGGTTTTCGGTGGGAGGATAAAATTGACAATTGGCAAGACAAACATAAAATTATCAATTGGCCCACGGATAGTGAATGTTTTTTTTCTAGAAGTGGACTTAGAGTATCCAAATTATTTACACGAATACCATTCTGATTTTCCGTGTGCTCCAACTAATGAAGTTGCACCGAATGGTAAATATTCAAAATTACTATTGACACTTAAATCGAAATCGAATTATATCTTGTATTATAATGTATTACAATTTTATCTAAAACAAGGTTTAATATTGGTAAAAGTACATAAAATATTATGGTTTCGTCAATCTAAATGCCTTGCATCTTATATACAAGAAAATACTCAACGCCGTGCAAATGCTACAATTGAATTTGAAAAAGATTTCTATAAGTTATTAAATAATTCTGTATACGGAAAGACAATGGAGAATGTACGAAAACGCATTGATATAAAATTAATTAACAATGAAAAAAGTGTAAAAAATTAGTAGCGCAAGATCAGTTCCAAAATTGGGTAAAATTAGGAGATAATCTTGCATTATTCCATATGTTAAAAAAAGCTGTAACTTTAAATAAACCGATCTATGTAGGAGCTACAGTTTTGGAACTATCAAAATTAGCAATGTATGAATTTCATTACAATATAATGAAACCTCGATATGTAGATAAGATTAGCATTACTTATATGGATACTGACTCTTTCATTTACTACATTAAAACCGATGATATTTATAAAGATATAAAAGACATGAACGAATATTTTGATATTTCTAATTATGCGGAAAATCATGCTTTACATAACACAAAAAATAAACACGTTTTGGGTAAAATGAAAGACGAGTTAAGTGGAGTTCCTATCATTGAATATGTTGGTTTACGATCAAAAAATTATGCAATAAAAACTGGTGAAAATAAAGAATTGAAAAAATGTAAAGGGATCAAGAAAAATGTAGTTAAAGAACAAATTACGTTTGACGTTTATATATCATGTCTATTTCAAAACGAAACGATTCATAAAACACAATTTGAAATTAAAAGCAAATATCACAATTTAACAACAAATCAGGTAACAAAATTAGCGCTAGATCCGTATGATGACAACAGAAAAAATTTAAATTGTAATATACATACTGTTCCTTGGGGGTATCATAATAAAGATTTAACATGTAAGATTTGTATATTGTAAATATGATAATTTTTGGATATATTAGTATTAAAAAATAGGTCACAATCAGTTCGGGAAAAAATAGTTGCAGAATTACATAAAGGTGCAAGACGAAACTATCCTCGAATACCCGTTATAACGAAAGGTTATCATGATTTATGGCAAGCTGATTTAATTGAAATGAATAGTGGAAAATTGAAAGGTTTAGCAAAACTTAATCGAAATTTCAAATATTTATTAACTGTCATAGATACATTCTCTAAATATGCTTGGGCTATTCCTGTGAAAAAATAAAACTTGGAAAGAAATTACACAAGCATTTATAACAGTACTGAGAAAAGCAAACAAAAGCCCTAAATTTTTACAAACTGACAGGGGTCGAGAATTTTATAATTCAGAGTTTCAGAAGGCGATGGAGCAAAATAACATTAAACATTATTCCACGTACAGTGATGTGAAAGCAAGTATTATTGAAAGATTTAATAGATCATTACGTAATTTAATGTGGAGACAATTTACACTGCAGGGAAATCATAAATGGATTGGCATTCTGCCGGAATTACTACATAAATATAATAATACTATTCATTCCACTATTAAAATGAAACCTATCGACGCTATTAGAAAACAAAATGAAAAACATCTATTGACAAACATCTATTGCAAAAAGTTTTCTGTGTTAAAAAGAAAAAGTAAATTTAAGATAGGCGAATATGTAAGAATTAGTAAACTTAAACGTCCTGGTTTTGATAGAGGTTTTACACGCAATTGGAGTACAGAAATTTTTCGAATTGCTAAAGTTTTCTTCACTAATCCTCCGACATATCACTTAGTAGACTCAAATAATAAACTTATTGAAGGACGATTTTACGGACACGAATTACAATTAACGAAATTTCCAAAAACATATTTAATTGAAAAAGTTTTGCCAAAGAAAAATAATAAGGCCTATGTGAAGTGGTTAGGTCTTCCAAAAAGTGAAAATTCTTGGATTGATTTAAAACATACTATATTGTAAAAAAAAGAAAAGTCAAGAATTTATAGGTGAAGCATGTCGTCACAAGTATTTCTTGTAGATTTTATAATTTCAAAAGGTGAATTTTATATTTTAAATTCTAGCAACACTGTAAATTTTCCACAAACGCTGTTTTTTTATGTAAAGGTGAAAAGAAAGCAAAATATTTAAAAACGCTATTTAAAATAAATTCAATATATCTGTAATAGAGATGGAATGGAAAATTCCTTTTACATGTATGGTAGCAGGTCCTACAGGCTGTGGAAAATCATATTTTGTTAAAACATTTCTTTACCATTATAGTAAGTTATTTAAAAATATTGTATGGTGTTATGGTTAATGGCAACCATTGTATGATACTCTTTCAAACTGTACGTTCAAAGAAGTTTTACCTCAAAATAATGAATTTCAAGCACACGAAGGTCCACATCTTGTCATTATTGATGATTTAATGCGTGAGTGTGACCATCGGATTGTAGATATTTTTACTAAGGGTAGCCATCATAGAAATATAAGTGTAATATTTATAACACAGAATATTTTTCATCAACAAAAAGGAATGCGGGATATTTCATTAAATTGTCATTATATTGTGTGTTTTAAAAATTCAAGAGACCAAGCTCAAATTAATAATCTCGCACGACAATTGTATCCAGGTAATACAAAATTTATTCAAGAAGCATATCAAGATGCAACTCGAATTGCACATGGTTATTTACTTTTTGATTTAAAACAAAATATTCATGATGAGCAGCGAGTTCGAACAAATATCTTTCCAAAAGATTCTTTCAATTATGTTTATGTACCTGTAAAAAATAATTGTAATATGGTTTATATTCTAACAACTATTTGTGCTTTAATAGCCGTAAAAAAAATGATTAGTAAGGAAAATGCACATTTGTTAAAACGTTTAGCAAAGTCAAAACCGAAAGCACGTAAGGCAATTTTACAAAATGCAGATCCTGGTTTAATTCGCTCTATTTGTGAATGTTCCTATAACGTATTACAGGGAAATGTTCCATTAAATAAAACAGAGATAAATAAACTAAAAAAAATATAAAAAGGAACTGAGATATTTGGTGAAGAAAGGTCCATCATTAAAACAAAAGAAAAAACGAATAATTATACAAAAAGGTGGTTTTCTTACTGCATTGCTTGCACCTATTTTAGGAGGTATACTATCTAGTTTAATTAAATAATTATGCAAAACGCACAAAAACTTATTTTAATCTCACCGGAAAAATTACATCATTATCAAACGATATCTAATCTTGATGATGAAATGAAAGAAATTTTAAATAATAAAAGTTTAAATGCAGAAGAAAAATGGACAAGATATAGAGAAGTCTTACAAAAATATTAAAATATAATTCAAAAACCGGCAGCAGTTACAACAACAGCAACTACTACTACGGAGGAAGAAGAAGAAGAGGATGAGGAGGAGGAGGATGATGGTGAAATAATATCTACTCTCCCTGAAATTTGTAAACGTAAAGCAAGACCTTTATTACGTAAATTGAAACAAAATCAAAATATTCAATGGGACGATAATGGAAATGTGAATATTAATAACAAATTAATTCCAGGTGCAAATATAGTGGATTTGATATCCGATTTTGTTAGATGTCGTAAGAAAAATATTTCAGTTGCCGGCTGGAAACCTTTTGCTACATTATTAGCAAAAGCCAATATACCCTTAGAGTACATTGGTAATCCTCAACGAATAGATTATATTAGAAAACTAACAGAAGACGAAGAGGACGGTCCTCCACCCCGTAAACGCAAATGGTGTACTTATAAGCAATAATAATAATATTCTATTGTAATCTATTGATATTTTTAAGTATATAGAAAGAATGAAAGATGAATGAGCCATACCTTAATTATTACACACATCAATCAGGAGGTGATTATAACGTGTATAAAGGTATAGCATATCAAGAAGGTTATGGCATTGGTAGTTTTCTAGGAGGTTTATTCCGTACTGTATTTCCTTTATTAAAAAAAGGTGCAAAAACTGTTGGGAAAGAATTGGTACGTACAGGAATTAATGTAGCAGGAGATGTACTAGATAATAATAGACCTATTGAAGAGTCTTTGCATGATCGATGGCAAAAAGCTAAAACAAATTTAAGAAATAAAGCTCAAAATAAATTAAATCAGGTGTTGGAAGGATCTGGAAGAAATAGAAAGAAAGTTCATTTTAGTGGTGGTGGTGTGAAACGGATAAAAAGATCCAAAGATATTTTTGATATGATTGATTATGAAGCAAAGTGATAGTTTTTATCTCACACTTCCTAGCAATAGTTCTATGAAATATTTTCCTCAAAATACTCTTGCTTGTTATACTACTAAATTATATCAACGTATTGTACTGGAGAAGGGAGTGTGGGAAACAGCTGTTGTTGAAGTACATTATACAAGTTCATTTTAGAATGTTTCCAAATATACAAATAATATTTATTAGCGTATCATGAATACAAAAAACTGGAACATAACTCAAATCTTACCAGGCCACTATTATCATGTTGATGATATTCTATCTCAAATTAATCATAAAAGTGATATATTGAATCTACAATTAAAAGTCAAAGCATCTGTAAAACGAATTGAGGTTAATAGAGTAATAAAAGATCAAGAGAAGCATATAGAAGTACGCCTATCTCCTGAACTAGCCAGAATACTTGGTTTTGATCATATTCAACAAGAAGATATTGCAGTTGTTCATCATGCTCGTTATCCACCTGATTTACAAAAATCGCTACCTACACTTATGTATATTTACAGTGATATTGTAGAACCACAAATGGTGGGTGACACCATAGCTCCATTGTTACGTATTATAAATACAAATATTAGAGCATGGTATTAATAATGTACATATTTTTGATAATCCTCATTATGTGCCAGTGCAACGTAAACAATTTGATCAAATTATTATTGATTTAAGAGATAGTACAGGTAATCCACTTCCTTTCCAATATGGCAGTGTATGTGTAAAATTACATTTTCGTAGACGTAATACGGTATTGTAAATACGGTATTGTATGAATTGGCGTTATCAAATTCGCGTCCACACAATGATTCCCCACAACGAAAGGGGCTCATGGCACCTAACTTGTGACAAAATTTTAAATGAAGTAACAGAGACTGACTCGTTCTTAAGTCACTATGACAAACAAAACACTTAGGCATCATCTTACAAACTAAAAAGAACGTATATACATGAAAAAACTATTTTACAAACTAAATGATTAACGGAAAACAACCTTTCCCGCCATTACACGGTACTAGATCTTTGATATTTCAGAGATAAGCGTGTTCACTGAAGGAAAATTCTTGTCGCAGTCATTTTCAATTTTGTACATATGTTTCTGCACAAATGTCCACACCTGTTCCGATTCCTTCGGATATTCTGCATCCAGTACTTGAAACGACTTGAGTGTGCTATCGATTGCTTTCAGTGGAGTTTCAACTCTGTGGAGATTATCCTCAATACTCACGTAGAAGGCTTGAGGTTCATCTATTTTTGAAGCGACAACGACGGGCATGGGCTGCACACTACATCCAAAGCGCTGCATCTTTAGATGATGCCTTTCTAACTCTGTTTGAAGATCGGACGCTTCCTGTAAGTCATGTACACAGAATTATTATCACGTTACACACCTATTAACACGTTATCAAATTCCAAAAACTACAAATACACGTATAATTAAAATGAGTTTGTATGTTAAACACGAGGTGCACCAATAATATATATATAGCAATCCAATTAAACTGCTAGCAACTGTTTTCAGGCATTTTTCTATACTAGAAATGTAATGTAATGAGGTCATAATTGACGTGAGTCACTTCTGCGCGATATGAAATGTCTTGAAAACTAATATAGGTTAATATGACAGTATTTCGAATGTATTATTATACCCCTTGAGTTGTACATTTTAATACCGTTCATTGTGTTTGTATTATCCGATGCAATTAAGAAAAGTTCTGGGAAAATTAAGTAAAGTTCCTTAGAGGAATCTACCCTTTAGTATAAGGTTTGAGAATAATCACAAAGAAAACAATCTGAATTATTGCGCTTATAAACTTGACAGTAGCTACGTGAATAGATAACTGCGACATAAATAAATTTGTCCTAAGCTTACCCTTAATGGTTTACATTTACAGTAATAAATATTTCAATTAAATTTGGGAAACTTGGAATCACAGCCAGACATAAAGTAAGCACGAATATTTTCAAGATAAAATTAATTTATATCCTGTACCTCAATGACTGCAATTCTTGACGTTACAAATCTCCAGGAAGAAGAAAGAAAAACCTTTGCGGAAATTTGAAGAGCAAGGATGCTACAATATCAATGAATTAGTTTTTAAAATAATGATCGCGAAAAGGTTGGTGCAGTTCCCCTACATGCTGCTTAGTATTTTTATAAGATTGATATTACACACATATCATTACCTTGAGTATAAACACTTCTTACTTATTTACGCCATAAAATGAAGAAAGGAGTGCTATCATAGTTCCAATATTTGAAGGGTTGAATGAAGAACATTTTTAAAGACACTGGGAAAAAGCTGTTTTGAGCCAAGTAAACATTTTATCCATGACCATAAACATATTTAACCTCTACTTATGTTTTAGAAAGTTTACATAGCATTCACCGAAAGTTTTACAGCATTTTTACGTTTACTATTGTTATTGGAATATAGGGTTTCATCACGGGAACTTCATAAGGCATAAACCTACAGTGGAACCGAAAATACGAATAACATCCTAAAATCCCCTCCCCTTCCCCGCGGGAAATCGAACGCAGTCGCCCAACAAAGGAGATAAGTGTACTAGCAACGAAGGAGTAACTTTTAGGTCGGCCTTAAGTTCGTCACGTTTGAGGGATGTCGTCCCTCGGAGAGCACACAATCCGAGAGAGGGGAAGCAAGAAAGGAATGGATGGGGAAGGAAGCGGTCTGGGACCTGTGTGTTAGGTACCATCCCGGCATTTTTAGCATCGTTCACTGTGTTTACATTATCCGACGCGATTAAAAAAGAAAAAAAACTCACTCAACCCAGGAAAAAACACTCAGGATGATTGGCCTGAAAAAGCTGTTACACTTCTTTGATCGAGTGATCCCACCGGGAATCGAACCCAGTACCGCTCGCACCAAAGGCGAGGGCGTTAGCGACTACGTCACGCGGGGTTACTAACGAATGTTGTGTTTTCCTATTTTACGCATATTATTTTCTATCTACACAACTTAGGTTCACGATATCTTCGTAAGATACAAATCGCGTCACATACACCGATATATGCTTTACTAATTGCATGAAGAAGAGTCATGTATATTGCAAAATATGGTTGATAGCTCACTCCACCAAGGGCGTGCTGTCCCGAGGGGGCCTTTTTTTAAACAAACTTTCTTGTTTCCATGTACCACCAATATGATCCTCTTGATATGGTATGGTAATCATATCAATTGAGTGCACATCAAAGATGGAGCGGGTCAGTGGCTATGGATCACGTGGGGATAATTTTGAGTATACTTTAGTAGATCTTGGCTTACATTTACATGTTCCACTGTTACGTATGACTACCCTAACCCAACAATAACAACTGAGTCATTGTAGTCCTCAATATAACACATTCCACTTTGATCCACTCACGACATATTCGGTCAGTAGGTCGAAGTAGATCAGTCGATCATGGTGACACGTGGTGAGTCAGAGTGGACCGTGGTTTGATGAAAATGGTGTTTGCTTACACAATATTTTTGTTTGAGCATAGCAGTTTTTCCAGAAAAGCTGATTTTTTTGTTTGTTTGTTTGTTTGTTCGATAAGGTTTCGTGCAATGTTCTCCATTCTCCAATCACTAATTAAATGTTAATGACATATTTCGTTGTAATGAAGTGTAGATATTAATACATTATATTACATAATGGTACATACTCTGACATGAAAAAGTAATCCTTGCTGTGCCTCGTATTTGGAAGGTTTCCATAATCCATCTCCGTCTTTCCTTTTGATACACGTGGTCACAGATGGGAAATATCTTCCAAGAAGTATTAATATTACGACTGTTCTGGCATCTGGAAAAGAATGAAATATCAAGAACATTTGTAGGTAATTAATTTACGCTTATACAGCGAGGTCCGGAAGTGGGCGTACCTCTAATTGGTGTTTTCTGACGGTTTTTGGTTTTACCTACATTTGTTTGGTAACACTGCTTGGCATTGTCTGGTAACATTCCTTTGCATTGTCTGGCAACATTGCTATCCATTTGTTTTCTGCTTGGTAACAGTTATCAGATCAGTTCCTGAATCAGACGTTTCCTGGCCGCTGGTTTGGAAGAGGTTGTGCATCCAGCTCTTTGCCAGGCCTCCAAGAAGTCCCGATCTGACGATATCAGACAATGCTCCCTGGGCTTTCATGAAGCAACACGTAAGAAACACTCAATATCACACAACGCAGGAATTACGAGCAGCTGTGGAATACGCCTTCACCCTCGTTGACTCCGGAGTATCTCCGCAAAACATCTGCCAGAACTTTGTGCAGAATTCAGTTGTGTTATGATATGTTTGGTGATCATACCTTTGTTTATGACTCTTACGACTTCAAGGTAGCTGTGTACAGACATTTTACCATAACTAACACTATACTGTTGAAACTAAAGGGGGGTACGCCCACTTTTGGACCACCTTATACTAATTTATTTGAATGTAAGTGCTAACTTTCTTACTGCATTCATTCTCATACCTGCAGAGGTTTGCTCTGTTATACGCAATGAATACGGTATATTACTTTAATTCAATAATCAAAGAAAAAAGGAAATTACATTTTGTAAGCAATGGACAGCAGTCTGAAAAAAACACACACAAAAAGTATCATCTTTTGTAACTACACCCAGATTGGGCAAAGGGATAATGCGATGTTTCTTATATGCAAATATTGGGTCCAAATAATGGTGAAAACAAATCTTAATATGATACTTATCTATCGCCTATAAGTACGTGTATAAAAGCTGTACATGAAGTATATTATTTCAAGAACCAAAGGTTAAAGTCAACGTATGTATTTCTCTTTGGGAAGTTGCAACAGATACGGATAAAAAGAAAGAAATTGAACAGCTTAATGAATCAAAATAGACAATTAACAACAAGTTAAAGACTACACGCTGCGGAAAAGCTCTTTCGTCACAAATTCTAAACATTAGTTTCATTCATTGCTACAAAAGGGATTTCATATCTGCTTATTAACCCTACTGAATCTATCTTCTTCATATACTGTTATTCAAGTAAATACTGATTTCCGGGATGTAAACTGGTCACTGAAGTCAGTATTTCAGACTCTTTGGGAGATTAAATGAAAAATGTTCAATTACTACACAGCAGTTGAAATATTTCTCGTGATCTGAGCTCAATAGTGAAACAAAAGAATAACAGAGCTTTTTTAAGTGTTCGATATGTTGTCGATTTACAATTATCATTTATTTTTCTTCTAGATTTTGATTTTCAATGTGATATACCTTTCGGCTGTATTTGGAATGTTGTTAATAAATAGGTAAGATAATTAAAGGGTAAGTGTCCCAGTCGCTCGTATAAATTGAAATAGCCCTTATTTCGAGAACTTTCCTACCGTCCTCCCGCATATGAGAAACTTATTATAAAATGCAAGTGACTTTTAACTGATTTTTTTTAAGAAAAAAGGAAGAAAAGAAACAATATATACTATTTTTCTTTCTTTAAACAGATTCCATGATCAAAGCATCAGGTTGCTGAGATACTTTTCCTCAAATTGTTTTTAAAAAAATGGTGTAAGACACAGTGATGCGATGAGCATTCACAAGTGAGTTGAATTGTGTCTTCAAATGAATATATAAATATTGTTAATTTCTTCCTTACTTCGTATTTCTTACCTTGGGTTGAACATCTCTCGCATTTTATAACATGTTATTAATATACAGAAGATTCGCGTGAACATGCCAGTCGAAAAGCTCTTGAAATATTACACTATTATAATATATATTAGCAATTAGGACAGTGGTAAGTTGCGTATTCATATTTTATGATTTTAAACTTTTAATTATATATTCCAGTAGAGAAAATTATCGTTTTTCGGATGTAGACATTATGTGAGTTCCCTTGAATTTTATTTATGGCCCTCTGACTGGGACGGAGGTGTAGTGACCTGGAAATATTTCAGTTCTTGCTTCCATTATCCTGGTAAGACTAAGGAAAACCTCCATCAGAATGGCAGTCCGAGCAGGCCACTTTTGTTTCAATTCACTTTTATGGCCCTCTGACTGGGACAGAGGTGTAGTGACCTGGAAATATTTCAGTTCTTGCTTCCATTATCCTGGTAAGACTAAGGAAAACCTCCATCAGAATGTCAGTCCGAGCAGGCCACTTTTGTTTCAATTCACTTTTATGGCCCTCTGACTGGGACAGAGGTGTAGTGACCTGGAAATATTTCAGTTCTTGCTTCCATTATCCTGGTAAGACTAAGGAAAACCTCCATCAGAATGGCAGTCCGAGCAGGCCACTTTTGTTTCAATTCACTTTTATGGCCCTCTGACTGGGACAGAGGTGTAGTGACCTAGAAATATTTCAGTTCTTGCTTCCATTATCCTGGTAAGACTAAGGAAAACCTCCATCAGAATGGCAGTCCGAGCAGGCCACTTTTGTTTCAATTCACTTTTATGGCCCTCTGACTGGGACAGAGGTGTAGTGACCTAGAAATATTTCAGTTCTTGCTTCCATTATCCTGGTACGACTAAGGAAAACCTCCATCAGAATGGCAGTCCGAGCAGGCCACTTTTGTTTCAATTCACTTTTATGGCCCTCTGACTGGGACAGAGGTGTAGTGACCTAGAAATATTTCAGTTCTTGCTTCCATTATCCTGGTACGACTAAGGAAAACCTCCATCAGAATGGCAGTCCGAGCAGGCCACTTTTGTTTCAATTCACTTTTAAAGCGAGGGTGCAAGTATTACTTAAGCGCAGCCGTTACACGGGTATATACGATCCACTCCTGCTTGTGATTTGTAAAAGAAAATATTTCAAAGTCCTAACGCCAGCATGCATTTCTGTTTGTTTAGGGTGATTGCTTTTACGTGTAATGAAGGTACTTCAATTAATTTATTTGAGAGAGAGAATAAGGATAGGTTAATATAGAATTCTTACAGCATTATTTTATTTATTTATTTATTGTGTATTCCAGTTGATGTAGTATGTGGTTCGGCAGGATCAAGAGATACATCCACAGATGTAGATATCTGCAAGAATAGCCCGTTGATGGAAGACCCCCAAGTGAAGGAAAGTGCAGCAAAAGAGGAATTCGTAAGTTGACTCCATCTAAAATGGCTCGGGTTCACATTCTTTCCAACGATATATCACTCGACCCTCTTTGCTATTTAAAAATTTGAAGCTGACCTCATGTACCCTCATTTGGGGGTACCTGGTGTGGACCGTTTATAGCTCAAAATTCAAGCTCCTTAAAATAGTGATGGACGTGTTTTTGTGTTTTCTCATATTTACAGTCGTTTCGAAGATACACTGCGTGCCAACGGACTTTATGGACACAAAATGGGAACCCCCGCCATTTAGGATAGGGTCAACATAGGGACTTGAAACTTTCGTCAAAATATTGCTCTTGTCTAGACCTTTCCAACGATGTATCACTCTTCCCCCTTTGCCATTTAAAATTTTCAAGTTGACCCACGTACCTCAATAGGGGGGTACCTGGGGTGGGCCTTTTAAAGCTCAAAATTCAAGCCCCTTAAAATAATGATGGACGTGTTTTTGCGTTTTCTCATATTCGTAGTCGTTTCGAAGATACACTGGGTGCCAACGGACTTTATGGACACAAAATGTGAACCCCCGCCATTTAGAATAGGGTCAACATAGGGACTTGAAAATTTCGGCAAAATATTTTTCTTGACGAGACCTTTCCTACGATATATCACTCGACCCCCTTTACCATTTAAAATTTTCAAGTTGACCCACGTACCTCCATAGGAGGGTACCTGGGGTGGACTTTTTATTGAAACAAATAACAACAAATGAAGGAAAGGAGCTTCGAAGTCGGCGAGGCGGGTCGTATATTCAAGTTACCATCCAGACATATGTCTAATGAAACTAAGAAAAACCCTGGAAAACAATTGTTACGATGGCCTGCCTCAGGATTCGAACCAGGGCATACGCTAACCACTCACCCACGCTCGCTCGGTTAACTACTAACTGCAATAGCACACAAAATACTTATCTTTAACTATTACCATTTTTCCATGCTCATTCGTCATTTTCATGCAATAAAACAGATAAATATTAATCCGAAAATAACTGTTTAAACATGTTTTCTAGCTGTGTTAGTTGGATGTGTCTAATTAAAAATACTTTTCTACGTAAGTCATTGAGATAGAATTACAATCTACTCACAAGGTTCCTCGTAGCAATACAATGTGCTTCCATTTGCATTGCTTATCCTATCTCCACCACCAACACTAGGGAAAAAGGAAATAGTTGTCACCTGGAATAAAAGTTTATTATTAGCTTCATTAAATACAATGATTAAAAAATATAAATGCATATAATTACATAGCGCAACTGGTACGCGCGTAATTTCCCTTAAAGTGTTAACAACTGTTGATTGCCGTTACTTTTATTTTTTATCTTATGACAACGCACAGATTCAACAACTTCAAGATGCCTTTTCTTGAACGTGTGCTGATCATAACCAGTTTCATGTCAATCTTATTAATGCATTTTAGTTCAGTTTGTGGCATTTCATGTTAAGTGAACCTGTTACGGAGGCCCGTAACAATAAGATAAAAAGATAATGTGTGTTGGGGTGACATATGGCGTAGCTTCAAGAAGACCTGGGTCAAGACTCCCGGTACATCTCGATTTCAGCCGAAAGCTTGGTTGAACTCAAGCGGTCGAATCGCACCCGAAGTGCATGGGATTCTTTACTGCGCCCGGCGTCCATCATGTACCATCGAGACCCAGAAATGGTAGAGCATTAAAGTTAATCACTAAACTTGGCACCTACGGGAGGTGGGCGATCGAAACACTGGTATTTGAGGATTGCACCTTCATACAGCATGTCCTCCAACATAGGAAAGAAATTGACCTCCTTACTACATATAATTTCCTAAGGGATTCTCTGGAAATTAAATTAATTCCTTCAATTAATTAGCTTTATTAAAGAAATTGACAAGGACAAAAAAAATACAAAAAATGTCTTAACCACATACCACTCGGCTATGGCCGAGAATAACACTTCGATTTGAAAATTCTAGACTACTACTGGCTAATTTAATGTATATGAGTGGTCATGAGTTTCCCTGAAATACTTGACATAATCACAGAACCAGCTGTTTAGCTTTTCCATGGATGTCTGCTAATCGCGCACAATTTGAGTTTGTAAGAAAGCCGGAAAAATTGAAGTAAATCTCAAAATGAACCCAAATTTGGTCGAAACAACGGGAAAATTACACGCTCGTCGGGCGTTATTAATATTAGTGCTCATAGTTCTAGTTCCAGCTGTCAACAAGGGACGAGTACGTTTCAGCTCGTTCCGAGACAATCTCATCACAACAGAATGAAAATTTACAAAGTTGTTAAAATTATTATTAAATTCTTAAGTTTTCTAGAAATCTAATTAAAACACATTACAGCATTAATTCAGACTATTTTTTCCTAATACAGTTTGAGTCTACAGTGCATAGACTTTTCTACGATACCCAACTCGGCTGGGATCAGTTTATGCTTGCTGACACAACCGACCAACGCGGCCACAATAATAGGGAAAGCTTTAGATTCCATTGGTCTGCCATAGGCAAACAGAGACTAAGTTCGCTTTAAAAATCGCTTAACTGTTAATAATTCCTAACTTGGACAAAATTCACCTTACAACTCTCGTTTTTGGGACGGAGGAGGAGGTTGCTTACTCTCGGTCTTGTTCCTAAGTTGGCGAACATGGGTGCATGTCGATAACCTTACTGTCTTTAACATCCGCGCGCTATCTTTTATTCTCCTTACATGTTTGCGAGTGTTCTACTCACCGTGTGGATTCTATCTTAGAGTAACCTTTAAAACAACGCGTATCGAGTTCAGATAGACACTGCGAGAACGCTTCTGTAGGACCCCGCGGGGCTCCGAACTCGCGTTTTTATACTCGGGAAGTAGGGTAACCATAGCCTTGGGTCGACCCACCAAAGGAGGGATAGGATTCCTGTAACCTTGGACACGCCTCTTTAGAGAGAGATGGAAGAAGACACAACTATAGAGAGAGAAGATGTTATTTCCGTATTTGTCTGAATACCGGAAATCGCATCTGTTTATGAATTTCTGCAAAATCCAAATTTTTCATCAACACAAAGTTTTATATGAGAAAGCAAAAGTAATTTGTTAAAAGAACAGCAATTTAGCTGAATGTATTAAAGTAAATTTAATGAGGGAATATTCTCCATGTCGCGCAATTATCGTTAACAACAGCATTTTTTCTCCCTACATCTGTTAAACATCACAGATCGCCGTGAATTCTGCTTACCATCGCTCACATACCAATCTCTCTTTATCTAACAAGTCCTCTTTACCTATTGCGTTCATTTACACTCCTAACGCAAAAGCCAGGAATCCAGGTTCCGACCGGTTCAAAGCAAGTTTACGGCCTTGTACGGCTTCGCCAGTGACTTACTTCGAACCTAGGATAGAACTTGCACACGTTAGGTATGATCATGTATACAGTCGGCCAAGCTTCCTGTTGCGTTCAGCCAACCAAGTACAACTCAGTCTCATACTTCGTCCTCCTATTACCTAACATTTCCATGTGTACCGAGCTCGACTGGGAGTCGAACCAGGACACCTCTCATTCGTGTTCCACCCCAGCAGGAAAACGCTGTTTTCCTATCATGGTGTCACTGTGAATATAAATTCTATCCACATTATCGATTCATTATTATGTTTTAATTTATTTATTTATTTATTATTTTTTTTTAATTATTCTTTTCTGTTGCTTGTAAGTACTGTTTAAACTTAGAAAGAAGTAAATTTCTTATCTGTCTGCGCTTCCGGTGCTAAACTCGGTGACGATTTCCGGCAACAATCTCTAGTAATGTTCATCATTTGTCTCTCTCAACTTTACATATCTGAGGTACGTGTGTTTGGTGCCCGGTTACAAATAGTATCCTGAGACAGGGCCGTATTCTGAAGTATAGGGGCTCAAAACCTGTATCGTAACATCCTCCTCCACCCATTGGAACTGAAGGTCACTCTATGACCTTCAGTACATTGAGCGCCCTCGCCCAAGGTATAGTGGGGGGTGGTAGTGGCATAGCTTGAAGTTTATAAAAAAAGAAGGAAAAAATCAATCTATGTTCACCCCGTTTCCTTACAACCGACTATGATCCTGACACATTACTATTTTTATTATTACTCAGGCTTCTACTGTTCCTCAGTTTGAACTCATTAAGAGTACTTATCTTTTCTTACACCCAGTAGGAAGTCATCAACACTCTTATGACTTATTAGACTTTATGGGAAACTCATGACCTCTGTATGAAACTCCTACCTTTGTGAACGTTTCCATATTACTTTAGCCCACTTTGTTATACTAATTTTGTTATAGTAGTACAGCGACTTCATCAGATTATGTCTACAATCTACCTAATGTATACCTTAATACACTTTAATATTCATGCTTCATTCATGTTACACTGTCCTTTTTGTGATTTCTTTTATAATTTCTATATTTCGTATATCATTCTTTTACTATTTCCTTTGTTACCAGGTCTTTTCGTTTTTTTTTTAACAGTTCACACACTCACTAGTATGTCTCTTCATGATTGTAATCATACGTCCCTGGATTATAGAACAGGTATTATCACTTGACATTATTGTTTTTCCATACAGGTCTTGGAATCTGTAGTTCCGCACCAGGTTTCAGGGAAGTAAGAGTTCGGCTATGATCATGTTCGCACTCACTCGTAGTTATGCATTTTCTTGTGATTCCATGGGCAACTAAACCACTGGATCACTGCAAAATTACTCTCAGTGTTTACTATCCTCCATTGGACATCTTGGCAAGATACTTCTTGCTCGGCTTCGTTGTGAGCTAGGTGTTAAATCCATGGGTGAAAGTAGTGGCATGAATCTTGTTTTTGGGTATGTCCAGTTCAGACCAGATGGATTCCATGGTTCACACTAGAACGTTTTCATGGGTTTAATTCCTTCAATGGGGGCTTTTTTTTACGAGTTGCGAGAGATTTAGCCCCAGAGACAGATGGGAGGCGTGACTGTGCCTCTAGTAATTTAAAGAAGCTGGCCTATCCGGTCCGTAGACCAGGTTGGCTTAGCTGGGAAGTATAGATGCTAGAGAAGGCCGTGTGTGCTTAGGGGTATGACCTTTCCTTCAGCTGGCTTGCTTGGATTTGGTGGCCTGTCTTACCCTTTGAGTTTGGATATATGACATCCCGTAAATCAGAGTGGGGTGGCGTATACTGCCTCTAAGGTTATATGAAAGTCAGCTCCACCGATAGGGGCTTTTAAAGTTATACGAGACTCAGCCCCAAAAAATAGATGGGAGGCGTAACTGTGCCTCTGGCATTATAACGAAATACTGGTCCGTAGACCATGGTAGCTTCTATTTGAAGTATAGATATTAGAAGAAGGAAACTGAGCTCTGTATGAGCACTGAGCGTGACGGTATGTTTCTCTCGTAATCTGGACTCTCAGCATGGATGTCCTGGGTTTTCTTCTGTTTCGGCTGGTACTTGTAGACGATAGAAGGCTGGTTAGTGGCTGTTGAAAGTAGGTATTGCCTCTCTGATGGGGAGGTGTTATGGTGATAACGTCTGTTTCCTTATAGAGATTCAATGGATGAAGCAGGAGAAGCGAATTGTGTAGCCTCGCAATACTTCTAGGAGTTCCTCTGTTTGATCCTGGACTGCCAGATCGGAACTTTCTACTCCTTCGTCCAAAGGAGGTACTTCGCTCGGGAATGGGCCAGTCTACGCAGGTTGTCTGGGGTGCACATCTGGGCATCGCTTTCGTATCTGTGGGCTAACGAGAACAAATATATTAATTCAATTATACCAGTTTGTGTTGTTCTGAACACATCCCACCCTTATTATTCCTTCTGCTTACACCATCCCTTGTGTACATAAACAGATCGTAGTATAATGAATACTTGTACACGGTGGGGTGTGTGATGAGGTTCTACTGTATGGGATAACATCCTCGCCAATTATCACTAGTTTATTCCGTATAGATATTGTTATCTTCCGGTGCTTGAAGATGCTTTATTTTCTGTATGTTTTCATAGTTTCAAAGGGTGTCAGCCTCTAAACTGTGTCACTATTTTATGGGCGTCAAGGTCTGTACTCTAATCGTCGTGACATTAGTTGGCTTACAGCGCCTAACATGAAGGAAACAGAGCCGGTAGTCGTTATCTCACTCCTTCGTTCATTGACTTATGAGTTCGGATGAAGCTAGAAGTGTATTATTTTGTCGGTGATGTCTTTCCCTGTGACAACAGATGACTGTGTGTCAATAATAATTCCTGCGTATGAACTTTGTGTGGTGTTTAATTTAGTGTTTATTAGTGTTTATTAGAGCAGCATATTCGTATTTGCAAGGAACAAGAGAATACTATTATTTATTTCTTTATTTATGTGTTTGTGTCTTGTGTTCCATGTTATTGGGGTAGTGGAGTGTTAACTATTCTTAGATTCATTACAGGTACGTGCTTAAAAGTATGTCTGCTGTATAAGCGAACTAGGGTTTGTCATGTTCTGACACCAATTTGTCACTGTATTGGCACTGGGTTTCGTAATTAGAAGAATACTTTTATCCATAACGTGACCACAAGTCATTATTCACTATGTATTCCTACTCCTTACGTATAACAAACGACATACTTTTCAGCACAACCCAAGGATAACTTAGTCTAATAGTAATCAGTTTTCCTACTTATATATATATATATATGACTTTAGCTATAAAAGATTTCCAATATTACTGAATAATATATGATCAGTATGGGATCAGTATGGTTTCCGCAGGGTTGCGCTCGAAATGAGACAGATCTCTTCCTGAGTATTCATATTCGAAATGGATTATTATTATTATTATTATTCAAGACAAGATAACGTTTTTTTAACATCTTAATGGAACAAACAAACAAACAAACAAAATCCTTGTATTCATATCCAAGGCCTTAACTTTGGTCAGGTGTTTCCGAGTCGAAACAGTAATTCGCGACAATGCGCGCAACCTTGCGGGCATTTTCTATGATCGGCAGAGTGAGCACAAACTACCTTGTTCCAGTATATATACATATACTTCTAAATCGCAAGAGAATCTATCAATTGAGTGAGGAGATCTAATGAAGTCAATTGGTTCTTGTTTTATAGCTATACATTTTTCTTTAAGGGTTTAGAGATTACCTGTGTTTCTTTTACCGTTATCTTCAGCATTAACTTTACACTTACTGTATGTGAGTTGGGTATTTGATCAAGTTACCAGTTTGATTTTTGTTTCGAATTAGTTTCACGCAGACGAGACGGGATAGTCCAGCCTCCAAAATGTGCCAATATTTCCTTGTTATTCTGGATTTGATTCAGAATTTTAACTTTTTTTATAGTTCTTGTCTTTATTATTATTATTATTATGTTACTTCTTCATTACCTGTACCACCCTAAGGGCTAGTATTTTATACTCCTCCTGCATTCTTATACTACCATGCTGACCACTTATATCGCAGAGTCATTGAGGACTAGAGGATAAGTACGCTAGGTAGAACAAAACAAAAGAATCTATACTTAGAAGTAGTCTCCTTAAAGTATGTCCATGTCGAATGTTTGGTCGCTAGCCGTTTGGTCCTGGATTGTAGGCCTAACTGATGTGGTTGTCCTACTCAGCCCCTTCCTTGTACACTTAGGCACGGTTAGGCTGTATCTGTAAGAAATACTCGACACAAACAAAGACATAGAATTATACAGGGGGTGACTGGATTTCATCATTTTTTTTTTAATCGTGGGGAGATTGCTAATATGTCTATTATAATTTATTCATACCTGAAATTTTTCGGTTCATGCCTTTGCTCTGAAGCGCGTAGTCCTACTTACTGCCAATTCTGATGTGTAGAGTTCATCTATAGTATTATTATGGTAGAGTGCAGTTTTGTTTTCGTCAGTGGCTGATCCCAAGTATGGTATGCATTCTAGGCGTAGCCTCTCAACCTTTTGAGGGGGGTTAGCCCTCATTTTACCTTCCATATAACTACAATAGAGGTTCATTCAAGCGCTGTACTCCATAGGGACTAAAGACAAATTCGTAGTCAACTGTCAGGAATGACAGTTTAAGGCATTACTATCATTGTATTTTTGATGCCGAAAAACTGGAGGGGGATTTGGCCCATGGGACTCAATTCGGGATTAGCCACTGATTGATCAATGTCGTTCTCAGGTGGTTGCGTTTTTTTTTTAATGACTGTATACCCATTAACTACTGAAAGTTATAGTATGTTACGGAGTTATAATAGTAAAGTTATAATTATATATTAGGTTATAATAACTTCTATACGTGTTATAATATATATATTTTTCATTTCTACTTTCTAGGTAAGTACTAGCCTATATGGATTTCGATGAAATGGTTCAGTTAAGAAAGTATTAGACATACCCGAACTCATCAATCTAAACCTCTTCGTCGCAACAATTACTCAGCTATTAAATTGGTTTGTTGGCCAACGGAAGGAATAAATTTTTGGCAGGTGTTCACTCTTTTTTATTAGGTATGCTTTTTTTTGTTTAATGGTTTTACTGCTTTCAATGACTATCATTTACAAAAGTATCTCCAGCTTGATTACTGTTAATCGCAGCCGTTTACATTGCCGATTCACCGCTGCCATGAGGATTATTCCGGGCTTAGCAGTATCACATTATTAAATTTGATACGTACAAGAAGTTATTATAGGTTTTGTTCACAACTTTTCCATGATAAATCTTAAACGGCTAAAAATGCATACACAAGAGAGAATAGTTTGAAGCAAGAGCGGATGTTGACATCCGCTGAGTGTGATAGTTACTGATAATGCACACTCGGGTTTTATTCTCTTCTGCAGCCTTTGGTTATAGGTTCTATATTTCTTTTTTTCATTTATTTGAGGCGAAGAACATGTTGGGGAACGATCTTTGATGTCCATTACGCAAGGTTGTAACTAGGGGTGTGAATACCGAGCAAGATTAGTTTGTATATCTATTATATGTTCCGTAAGTTATTCCTCGTGTCACATTCATTTCCGGTACTAGATAGAGTTATATTCTGAACAGAATGTCCATCGTTTTACCTGTGATCATCATTCTCTTGGGTAGGGAAGTATTATAACAGTAGTGGTGAGCTTTTTAGCTCATTAAGCCTTCATTGTCTTAGCTACTTGATCATATGTGAGGGACCTGGAGTCCCCTCCACTTAGCCATTGCTAGGGGGGGAGTTTTCTTTTTTTTATAAGTAGCCGACTCTTGTTTGTTTAAGGTTTTATATGACTACCTATATAACTAACTAAGCTTCTGTATATACTATAATATTACTATACTATATATAATACTATACTATATATACTTATATATACTATAATAAGATAATGTAAGTCTGTAACAAGTTATTTTAACATATATTTTCTATTGTATAATGCACTTCTGTATATTAGAAACGCTTGTCTTTGCTAGACCTATACAATTGCCTTGCAGGATAGCAAGTAAGCGATAGTGAACATTAGTGCATTCAGCCAGGCGTCAGGCGTATTATATGGCTATACACATAACTAAAATATAGTTTATATATTGCATACATTTATCATCTTAATTTTTGAGTATAAGTATATTTATATCTATACCTTAGAAATATTTAAATCTATTTATCTATCTATATCTATAACTATATATTCTAGTCTACGGACTGATATTCTGTGCGTGCTAGCAATAATATATATGTACTATGTGTGATTACATGTTTCTTAAATATTAATCATCATTTCGTTCGGGCATATCTATATTGATACCTATGATACATAAATTCTAGGAATTCTCTAACTCTGTAGCTCCAAACAAGCCGAGTATGTCTATATTAATATAACCATTCAATATTATTCAAACTATATCAAGCTTAAGAATATTATGATACGAATAGAATATTATGATATGAATATAATACCATTAGTGTACTATATAAATTCACTTAATTATTTATAGACTATCTTTATAAGCTATATACAGGCTTAATTTACTATAGATATTAGTAATTCTGTTTTATGTGGCAAAGCGTGATATAAATAAAGCCTGTTGGAGAGGGGTACGGGAGCAAATTTGTCCTCTATGGGATATAGACGCGTTCAATGGTGTGGATTGGGGCGCGGCACACTACACATTTGTTTACTGTGTAAGCACACGTCACGCATAGTGTAATGTGGGAACAGGGGCGGCATATTATTTGTAATTCGTTCTCGTAGCAGACTTTACACAAGAATTTGGTCTCGAATTGTACCTTGTTATTCGCATTTTTCCTTTGGCCTTCCATCTCTTTATTTTCCGATTCCGTCGACCTTTCTTCAGCGTCGACTTTACTAAAAGGGGAGGAGTCAAAGGAAATACAGCTGTTTATAAATTCAGTTCCCTTCATGAGTAGTAGATAGGCACAATGTTTAGAATACCTAGCGTGTTCAATAAAAGGTGAGTCGTCGGGGTTCCAATTTTTTAAACCAATACCACAGAAAAAAACATTGCACATGATCTAATTTTTCCAGATAAAAGAACCCAGCTTTTGCTAACTCGGCTGGCTTTTGTCTTAAACCAATTGGCCAGTGTTTAAAGGAGGATTCCCTTTTAGCCAAACTTGAAAATGCCATATATTTTGGTTGTTGGGGTTGGCCTTCTTTATCAAGTAATGGAGGAGTGTGGGATCTTTGTAAGTATTGTTCCCGCTCAGATCGAGAGTGTGGGAGCACTTGGGGCTCGTGCCTATAGGTACCACATACATCATAGTTTGTTCGATAAGGAGTTTTCCTGGGAATTATTGGGACATTACCCACATCATAGCTCCGTAGAAAAGGACAAAATGGTGACCAACGACGGTGGCTTGTTTCAACCCGGTCTTCGCGGGTCCAGGAACTTACTTCTAGATGACAAAATACACATTTGACTGTATCAGGAGGGTTGAGGAAATAAAAGCCATCGCGTGCGAGCACTTGTGGTGAGATATAACTTACACTCCAGTGAGCAAAGGTTGCCAACTTCTCTCGTTCGTCCTTCAGCAAAGAAGAAGGTTCGTTTTCAAACTCACGTCCCGTAGATGTAGACGGTCTGGTTCTTGGCTCCATCTGTAGGAGAGGATAAAGGTTTTGTTTGATTTTTTTTAACACATGTCAGGCAACTTCTAAATATTCCGGAGGTGAGTCTCTCGGTCTTCTAACGGAACGGGAAGACCTTTGACAAAAAGGACGTCTTCTCCGTTGTAGACGATGTCGTCTTCGCATAACTATAATAATAAGCAGTCCTGACGTAATAGCAGTAATTAAAGTAACTACTGCCAACACGATGTTAAGGGTAGCTTGCACAAAGATCCCAGTTTCTCTTTTATTGGGTCCCGGATGTTCTATTATCAAGTTAGGGGTATAGCAAGCAAACGGTAGTGTAGGTTCTGTTATTTCCGCCAGCCACTGCACCGGTATTAGTTTAGTAATTCGGGTCACCTGCTCCTGCTGCGTAATACAAGGAAATAATGCTCTTTGTTCTTCCCGTCCAATTTTTACTCTACAATTGCACCCTAGATTTAATAGGAATGCTCCAATATCCACGTCGGCCATTATGTCCGGAATTTCTACTCCTGGGCATGAAACGTGGATGGACAAACCCTTTCTCATGAGCATAGTTACAGTCGTCAGATTAATTCTGTGAAACAAATCAACGTACGGATCACCATAACAATTGATTTCACAGTGTTTTCTCACATTCGTGGCGTTATTATGTAAGAGTGCCGTGATGCAAGCTAAATCAGCCAATTCATTTGTGTTTATTTCTCGTACCAAGCATAGATTATCTCTAATAGAATTGCACGCTGGAATTAAGAGTCGCTCTGTGGGTGATTGGACAACTATTTCTCGAATTGTTAATCGTACATGACAAACTTCTGTATTGTGCTGAAATAATATCGGTTGGAAGTGAATCAATTTGAGAGTTGTGTTCCGCGTCCTGAGGGGTAATTTAAGGGCCATTAATATGCGATTTGGGGCTATAACACATTCGCTGAATTTATTTGAATAAAGAACCGCAATGTCTGTTACTGGTATTACAAGCTCGTAAGCAGTGCTCTTTAGTTTCTGCTCAAGTTCGGCTAGCCATTGCAGTAGATGATTTGGGTGGAGCAAATCCGGATTAATAGTTTGAATTTCGCACGCGATAACTAGTCGTTTCCAGTCGATCGAATTATTTACGGTGTTCAGTGTTTTCCATTGTATCCACGTGTTATGTTCTGTGGACTGTAGTCTGTTGAGGAAAGCAGTTAATTGAGCGTCCCTTATCCATCTTTGCTTGACGTGTAGTTTGTTGATAAAAACAAATTGGTATCCGTTGGGACTGTGGTCCTGCATCAAAATTTCCAATTCGTTCATTGGAAGGTCGGGATGGGGGGTACAAAAGGTTGATATTTATATTCTATAACCAATGGTAATGAGGATTCGTATAGGAGAATATGAGGATTAACGTCAGTCAAGATTCCTGAATGAGCAAACAATCCCAAGTCTAGACCTCTGACATTTCTCAGGCTTAACAAGAAGGCTAGTACGGCTAGTCATAATTGGCCACTTGTGCTGGAGGGAGTTGGAATCGTCCGGTTACGAGGTTTTAGTTCTATATGTTGCTCGGTGGGGTTCGGATGCATGCGTAAGACTGGGAATAATCGTACACAGAGTAATTTATAACAGAAAATCAATATAATCGCAAGGATAATAACAACAAGTAAGGCATATAAAAGTGGCTCAGTAAGATCATAGATAAGATATTGAGCCTTCGCAGGTATTGCTTGTACAAGCATTGCCGGCCACAAGAAGGCTCGAACTCGGATTCCTATATATAGGATGACAAGCGACAGTATAGTATTCCAAATGAATAAAATCGTTAAGTAAGGTCGACCCTGTATTTCCATAATATGTACATCTGAGGGAAGTGAGGGGATCCATTTTTCCGGGTGTACTGGCACCTCGGGGTACGTCACTCTCACGGTCCAATTTTTCTGGTTGAGCGTGGCGTTTAGGTTTGAAAATTCAAGATCCTCGAAAACATTCTTAGGTAATTTGAGCGTTTCTATGGGTAGCCACATGAATGGAATGATCTGGTGCAAAGTGGATGCTACTGGAGAGTCCTTTGGGCATGGACAGAGTGTTGGTTTTCTTACCTTATCGTCAATGAGTAGTGTGCACGCACAGTGTAGTTTAAGGCGTAGCGCACCAGGGTTAGTAGAACTACTAGGCAGATATTTGCGGTGGTCTGGGCAAACTAACTCCATTCTACGAGCTGGATTAGTGACGATATATTCGTTTTTATATAGTGGAGTTATTAAAGTTTTATTATGTGCCTGACAGCGGAATGTGCAGTATTCATTAATTTCAGCTATAGAGGAAGCTTTCCATAAATGTGAGAGGCAATCCGGGGACTGGATTGAAGTAGTAGTTATTTCTGGGATTTGGCAGAGATTGTCGGACCTTTTTAGGCAATGTTGCACGTCCGGCGTGGTTAGGATAATTTCAGTTTCCTGATTAATGGCCAAGATGGCCTCTTCATGGGTTATTTGGCAAGTTCGCCCTTGATAGTGAAACGGAATGGGTCAGACAGAGAATAAATGAAACGGCTTCGAACCACGATAGATGGGAACTTTGACAATTAGTGTCACATCGTCCTGTCGGAAATGACACGTGGTAGTTTTTAAGCTATAATAACGGAAGAGTTCGTTTTGGGGTATGGCCAGGGAAAAATGATATATCTCCAGCTTGTTTTCCAGTGCAGCGAGGTCTTCTTGTAATTTTGTGAGGGTAACAACGCTCACGGGGAGGGTATTGCGGATGCAAGAAATGTGGATCTCTTTACTCAGCCGTTCGTATTGCAAATTCGCTACTAGCTTGGTCAGCGTTAAGACATGGACTAACATGGCCGTTTCCAGATTTCTAAACTTTTCCTCAATAGTTCTCGACACAGATCCTTGCAACCTCTGAATTTGATACTGTAGGTTGTGGAGGGCATTATCCACTTGAACGGAAAAGTTCTTCGCAATTTCCCGGGACAGCAAAATGTCCTGATGATTTAAGTGCACTTGAAAAGCTAGTTGTCGTGTAATCTCGTTTAATCTTTTTTGGTTAACCAGATAATCTTTAAACTGATTGGAGGTTACCAGATTGCAACACCAATGGAAGAGTTTACCGACTATCTCTAGCCCCCGTTGCAGTCGTTTGGGGAATAGGGTCGTAAGATTCATATAATCGGACTCTAGTTGTGTTTCCATGACACGTTGTAAGTGATTCATGGTGTCAAACAGGTCACATGAATGACGGGATACGTTCCGCGATTGTTCGCAATAGCCATATGCAAACGATTCCCGGATACTTTGTAACTCTTCATGTAGGGAGGGCATGTAGAAGGTTGGCACTGTATAAGTAATAGGCACAAGCTTATGAAAGGCTACCTGATCCGGAAGAGGTTGCCAGAAAATTCCTGTATTTGCTAACACTGGAAGTTGACCAGCTGGCTCAACTATGGCGGAGATCGGTATCCATGGCCAAATCAAGAAGGTCATAACACTAAGAGACATCATCTGGAAAGAAATGAAGATTAAGTCCGTGCTAGTTATTATCGGTGTCTCGCTTAAATATAGTTTTTTTTCTGTTCCTGGTATTAACGTTACAGGTTAGAGAGTCTGTGGCATGTTTCCTTCCTGTAGGAATTCATACCAAGTTATTAAGCGGGGCATGACCCGCAGGTCAACCGTGTGTAGCGTAGAATCCGCTATCAGTCGTATTCTGAAGGCATAACCATACGTGGCATAAATGGATCTCACCCATGTTTTAACCTTTCTCTGGAAAATCGTAAACCAACATTTGAAGATACAAAAGCTCTTCAATCGAAAGTATTTCATCACGAGGTAGCACCGCACGTAAGACCGTAGGCAGGAGGGGAATATTTTTATTGCCAGTGTGGGAGGGATATTACCAAATAATTCTTCCCAAAGGGTTTGTTCCTGTTTTACGATATATGACCACACCCGAAGGGGTAAATAAGGGCCTTTAGAGGTGGTACGCGCGTTGGTTTGATCTCCAAAAGTGTAATCGGTAATGCGCTGCAGTGCCCGATAGGGACAAGAAATGGATCCGTTTGGAGACGCGAGTTTTCTGCTGTACCTGTTTAATTCCATGGACAAGAAATTCAGCAAGAGTATGGGAGGTTTCTAGTATCCTGTCAGTAGTTTGCTCGGTCCGAATGATGTCCTCACAAAGATGTTCCAGAGATTTGAAAAAATTTTCTACCAGGTGGGGATACACGAAACGGAGCGGATATTTTTGATTAATGGTGATAATAATTGTAGATTTTATAGACTGGGTCAGATATGTGTGATAAGTGATGGGAGTAGCGTGACGTTGCGTCATTAGCTAAGCCACGATTGATTGCTAAGCCACGGAATATTGGATAAGACTTACGTGTTACTTGAGCTTGCCTATTCTGTGGCTTCTGTTTCAACTTTCAGAGCACTGCAATAGAGAAATTATTACTCGCACTGGAGGGAGAATGAGGCAAGCGAGGACGAGAGAGAAAGAAGGAAGTTGAATTGCACTCATCTTTTATGCTAACCAAAATCGCTAGGCCAGTCCCCACTTCAGATTCACTCCACAACCCCTACAGATGTTGAGCTAATTCATAAGACATGGACATCTTCTTCTTTTCCGCTCTCATTTCCGTCCATGCTTATGCTTTCTCGGAAATAGTTAGTAGTGTCTATCGGTGGTTGTGGATTATGTCGTCTGTACTGAGTGCTCGTCGCAAACTTATCGATCGCTTCTACAATAAGTTTCTTAAATGGTTACATACAACCTACCCGTGTGTCAGAGGCGATTTACGTTCCCGTTTTGTGTTTCTGTTCTTCCTGGATTCCCAGGTACATCAGAAAGAGGGACTCATCACTGTGTATCATAGATGCCAGCAAGTCATAAGCGCAGTAAAGGCTTGGATTGCCGCGGAGATTATTCTCCGTGGAGGTAGTCTTCTCCTCAAGGCTAGTTTGGAACAGGATAAAGAGTCCATTCGGTGGACCTTACGTTGTGATACGTATATCACTGATTTCTTGATCGGGCCTGGCCTCCCCGAACTTTAGTGGAGATGTTGGTAGGTACTTTACTTTCCCTATTGTGGACCTAATGTTTTTCTTTTAAGGGGGGTGCGGTTGTTTTGGTAAAGGGAATGCCTTACTTATGGAGCTTTGTTCAGGTTATTAACCGGTTATTATTCTCGTTAATATGTCTATTTATCCATCTTATTTCGGTACATACATTTTATATAATTTTATCCGCATAGCTATGTAGCTTATATATGTAAAATTTCAATATATATTTAAATTGTTAAAACAACGCATTTCTGCTACGAGAGTTCGGAAGTAACATTTCGCCGGAGGTGGTTAAGACTAATGTTATCTGGTTTCCTGTCTACATTTAACTATCAGTCGGCGTAAAGGGATTTAGCTGAAGGCGTGTTGTTATTTAGGATTTGAAATTTCAAGGGAACATTTCAAAGGATAAATATTTTTTTTTACTGACCAGCTCCCTGGGATCGTCTCACAGAAGTGCCTGCTACATATTGTCTATACCGCGAGTATGCTTTAAGGATCGTTGTGTAAGCACAACTGAGGAATGATTCTTGATGGGGTAAATAGGGACATTTTAATCCCTCAGTCTCAGGACACATAACCATGGATGTCTCAAGAGGATAAGTATAGGTCCTCAAATTTACAAAAAAACAAGTGGGGAATAATCGTGAAAAACGGCACGCATCCAGCTCTGAGTCGGTAAATATGACAGAACCGGCCGGAAGTCGGGACTGAAGATAATCAACTGCCTGTTGCAAGGTACATTGTCCGTAATCATTGTCTGCTCCAGAGAGCACTTCGTAAGCCGTCACAGCGACCTTATCATTTTCTGGTAAATTTGCAAAACTAATTTGGGGTGCAATGATATAGGTTTCCGGCGTTATTAAGACTGGTTCATCTACACTTCCGCCGGGGATGGTTAGAAATACTATCTCTTTTGGTATATACAACAGGTTGGATAATTCACAACCTGACATGGCTATGAAGCTCGCTTTTTCGAAATGCGATTGGGCTCTTACCAGGTTTTGATACAAGTTCGCCATTTTCGTTTTTTTTAAAGGAAACAACTTACTCCTATTCTGTAAAAAAAATGAAACAATAATATAACACATTGTATCTCTTACTCCTAAAATACATAGCTATTCTTAATCAGTCTTAGTAGTACTATGTGGGGTGTTGACCATAGCAACTTGTTTGATTTCATTTATTGCGTTGTCATCTGTTATTTCCGTATCAGAACACGAGGAGCTAGTACTACTGTCCCAAGATTGTGTGTCCCAATCCAGGGGGTACGCACGATGGGTAAATGTTCGATACATGTGTTCCACAATAGCATGACTGCAGTATGTCATCTCTATGCGGGTATGCCCTGAGATAGGGCATCTTAAATTAAGAGGCGCAATTTGACATTGTTCACGTGGTGTTAGAGGAATGCTCTCAGGTTGGAGGTCCAACGTAAAAAATTGTGGGCACCATTTTTTAATGATTCTTGAAGTGTGGCTTCCCCAAGTAAATATAACGCTACCAGCTGGAATCTCATCGGAAATCTCGAATAACGCGGTGCTTAGAGAATGTCGTCCTGATCCATATACCATATTTGTTTTCTTTTCAAAGTGTGATATGTACATACGATGGAGGACAGGCAAATCGCGTGGTTTAACTGGAGCAACTAGTCCGTAATGTTTGGAGGCGAATTTGGGTTGCTCCTCGGATCTTATGGGATATGTTTTCAAAAATGAAAGCTCTTGCGGTATGTACATGGAGGGTTGCACCTCTAGGCCGACGGTAGCAATGAAAAAAAACCTGGGCGACTTGAAATGCATACTTGCTTTCGAGATCAACAGTCTCTCCGGCATCTGATCGTCGTGTCTGCTTGCCATAGTGTTTCTCTATAGTTATTCGATCTGTATGGGGAAATAAAAAAAATGTTAATGTTTCTTCGGAATCGTAGGGTCTGTGACATCTTAACATCCGTTTGAAAGCAACTGGACTAAATAGCTTTACGGGTAAACTGATGATATAAACTATATACTTGTATCAATTTGGCGTACCTACACATATGAGGCGCTTGATTATGGGGCTTGTAGGGACAATAAAGGTTTGATATGTCCTGACAAGTCATATACTCAGGGGTTAGGTGTCGCACATAAGGTTGCAAGTCAATCGCGATCATTCGATCAAGCGCACGGCGGAGGTACATCTGTACTTCTTCTCCGTACGTTAATATCCTTGCCCCCGGTAACAACCGCTTTCGCACCCAGGTGATAGCTTCATCGGGTGTAAATCTTCCTAGTTCGTATACACCATGAGATTGTTGCTCATACTCGTATACAATTTCTTTATCCGGTCTACTTAAACTTTCGAATGGGATGGGCGGTTTGAGGAGAAAGTTTACGTTCGTTATGGGACCTTGATTATCTTCGGGAATGAGTAGAATAGTGAGTTCTTTCCACACTTTGATCCCATTATGTAACTGTACACCCTCCATAACTAACAGGTTTGCGGGGGTAAACGAGCGGAAACCGCTTACCTCCCTTGATACGCCACATTTTTTCTCCATATTTATGACAGTTGATCCCTCTCCACTGCAAAGTGAGATTCATGAATATTTGAAAACGTAATTATAAATATGTCCTAGATTTCTATTCTACCCTAGCGTAATAAAATCCTATCATTGCTTACTTGCTAATATGATTTAGGTGTTGTAATCTATTTACTTATTTATTTATTATTTATTATTATCCTGCAATAACGCCTGACTACCTAAGTTCGACTGACCTGTGCACTACATGTGTCTATGAATCTTAATCCCAGCTCCCTTTAATTTCCTTGGGATTGAGATGCTGGAGTGTTTTGCACTGTATTTAATGTCCTCGGCTGACTAGGCCTGTTGTCTCGTCTTGCATTGAGTGCCCCATTACGGGGTCCATTAACTTTTCTTCTATCATCTTTTAAGGTTCCAGCCTGAGGTTTATTCCCAGGAGCTGAATCCTTCAAAACAGTCCCATTTATGTGAGTTGTGGCCCAACATTCACGTTTCATATGCGAGGGGCGTCCACATCTGAAACAGGTATACTGCTTCCTTGCTTGCTGTTGTTTCTGCTTGCTAATCTCCTTCTGCGATACGGTTACTGTTTGCAACCGTTTTGCCACTGCCCGGGAAGGAAAGGCTCTCTTTCCCTGTGTTCCCGTGGATTGGGTGTTTGGAGTACTACTGACTGATTTTAAAGGTTGTTCCTGTTCCCTTCGTAACTGTGAGTAAATACGAGCCTTTTCAAATCGCTCCAAAGCACTCTTAATCTCCTCCAACTTATCACACCCGCGCTCAATCACGTAGGCTAAAGCATCAGAAGGCAAACCTCGTAAGATATGCTGAATCTTAACATCTTCACTCATTTTTGGAGAGACCCGTTGACACAATTTGAGAATCGAGTAATAGTATTGAGAATATGTTTCGTAGGGCGCTTTTCTTTTACTCCATAATGATGCGTGAGGGTCGCTCAAAGAATCAGTCGTTCCGAATGCTTCCCGTAGACGTTTAGCCGCATCATCAAAAATGGTTAGTCCTAACAATTCCTCATAATGCAATTCGTAAAAATCTCGAGCAGGTCCATATTTGATGCCACCAAGTATTTGATGCTATCTGCGTCAGACCAGCGATATAATTTGGCCGCCACGCGATACGCTTGTAAGAAGTCCTCGAGGGATTCCTCGGGTTGTCCTCCATATTGATCTACTTTGATTGAAGGAACTTTCGGTTGAATAGTTAGCGTCCCATTAGAAGTAGCCATTTTGTTGTGCCAAGCAATACAAATCAAGCTTTTAGGTACTTACGTAGAAGCTGGGAGACTACTTGGCTCAGCAATTGGACAGTTGTACTACCTGCAAGGAAAAATCCTATTATCCTTGCATCTTTTACCACTCTATAAATGCATGCATGCAATGTTCGAATAATTCCCGTTGAGATGACATTTTTTTTCATCTAGCCGGCTAGATCTCTTCTACCTCGTAGCATATTGGTTTCTCCGTTTCAGTTTCAATGAGCTCGTCGTGTTGTCACCTTCTTTTCTTGTCCTACTACGAAGTATACTTTCAGTTACACACACAAACACTTGAGTGCTAGTGGGAAATATTGAATTTGTACGAAGAGTAGGGTAAATATTACTCTTCCATACTGCTGCCAACAAAGGGGGGCAATTCCCCAACCAACACTGGGCTGTTACTCACCCATTCACACCTTACAAGCATCAAGTAGGACATTCCCATTTTACTCCTGAATCCATTCAATTTCATTCACTTGAGTTGTCTCCTGCTTTTCTCGTGAGTGGTACTTCTTTAGTCGTTCGATGTTAACGACCTTTATCTTCCTAGGGTTCGCAACTAGTTCAAGGCGACATGCATTACTTGGAAATATTTTTCGCAAATAGTAGGGCCCGACATAACGCGGCATCATCTTTGTGCTAACATCCTTCTTCTGGGGATACCATCGGCACAGCACCAAATCTCCTTCTGTCAATTTAATCGGCTGTCGACTTACATCCACTCGCTGTTTGGTCTCCCCTTGATTCCTTGTAATGGCTTCCTGTACCAATTTTCGTATGAGACGCAGCTGTTGCTGATGTTGCTGAACCGACGGGTACTCGTATCGAACCCTCGTTTCGTTAGGAACCCTCGTGTCCAAAAAGGACCTCATACGGTGAGTACTTCCGCATTTCCGAGCGTTATACATTATAGGCGTAGGCGCATAATTTAACATACTGCGCCCAGAGTTTAGGTTGTTTTGTAGTATATTTAGTTAAGAAAGCTGCTATTACCGCATTCACTTTTTCAGTCCTTCCATTAGTACTCGGTTTAAAGGATGCTGTCCTTTTGTGCTTAATTTCGAACAAGTGGTTAAATTCTTCCATTAACCGGGACATGAAATTCCCTCCTTGATCCGTTAGTACGAATCTGGGAAGTCCGAACACCGTGATTAGATTCTCTAGAATTGCTCTCGCTACTGTCGATGTCTTGATGTTTCTCAGAGGCACACAAATAAGCCAGTGACTTAAGTGTTCCACCATTACCAAGATGTGTGCGTACCCTTGACTTCTGTGCAAAGGACCGTATATGTCTAGTCCCCACACGTTAAATAACGAATTTTCTACCGGAATAGGATTCAACAATCCTTGCTTTTTCTCCCGGGGAATATTTACTCGCTGACAGAGATCGCAGCTCTGTACGTATTACTTAATGATTTTTCCCATACAAGGGAAATAATATCGTTCGTTGACCTTCGCGTACGTCCTAGAATATCCACTATGAGCGCCGTGAAGTGGTTCGTCGTGCGCCTCTTCCAAAACTTTTGGTATCATCTTCTCAGGAACCACAAGTTTGAAATCCTTTCCCATGACGCGGTACAAAATTCCATCTTGCAAACAATAGGGTCGAACTTCGGTACCAGTCGGATCTTGCTCCTTAAGTTGAATGAATCTGGCTACTGTGGCGTCTTCATGCTGTAGGTCCTTCACGTCGCATTTGGTTCCTACGCAACTGGGATCCATTACTAGATTAGCCCAGGCCACTTGTTCTTCTTTTATTTCCTTTCTTTCTGTAATGTCTTTTTCTTGCTGGGACGGATAACGCGACAATAAGTGAGCTAGAACATTGTTACTTCCCTTCACATGAGTGATTGTAAATTGATAAGGCTGAAGCCGGAGGGCCCCCCGCATCAAGCGTGAGTTAAGCGACTTATTTTTCTGGACTTGACAGGCGCCTGAACAATCACTAAACACGCGAAATGGTTTGTCCGCTAGGTAGTAATGGAAATGGAGGATAGTCTTCACTATAGCCAGGGCTTCCCTTTCGGGCGACGAGAACTTTGTCTCGGCATCATTAAGAATTTTCGAGAAATATGCCAATGGTCGTTCCCTTTCATCGTCTTGAACCTGCGCGATATAACCTCCTACGGAATTTAGACAAGCATCCGTGTACACCAACACCTCCCTAGCGGGATCATAATGGGCAAGCACGGGTGACGTGGCCAACTTTTCCTTTAATGTATCCCAGGCACGTTTCTCTATCTCGCCTACTACAAATTTCCAGTTCTTCTTAGTAAGATCAGTCAGCGGTTTCGCTATTTCTGAAAATCCTTTCACATACATTCGGTAATACGAGCAACAGCCGAGAAATGATCTCACCTCTTTCACCGTTGTTGGGTAGGGTATCTCCCGTATGGCGCTAACTTTCTCTGGATCTACTCGCACTCCATTTTCCCTACGGTGTGACCTAAAACCGACGCCTCTTCGTAAGCAAAGAAACACTTCCCAGGGTGCAACTTTAAAGTGTGTTCTCGCAACCGATCAAATATTCGCACTAACTCATCTAACTTCCCTGGAAGGTCGAGTGAGGCACCATAATATCATCCAAGTATATTAGTAGGGTCCGCCATTTCATATCGCTGAACACCGCGTCCATGGTTCTTTGGAAAAGTGAGGGTGCAATGTTCAGTCCAAACGGCAAACGTTTAAAATTGAACTAACCAGCGCTACAGACGAACGCTGTCTTGTCTATATCGTCCGGATGTAAGGGCAACTGCCAATAACCGCTCCTAAGATCCAGGGTTGATATTAATTTTGTTCCATTAAAGTGTGCTAGGATGTCATCGATGCGGTGAATCGGATAAGGCAGGGGTCTGATAAGTAAATTTAACTTACGAAAATCCGTACAGAAGCGAGTAGAACCGTCCTTCTTCCCGACTAGAACGATCGGGCTGGCGTACGGGCTGGTCAAGGGCTCTATAATTTGTAAATCTAACATTTTCTGCACCTCCTGAGCAACCAACTCGCGTTGTTTAGGAGTTTCACGATATGGTGGGTACGCCACTGGTATGTCTGTTGTTAGTTCTATCCTGGGAACGTACACATTCCTAGCCGCTGTAAGGCAGGTTTTGTCCCAGGCAAAAACGTCTCTGTACTTCATGATTAACCCTAATAACCGCTTTCTTTCTTCTGGGGAAAGGTTTGGACCAATATTCAACGCTTCACTTAAGTCCTTTGTGGATGACGGCATCTCTCGGGTAGGGGCCGCCAAGATGTCGTATTCAAAATCGTCGGTCTTTTTTGGATATTTGTATAACCTGATGTACATATGCCTCTTCACCTCCAGAGACCTCCTGTTTGCTGTCTGGATATGGCTTTAGTGCGCCGAGGCAAAATCCTTTTAGCACGGTTTTTGTTCTCTCTCCAGAGTTAGTTACAGATATTCTTAGGATACCATCAAAGTTGTAAACCGGTCCCCGATGCATAAGGCGTTGATATCCCTGCCTAGCACCTTGAGATGGGGTAAATTACCATACACTTAGATCGATCGGCTTTAGGAGCCCTTATTTCCACGTCCCCTTCAGAATGGGGAGGAATACACAATGTTTTTGGTAAGATGACTTCATACGGATCCGTAGTTTCTCCTGTTACTTCTTCATTCTCGGGTTCGTCTGGAGGGGTTACTATTATCTCGGGAGCAACCCCAAAGATCGTTTGTAGTTCGCTCTCCGTCGAACCTCTTTGGACCGGGCTCTTCCCAACCGGGAGGTTTTCGGTCGGATTCGCTCCACATCCCACATTATGTCTTCTCTTCGCCACACCTTGAAGTCTTCCAACAGTCGAAAATTTGTTAGTTCCCCTCTGATTACGCCGGGGTTTCGGGCTAATTCGCTCCTGTGGTGCGGTACTTATCTCCATGGGCTGGGTCATGATGGTGGGTCGCACTTTCAACAATCGTCCAATAGATCTTTTCATCGGAGGCTTAAAGGGCCAAGTTCGCCTTTGATCGCAGTCCTGCCTGTCGTCACCTAGCGATGTCGTCACCTCCCCAGATAATATCCTGTAGCTCGTTGGGGTCGGTTTCCATTGCTTCCTCCGATTATACCAAACAATATCTGAGAGGTCTACTCGGTGCACGGCGTGGACGTTATATTTACGAGGGGTTTCGAAATATACCTTACTCGTATGGTTCCCCTCTCGATCAATCATTTGCAAATGATTTGGTTGAACCGAGTGCACGAATTTATTCAGGAAATCGGCTCCCAAAATCACGTCAAAAGGAGATTTCGTGTCTAGTAAAGCCATATTAACGTACTGTCGTACCGGGAGACCCGGACGATCCTTTAAGAAACACAACACCCGTATGACCGGTAGATAGTCTGACAGTTGTAAACCCACTCCTCTCACACGAACATGCCCCTGTAGGCGGTCGGGGAATGGGAAGCGTTGGGGTAAGAATCTAGGGTTCAGAAGACAAATCTGAGATCCTGTGTCGACCAGAGCGGTGCTCGAGCGATTTCCAATCCGGATCTGAACGGTAGGTAACAGCCCATAACCGAAACCCAAACCGTGCTCGTTTTTCTCCTGGTTTAAATACATCCTTTTCCTACTCGTGAGGGCATGGGCCTGCACTGCTTCTTCCGGGAAAATGTCATTCTCCGGCAATGCGTCCACAATAGAGGGGTTCACCACACGGTCCCATTTAGTTTTTAGGGAGTTAAGAAGTCCATGACCAAGTCTACGACTAAGCGCCTCTGCTCTTTCAAACCTCCTCAAAAGCGGTATCCAGTCTCTCCAACTAGCTGTCGTTTCGTCCACACTTTGTAACAACCTCGAGAGCAAATACGGACGTAGACCAGCTAAAATTCGGTAATTTGCTTCGAGGTCTGTGGGTGTTCGCCCAAGTCTGCGAAGATCCCGAATTAACCGGTAGATAAACGCTTGACTACATTCCCCGTTTGTTTGTTTTCTTGTCTTTACACTCTGCTCTAAACGCGCCTTGTACTCAAAAGATGGAAACGCGTTCTGTAATAGTATTCGAAACTCGTCATAAGTGATTGATCCTAACGGTTCTATTTCTAAAGCCCACCAGTCAAGTACAGGTCCGCTCAGATATGCGATTACATAACGTACTTTACATTCGTCATCCCAGTCATATATGCGAGCTACAATAGAATATTCCTATATTCCTCTAGGAACTGATCCGCGCTCTCCAAGGTTGAACCACTAAATTTTGCTAGCTTCAGTTCGGGGCAAACATGCGGAAAATCTTCGTCAGATTCAGTTCCCGAAAACATAGGGGAATCCGGATGCGGTGGAGGACTCGGGATGGGTGGCCTCTCTTTTCGTGATGTTAGTCGCGGTTCGCCCTGCATAAGTGGTGGATTAGAGAAGGTGTCATTTTTACGTGTAACTGGTGGTGGTTTGTTACTCTCCATTTTTAGATTTGAAGTCTCATGATTCGCTCGTCTTTCACTAATAGTGGACCTCATCGTCTGATTTGCCGGTCCGGCTTCTAAGATCGTCGTATAACCTTCATTCGGGCAAGGTATAACTTGAGATTCTACGGAGCCACCTGACAAAGGACCGACGTCGGAAGCCCGTGGTGGCTTAATATGTACATCAGGATACAAAGACGCGCCGGGGATCGAAGTTCCTCCGGGCCATTGGTTATCCACTTTACTCTGCATCGTTTGCATATTGTCTGCAGGTACTTTCACATCCGCTGAATGTGCAAATGTCCAGGTGGAGTATTCCGGGTTCTCCGGGTGTAGCAAAGTAGCACTAGGAGCCGCGCTTACCGTATCATTGCCTGTATGTGATTCCTCCGTAACATCACTATCCAAATATCGTTTTAAAACCCATACCGGAATCGTCTGCGCACTTACCGATACTAACACTGGCAATTGTGCATTTACACCCGATTGGACCGCACACGACCGTACGAGCGGTTCAGATTTTTCAATATTAGTGTCCCATCCCCGTAATGTTAACTCTAGATTTGCTCTATCAATGCACCTAGGGTCGTCGGCTATCGGGAAACTGCTTGCTACATCGTCGGTTTGTATTGACCGTGTAACATATGTTTTTAGTTCCATTCCCTTTGCCTTCTCTTCAATTCGTTCCAGTATTGTGGTTAAATTAGTTAAGTCCTGCGTCGCAATTCTCGACGGAGGGATAATTTTCTCTGACGCTTCTCGCGGAATTGCTTCCTTCAGCAGCGACTCCGTATCCGATGAAGGGCTTCGGTCATGTATACCCGTGGATGTTGCAGACTGAAAATCATACTTGGGATCCCATTCCAAACTAGGAAGTCGGGACGTATCACTAAACATGTGAACGGGAGAGTCAGCCATCGTGGCTGGGCCGGTTGAAGCCGGGGTGCCTGCATCCTGCGCGATTCTGGTAGGTCTCGCCGTTTCCCGATTCTCTATTATCGGTTCCGCATGTTCGAACCGAGGTGCGACACTTTGATCATCTTCCATTTGTGCAGGTGATGAATGGTTGGTTTCTTCCGCCCTTTCAGCCTGGAAGCCTGCATAGTCCGCAGGTTTTCACTGGATCAGACTCGGTATCGAACTGCCAGGCAAGCTGCTGGTTCGCGACCCCCTCTTTAAACAATGAGTCTAATTCTTCGTCTCTACTGAGACTTTCAGCATCCTCATCGTCTTTAAACACGAGAAACTTTCGAGGAGCAGGGACAGGCTTTTCTTTCTTTACTGCCGTAGCAGAAGTCGAAGGTTGGGCATCGCCGACCGGACTCGAGGCGGCTATCGGAGTAGGTTCGGAGCCTTCTCCCTCTATCGCAGCCACCGCGCGGGGTGCTGGAGATTGTGCCTCGATGGGGGAGCCGCTTTCTACCCAAGTATCAATAAATCTTTTGTTATTCTTATCATATTTACATCTTCCCCATTGAGGTTCGCGAGTTCCTGTCTTCCAAATCTGATTACATGTGGTTTTTGTGCAGTAAACATTACCAAACTCGTCGATACAAAAGGGGTGTTCGTGATTAATTTCGTACCATATGTTCGGAATAAATTTCCTTTTTATTTTCCGTAATGTCTCTCGGAAATTCATGGTTATTCCCTACTGGTGAGTACCCGAGGCTAACAACAAAATGTTATAACACTAGAGCCACGACTAACGACACACTATCATCCGTGCGCACTAAGTACACCCAAAACAATTCAAAATGATATAGTACTTACATGAAATTGAACACTATTTCCTAAAGCAATATCCTTAGTTAATACCTTAGCATTTTTACACTCTATGTATCTCACTTATAAAATTTGCATTCATCACATCACATTGACGGAACCTTTCCGCATATATCAACACAGGACGACTACGTCCTCTTTTCCACTTTATTCCACAAACAAACACAAATATCACTTGATAATGAGAGATCATACGTTGACAGCGAGCGATGGTACAAGTACAGTAAGGCAGTTGGCGCAAGGCAACTCAAATACCCGGCGCCGAAAACACCAATTATGTTACGGAGGCCCGTAACAATAAGATAAAAAGAATAATAATATGTGTTGGGGTGACACATGGCGTAGCTTCAAGAAGACCTGGGTCAAGACTCCCGGTACATCTCGATTTCAGCCGAAAGCTTGGTTGAACTCAAGCGGTCGAATCGCACCCGAAGTGCATGGGATTCTTTACTGCGCCCGGCGTCCATCATGTACCATCGAGACCCAGAAATGGTAGAGCATTAAAGTTAATCACTAAACTTGGCACCTACGGGAGGTGGGCGATCGAAACACTGGTATTTGAGGATTGCACCTTCATGCAGCATGTCCTCCAACATAGGAAAGAAATTTACCTCATCACTACTTATAATTTCCTAAGGGATTCTCTGGAAATTAAATTAATTCCTTCAATTAATTAGCTTTATTAAAGAAATTGACAAGGACAAAAAAAATACAAAAAATGTCATAACCACATACCACTCGGCTATGGCCGAGAATGACACTTCGATTTGAAAATTCTAGACTACTACTGGCTAATTTAATATATATGAGTGGTCGTGAGTTTCCCTGAAATACTTGACATAATCACAGAACCAGCTGTTTAGCTTTTCCATGGATGTCTGCTAATCGCGCACAATTTGAGTTTGTAAGAAAGCCGGAAAAATTGAAGTAAATCTCAAAATGAACCCAAATTTGGTCGAAACAACGGGAAAATTACACGCTCGTCGGGCGTTATTAATATTAGTGCTCATAGTTCTAGTTCCAGCTGTCAACAAGGGACGAGTACGTTTCAGCTCGTTCCGAGACTATCTCATCACAACAGAATGAAAATTTACAAAGTTGTTAAAATTATTATTAAATTCTTAAGTTTTCGAGAAATCTAATTAAAACACATTACAGCATTAATTCAGACTATTTTTTCCTAATACAGTTTGAGTCTACAGTGCATAGACTTTTCTACGATACCCAACTCGGCTGGGATCAGTTTATGCTTGCTGACACAACCGACCAACGCGGCCACAATAATAGGGAAAGCTTTAGATTCCATTGGTCTGCCATAGGCAAACAGAGACTAAGTTCGCTTTAAAAATCGCTTAACTGTTAATAATTCCTAACTTGGACAAAATTCACCTTACAACTCTCGTTTTTGGGACGGAGGAGGAGGTTGCTTACTCTCGGTCTTGTTCCTAAGTTGGCGAACATGGGTGCATGTCGATAACCTTACTGTCTTTAACATCCGCGCGCTATCTTTTATTCTCCTTACATGTTTGCGAGTGTTCTACTCACCGTGTGGATTCTATCTTAGAGTAACCTTTAAAACAACGCGTATCGAGTTCAGATAGACACTGCGAGAACGCTTCTGTAGGACCCCGCGGGGCTCCGAACTCGCGTTTTTATACTCGGGAAGTAGGGTAACCATAGCCTTGGGTCGACCCACCAAAGGAGGGATAGGATTCCTGTAACCTTGGACACGCCTCTTTAGAGTGAGATGGAAGAAGACACAACTATAGAGAGAGAAGATGTTATTTCCGTATTTGTCTGAATACCGGAAATCGCATCTGTTTATGAATTTCTGCAAAATCCAAATTTTTCATCAACACAAAGTTTTATATGAGAAAGCAAAAGTAATTTGTTAAAAAGAACAGCAATTTAGCTGAATGTATTAAAGTAAATTTAATGAGGGAATATTCTCCATGTCGCGCAATTATCGTTAACAACAGCATTTTTTCTCCCTACATCTGTTAAACATCACAGATCGCCGTGAATTCTGCTTACCATCACTCACATACCAATCTCTCTTTACCTAACAAGTCCTCTTTACCTATTGCGTTCATTTACACTCCTAACGCAAAAGCCAGGAATCCAGGTTCCGACCGGTTCAAAGCAAGTTTACGGCCTTGTACGGCTTCGCCAGTGACTTACTTCGAACCTAGGATAGAACTTGCACACGTTAGGTATGATCATGTATACAGTCGGCCAAGCTTCCTGTTGCGTTCAGCCAACCAAGTACAACTCAGTCTCATACTTCGTCCTCCTATTACCTAACATTTCCATGTGTACCGAGCTCGACTGGGAGTCGAACCAGGACACCTCTCATTCGTGTTCCACCCCAGCAGGAAAACGCTGTTTTCCTATCATGGTGTCACTGTGAATATAAATTCTATCCACATTATCGATTCATTATTATGTTTTAATTTATTTATTTATTTATTATTATTTTTTAATTATTCTTTTCTGTTGCTTGTAAGTACTGTTTAAACTTAGAAAGAAGTAAATTTCTTATCTGTCTGCGCTTCCGGTGCTAAACTCGGTGACGATTTCCGGCAACAATCTCTAGTAATGTACATCATTTGTGTCTCTCTCAACTTTACATATCTGAGGTACGTGTGTTTGGTGCCCGGTTACAAATAGTATCCTGAGACAGGGCCGTATTCTGAAGTATAGGGGCTCAAAACCTGTATCGTAACAGCACATTATCGAAGTTCAAGCGACTAAGCTTTCCTTGTTTATTGTTCCAGGGAGAGAGGCGAATAATAAGAAAAGACGGGCGGTAGATATGGAACTATGATCATTTCTGGCTAAAATTTTAACAAGTTCTTAATATCATTGGTTCACAATCCCTGTCCATTGTTTAATGCTCACTTAGTTAATATCTATTAGTCCATTTGTCATTCGTCATTATTTTTGCTTCTACTCTCAGTCGTTTTTGTTTCATTTTTTTTATTTGTAATGATGTGTGTTTTCACTTCTCAATAGTACTTTGCTTTCCATGTACAGTAGAGCGTCGATTATCCGAACGACCGCTTAACCGAACTGTGTACTCGCTCGCACCTGTTACTCTCCCACCCTACCGTCCATCATCCCCCTCACTCCCAAACCAAGTTTCCCACATTAGTCGCCGCACTGAGCCACCGCTGGCGGAACATTGCTTCTAATGGGGCCTTCATAAGGCGCTGCTGACCGGCCAAGCCGCCAGTCGCTGTGTTTCAACAATCCGCACACTTCTGTCGGTTTGGCACTGACTGTAGAAGTAGCGGCAGTATCAAAGCTGTTCACAGCAACAGCTGCGCCAGCTTAGAGTTGAGGCGTGCCGCTCCGCGCATGGCAAATAAACATGTACAGTTCGATTATCAGAACAAACCAGTTTTCTGAACACCCATATCCCCCAATTACTTCGGATAATCGACGCTCTACTGTAATAATAATGGCAGACGATTTAAAAAAGAAAAGTGGACCATTTTATCGGAAAAGAAACCTACGAGCCTTGGAAGATGAGAAGTAAGCGAAGGGTCTAAGTGTCTCAACTTCTGTACAAAAAAAAATCGAAACCGATAATTATACCAATGTTGAGGCGGGGAAGTTGCCAATACCAGTTACTGTTATCAAAGCATCTGCAACTCGACAAACTTTTGAAACTGTAAGTTAAATTACTTGACTACAGTAATTTAATTACTAAATTAAAATAGAATGGGTACGGCCTCTTCAGTTACGGGCGCGAGTTTAATTTAATGTGTTTCAATTTTTGTTTGAATATAATTAGTTTTCACGCAGTATTATGCAGTGAAACCTCTCTAAAGCGGACAGCCGTGGGGAATCAAAAAGTGTCCGCTATGAAGAGGTGTCCGCCTTAAAGAGGTTCCAATACTTTTCTACTTAAATGAGTAAACAAGGTAATATGCAATTGGAAAAAATATTTTTTGCATGAATCATATATTTACGAATGTTGCCAAAATATTACTGTACAGTCCGCGGCATAAAATTTGTTACAAAAATTCTAAGTCCAAATGAACAACAAACTCTTACCCAGTTTTCTTATGCATTCCCGCAACACATGTATCAATCGATTAGTTGCTTCTAGTATTTATTCCAACTCCTCCCCGTCCTCCACCTCTCCTTGTCTAAAGCAGTGTGTGTGACGTAATACACTCTTTCCACTCAGCTGAAAAAGAAACAGGAATCAAGTTTACAATGTTATAGCTTTAAAACAGTCTTTTCCATTCGATTGTTCTGAAATATTTTTAAGAGCCTAAATTAAAGGAAAGTTACACAATCTTCCCAGAGCTTCATAAATATCTTTAGTTTCATTCTTTTCTTTCTTTAAAGACTGCAAGCTAGTAAGATGCTCCCTAAAAAACCTATGGAAATTGCCAAGAGCACTAAAATATCTACGAACAGAAACGAGTTTTATTCAATGATGCATTGAATTTCTTTTCAGTAAGTGCAAGTAAATGTTTCAGGGGCGTCATTTGGGTAGGACAGGAGGGTGTAATTCCCCCTCTCTTGAGCTTCATAAATACGTATTTTTTGATCAAATGTATAGTAATACACTAATAAAAAGTGAAAATTTTATGTCGTCGGAGAATCTCTTCCTTCTCCCCCCCCCCCGAAGTCTAAAAGACACTGGTTTTAACAACAAACCTATAGAGTTACGATAGCACATTGCTAAAGAGCTTACACTTGGTTTCAAGAGTCGAAGGTTTGATCTCAAGCCATATGACTTCCTGGGTGACATTGAGAGAGAGAGAGAGGGATTCAAGTATGGAGACAGAGAGGGATGATTTGTATACACAGATTTAGAATTGGGGAAAGCTTTAAAATTTGTTACTATTGTTTTAATTAAGTTAAATTTGAAAGAACCATCTGATAAAGTAGTGCCAAGCCCTGTGCGTCATTGTCTGTTAGGTGAATGGTTAATGTAAGTTACTTTTACGTGGATGGTCCGAGCTTCCAATCAAGACCATTCTTATTGATTATTTGATTTGAGCTACGCTCGTACTGTATATTCCACAAGTTCAAGTTTGAAGTAATGTAGTCACAGCTAGTTTAATTGGAAATAATTTTCCAATATTATATTTGTTACTAAATTTACATGGCACTCCTCACTTGTTTGTAGCCCTGCATAAATGCAAAATTGTTTTAAAAGTATATTTTACTTTCAAGTATTATTGATTTTTTAAAAATTGTCCTTCAAATTTATTTTATAATTATTTTCTATTTCTTAATTATAACATATTTTCTATTTATATTGTATTCTATGTTACACGTTTATTATTTACATTTTATGTCTTACCTTTGAATGTCTTAGCTTTTGACAATTCAGAGCAGCAGGGACATACACAGGATGCAGGTCTTGGCAATCCAGTGCTTTTGCCCCCACGAAATCACTACTTTTTTGTTTGTATATATATATATATATATATATATAATTTTAGAGATGGTGATAGCAGGGGCGGATCCAGGGGAGTGTGTTTGGGGTGATCGCATCCCCCAGAATAGGGAACTTTTTATTTTAAAAATAAAACATATCCTAAGTATTTTTCATCTTTGTATTATAAACGTAAATTAAAACCTAAAGTAGATAGGCCTTACTTTCTTAAGAAAGTTAATTCTACAGAAGAGCTACTTCTCATTTTCTATTTGTTTCTTTTCTTTCTTTTCTTTTCTTTCTTTTTTCTTTTCTTTTTTTTTGCAATCCGCTCTTACCTTGATTTGACTTCGATCGACCGCCCCTCCGAAACAATCATCCTGGATCCGCCCCTGGATGATAGACATTTTAGGAAAATATGCCCTCAATCGCTGAAATAAATTCCTGTCAAGCTTTCAATCGCTGAAATAAATTTCTGTCTACGGCCCTGCAAAACAGTGACGATTTTAGGGAGTGATCAGTTAGTAATGCCTCCCTGGAGCAACGACACTTCCCCAGTAGTCATATCTCCGATAATTCAGAATGTGATTTGTGCATTATCACTTTTCACTCTCAGTGTCTTGAAACGCACCAAAAAGGAACTGTTCTGAAGTATTTACTGGTTCTCCCTATGACCCCATTTCAATATGGCCAACCTTGGACATATACACATCTGAAATATCACCTTTTATGTCAGAGATCCCGGAAACTATCCATTCGACAGAAATATAGGATATTTTCGATTCTTTATTCCTGTCACCCTCCCATTGTCAACTCGAAGCTAACCAAGGCTTATTTTGGACTTACGCAGCATCCACAGTGTCACTTTTCATCTTTGCATATGAATTCGACACTAATTTCGTTCGTATTTGACTACTTTTACATGTCACCTTCACCTCTTGGTAGGGATCTCGCCCCCACAACTATGGAGAAATTCCAACCAACTAAGTATAATTATAAATTATCATCTGAAACACAACAGTATGGGTGATCTTTTTCGCAGAGGAATTCGTTAACTACTGTTTCAATATCAATGTATTGGCTTTTTTTGCTGTCCATGCTGAAGATTGCCAAAGGTCTAAACTTCATCTGCACTATTGTGCAATGAATATAGGTTTTAGTGGTTTAATTTACTGAATACTCGCTTAGATGTTGCTCTCGTCACAGAAAAAGTGATATACAGTTATAAAAGGAAAATGAAATGAAATATCTAATTTTTACGTCCCACGATTATGCCGACTATGCTAAAGGAGAGAGTAATGGTGAGAAATAAATGAAATTGTTTAATGAAAAAAGTGGAAGGAAACGGGAGAGACCCGAGGACACTCATGCAAACGGTGTTTGTCCATAATAAAGTTTATTCGGCGTGAGCTGGGATCGAACCAAGGACCCCTTGCACCATAGGTAAAGTTATAAAAGAATAGGCGTCTAAACAAATACGGAACACTACTATCAATGAGAGTTATATGAGATTAGATTTTTAGTTATTTCATTCTAAGTTAAGATTTCAATCAATCTTGTTCTTCATTATTGTTCGAAAACTTAAAGTTGTTGCTGCAAGGACGTGATAAATCTTTTCAGTAGACGTCGCAGTCCCCTCCACAGCTTCTTTTTCATGTAAGGTTAAAGTAGTCTCATTTTAGACATCGAGGAAAAATAGTGGAATTACGAATTTTCAATGGGCCCCGTTTTACTCTGGGCTCCCTCAACGCACTGCCGTTAGTTACGTCACTGTTCAGGATGCATGATGCAGCTTCTGCTTTTAGGAATACTTTCTAATGCAGTACGAGTTTTTTTTTAACTGCTGTGTGAATTAAGTTGTATTTGCCAGAAGTGTCGGTTAAAGGAAACTAAAGATCCTACACTCAAACACAAATAATCTCTTTCGAAACTCTAATGGAAAACGAAACGAATCGTCCTAAACATGTTACGCTTTTGAAGAGAAAAAAGAGCAAAGCAGTAGTTGCACATACGCTTAATGGTGTTTCTTGGTACAAATTTATAACTTACAAAAGTCATGTTCACGTCATGGTTTGATAGATGAAGGGTTAGTAAAAGGAATTCTTACGCTGGTGGTCGTGGGTTCGAATCTCTGCTCTTGTTACTTTTTTCTCTTAACTACACTTAGTTTGTGCATTCCAAACCTCGAAGTTTGGTTTGGATTATTTATGAAAGCAGGTAAGAATTAATTGTAGTCGAAATTAGTTTCAAATATGAGATTATAATTACATATTTTGTCTTTAACTTATTACGTATCAATTTTTAAATCAAATTTTCCATTCTTTATTTAATTCATCTTCCGGTGTAATACAGTGAACATTTGCAGAGCGACGTCAGTCGGACGAAAGTACTATATTCCATTGTTACTCTAATATACCTAGGTATTTGTTCATATATTTATAAATTGTTTACTAAGTAAAAACTTATGGCAGTCCACATTATGTATCATATAATAGACCGTACGAAGGCGGACATAGCAGAAGGCGTATTGCAAATATCTCTGGTGATAAAAAGTAGGGGTCTTCTTCACTAGATTCGAACCACTGTTACAGGCGGTTTTGGTTTACATAGCAAGCATAATACCACTTGGCCACCAAGTCTCGCACGTTAGCCTCTTTATTAATGCAGAACATACTGAGACACTTACATTCACTGGTGTCGCGTAATGTATTTCATAAAATTTTGTTAATAAGTGGGTCGAATTAGGCAACCCTCGAGAGGGCTGATGGTGTTGTGGGCGAGCGTTTATTAATAGTGTGTATAGTCCCCTTGGAACTCGATTACAGCTGCCATACGCCGTGGCATTGAATCCACCAGGCGAGAGATATAGCGTTGGGTGCAACAGATCGACCACGCATCTTCAACACGCTCCCAAAGATCATTAGATGTTCGTAGAGGATTGTTCGGCCAGGTTTCCCGCAATGTTCTTGCAACAGAGGCCCACATATTTTCAATAGAGTTCAGATCTGCTCCATGAGGAACCCAGTCAACTATTTCGACATCAGGTTGCCTCTGCAACCATGTCTGAACCACATTTGAATTATGTATCGAGCTATTGTCTTGTTGCAAATATAATATGCCGTCACCTACATGAGCTTTTATTTCCGGAAGCGTTTCATCCAGATGTTCCACATACTTGTGGGCGTTTAGGCGACCAGGAACCCTGTAGATTCCTCCGAAATTTGCAGCCTTGCTTATCCATGCCCAACAGTGGACAGTTACATGTCCCATTCGACCAGAACGGGAAACGTATTCAGAGGCATGCCTTTTTCCAGGGGGGCTGTAAACACGCTTCGGCCCGAAGTTTGCACTGGAAAATATTTTTTCGTCTGTGAAAACGACCTCGTCCCACACACGTGCAATATTTAACTGTGCAAACGCCAGACGGTCAACCATGTGGTCTTCTGTTAGTCGCTCCTTAACAGCTGCCCTGTATGATCTCAAACCAAAGGATTTGAGTCTACGACGGACAGTCGTAACATCGCCTGGAAAATTGGTTTCCTCTCATAACTGTCGGGCAGACATGAAAGGGTACTCACAGCATTGGGCAATTACACTCTGGTCTTCTTCGGCAGAGGAAACTCTTTGTCGCCCACTTCCTCTTTTCCGTCTTACATCTCCTGTTTCCTCATATCTCCTCCACCACCTCCGTGCTGTAGCACGGTTAACGCCATATCTCGCGCCTGCCTCGCTATAGTTCATGCCCGCATGCTCAATTAAAGCAATCACGCTGCTTTTTACAGAAGCTTCGTAGTGAGCCATTTTCACACCAGAATCAAAATGATAACTTTGCTTAGGTGTTTGAACGGAACGTGCTTCATGTGACGTAACCATGGGCGTCTCTGGCATGTTGAAATTGGGAGGGGGTGCGGGAACGACTAGAATACTAGTAAACCCCAACTAAAGTTACGTCAAAATTATATGTAAACTTGAATCTACTTTAGTAACGGGATCCTTTCCTTCTACCTTTACCAACATAATTCTTCATAATTTTCTTCAATCACTGGTACGCTACCTGCCTCTCCCCCGCACACACACAAAAAAAGAGAAAATTTAGTTTATATACACCGTATAATATGTTTCTTAGATAATTTCTTCACCTTGACATTCCTACCGGTGAATTCCTACTCAGTGTTCTTAAACGCATTTGTAGCAGTCTTGTTCTGCCGTTTTCGTATATTTCGATTTTCCAACTAACAAAATCTTAACTCTCTGAAAGAAATCTTAGATGACACTCTTGATTTGGTTGCGAATTTCGACTTTTTTTAAAATTTTCCTTCTGTATTCTTAATAAACTCAAAAAGTATATTATTTACCTTTTTGTTCTTCATTTCGCTGTATGTTTTTGAACTTGTCCAATGAACCATCCTTGTTTATTACATTTCCCGTTTTAATATCTAAAAGATACAGTTTATTCCTGCTATCATCCCTGTCCTCAATGTATTCTTTTCATCTTCCTCAAGTTGTAATTCGCTCATTTACACTCGTTTCCATTTGTAGTTTCTATATTCTCCCTTGCTCCCTTCTATTTAAATGAAATTTACCTTCATATACATTATTCAAATTTCTCTCATCTTTTTTAATTCCTCTTCTGACCTTCGCTTCTATTGTATATTGCCCTGCTTTTTTATATACTGTATATTTCCCTTCTTAATTCGCAGATCAACTTTCTATACATCCTTTCCTTCCCTTCTCCAGTCCTCGTCATGGAATCCAATTGTTGCTAGTTAAACAATGAAAAAAGTGTGTGCTTGTAGCCGAGACTACTTTGACTACGGCGGGAGCTCATGTGGTTCGGATTCCACATTAATCAGTAGGTCCACGTCTCATATAGCCTCGCTGCTGCATGGGACGTTAAACTCAAAATCAACTCAACCCAAGAAGTGTAACATTTTTTTTTTCTTTGAAAGTGGCACACGTCAGGTTCATTTAATCACATCAACTTAATGTTTAATAACAGTCATAACTTTCATTTGTTCTATACATGTTATTACTTCTTCCATATAGTTCTAAATGCTTTCAGCATTGATCCATTTATCTCGCACTCAAAATATTTGGGGGTACGCGTCTCCCTGTCCCTCCCGCCAGAGACGCCCGTGCTCTTAACAGTGAAATTTTCGTACATTGTAAACTGTTTATGAGATTCCCTTTTCTCTCCCAAATGCACTAATGAGAAAAAAAGAGGAGGGGAAAAGTACGAGATTTGTTGATGAACGTACTAGAACACTAAAATATAAAAGATACTAGATCTAATACGAAAGTACTAGTGGTGGTCTCACTGGTGTAGGGTTGCCAGACGTCCCTGTTTTCAATGAAAGAACTGTCCCGTAAAACGCTTTCGGGATGCCTGTTTGTCCCGGTTTTCGTTCTTCAGATTACAAACAAAGAAATCAACCTGAAATAACTAGTATATCTCATCTAAAAACGGAAGATTTGTGTAGCTAATTAATATTACTAACCAAACAACTGTTTGAAAATCACATCCATTCTTTCGTCCTTTGGCTAAGAAAATGCCAAATAAGTCACTTGTCCTTGGGAACTTTGCAAAGAGTGTTTGATTGTGCTCAAGGATGCCGATTTCTCTGTAAATTTGGGGGGACCCATTCGGATGCAGAAGGCATATGTATGAGGATTTTAGGACAAATTGCATTCAAATTATACCAAATATTGTATATTCATAAAAACAATGCGGCGGCCCGCATGAGCTTTGGGGGGCCTGCGCCCCCTCCCCCCCAGAATCGGCGCCCTTGATTGTGCTCGTTTCGTTTCAAAATAATATTAGACCTAATTCTACTTTAACTTGTCGACAAATATTCTATTCAATCATTGCTTTTTGCTTAAATTAAGTGGGGCCGAGAAAAGTGATCTGGACACAATTCTGATGAAAAAAAGTAAGTAATAATAATCAGAATTTTTTTCATATGCTTATGTTCATAGTGTATAAAACTTTGAAAATTACGCTTAAATTAATTTCCATTATGTAATAAAATTTAAATGCATTATTGGATTAAAAAAGATACAATCAGAGAGAAAGAGAGAGACAGAACAAAAATAAAAAGGTAGTAGAAAATAATCAACGGAAATTGGTTATCTAAATTTCCTATACAGTAAAAGCTTTTTATTCGCGGGGTATATGTTCCATAAATATGTCGGGAATACAGAAACCGTGAATACGGGATGGTAATTTATATGGGGTTATAGGGGATACGTTTCTAGGTGACAAAATAAAAAAACAAATACATATATAAAAAATCAGTTTACTGTAATTGAAGTTTTTGAACATATTGATTAATTATTATCTTCAGGCTTAGGCAATGGTTTGAAGAATTTTGTAATTTTTTCTTGCTTGGCAGTTTTTAAAAGCTCCTTCAATTCAGACTGATATTCAGCAGTGGCATTAGCAATTTGCCTCTTAAAAATAAGACTTCGTTCCATAGACGGATCAATTTTCATAAAGAAATCACAAAGCTCATTTGCCATTCTTAAACCTTCACTAAGATTTTCCAAATTAAATGTCACGTTTCCAGTGCTTGTTGAAGCCTCTTCTTCAATGGGTTATGAATTTAACATTTCCTCCAAGTCGGTTTCAGTCAAATCTTCACCTTGCGATTCTAGCAATTCCTGAATGGCACTTGATTCTATCTGTTCGAACCCATCTCGTCCTATTCCATTCGCAATTTCGGCTATGTTTGCAGTCAAAGTTTGAATTTGCACACACTCTTCATCATTTTTCGCAGTCAGAGCAGGCCACAGTTTTTTCCAGCATGACTTCAATGTGTGTGGCTTCAGTTCTTCCAATGATTCTTTTATGTTTATGATGCATTTTGCTATGTCAAATTTCTTCCAGCATTCCATAACATTCATATCAGGATTACATTCCATATTATCCAATACGATTTTGAAGGTTCGTCTAATGTAATAGACCTTAAAGGCCTGGATTATTCCTTGGTCCATATGTTGAAGCAAAGCCATAGTGTTGGAAGGTAAAAATGTCACTTTTATATTTGGATGCATAGTTTCAAGTTCGCCAGGATGACCTAGTGCATTGTCCAAAACTAGAACTGCTTTAAAGTCTAAATTCTTTTTTTTTAAATAAGTTTTAACTTCAGAAACAAAACAATTCCGGAACCAGTCCAAAAAAATAGCGCTTGTAACCCATGCTATCTTATTAGTACGCCAAAACACTGGCAGGTCGTCCTTGTTTTGATTTTTTAAAGCCCGAGAATTTAACGATCTGTAAAGCATTAGTGGTTTAATGACACAATCTCCAGATGCATTACAACATAGCAGCAGTGTAACTCTATTCTTTGCTTCAGTGCAACTTTTCGCTTTTAGAAATGAATGTTTTGTTTGGCATTCTCTTCCAAAACAGTGCAGTTTCGTCTGCATTAAATACTTGCTCAGGTTTGTATCCTCCATCAGCTACTAAGTTTGCAAATTCTTCTGGATATCGTTCTGCTGCAGCAGTGTCTGCAGATGCAGCTTCTCCAACAATTTTAATGTTATGCTATGATTGTCTAACCTTAAATTTATTGAACCAACCTTCCGATGCTTGAAATCCTCCATCTGTACATTCACCAGTACAACTACCATCAGGTTCTTTAAAATGAGCGTAAAGACGCTTTGCCTTCTCCCGGACCATTGGACCACTCAGGGGCACCCTTTTTTGGATGCGGTCTTCGATCCATAATGACAACGCCACTTCCATTTTTTCTATTGCTGGATCACGAACAATTTTCGCTGACAGTGAAGTTGAAGCTACAGACGACCTTATTTTATCTTCGGATTTTTTTATCGATCGTACAGTTGATTCGTTGACATTGAATGAGCGTAATATGGATGCAAACGACTCTCCAAGGCGTAAACGATCAAGCATTTCTATTTCCACTTTAAGCGGTAACAGATTTTTTTCGTGTCGAAACTCGTTTCTCATTTTTTTTAGTTGACATTACTGTATAAATTAGGAAGACAGTGGTAGAGACGTCTTACTCGATCACATTTTCTGTAACGAATGGAAAGACGAAACAATAAAACACGCAAAGCAGCTGTTACCAAAGGACGGAACGTCTAATAATATGGCGGCATTTAAAAATATACTTTATTCATTGAGTAATATGATTGCTTTCATTCTGTTTGTTTACATTCTCAAAAACACCGATCGCGACGAAGGCGGCTTATGTCAAAGTCCAAACCAATACAGCGGCGATATCATTTAACAACATACTTTAGGCAAAGTTGTAATAAGGTCTATTTTACATTTTATTAGTCCATTTGACGGCGTTTACAAAGGAGATTGGGTTGGATACCTATTGGAATCATTTTTATTATTATGTATGTACGTACTGATTAGATCCGCGAATAAAGAAATCTTTAGCTGCGAATATAGGAATTGGGTCGCATTTTTAAAATTCGCGAATAGTGAAAACGCGAATAAGGAGCTTTTACTGTATTCTACTTGATGATAGTTATTTAGAGGGAAATCAGTACTCTTCATATTTTTCACATTTTATACTTTATTTAATAAAGGGAATTAGCTACTCCAAAACAGAGACTGTAAAATAATAATAAGCTGTTTCGAAGTTTTTTGTAGGGGAATATAATAATAATAATAATAATAATAATATACGATTGTAATAGAAGAGATGGAAACAACAACATTCCAAAGACAAGAAACGAAACAAAAATACACAGCGCCTTGTCACTCACTCTCTTCACCTAAACCACTGGCCGGCCGACATTATCGACCGCATGTGCATCCAATCATAAGGAAACATTACCCCGGACAAAACTGGTGTTGTCGTTAATATCGGGGGCTTGGCCGACAGTAGTGATGAGCAAATGCAACACCAAGACCAAGACCGGGGTGTGGGTGGTCTTGGTCTTGGTCTTGGTCTTGCTTGCAAGAGTCTTTCAAGTCTTGCTTTTAATCAATATTATGCTTTTCATAGGTAACTTTTACTCTGCATATAAGGGATAATACATTCTTCAATGCGCCAATAGTAATGAAAATACAATAGATGTTTCTAAATGTAATATAGTTTAACTTTATATAAGTATGATGATTGTGTACAACATAGGTATGATCTTTATTTTTTAATGGGTGCCCACGCTTCACTACTTATAAGATACACCATAACGTTTCGTAATCTTTTTATGTTTTTTTTAACAGAACAAACACTCCACTGGTTCCCAAACTGGGGAGGCTACCCATGAGACACATGAAAGAAAATCAAGACGGCACAGATTATTGAAATACTTCAAATTGCAGAATTATTTTTACACTCTAAAGGCGTCAGATTTTTCTTTTCAACCACGATTAGCTAATCCTTGTATTAAACAAACTTCCAATTAAATATTGAGATTTTGTTTTACTCATTCCAATATTTACTCTATAGGGCAGAAACATGGACATTACGGAAAAGCGATGAAAAAATTGCAGGCTTCCGAAACGTGAGCATGGAGGAAAAAGGAGAGAATTAGCTGTGTTGAACGGAAAACGAATGAGGTGTTAAAGATATTAGTAGTAGGGGAAAAAAGAAGAATTTTAGATATTGTTAAGAGGAGAAATATGAACTGGTTGGGATGTTGGCTGAGGAGGAACTGTATTATGAGAGACGTGCTAGAGGGTATGGTGGAAGGAAAGAGAGGGAGAGGCGAAGGAGACTGTAGTTGAAGGAAAGTATTAAAACAAAAAATTGCAACGTCAAGACGAAGAGACTAGCTGAGGACCATCGTACATCGAAGGTTCTCAGTTGCAGCAAGTAACCTGCCAATAATGGCAGAATAGCTGTGATGATGACGATGATATGTTTAGCAATATTGACCAAAAAAGAGAGAAAAATTAAAATAATTATTATAATCAAACTTCTTAATATTTTAGAATAATTTGAGTGAAAACTTGAAAATGACTCAACTGTCTATGTCTTTTGTGTAAACCATATTTATATAAATACTTTGACCTATATTAGAAACCGGAATACAAAATAACGGCATCAAACTACAAGTTATTTGAAATAACTTTATAAACTCAGTCTTACTTGCGATATGGATTACTAGCATCAATTACCCACTTCGTTGTGTTAAATTTTAAAAAAGAAATAAATAATATGTTTCGTTAGTCAGTCACTTTTAATTATTACTAAAGCGCTCTCTGATGTCGGTCTTTTTCGATTATTTTTATATTTCTCTCCCCTCCTCCTCCTCCTCAAGTTGCGGGGAGTAGGGTCACCGCTACTTTTACACGGGTACAGTTATGTTCTAAATTTATTAGTGAAACTCCGTGTCTTCCTTTTTAGGTGGGATGACATGTATGTCTGGTTTGGAAAGTTCCTGTTTTCTTTTTTTAGCTGTGATTACGTGTGTGTATCGTTGGAAATGTCGTGTCGTGTTTTTCGAGTTTGTATACGTGTATGTACACGAAGTATACTGGATATTTTTAAAAATAATAATGCAAATTTAAATTTGAATTTTAATTGGTTCGATTTGAATTAAATCTGTTGATATGTTAGTTAATTAGAATATTGGTAGATACGATGAAACGTTATTCTGTATCACTTACTTCCGTATCAGTGATTAAATTAATAATAATAATATTGAACATATTTACATTATTGACATTGAGATGAAGACCCGTGTTCGAATCTCGTATTATACAGATGGCTTTTGAGTAATAGAAACTTAAAATGAGGTCAAGACCCGTGTTCGAATCTCGTATTATACAGATGGTTTTGACTAATAGAAACTCACAATGAGATTAAGATCCTTGTTTGAATTTCGTATTATACAGATGGCTTTGACTAATAGAAACTCACAAGGAGATGAAGATCCCGGTTTGAATCATGTATTATACAGAAACTCACAATGAGATGAAGAGCCCGTTCGAATCTCCTATTATACAGATGGTTTTGACTAATAGAAACTCACAATGAGATGAAGATCCTCGTTTGAATTTCGTATTATACCGATGGGTTTGACTAATAGAAACTCACAATGAGATGAAGATCCTCGTTTGAATTTCGTATTATACCGATGGGTTTGACTACTAGAAACTCACATTGAGATATATATAATTTGGAAAAAATGAAATATTTGAGTCCCACGGTTATGCCGGTTAGGCTAAAGGAGATTGTGATTATTTTATTTGTTCGTTTGTTTTACAAACTCTGAACAATCTAAGATGTTCGAACAATATGTGAGTATACTAAAATAAGCTATTAAAAGTATATAGAAAGTGGAAGGAAATCATTTTATAAAAGGTATTGAAAAATATATATATTATAAAAGTTTATGTGGTGGGCGCTGAGAATGAATCCGGGACCCTTAGCACCAGAGGTGAACGATGTATGATGCGGGAGATAGGAAATGTGTGTAGATTGAATAGTTTATTTACTTATTTTGTGAATATTCATTTTTACTGATTTGTTCCTGGCTTCTGGTTAACTCAGTTCTTAGACCATGTTTTTAAGTTTGAAATGCGGAGAGACTGAATTGTTCTTCCGTCTTTCACAGAGGCTATCTTAGAAATGAACACACAGTTTTATTTTTGCATAAGGATTGACTTCCGGGTAAGTGACCTATACACGCTTTCCATTGCCCCCGTTAGAGGTCTGAGTGGCGACACACATAGTTATAGTGTGTCAATGCACTTCCTAGTTTCATTTCCGCTTTCTAATATGTACTGAAATAACGTCCATTAACTATGATTGACATCGTGTTAGTTATCTGCAGTGATGAAGATAGATAGATAGATAGATAGAAATTTAATGTTTCCTCCCTTCAGAAGATGTTAGTAGTAATGGGGTTACTTTACCGCACTCTTAATAATCCAAATCGGGGTCCCTAAAACGCAAGAAAGGCATTTTACGAGTGTAAAACACCGACAAGAAATGTTTGGTTTATGCGATTGTGATTGCTATTGGTTTAAAGAAATATAAGGATACGAACAAGAAACTGTACAGACAATATCACGACCAAAGAAAGTGTGTCGTTCTCCCTGACGTACATGAACTTTTGTCCAGATCATCAGTGAATTTAGAGCATGGGGGATCCGTGGAAGAATTGCGACAATTGCAACGTTACTTGACCGATTATAAACTTACCGTATACACCAGCTTTCCCGGAGAAGATATTATGTATGAAGGGCCGGGTGGCGAAGACAAGATTCCAATCAATTTAATGTGCATCAATTCCCATTATGACATCATCAAATCATTAACGGCCGTTTTCTCTACTGTGTATTATTGTGTAGCATGCCACAAAAAATATAATAACAGAAATAGACACGTCAAGAACTGTTCGGCCATGTGTGAGAAATGTTTGCAGAAACCACCATGCAGTAAGACCAATACGGAGAAGCAGTGCCCAGAATGCAATCGTGAATTTTATGGTGAAACATGCTATACAAATCATCTGACTGTACCATATCATAAGGGTCAGCCAATATGCAAGATGGTGAAACAGTGTGCCAAATGTCTACGCATTTATTCGTTTGTCCATACAGGGGAAAGACAACATCATTGTACTGATTATTTTTGTAATGTGTGCCATAGACACGTTACGTCTACCCACCAATGCTACATGAAGCCTGATACGACTCAATTAAAGCCTGGAGTTCCATCGGTGTTACATGCCAAGAAGGCTATGATTGTCTTCTATGATATCGAAGCCACACAGGATACTTTCTTCGATGAAGATACGTTCATTCATAAGCCCAATTTACTGGTGGCCCAACAAGTATGTTACAACTGTGTCCAAGATGAGGATATACATCATCTGTGTGAAGTTTGTGGACAGCGGGAACATATTTTTCAAGATGATCCGATCAATGCCTTTCTTGCGTATTTACGTCAACCACGACCCAACATCAAACTTATTGTATCTTTGGCACATAACTCTAAGGGATATGATGGCCATTTTATTCTTAAATCTTTAGTGGAAGAACATGAATTGAAACCTACTTTGATCTTGAACGGAGCAAAAATTTTAAGCATGAAAGTGAATCACTTATCGCTTATTGACTCCTTAAATTTCATGCCAATGGCTTTAAGTAAATTATCCAAGGCATTTCATTTACCAGCGACCAAAGGATATTTTCCACACTTTTTTAATACTGCTGCAAATCAAACGTATGTGGGAAAATTACCGGACATCCATTATTATGGTGCAGATGAAATGAAAGTGGATGAACGAGAAAAATTCATGACATGGTATAACGAACACCAGAACGATACGTTTATTTTCCAAGAAGAATTGGTGAACTATTGTGTCCAGGACGTCAACGTACTTCGAATGGCTTGTATATCTTTCATGGCCACTTTTGAACAAGAAACTCACGTTAATCCTTTCCTGGAGGCTATCACTTTGGCGAGTGCTTGCAATTTAGTATTTCGACGAAATTTCTTAAAACCCAATACTATTAGCATTCTTCCTGCACGAGGATACCGTCACAGAAACAATCAGTCACGGATTGCTTTGCAGTGGCTTGCCTACATGGAAGAAAAAGAGAGCCATCCAATTCTACATGCGGCCAAAGGAAAAGAAGTTTATGTTGCTGGTTTTCATCTGGACGGTTACTACAAAGATCCCGACACTAAAGAGGAACACGTGTATGAGCATGCCGGCTGTTTTTATCATGGCTGTCCTACAGGCCGTGATCAGCCCATTTATGAGAACTCCGAAGAAACGATGAACTATCGATACGAGAGAACACAGCGTAAAATGAAGTTATTACGATCCATGGGATATAAAGTACATGAAATGTGGGAATGTGAATTTCGTCAAATGTTAAAATACAATCCAGCATTGGCCTCTTCTTTAAGCACACATCCTTATATTAATAAGACACCATTAAATCCAAGAGACAGTTTCTATGGTGGCCGTGTAAATGCCATTAAATTGTATCACGTTGCAAATGAAAATGAAGGCGAAGAAATAAAATTCTTGGATATCGTTTCCCTGTATCCTTATGTGAATAAATGTGGACGGTATCCAATAGGGCATCCACGAATATATCTACAGGGAGATCCAGAAATGCCCGACATTCAAGATGTCAACGCATTAGTCAAGTTGAAGATTTTGCCTAGCAGAAATGTGTTTCATCCAGTGCTGCCATTTTGCTCAAATAAGAAGTTGTTGTTTCCACTTTGTGCTGCCTGTGCCACAGCAATAAATCAAGATTCTGAATGTGCACATTCGGACAGTGAACGAAGTCTAACAGGAACGTGAGTGTCCTATGAAATTCAAAAAGCCATTGAACTTGGGTATCAAGTCATTGAAATTTACGAAATTTGGGATTACGACATCTCCGTATATGATCCAGAAACCAAGACTGGCGGATTATTCAGCGAATTGCATCACCGAAGAAGAAAAGCAGCAGTATATTCAAATGGTACAACAACGTGAAGGCATAACTTTGGATGCAGCAAATATAATTTCAAATTCAGCACGTCGTAGTCTTGCAAAACTCTGTTTGAATGCCTTCTGGGGACGACTCGCTATAAGAGACAATTTCAGCCAAACGACCATCATTAACGACCCCAAAGAACTGTATCAGAAATTAACTGCTCCAGACATAAAAGTCAACCAAATTTTACCTGTTAATGATTCATTGTTATACCTTTATTGGCAGTATGAAGATGATGTTCCAGTACAAAATCACAATGCTAATGTTGTCCTTGGAGCATTTACAAAGTGTCAAGCTCGTCTGGAACTCTACAAATATTTAGAATTGCTGCAAGAAAGAGTACTATATTTCGATACAGATTCCGTGATATTCACGCAGCGACCATCACAGCCCACAATAGAACCAGAAGTATTTCTTGGTTCAATGTGAAATGAACTGGAATCAATTGGACCAAAAGCATACATTAAAAAATTCGTATCTGGTGGCCCAAAACAATACGCCTTGGAAATCTACGACCCCGACACGAAATCAACCAGTTATGTATGCAAAATTCGTGGGTTTACACTCAATTATACTGCAAGTCAAAAGTTAAATTTTAATAGTCTGGAGCAAATGATCATAAATCAATCGAGTAAAAAAATCTCCATTAGCACGCCGCACAAAATTTACAGAACCCACGATCATCATCTTGTCACAAAACCTGAAGAAAAGAAGTACAGTTTCAACTATAAAAAACGCCGATTAATACCAGACACATACGAGACATTGCCCTATGGGTATAAAAAAGCCAGAACAGAATAACAGCCATATTTTTCCCTAATCCCACCAATATCACCTCCCAAAGACGGGACAAAGAATCAAGACGGTGCACGGGACATGCTTCAACGATGCACGAGCGGAGACAAACTCAGATGACATCACCTTACAGAAACCAGTGGAGGAAAAAAAAGGAATTCAGGTACGTCACATTTGCGTTTCTTTTCTCACTTCACTCTCTCTTGATCAGTTAGTTCGATGTTAATGTAACATAATGTAATGTAACGTAATGTAACGTAACAGTATGTAATGTAACATAATCTGTTTAAATCTGCTCGTCTTCTTTTCATACGCGAAACTGTTCGCACTGAATGGAGTACGGTGACTGCGAATCTGTTTTTCTTCTTCCGCAGGAAACAAAATAAATATTATCATGCATATTCATATGTTTTATTTTCTCTTTACAGAATTTGTACCCGTCACGGACACGTCTTCCTTTGAAGAAAAAGAAATTATGTATTCTATTTCACATGCTAAAAATAAATGTACAAAAACATGATTCTGTGTTTTTATTTCACATCCTAAAATCAAATTCTTTTCATGTACTGCGATTTCAATTTCTTTTTTCTGAATCAGTTTACCGATAAAATAAAATTTCTAAAAAATGTTTTATGAAAAAATCAAACTAAATTTTTTGTTTCAGAACTTTTTTCGTGTACGAAATAAAAAAAAATTGTGTACAAAATAAAATTATGTTTCAGAAATTTTTTTTGTGTACGAAACAAAAACTGATTCAGAAAATTTTTTGTGTACGAAAAAAAATGTTTTAAAAAAAATTTTTTGTGTACGAAAACAAAATTCTGTTTCAGAAATTTTTTTGTGTACAAAACAAAAACTGTTTCAGAAAAAAATTTTATGTACAAACAAAATTCTGTTTCAGAAAAAAATTGTGTACAAAACAAAAATTAGTTTTCGTCACGAAACTGCTCCGACTAAATGAATCGATTCATCCTGATAGTGTTGGCAACACTGAAAATTTTCGGTAAGTATCGCTCAGGCACTGAGTTACAGCGAACACAACTAGATTCGAACCAACCCCCAACCTTAAATGTCTGATTCATCTCTAAATACAGCCAACTAAACAATAAGATTATGTGTATACGTCAATGCTTAGCACTGAGTTAGCAAGGTTTTCTTCAAGGTCAAAGTCGCACACGAAGTAAAAAGATGACAACACAGATCTTCTATCTTTCTATATGAAACATAAACCTAGTGTAAACTGCTTGCACTGAAATGTGTAATGTAACATAATCTGTTTAAATCTGCTCGTCTTCTTTTCATACGCGAAACTGTTCGCACTGAATGGAGTACGGTGACTCAACGCTTGTCTCTAACGTGTGAGGTTCCTGCTTCAATCCACAACGAAGTAAGTTCAAGTTTCCTCCTATCATTTTTCATCATCGTTTCAAGGGGACGTTAAACTCAACATTTCCTGAAACTAACACAAAAAATCGAACTCGGGACCATTACATAGTAATCAACAAAATGAACTTCTCAATGGAGTATGGTGACTCAGCTCTTATGTCTGATGTGTGAGGTCTCTGCTTCAATCCGCAAGCAAGTAAGTTTATGATGTTTTTTCATTTCATCATTTCTCATCATCGTTTCAAGTGGGACGTTAAATTTTTCTAACACTAGCACCAAGAATCAAACTCGGGACCATTGCATTGTAATCAACACACGTGTTCGGTCGCTTAGCGCTTGTCTCTACTGTATGAGGTCCCTGCTTCAATCCTCAGTCAAGTAAGTTCATGTTTCGTCCTATCATTTCTCACCGTTTTCGCGGGGACGTTAAATTCAACATTTCCAAGAATCAAACTCGGGACGATTCCAATGTATCCATGTTCACCCCTAAAGCGGAACAAAAATGCCCCCTAAAAGGGAACGAGGTGGACCACTGTATCCATGTTCACCCCTAAAGCAGAACAAAATGGCCCCTAAAAGGGAACGAGGTGGACCACCCAAATTTATAGTAATATATATTAGGGTCCAGTACTATGATACCAAATGTTTAAAATTGGCAATTTCTAAAACTTAAGGGGTGGGCCAAGGTATAATTCCCAAAAAAATTTTCAAGGGGTGCACAAATGTACCTATGTCTTATATAAGGGGATGGACCCCTATACATGACCATATAACCATATAAGGTAATAGGACCTCATCCATTGGAATAAATTAGGTCAAAAAACCAAACACGTGATACAACGTATTGCTTACGTTTATATTTTGGCAATTTTATACCCCTAAAAGGGAACGAGGTAGACCACCCAAATTTATAGTGATCTATATTAGGGTTTCATACTATTATACCAAATGTTTAAATTGGGTGATTTCCAGAATTTAAGGGGTGGGCCAAGGTACTCCTCCCAAATTTTTAAAGGGGTGCACAAATATACCCATGTCTTATGAAAGGTAATTGACCATGTATATGCACATATATCGATATAGGGTAATAACACCTCATCAAAGGGGGATAATAACACCTCATCCAAGAGGATAAATTAGGTCAAAAACCCCGAAATTTGAATTTTTGGCAATTTTTTACCCATGAAAGGGAACGACATAGACACCCAATACTGATAGAGGTACATACTATGATCCTAGGCTACCACACCAAATTTTTAGATTTGGCAATTTCCAAAATTTAAGGGGGATGGTCCTAGGTACCCCTGCCAAAATTTAGGGGAGTGGGCCATGGTACCTACCAAAATCTAAAAGGGGTGGTCCTATGTACCCCTAGGTCATTGACCCCGGGCCACGTAACCCAAAAATGGGCGCCCGGCGCCCAGGGGCGCAAATTTTTGGCGGCGGCGGCGGGCGCCACGCTCTACGGGGCGGAAAAAATGGCCTCAAGTCCCGCGATTACTACTATGTTATGGACAAACACATAAATGTATTTTTGGCGATATCTGATTTTTCGCAACGTGAAAGTTTTACTTGTAACCATTTCCTTAATTAGTTGAGAAAGTGTGTATATTTCAGAACCGTACGGTATCTTGTGGTTGTTCATGACCCAATGGCGACACCCTGTCGTAATGAGAAAAAAATGGTAGTTTTCCCTTGAAAGTTCATTTAATGTTAAGATCCCTACCTCGGTTGATGAACTTGTAAATAAGAAATTTTTAGATTTCCTGCTGGAGGACTGAACACTGAATAATTTGATCCTATCGATTTTTAAACATGATGAACGACGTTATCGGACATGCTGAGTTTTATTTATAATTAATGAAAAAACGGTTTTCGTAAACATGATGAAAAGATGTTAGAGGGGGAGCACATTGAAATGCCTTATAAATACTACCCAAATAAAGTTGATTATTATTAATATTTACCTACTGCACGAGTGCATATTGAAAAAGTTTATTTGTTCTTGTGTCTGTATTGAAGTTTTTTGGTCTTTGATTTTGACAGAAGGAAGTTTGATTTAAGGTGAGAATAATTTAACTTTTTTAAATGCTAAAGTTATTTGTATTATTCACTTAATTATAATGGAAGTTTCGTGATTAATTATTTTTTAATCGCATTGTAGGTATACTAGGAAATAAACTTGGGACTATTTGTGTTGTCGGGAAATAAACTTAGGACCATTTTGTAATAAAAGCAAAAGGGTTAGGATTTGTGACAGACCGGGACCAGTGGAAATGCAATTTCGATTTTCTATTATGGAAGTTATTATTGTAGGAGTACATATTTTGGGGGAGGGAGATATTTTTTATTGGTTCGTATCTTTTATTCTCTCACATGTATAACATGTTCGAACAATATGTGAGTGTACTAAAACAAGCTTGTTGTAAAAAATGAATATAATGTATTTTTCTCCCTTAAGAACCGCTACTGTGATTTTACCAAGGGCTAAAGACGTATCATTTACCTGTAGAGTTTTATTTGCTTAATTATAGTGTGCTTAATTACAATATGTTGATTGATTTGTTACGAATTTTAACTGTAATACATATTGTTACACCGATTGTGTACTGAAACATGATTACTTTACACTTTAAAATCACTTATACCCGATATATATGTACGCCGTACAGATGTGGCTTGAACTGCTTAAGTAAGATCATTTTGTAACTTTTGATGTCATACAAGTAAGCTTGGTGCCATAGTTGATAATCTTTTAGGAAAGCAAATGTTTGAAGATATTTATATGTGTACTAGGACTAGTATTCGCAGAAAGAAAGAAAAAAGTTTCAGTTTGGGGGAGGGAGCGCACTGTCCTAGAGTTTTTGTAACTTATATGTGGATGCCTAGTACTTTTTTCTGAATATTACTGAATCTTAGTTATTTGCGGTGGTGGTAGCCACATAGCGCAAACAATAGCTTTAATGTTAAGAAAGAGAGAGAAAGGGTGAAAATTTTACGGTGAAGACCTCCCCTAAATACATTGGTTATTGAAGATTGTCTTTTGATTTTGAAAACTTGTTGTGTATTCTCGAAGTGAAAAAAGAATTATGTACTCCTATTTGTACCATGTCCCCTAGAATTGTGCGGCTTTTGCTTGTTAGTTAGTTAGGCTCTCCATAGATTTTAGCAGTATTAAAAAATAGATTGAACATATATTGTATTTTCAAAGCAAAATGAAGTTATGTAGGGCTATCCATAGCATGTCCCTACAACTGTTGGGGTATTGCCCCTTAGTTAGGGTTTACCCTTAGATTTTAACAGTATTAAAAATAGATTAAACATGTATTATATTAGAGCAAAATGAAATTATGTACGGCTATTCGTAGCATATCCCCTACAATTGCGGGGTTTTGCCCCTTAGTTAGGGTCCCTCTTAGATTTTAACAGTATTAAAATAAATTGAACATATATTACATTATAGCAAAAGGAAATTATGTATGGCTATCCCTACCATGTTTTTGCAACTGATGGCGTGTTCCCCATTAGTTAGGGTCCCTAAAATTGCGGGTTTTTTCTGAATAGGTAATTGTATACTGTAATAACATGATGATAATTATGTCCAACTGAAGGGGCCTATGTGTTGGTGTGTAGGTAGGTCCCCCTTAGGGATTTGTAACACATTGAACGTGTGGTGGATTACTGATAGAAGAAGCTATGCCCTCACAAAGTATGTTTTATTAACAGAACACAATTACGAAAAGGGTTCATGGTACTTATTTAATGCTATTATATTAGTAGTATTTTACGGTTTAAAAAAGAAATATATATCATACTTTACCTTTAAAATATAGATATATATATATATATTCGGGACCATCGACGAAATACGTCAACACGGCACACGGGCTAAACTAAACTAAGGTCTAATTTAAAATTCTTCCGCTAGGTGTCACTGTTAGTGGTGGTGGGAGAACACTTGATAGAACATGATATAACATGCATTTGATGTGTACGCTTATCATTTTTTCTTACGTCGGCGTGCGTTAAAGATCACAGATAAAGCTTTCCTGATTATTAAACCTATTTTAATACTATTAAATAAAGTACATTGGATTATCACTATATTTATTGAAGCCTGTTTTATTACAGACATTGAAGCTTTGCTAATCATTGTGTGGTGCTAGCAATCGCATTGAAAGACCCAGACATTAAAAGTACCGACGCAGAGTCGAGAATTTTCTTCTTTTTTGTGGATTTGTGAACTACAACTAAGCCTTGAAAGGTGTGTATTTCTTATGGTTATTGTGATTTTTTAAAAAAGAAAGAAATTATGTACTTTCTAATTGTACTTGAGTTGTATTTAACCAAATATTAATAAACAGAGAGAGACTTTTTTGTGTGGATATTTTAATAGAATAGTTTACAACTCAATGTAAGTGAATATATTTACTGATTTTTCATAAAGTAACATGATTAATTTTTATTTACATATCAATAATTAACTAAAGATGATTAATTTTTTTCTTTTATATGATATTATCATGTGCCCGTTGCTTAAAAAGAAGTATTTTTTTGATCTTTTTATTAAAGTGGAGTTGATTAATTAAAATAGTTTTTTCTTTGTTTTATTTCTTTCAGATGGATTTCTTCTGCCCAGCTGAAGAATTAAACATGATAGATGAAATCTACCTGCCAGAGGTCTTGCGCGGTCTCAGCGAGCACCCGAGGGTTTTTAGTACCTGGAAAGCTATCATGGAGCTTTACCGGCTTGGCCATAGGGGATAGGTGAGATTCGAGGCCATATTGCGGACCCTTCGTGCCTTTGAAGGTAATGATATATTGCTCTTACCGCACTGTGTATCCAGTGCGGACGTACTGGATTTGTTTGTGTACGGTTTTCTTCGTACTAAAGAAACGTATGAATTGGCTCTAGATAAAGTTATGTATTTATTAGCTTGTGGGGAAGGTCAGGTGGATAGGATAAATGATACAGAGTTATCTAACTTTTTTGATTTTGGCTCGCGATTTGTTTTGGAACCGTGCTTAATCCCATTTGAAAATAATGCCATAGTCATGACCCCTCAAGAAACTCATAACTTGAGTCCTAATAATTTACATTTGTTAACTAATGAAGATTTAGCTTTTCTAAATGATAAAGCAGATGGGATTGGCAATTTAAATTCCGTTGAAATACCAATTGAAGAAGAAATGAGGAGATTGGTTGCAAATGAGGACAATGCTGTGGTTATACCCACGCAACAGGTCCAGGGAGAAAATCCTGTATACAATCCAGCTCAATGATTTTTTCCTCTCAGTCTGGACCGTCATATGCTAGTGTCCCACCAATGGTTGGACATGGCAACATGAACAAGAATTGTACAAGTAGTACTACTGGTAGTCCTAATAGTGGTAGTACAAGTGGTAGTAGTAGTGATAATAATAATGGCGGGGATAATCAAAGAAATAGTAATTTCGAAGTTGTAAGACAAAGCAGACAAAGGTTTCGTAAGTTTCATCTTACGGGCCATGAAATTGCCGTCAGACCTGTGTGTGATGAAAGGAATATTAATAACCCAGAGGCCTATATCGAAAGTTTAATTGATTTTGCGTTGGAACATGTGATCTCCTACGCACGCCCTATGGACTACGTTGGTTTATACATATAAAGTAGTAACAGTACTAATAACAAGCCAGTGTATGTGCCGTTTAGAAGAAAGGGTAGTTTCACTGCTAGAACAGTCCTCACTTCAATCGAACGGGTACTAAATTCGAATGAGGTGTTCCTTTTGGGCCAAGAAGTTTTGTTTTGATTTCACATAGCTGAGAATTTGCACAGACAAGGAAGACCTAATGCAATGAGTGCTGTTCAAAAATATTGCAAATACCAAGATTACTTGGAAAAGCGATTAATTCGCATTGAAAGTATGAATATGTATTGCCTCACCATGGCCATAATATACTGGATAACAAAACATAGCTCAAGTAAAAAAGTTTTATGTAATTTAAGAACAAGAGGTTATAATAGGTGGCTTTTTAAAGCAGAAGTTCTCTGCCAGATGTCAGGAGTTAACGTTCAAAGTAAGCAAGGTTGTGACCATTCCGATTTGGACCTCTTTCAAGCATATTTAAAAGGAGAGTATCAAATCGTGGTTTATGAGGAGGTTGAAAAGAATAATCGGGAATATATAGTACGTTACCCGGGAGAACATGCAGAAAATAAGATTTTTATCCTGTATCAAAGTGGTAACACTATTGGTCATTTCGAACCCACCCCAATATTACAAGTTTTCTTAGCAAACGGAAGTATTGCTATTGTTTGGAAGCTTATGATGAAAGATCACGTGCACATAAGTGTAAAACTCGTACTTTTTGCGAACATACTCACGAACGGGACTATACTGCAAACAGAATTAAATGTAATACATGTAATAGAGTTTGCTGAGAGTATATGTTTTGACAACCATGTGGCACGTAATAAAGCATCTAAATCCGTATGTGTTAATGTAAAGCTCTGCATTGGTTGTGTTATCATCTTTGATAAGAGAGGGCGAAAATCTGACCATATGTGTGGTGAACATTTTTGTTCAACGTGCCGTGCGTATGCTGATACAAACCATACATGTTTTGTTCAGAGACACCGACCTGTTCATACGAAAAGGTTTTTGTACATCACCTATGATGTAGAGGAACATGAAGTTGTACTGGTGTGTTGTCATCATGTTTGTCACGCCTGTATAAGGAAAGGTATCGATGAGCCTTGTAAAACGTGCGGTGACAATATTGGAAATCGTTCGTTTTCTTTTAAGACAATGACTGATTTTATTAACCACGTGTTAGTAGAACGTCCTGTCTTTCAGAAGATCGTGGCAATCGCCCATAATGGATCCCGATACGATGGCCTCTTCTGTCTTAGAACTCTGATAGAAGACCAGCATATTGTACCTAGTGTTCTTATCCAGGGTCAAAAGATTTTTAATATTAACATAGGTAACCGTATTTTTTTCGCGACTCTTTCCTTTTTATTGGTGAAATTATCTAAATTAACGAAAACATTAGGCCTTAGTCAAAATTTAAAGAAGGGAGATTTCCCATATTTGTTTAATACTGAAGAGAATCAAAATTATGTCGGTCCCTACCCTCCGCTTGCGTACTATGACCCTGAGGGGCGAAGCACAGAAGAAAGAAAACAACTGGAAGCCTGGCACCAAGAACGTGCGAAAAGTGGCGAGGAGTTTAACCTGCAGAAGGATATGGCACAACGTATGGGAGCACCGGAAAATAGAGGTCCTTTGCGGGCTGGATTGTGCATTCAACTACATCGTGAATACTTTCCACATCTGGAAAGTCCGGCCCCGTGTAAATCTTAGGTGATTTAACCGGCATGGGTTTACGCGCCATTACCCATGGGTAAAGACTAGTTACATCGGCGTAGTAAATTCGCTCATCACTCGTACAATTGACGTAAGAACGAAAGACCTCCGTGCGACCACCATTGTAACAGTTCTTAGGAATAAGAAAATCAGGCAGATTAGTACAACGTTCTTGAACAAACTTTTGCACTTCCTTGTCCGTCTTTACGTTATTGTCCCAAGAACATTCGCATATTTCATATAGCTTTACACCTATACTTTTCAGGTACCTACGGCGCCGCACGGTTTGCCCATATCGTTTCTCCATCGTATTGTACGAGTCTTGTGCATCGTGCAAAACCGCGTCACCTTTAAAGGGAAAATAAAGTCGACAGGCATGGAAATAACATCTATAAAAGTCGAAGGCAGCGTTGAGTCCTTCGTGCCATCCATCGACCTTGTACCTACCAATATACTTTTCCCCACCTCTCCTAGCATGCTGGATTTCTATCCCTAATTGGTCTTCCATATACATAAGCCATTGCATAGCTTTTGTACTATACTTTGTCTTATGATGAAATCCCAACGCGGGAATGATAGGAATATCGTACCTTGCACTTACTGTGACACTAACAGTATCATGTACCTACAGAAAAAAGATGAGGAACCCTTGTTACCGCTCGGAAACTATTTGGGTGATCTAACAAATGAAATTCCTGAAGGTTGGGACTTTACAACCTTTATAGGTCTAGGCTGTAAAAATTACGCGATGCGGCTAACAAACGCCCAAGGGGGTGTTTGAGATATATCCAAAATTAGGGGGATAACACTAAATGATAGGACCTCTCAAAAAATTAACTTTGAGAGTTTCTATAAATTAGTGTCTGGACAATTAGAGTCCACAATAATAGAAAACCCAAATAGCATCGTTCGTAGACCGGGGTTCCGTATCTTTAGCTGTAGAGAGACAAAGACACACCGTGAGGTCAACAAAAAACGAAAACGTATTGACGAACCTGACATAACTGACGATGAACTAATACAAAAACGTGCAAGTGTACCTTACGGTTATAGACCCACGAATGAGTGAATGTGAGTTGTATGAATGTCTCTTTTGTGCAATGAAACCCCGAACAATCACCGAATTTAAAAAAAATATTTTTAATTTATTTCTAATTTATTTTAATTTATTCCTAATTTTTTTATATTTTCGTTTGCTATGCAAACAATATATAAACTAGTCATTTCAGGCTTTAATCTGATATCCCAGTGATTTTTTTATTCATTTCGTTTGCTGTGCAAACAATATATAAACTAGTCATTTCCAGCTTTAATCTTATATCCCAGTGATTTTTTATTCATTTCGTTTGCTATGCAAACAATATATAAACTAGTCATTTCAAGCTTTAATCTTATATACCAGTGATTTTTTTATTCATTTCGTTTGCTATGCAAACAATATATAAACTAGTCATTTCAAGCTGTAATCTGATATCCCAGTGATTTTTTATCCATTTCGTTTGCTGTGCAAAACTCGTTGTTAAAAATTGATTGCGAAAATATTTAATGAATGAGTGTGAGTGTGTATATAAAGCAGACTCTATATTGTATGCATTCATTTGATTACAAGATGTTAAAGTTTCAACATCCCTCTACTATTTTAATTGCTGGTCCTTCAAGGGCTGGTAAAACTTGTTTTGTAAATCGTTTACTTAATGAATGTGATCAAATGTTTAGTATAAAATTTAATGATATTGTTCGGTGTTATGGTGCAGTAATACCAAAATTAGATGCAAATGCAAAAACACGTTTTGTAGAGGGAATACCTGACATGAATAATTTTGAAATTAAAGAAAATTCATTATTAATACTTGATGATTTAATGTCGGAAACTAATGGTGATGTTGCTAATTTATTTACAAAGTATGCACATCATAAAAAGTTAACTGTAATATTTATTTTTTAAATTTTATTTCCAAACGAAAACATGCACGTGATATTAGTTTAAATGCACATTATATTATAGTATTTAAAAATCCACGTGATAAATTACAAATGCAATATTTAACAAGGCAAATTATGCCTCGGTATAGTAAAGAAGTCGTGACTGTGTTTGAAGAAGTAACACGGGAGCCTCACACTTATTTATTATTTGACTTGACACAAAAAACAAACGATGCATTACTAATACGTACAAATATTTTTCCGAATGAAATTATGCATGTGTACGCTAACGTAAAAGACATGGATACAGAAATTTTTGTTTAGTCTCTATCAAGATGTTGAAGGTGAAACAACACTACAGCACGCTCTGTGCTCTGTGCAAATGCAAGAATGCAAAACGAAAACCAATTTTACAAATTGCTTCAGGGGATTTAATAAGAACAATATCTAAGTACCTAAAAACACAATAAAAGGAAACATTCCTTTAAATTCTCCTCAGAAGCAACGTTTACGTAGACATACAAATATCTTACGTGCTCTATCTCAGCAGCGTACTGCATTGAATAAAAAGAAGTTGTTACTACAAAAAGGTGGTGCGCTACTACCGTTAATCTTGAGACCACTTCTTGCAGCAGTAGGAAGTAGTATTTTCAGTCGAGAAATATGTCAGAATTACGTAAAATGATTTTAGTTCCCGAAAATGCTGTACATGAAATTCAATCAAATCTTAAATCCATAGATTCACATCAGTCACGTTTAGATGAAGAAATGAATAATATCTTAAAATGTCATGATATTAGTGTACAACAAAAGTGGAAATTATATCAACAAGCTTTGCATCGTTATTTACAGTATACATCTTCTTCACATAAACCTATTACTTTACCTATCATTCAAGAAGAAGAAGAAAAAAAAATCATCATTAAGTTCTAAACAAGATGGCAATACTTCTATTTTACCATTTGTATCAGACATTTTACAATCAGTACCCAAAACACTTCGTAGGAAAACAGATCTATTATTAAAACAGTTGACAAGTTCTGATAAAATTCAGTGGGATAAGTCTGGCATTGTACGTATTCAAGGAAAAACAATACCAGGTTCAAATATTATAGATTTAATAAATGATGTTGTTCGTACAAGAAAATATTCAAGAAATCCTATAGGTATTCATGAATTTAAAAATTTATTAGAAGATCTTAATGTTCCTAAAGAATTTATTGGTACACCTATTAGCACACCAGCATCAAAAGTGAATAGTAGTAGTAGTAGTAGTAGTAGTAGTAGTAGACAACGTATTCGTAAAGTAAGAAAATCTACTAGTTCTGCAGTAGTTGCTAATTTATTTAAACAGTGGAAAGAATATAGTATGTAAAATGACAAAATTATCAAAAATATATTATGATTATTCAAATTCTGATTCTTTATCAAGTATACAAACATTACAACGCAAAACAAAGTTATCTAAAAAGAAAATTAAGCATTGGTTAGCTTCTAAAGATGCTTATACATTACATGCACCAGCTCGTAAAGTTTTTGAACGTAAAAGTATTATGTTAGTGCACCAAATGAAATATTACAAATGGATTTAGCTGATATGCAAAATATTGCAAAGTATAATAATAATTATAATTATATATTATGTTGTATTGATATTTTTTCACGTTATGCATATTGTGTTCCGTTAAAAACAAAGAAAGGTCCTGAAATGGTAAAAGCAATAAGAAAAATTTTTAAAAATTTCAAGTTACCTGTGTTTAACGTAAAAACAGATTTAGCCGGTGAATTTTATAATCGTCATGTAAAACAATTGTTTAAAGAATATGAAATTAATCATTATAGTGTTCATTCCGAAATTAAATGCACGTTAGCAGAGCGTTTTATACGTACATTAAAAGATTGTATCGTTATTTTACTGCAAAGAATACTTATCGTTATATTAATGTATTAGATCAAATTGTAAAAAATTATAATAATTCATACCATTCAAGTATTAAAATGGCACCTGCACAAGTAAATGATTCCAATGTGAATCAAGTGTGGGAAACATTATACGGGAATAAAAAGAATATAAAGAATATAACATGTAAATTTAGTACGTGTGATTATGTACGTGTTAGTAAGTATAAACATATTAGAAAAAGGATATTTACCTAAATGGTCTCAAGAAATATTTATTGTTGACAAATGTATTAAGTCAGATCCTGTCACTTACAAATTAAAAGATTGGAACGGTGAAGAAATTAAAGGAATATTTTATGCACAAGAATTACAAAAAAGTAATTATAAATTCAAAGAAAACATATCTCATTGAAAAAGTATTAAAACGTAAAAAAGGGTGAATGTATGTAAAATGGTTAGGATATCCATCAAGTATGAATTCGTAGATTAGATCAGATTCTATTCAGTCTGCAAACTGAATTCGAACTTTACACACGACTTTTACGTTACTCTTCCTTCAAATGCTAGTAGCAATCTTTTTAATAATAATACAACATCATCATTTCGAGTTAAATTGGCACAACCTATTGATTTAAGTGATGGGGAATGGGCTGTTGCATTAACACAAATTAATATTACGTGGAGTTTTTACAATGTTAATGAAAATGAAGAAATTATAATTACTAGTGTTATCGATGATAAAGTTGAACGCTACTGAAAAATCAAGTTGTTATTAAACATTCTTTAAAATTAGAAGATCAATGTATGATTGGTGTTACACCAGGATTAAAACAGATTTTTTGGATTTATTAATGAAAATACGGTTGATGTTAAAAATGTTATATACACAAAAGTTAAAAATGTTGATTTAATATTAGCACTTGGAAAATTTCCATGTGATTTAGATTATAATATTCCCAATACAATTAATGTTTGCATTGATATTGTAAAACTACAACAAAATATAAGTCCATTAGTTAGAAAACTTAGTGTATATAATGTACAACACGGTCATGTAGAATCTTTTGTGTTTCACACACCATATTACGTTAAAGTTGAAAAGAAATATTTTGAAATAGAAGTAAACTTAAAAGATGAACACGGGTTAAAATTACCATTTCGTTTTGGAACTTCAAACCTAATACTTCACTTTAAACGAAAATGATTTCTGAAAGTATTGATGATAGTTTTTACATTACATTAGTTTCAAATGCTAGCGCAGATGTATATCCTACAAAGAGTCCAACACATTTTATTAATCAATTAAAAAATAATATTCGTTTATCAGAATCCGATTGGCATGTAGGATTAAGTGAAGTACATATTGCATTAAAATGTTATAATGTTACCGCGGGTGAAAACGTTATATGGTACAAATTTAAAAATGCAGAACCTATGAAAAGTAAAATTCTTGTCGGATATTATCCATCCATTCATCATTTACTAGAAGAATTAAACGCAATATCGAGTTTTATAAGATTTAGTTTTTCAAATGTTGTACATGTTGAATGTGATGAACGTGTAGAATCAGTTACATTGTCGCCTAGATTAGCTTTAGAATTAGGTTTTTCTGAAAAATCAGATCTTGTAAAAGAATCTCATGGATTCAAACAACCATACATAGATATCGGATATCCACATCAAATTTTTATTTATACAGATATTATACAATATCAATTTTTAGGTGATACAAAAGCACCATTATTACGTATAACAACAATCTCTGATATTAAATACGGAAAAGTTCAAACGATTACATTTGAAGATATTCATTATATGCCACTTGCAAAATTTTGTTTTAACACAATTGAAATACTATTAAAAGATTATGCAGGGCGAAATTTGCCATTTCGTTCTGGGACACTGACCGTAACATTACATTTTAAACGCTCTCCTGCATCTTCTAAATAATAATAATAATAGTAAAAATGAGAGCAAGACGTGTTACTTATCATCGTGGGCGTGGAATATAATATTTTTCAGGACCTGTATATCAAAGGGGACATGGTATAGGTTGTTTCTTTAAAGGATTATTTCGTTTTGCTTTACCATTTCTTAAACAAGGTGCAAAAACTGTAGGACATCAAGCATTACAAACCGGTATGCAAGTTGCGGGTGATGTATTAGAAAATCGACCATTTAAAGAATCGGCTCGTGCACGTGTAAAAGAAGCTGGTAATAGTTTAAAGACAAAAGCAATTAATAAATTTGGGCAGTTGCTAACTGGTAACGGCAAGAGACGGGCACGCAAGAGGAAAGCTTCTGCAATCGTAAAGTTTGGACCATCAACAAAACGTAAACATATACACGACATCTTTTCATAATGGCGCTCCTAAATTCAAGTAGTTTTGAATGTTGTACCAATGACACAGACAGCTATTGAAGCAACTACAAATGCTGAATATCGTCCTATTTCCACATTAACCTCAGAAGGACCTATTGAATTTGTTATTCCGGGAGAAACAGGTGAATTTATTCATCCTGCATATCTATATCTTTATGTACGATGTAAAATTACTAAAGCTGATGGTACAACTTTAGCTAATGATGATATTGTTGCACCCGTAAATAATTTCTTACATTCTTTATTTAGTCAAATTGATATTTGTTAAATGATAAATTAATTAGTTGTTCATCAGGATCTTATCCTTATCGTGCATATATTGAAACATTATTAAATTATTCTTATGATGCTTCTCAAACACATTTAGCATGTGCCATGTGGCATAAAGATACTGCAAAAAATTTTAATAAATTAGATAATACAAATGCTGGTTTTCAAAAACGTGCTAATAAGGTGAAAAATAGTAAATCTTTTGAAATTTATGGACGTCTTCATACTGATATTGTAAGTTTAGATCGTAAGTAACAAAGTAAGTTTGCGTGTAAAACTACAACGTAGTAAAGATATTTTTTGCTTAATGTCTCCTGAAAATACAAGTTCTAAAGTTGCACTTGAGGAAATTATTCTTCATGTACGACGTATTGATGTAGCTGCAGATTTAGCTATGCAATTAAATACACAAATGGGTTCGGAAACAGCCAAGTTACCTCTGACGAGAGTGGAAACAAGATCTTATACTATACCTGCACAAGTAAAGTCCTACAACATTGATAATCTTTTCCTGGGTAGTGTTCCTAAAGGCCTGATTATTGGTTTTATCTCCAACACAGCCTTCAATGAATCCCTTTGAATTTGGAAACTTTAACGTTAACAAACTGCAATTACAAGTCGGTTCAAAATCATTTCCTCCCAACCCCCTCACTCCTGATTTTAATAATAATTTATACCTTCTAAGTTACTATACTTTGATTTCAGGTACTGGAATATATTATCAAAATTATTCACATACTGTTACTCTTGATGAGTATCCAAACGGATATGCTCTGTATGCTTTTATTCTATCTCCAACAGGAACTTTAGATGATAACACGTGGGATGTAGTACGCGATTCCCCTGTAAATTTAAAAGTATCATTTTCAGAAACTTTAACTGAGCCTGTTACATGCATTGCGTACGCGCAATTCGATTCTTTAGCACACAGAAATGTTTATACTGATAACACCTTCTAATTTATTCAGTTGAGTACGATGAGGGTTGTTGTTCACTTCTCGGCGTATCATGATAACGAAGATGACTTTATTATAAAAGAGCTAGCCATTGTAAATCCTGACGTTCTCTTTTTCCAAAATTGGGTTTTTTAAACCACCATTTCCTTTAAATAAGTTGGCTGAGCCAATCGTAAGTACAAACAAATATCTAGGTGAGAATGTGTATGACATTATCTGGCACGAAGGGGATGTAGAATATTCACATCTTAAGGAAATACTTCAAACATATTGTTCAAATACTACAACCATATAAACATACGGAATAAATAGAAAGTGTTTTATTCAAGAAATTCTTCAAAGAGAAGTTACAAATTTGGAAGAAATAAAATGTCCAAAGTATACTGCATTAAGTTTTCACGTTCATCGGTGTGCACATAATAAGCATCATTTCGGACAATATAGGTGTACTGTTCATGAAGCATTACTGTATAGTGAATATGTGAAAGTGTATGACTATGTGTTACATGTGAATAACAGTGATAATTACATACCTACTACAATTAATAATAATAATAATAATAATAATAATAATAATAATAATAATAATAATCTTCATCATGTATAGTGACGAATTATTAAAAGTGTTACTAAGTGATAAAGTAACTGGTGCAAGTGTTACTGGAATTTACCCTATTGACAAACTTCCTGTAACGGTAAAACCTCCTGCGGCACTTGTGATTAATCTTGATACAAGTGATTCTGCTGGTTCCCACTGTGTTGCAGTACATCAGTAAGAAAAAACATGGATTCTACTTTGATAGTCTTGCTATGGACATTCCCAAGGAAATAAAAAACTTTTCGTCGAAAAATACTAAAATGTACTTTACGAATATTCAACAATATCAACATGATAATTCTGTGCAACTCTATCCATAACGACTCTGGAACTCACTAAAGAAATAATAAACACTTCTGACCAGAGTATATACACTTGTTTATTAAAAACTAAATTCCAGTGTAACAGTTTCAACAACGTAACGTTGTCTTCATCAGACACTAACTAAAAGAGATATCTTAGAGCGCAGTTATTTATACTAAAAGTGAAAGTCCTTGTGTGCATGGGAAGCCACCTGGGTCGGACTTCCCCGGGCGTCATCTTCCGGCCACCTGCCCTGACTTAATTACCCTCCCACCTGTGTTTATCTTTTCCAGACACACCTTTTGTTTATACTGACCAATTGCCTTAAAACATTTTCTCTTAATCTACCTCCGATGCCTATTAGAAATAAATAACAGACTATACTACATACAACTGATTATAAATACAGCAATACAAATATATATATATATATATATATATAGGCATAAAAATAAACTATAAAATATAACAATATATAAAACTCTATATAACTATATACAATATTAAACTATAACAATATTAAACTATATATACTATTAAAGATATGAATATAAATTACATATAAATATGTTCAATCTTGTTTTTTCCCTTCAATTTGTTCTAATAATTTATCCCATAGATCATGTATTAACAGTCCACTTGTCCAGTTCATTAAGGGGACATTTGCCATTTTGAGATTTACTAATATTAATGCATTACTCATGTTCTGTCTGCATGAAAACACGATTTCATTGACTATATGTTGATTAAAAGTGATTTTATACAGAATTATATAATTAATTGCTGCATAATTAATTATTAATTATGCATTTTTATTACGTGTCTTTCTCTGTAATCAATTGTCAGAAACATTTTTTTAAAAAAGTATATGATTCTTTACACATTTCTCATTGACATAAAATAATAATACACGTCAATATCGTGACAGATGTTAAATTATTATTAATTGAAAATGGAAAAGTGCATTGCTGATACTACTGAATTCCGTATGAGGAACAAACTTTCAGTTTTGAGCACTATTTTTGTGAAAAATACTTTATTTATTCCTATATATTGCATATCAGGCAAATCCCTATATATTTGTCTTTTGATTGGTACCACAGGTTTCGATATAGACATATGCATTTCAAAATAAGACATGAAACAATTTCGTAATATGTAGAATGCACCCTCTTGGTTTGTAAGGTGGCGCCTCCCACTTTAGGCGACGTTTTTTTTTTCGGAACTTCTTGCAGTCTGGATAAGTCTTGACAGAGTTACCAACGCACAATTTTATTCAGCTAGTGTTTTAGAAATGGGACGCAACGATGTCCTTTTAGAAGTAGGAAGAGAAATAAGCTTTCTAAGGCTATTCGTTTATCTTGGATAAAAAGGCGTTAAATAGAAGATAGCACTTCTGTTTGTGTATCTTTGGAAGAAACAAGTGGAAGTTCTATGGAGGTTCCAATTGCAAGGGATGAATCAGATGATAAAGAAAGGTGAGATTTATTTTACTTTCCATCCTGATTATTAATTACTTTGAACCAACATAAAATGATTTTTTTTATAAAATTGTTATCATTCTATCTAAATGTGTACAGGGAAAGAACATTGTAAATCCAGTTTTGTTGATTTTACACCAAAACTATTTTTGTAGTCTGACTGAGCGTGTTCTTTACGCATATAGCTGCTTTTAACATCCAATTTACAGAGGAATGATCAAAATTCTTTACTACTTTGAGTAGTCCAAAACATCGTGTGCAACGCATACTTTTACGGTTGGGTGCAATCTCAAAATTGAAGAAAAAAATGTACTTACCATTCTTTCCCTATACCCTTCACATGTTTCACTAATCTTTTAGTGGATTATTATAATATTACTAGGTGTATTATTTTTTTAAAATACAATTACGTGAAATATTTGCGTGTTTAATTTTATACAGCGATACACATAATAATAGTATTATGCGCAATGTTATATATGAAGGGCTTGGAACAATATGCCACATTAAACAAAAAGTCACTATTTTTACGATCCTTGCATATCTTACGACCTGCAGTAGTCGATTTGGCTTTAAAGAAGTGGGGGAACACTCTCTAGGTATTAATATAAAATGCTCTAATAGATTGAATAACAAAATTATTATCTAAGATTTCGGGGTAACGCGTCCGAGAACGAAATAAAGTAGGGGAACGGATATTGGATTTTCTGGTAAATGGAGAACGACGTTCTCCGCATTCCCTCCAAATCGACCACTGATAACCCGTTGATCTTGACAAGTTTGCAAAAATCGAAATTAGGATCAGTAGATATAGTAAGTATTCTTGTTTAAATTATTTTTTATGATGCAATGGCAAATTTCACTTTTCTCTCCGATCTTAAATATATATTAGTTCAGCGTCCCTTGTCAGCAGCGAGGCTATATGAAACATGGACCTACTGGTTAACATGGAATCCGAACCACAATCGTTCTATGCTCTCCCTTCGGGACTCGAACCCAGGACCCCTTGCACAGAAGCGCACGTGCTAGCCACTAGACCAACGACATATATATAAGGACGTTGTTCTCTAACTTATACTTAAAAGTCTTTTTTTTCGTGCGATTTATTTCTCTTATTTAATTTCAACAATAAATATTTTCTTTATGTATCGAAATGTTACTTTTTTTTAAAAAAAAATCTGAAATTCAAACTAAATCTATATGTAATTTATTAGTGGAAAGCATTTAAAAAATCATACTTTATTTACAGATTATTCCTACTAAGTAATTTTTAGAAATACTTGGTCAACTCACACACCTGAAGGGGACTCAGCCTCCTACAACAACATTCAGTTGTTTGTTTACATCAAAGCTTCCGGCAGCATGATTTTCGCCCGCAACGTATTTTTTTTTCGTCGTGGCTTTTGCTCCACATGATTTTCTACTCTTGGTTATTCCCCGAAAAATCATGAAACCGAGTCTAAAATTGAACTGTTTTAATCTATCTGAATTGCAAACGAAAGAACAAAACCAGTTTCACATTTGAACTTGACATAAAAGTTACTTTTTTGGTTTAATTTTCGAGCGACAATAGGAGATAATATAATAGTCATAGAGAAGAAAATCTAATTCGAATTTTTAAAAAGATAAACACATTTCGTAGCCCTACATACAGGAAAAAAGTAATTTTTCACCATCTGTCCTTCAATTATTCACCCTATTCACACTCTCGTGGATGCCATACCGTTCAACAAATAAGCACCAAATTTCTATAAATTCTTTATATTATTATTATTATTATTATTATTATTATTATTATTATTATTATTTTATTATTATTATTATTATTATTATTATTATTATTATTATTATTATTATTATTATTATTTTGTCATTTCAGCTCTGACACTGAGTCTCTACCATCTCTTGTAGTGGAGCCCGAAACAGAGGTTGTTAGTCGCAATGACTTTCCAAATGGCTATCTCAGATGGTTTGATCTTTCCAGGAAAAAAAAAACAACTGAAAAATAGACTTTCCTACTTATCAACAATATAACAAGTGGCTAATATAATAGTTGCATTGATATAATTCTGTATAGAAGATTTTATCACAATAGAACTTGCGCGATGAAAGTAATCATAGTTACAAGCAGGCCCGCAACCAGCCATAGAAGTCTGGGGGTGCCATAAACATGTTAGGGGGGCCCAAGTCATAAAATAATTGTTACAAATATATAAATTCATGAGCTTTGTGTTAATATAATATATGATGCATTGAGATCTGCGAGCCATAAAAAAATTAGGGAGGTCTGGCTCCTTGCCCCCTTCTAGTTGCTGACCTGGTTACAAGGGCAACGTGATAGTTTCAATTGCGAAAAATGTGGAAAATTCGAAAAACTGAAGCACATAAATCGGTGATTTCAGCTTTGATAGCGATCAAATATGACGGATTTATAATAAATTACTTTTGCTTTTGAGAAAATCTTTTTTTTTTCTTATGCACTGCTACTAAGGAATGCTGTAATGATGAAATAAGCGTTAATGGTGGAATGAAGGAAGTGGAAGGAAATTAGAGAAATCTAAGGGAAACACTTACGCGATGTTTGTTCACCATAAAGTCTACATTGGTGGGACCGAGATCGAAGCAGGGATGCCCTCCGCTATAGGTGAGCGCTCCACCACTGAACTACCGCGATCTCATAAGAAGAAATTTATTGATGGGTCTCCGAAGCGGCTAATTTTGAATTGTAAATAAATTAATGACAAGTAAATTCATTACTACTTCATACTGAACGGGGGAGTCTGAAAGAAAGAATGAATTCGCCGCCTAACGGCGAATATTTGAGTCGTAGTGGATGGTAGACCGTTCACCTCGTACGTGGGTTTCCTGATTTGATCCCATCTCGCGCCAAACGGACAGATATCATTGCGTGGGTTTACTTGGGGGGTTATTTTCTTTCCTCCACTTTCTTCATTCAACCATTTCATTCATTGTCATCATCAACGTCTCCTTCAGGATCGGTGCATAAATTTCATATCTAAATGCGAATGCGGGATAAATTTGGGTTAAACAAAATGGGGTCAACATGAGCAGCTGTTGAAGAGTGGGGTGTAGTGAGATTTTTGAACTCTGCATACTTTTAATTTTGCAATTTTAACTGAAAATAATGGAAAAAAGATGTTATAAATCAGAGCTGCCCAAATGGCGGCCCGCCAAACCATTTTCTGCGACCCACAAAGCTCTCTGCGACCACGATTTACAATTGTTATTACTGATAATATTTTCATTTATATTTATTCATTCTTTTAATGTTTCCACACTTCTTTCTGAATAAGGTATCCATTTAGCGCTTCTGTACAACAAAAAGGGGCGGGCATCCACAGCAACACTGCAGTTGGTAATGTAACTACAGGGAAAATATCGTTGATGAAAGTGACGATTACTTCAATAACCAATACATCTGGTCTAGCTTAGAAAACAATTGGCATGAGAAGTTCGTTGAAACAGGGTGTCTGTGTGCCAAGAAGAGAAGTGGTAGGCCAAGCGTGAGTGCAAATGACGTTGAACGAGTGAGCGAAGCTTTCACAAGGAGCCCGAGAAAATCGTTACGCAGTGCTTCACTTGAATTGCAAATGTCAGCAACGTTTGTGTGGCGTGTTTTGCGTAAAAAATTAAACATGAAACCATACAGACTATAGTTAGTTCAAAAGTTATACCCAAAAGACGAAGAGGAGCGATTCCAGTTTTGTTGTGCATTGCAGAACAAAGAGGATGGGAGGTCTCCAGATATCACCCCTTGCGATTTCTTTTTGTGGGGGTACGTGAATGACCTTGTATTCGTCCCTCCTTTGACAGGTGATGTTAGGAAATTGAAAAGGAAAATTGAGCAAGGAACAGCAACAGACTCGGAAGACATGTTGGGTCGTGTGTGGCAAGAGTTGGATTATCGCGTAGACATTTGTTGGATCACACGTGGTTCCCACATAGAGTGTATGTGAAATAAGCATTGTTCAAAACAAACTTGACAGTTTACCCTTTACAATTATGCAATTGGTTACTTTCCATTGTTGCTAGTTTGCCTACAATAAAATATTAAAAGTGTTCCCGGACTTTTGAAACACGCTGTATATATATATAAACCCATTATTCCCCACGTTGCCTTTGCTTTTAACATTTGCTGAAGCTCGCACTATTTTCTTGTACTGGTGTTTGCTCCTGCATCGAGTACCCGAAACTTAAATTTTGCAGAGTTCAACACCAACTGAATTGTTTTCCAAGTTTCATTAAAATAACGTAAGCTGTTTAGGACGGGTCTACACCGTAGGATGTTTCGGTGTATGGCGTTTCGGTGTATGATGTTTTGGTGTAGGACGTTTTGGTGTACGGATGTTTGGGTGTACGAACGTTACGGTGTTCGGGCGTTTCGGTGTAAGGACGCTTGGCTGTAAAGGACGTTTCGGTGTATAGCCTAATATTTGATTGCATTAATCATGTGCTCGTAATGAACAGTCATGAACTTTCATACTGTAGCTACTCTGCAATAGTGTAAACTGATTAACATTATTATTGAGTCAATTAGAGGATGATAATACAACAAAAATGCATTTGTAACAATAATTTCGATTCAAAGGTGTTTACAGTAGAGATGCAAAAAAGCCGGCTTTTTTGAATCGATGCTTTTTTCACATAAAAAGCCGGCTTTTTTGGGAAAAAACGAGAATTTTGGAAATTTTGGCTTTTTTCATTTTGATGAATTTTCTATCTAAATAGCTTTCTTATAGTATATTCTATAGTTATATAAGAATTCCATGACCTAAATGCCATATTTCGCTCTAAAATTCACTATAAAGATGGATGGAGCACATGTTTTACGAATTAAAGCTAACATGAAGAATGTAGTATTTGAGGGCAATTTTAGAAGCTATTTAACTTTATTTTAACTTTTGAGTTATCGACATTTTTTTTCTCGAGATCATTTCCGTTTGTAATCCGTGTTTCATTTCTAAGAGCTTAGTTTTACATTTAGAGTAATGACGGGATTTTCCCGATGGCTAAAGCGGGAGTTTCCCAATTTGCGATTCGTGCACAGTTATTGCCGTAATAAGGCGTGTGTCGTGTAAACAAGGTTTATGCATCACATGCTTTTTTTTAACGGAATATCATTACCGTAAAACGTTTTCTCAATTAATTCATAATTATAACATTTGAGGATATATGAAGTTCTGACATAGATTGAGGCGAGGGGACTCACTATAAATAAGCACCTCGAATAGTGGGAGGTAGAGACACTTTAATCAAGCATTCCATTAAAATAAATACACAAAGGGGTTTCAAATCGGTCTGCAACATTCTCGCAGTAACCCCTTCCAATTATAGCAGTATTTAATTTTTATTTTATTTATTAAATTATATTTTCTATTTCATGAATTTATTTCTCCCTAACGAATAATTTTCATTTTGAAGAGTGGACGTTTCGGTGTAAACATTGGAACTTTTACACCGAACCAGCCTCACACCTAAACGTCCTTACACCGAGACACCCGTGCACCGAAACGTCCTACACCTAAACATCCTACACCGAAACAGCCATATCCCGTTTAGGACATTTACTTTGCTTCTACTTAGTTCAAGAAAAGTGAAAAAAATAACCGTAACAAAATTTCCTATGCGATATTATTTCTGACAGAATTACTGGAAACATTATTATTATTATTATTATTATTATTATTATTATTATTATTATTATTATTATTATTATTATTATTATTATTAATTATATTTTGATTTGCTTCAGTTGAAGTTTAAAGAAAGCAATTTCAAAAACTTTTTCGATTCATTCATTGTACTTTTATTATGTTCTAAAAGACACTGGTGATGAAATTATCATGACAAAATTTTCGGTGACGAAATTACCTATATGGCAATATTTTGGTGACGAAATTACTGTGATGAACTTTCCGGTGACGAAGTTTCCGGTTACAAAATTACCGCCGCCCGAGGGCGAAGCCCCAAAGGAAAGCCCCAAATGAAATTAATATGGTTCTAGGTTCATGAACAGAGAGGCCGTAAACCGAGCAAATTGGGAGATCTAGGGGTGAAGCCGACGAATACTTTATCTATATATTCAACTAACCACATTCTTCTTAAAATAATGTTTGTAAGTTGTTATTTCACCCTACTAATCATTGTAAAGATGGGAAATGAATCGTTTTGTTTGCTATCCACGTTCTATTTGGGGTGACCCTCCCTGCTGGTCTAATGGCTATTATGCGCGACGTGAACGGGATCCCGTGTTCGATTCCCGGTGGGAGTGCATTGAACGATAACGTCTCATGTAGCCTCGCTGCTCAAAGGGACGCTAAACATAAAATCAAAAGTTCAACTTGGCATTCTTTTATGAGCACAAGTAATATAATTTTTTTAGTATACATTCTGTGGAGATTGGGAACACCTCCCGCCAACAACAGAGCTTTCAATAGTTTCCGCTTCCACTCCTGGCTGTGTGAATTTTTCGCGAAATATGTTCATATGAAACACCCAAATGCACTCCGAAACATTCCTGAAAGCTTTCACAGATGAATGGACAAAGCAACCAATATTATTTTTCTTCTGAAGCAGAAATAGTCTTTTGTGAAAGTCACTGCAAATGGGGGTGGGGGTTTATTGACCACGGAAGAGAAGATTGAAGAGCTGTTCCCATTTGCAGACTTCCTTCTGCGAACTCAATATTATCTCATTGCCAAAAGCAACAGCTGAAGTGAAGGGATGAAATTTTGTAACCACAATACCTTTTCCAGTACATTTTTTTGTACTAGCTGATTCACAATTTAGACTAGCGGCAATTATCTTAGCCAAGATTCCAAACACCTCAGTCTCCTTCCCAACTGGGATTGGTGGGGGGGAAATGACATTCTCTTGTTTCTCACCCTGCCGGCACGAACTATTTTTATATTCTTACATCTCGACCGTGACAATAGCTATCATGTTCCATCGTCTAGTTTATTCCAGGAATTACAATCTTACTCCTAGCAGGTCACAACATACAGTACTACACTTGTGCAGAGGTACAGGAAAGAACAATGCTACACATGTTCCCTTCGCACACACACACACACACACACACACACACACACACACACAAAAGAGAGACAGAGAAAATCGAGTTTCCTATATATATACTAACATAAGTTAAATATAAAGTGCAAATAATTAGGCAAAATGACTATAAAGTGCAAATAATTAGGCAAATATAAAGTGCAAAATGACTATTTGGTAAGTACCAACAACTAGTCATTTTCCGGTTCTCATTAAAAGATAAATAAATAAATACATTCTGATTTTACTATGTCTAAATAGACTTCCTTTCAGGTAAAAATTATTTGTTCATGAAATATATATATATATATATATATATATATATATATAAGTAGTAGAAAATGGATCGATCTGGGCCAGTTTTAATCAACTCACAAGCCCCTGGGAAAATGACCACCTTGCACCGTGAGCCTTTTACGACCTCCATTTTAGGGGTGTATTCATTCCCTTTTACGAGCACTTTTAAGGGGGTGTATTCGTTCTCTTTTACGAGCACATTTTAGGGGGTGAACTCATTCCCTTTTATGAGCATATTTTCCAACCCCTATGAACAAACAGCAGAACATCAGACTACGTAACATAACGAACATACAGAAGAGCAAATTGAACTCATTCTCTTTTATGAGCACATTTTAAGGGGTGTACTCGTTCCCTTTTATGAGCATATTTTTCAACCCCTATTTTAATTACGAACACAGCGAAGAGAAGATAACACATAACACTACGTAACACACAGCAGAACAGATAACAGATAAGAATATGAAACATAGAAGGGGTGTATTCATTCTCTTTTATGAGCATATTTTTCAACCCCTATTTTAACATAGCAGAAATTACACTGACACTACGTAACACACAACAGACAGATAATACATAAGAATACGTAACATAACAAGGGTGTATTCATTCTCTTTTACGACCTCCATTTTAAGGGGGTGTAATCGTTCCCTACGAACACAGCAGATAACACATAACACTACGTAACACACAGCAGAACAGATAACACATAAGAGTACGTAACATAACAAGGGTGTATTCATTCTCTTTTATGAACATATTTTTCAACCCCTATTTTAACATAGGAGATAACACATAAGATTACGAACATATAGAAGAGAAGATAACACACAGCACAACAGATAATACATAGCACAGCTAATAAAAGAACATGGCTTATTTTCCAACCCTTATTTTAACAGAGCAGAAATTACGAACACATAGAAGAGCAGATAACACATAACATAGCAAGTGTGTATTCGTTTTCAACCCCTTAGCATAAGACTATGCAACATAGCAGTTACGAACACATAGTAGAGCAGATAACAAACACAACCACCTCCATTTTAGGGGTGGACTCGTTCTCTTTTATGAGCATATTTTCCAACCCCTATTTCAACATGACAGAGACTACGAAACATGGCGGACATAGCACAAGGGGTGTATTCATTTTCTCCAACCCTAATTGAACATAGCAGAAATTACACTGAGAGTACGTAACACACAAAAGGTCAAACTTGAAAACGAAACAACATATCGAGGTGCTGTTTCCACATTTAGCAATAGGTCATCAGGTACTACATGTTCCAAAATTAGTGGTCATCGAGGTCAAAGACCAAAATACTTAAAACCAAATAACTCGAAAACGGAGCCACATATTGAGATGGTGTTTCCACATTTAGTAATTGGTCATCAGGTACCACAAGTTCCAAAATAATGTCCATCGAGGTCAAAAGTCAAAGTACTTAAAACCCAATAACTCGAAAACGGAGCCAAGTATTGAGGTGCTGTTTCCAAATCTGGTAATTGGTCATCAGGTACTACAAGTTCCAAAAATAATGATCATCGAGGTCAAAGGTCAACATACTTAAAACCTAATAACACGAAAATGGATCCAAGTATTGAGGTGCTGTTTCCACATTTAGTAATTGTTCATCAACCACTGCAAGTTTCAAAAATTAGTGGCCATCAAGGTCAAAGGTCAACATACTTAAAACCTAATATCTCGAAAACGAAGCAACGTATTGAGATGGTATTTCCACATTTAGCAATAGGTCATCAGGTACTACAAGTTCCAAAATTAGTGGTCATCGAGGTCAAAGGTCAAAATACTTAAAACCCAATAACTCGAAAACGAAGCAACATATTGATTTGGTGTTTCCACATTGAGTAATAGGTCATCAGGTACCACAAGTTCCAAAATAGTGGTCATCGAGGTCAAAGTTCAAAATACTTAAAACCCAATAACTCGAAAACGAAGCAACGTATTGAGGTGCTGTTTCCAAATCTAGTAATTGGTCATCAACTAGTACAAGTTCCAAAATAATGGCCATCGGGGTCAAAGGTCAACATACTTAAAACCTAATAACTCGACAACTGAGCCACATATTGAGATGCTGTTTCCACATTTAGTAATTGGTCATCAACTAGTACAAGTTCCAAAATAATGGCCATCGGGGTCAAAGGTCAACATACTTAAAACCTAATAACTCGACAACTGAGCCACATATTGAGATGCTGTTTCCACATTTAGTAATTGGTCATCAACTACTACAAGTTCCAAAAATAATGATCATCGAGGTCAAAGGTCAAAATACTTAAAACCTAATATCTCGAAAACGAAGCAACGTATTGAGATGGTATTTCCACATTTAGCAATAGGTCATCAGGTACTACAAGTTCCAAAATTAGTGGTCATCGAGGTCAAAGGTCAAAATACTTAAAACCCAATAACTCGAAAACGAAGCAACATATTGAGGTGGTGTTTCCACATTTAGTAATAGTTCATCAATCACTGCAAGTTCCAAAATAATGACCATCGAGAGCTTGTAAACGGAGCAACGGATAAATTTTGTACAAAGCAGAAAAAGTGAAGGAGGAATAAATTTGAGTGGCCTATTCAATTTTGTACCAAGGAGAAATGTAATTTTAACTAGCTGAGAACTATATGTCTTCTTGTACTAATTAAACAAACGAAGGAATATTGTACCAATGAGAAATGCCATTTTTTCTAGGCCATGTTCTAATATTTAAACAAACGAAGGGGTGAATTTGAGTGACCTATTCAATTTTGCACCAACGAGAAATAATTGCGTATTTTAAACAAACAATCGAATAAATTTAACCGGCTTAGAAGTTCAATACTATTTTGTACTCTTGAGTGAGCTTTCCAATTTTGTAGCAAGAAGGACCATTTTTTAAACTAACTCAGAATTTCATTTCATTTTGTAATACTCAGTTTTGTACGAACTAGAAACATTTGATTGGATTATTTCCTTATGTACCAACTGGAAAAAGTGAAGGGCCATTATTCAAATAAACGAAGGAATAGCAGAAAAAAAGAAGTGAAGTATGAATAAAATTTAGGTGGACTATTTTCTTTTGTACCAACTGGAAAAGAGAAGAAGAGCTACTTTAACTAGCTCATTATGTACTGTTTAAAGAAACGAAAATTGATTCAGAATTTATGTAAGAATAATTTCGATGTTCTACTTTTTATACCAACGAGAAAAAAATGAACTAGCTGAATATTTAAATATACGAAAGAATAAATTTAAGTGACCTATTCAATTTTGTACCAATGAGAAATGGCACTTTTAACTGGTTCAGAATTTTACTACTCAAATAAACAATGGAATATTGTACCATTTTGGAGTATTCAAATTTGTGTCAACTTCAACAAACAAAAGGAAAAAGCAAAAAAGGATCATTTTAACTAGTCTAATAAACGAAGGCATAAATATGAGTGAGCTATTTTATTTTGTAGCTGAGTATTTTAACGAAAGAACAAAATTGTACTAACCAGAAAAAACCGAAGAAGACACACTTTAACTAACTGAGAATTTCTGTACCTTTTTGTACTATTTAAACAAACGATGGAATAAATTTGAGTGTCCTGTTTTTTTTTTTTTTTTGTACTAACCAGAAAAATCGAAGAAGGTACCTTCTGTACTAGCCCAATGAACGAAAGAACAATTTTAGGTGTTCTACTTTTTTTATACCAAACAAAGAAGAACCATTTTGTACTACTCAGATCTTTATACCATTTTGTGCCATTTAAAGAAATGAATATATACATACGGATGTTCTATTTCCTTTTGTACCAACGAGAACCATTTTTAACAGGCTTAGATTTTTATGCCTTTTTGTAGTATTTGTACTAAACAAAGGAATAAATTTGTAATAACCGCAAAAGCGAAATCTCATTTCCAGGCCATGTTTTACTATTTAAACAAACGAAGAAAGCGAACATGAACTCAGAATTTTATATCATTTTGTAATACTCAAATTTGGATGGATTATTTAGTTTTATACCATGCAGAAAAAAGGAAACAAAGGTATAAATTTGCACTGATCAGAAAAGCTAAGACATTTATTGGGGTGTCCTATTTCCTTTTGTACCAACGAGAACCATTTTTAACTTGTTTAGAATTTTAGGCCTTTTTGTAAAATTTGTATCAAATCGAAAAAAGCAAGGAAATACCATTTTTAAATAGCTCAGCATGTTATAACTTTTTGTGTTTTTGGTCTACCCAATTTCTTAACCATATTGTACTATTTAAACAAACAAAGGAATAAATTGGTGTGACCTATTCACTTTTGTTACAAGCAGAAAAAGGAAAGAATAAATTTTGGTGACCTAATCAGTTTTGTACTAAGCAGAAAAAAGCGAAGAAAGTAAAATTTAAATAGCTCAGTATTTATAACGAAGGAATAAATTTGGGTGTTCTACAGAACAAAACGGGGAAGGGCCATTTTATTTAATTTTGTAGTACTCAAAATATACAAAGATATAAATTTGTGTGACCCATTCAGTTTTGTACTAAGCAGAAAATTTGTTGGTTTTTTATGCTCTACAAATAAACAGAGGAAAAGCAAAGAGAGACCATTTTATGTGCCTTTTGTAACGAAGAAACAAATTTGAAGGAGGTTCATTTTAACTAATCCTGCTGCGAGTAGATCAATTGGTACATAGTGAAAAAAACAATATGGCATTATTGCGACTTTCATTTTCGAATACATACGGATTAAGCCACTATGGCAAAAAATACTACTCTCTCCTTATGCTTTAGAAACCCGCTAGTAGGGCGTCGATTCAGTAATCCATATTGGAGTATACCTTTTATACAACAAAACAAGCTTCTTAGCCCCACTCTAGAAATTAGAAAACAAATTCTTTCTTCTACGGTCTTCGGCATGCATTTTAGACCAAGGGCAGCAAGATTCGATTCTCTCGATCTTCTGCTTTATCCGGCAGCTCCAATAAGCATCTGTAAATATTCTTTGATGTGTAAAATTGGATCCACTCATCAGTATAGTGGTTAAAGATAATTGCTTCCCATCTCGCAATACCCTGTAAACGCTTGTCTGAACAATGAAGAAAATCAATTAGATAGTTGTAAATTTTAATGGAAGAATTACCTGTATTCTATCTAAGACAATCTACACCCACGGAATCATCGTTATTACAAATAGTGTTAATAGGCATGTTTGTAGATGTTCTGAAATTTTTCTATTGGCACATCCTAGTACTTCTTAATTATATCTTCCAAATACTGTACACTTCTTGCCCATTTAATTTAGCCTTAAATCTGAGAAATCATTATTGCTGGTAGACTACAATGCACCTTTAAAACCTACTCTCATTCGAAAAATAAACTGCACTATTACAGACTATTATAAGTACAGTACAATACAGCTATTAATTGGAAATTCTTACACAATGTATCGAAGTCTACTCCAACTAAGCATAAGGAGAAAGTAGTATTTTTTTGTCATAATGGATTATTCTGTATGTATAGCTTTATTGTGAGAAAAACCATTTGTTATTCTTTTTCACTAAGTTTCCAAATACCGCGAGGTCCAACAGATAGGTATCAGGAGATACCGCAAAAAGGCCAGTTTTACCACATCGTGTAAAGCAACCAAGTAAATCTGCAATCTGGATACTTGGCCTGAACTCGCACACATGATTCCAAAACTTTAATAACTCATCCAAAGTGTCCTGCGTTCCCCCATAGCGAAAGAAAGCTGTCACAGTATAACTATTACCCTTAGTTTTCATGGCAAAAAAGGTAGCTGATTGGAAAAGAGAACTGTGTGCAGTTAAACGAGTAACCAACGACAAAAAGTCTATCTTAATATCTACCTGCGATAAATGCTTAACAAATTCTATCATATACCATTTGTTATAGCGACTATTAAACAAATATCTATCCATCAAATAATTGTCTACCACATCGTTATAGTGGGCATTGTGCTCAACAAAACATGGGTGTATACCATTATTCAACCGAAAATATCTAACTGTAGACCTAGAATAAGCGGGGCGACCATTACGTTGTACCACAGGGAAATGAAAAACTTCGGCCATTGTAATGCACACAACCAAGTATGTGTTAAAGGTTTTAGTCATTAATACAAAATAAAGAAGCCAACAAAACTAAATATTCTACACCTTCTCGGTGGTACTAAATAGTACAAAATACTTAAATTCCCAGCTGGTACAAAATAAAATATTCCATTCAATTTTTTTTTCGGTACAAAACTAAATTCTGTACATATGCCACTCAAATTCATTTATTCTTCCTTTTGACCTCTAAAATAATAATAATAATGATTTAAAATTTAATTTTCCATTATTTTCACTCTCTCCTTATCTCTACTTAATTAAAACTTTCGTTTCTACTAATACTGTATTTACCCATATGGAACTGTCTCAAAATTATCTATTCGTTTTCTTTTACTAGATGTGGATAATTTCCAAGTAAAGTTGCCGGATAAAGCAGAAGATCGAGAGAATCGAATCTTGCTGCCCTTGGTCTAAAATGCATTCCGAAGACCGTAGAAGAAAGAATTTGTTTTCTAATTTCTAGAGTGGGGCTAAGAAGCTTGTTTTGTTGTATAAAAGGTATACTCCAATATGGATTACTGAATCGACGCCCTACTAGCGGGTTTCTAAAGCATAAGGAGAGAGTAGTATTTTTTGCCATAGTGGCTTAATCCGTATGTATTCGAAAATGAAAGTCGCAATAATGCCATATTGTTTTTTTCACTATGTACCAATTGATCTACTCGCAGCAGGATTAGTTAAAATGAACCTCCTTCAAATTTGTTTCTTCGTTACAAAAGGCACATAAAATGGTCTCTCTTTGCTTTTCCTCTGTTTATTTGTAGAGCATAAAAAACCAACAAATTTTCTGCTTAGTACAAAACTGAATGGGTCACACAAATTTATATCTTTGTATATTTTGAGTACTACAAAATTAAATAAAATGGCCCTTCCCCGTTTTCTTCTGTAGAACACCCAAATTTATTCCTTCGTTATAAATACTGAGCTATTTAAATTTTACTTTCTTCGCTTTTTTCTGCTTAGTACAAAACTGATTAGGTCACCAAAATTTATTCTTTCCTTTTTCTGCTTGTAACAAAAGTGAATAGGTCACACCAATTTATTCCTTTGTTTGTTTAAATAGTACAATATGGTTAAGAAATTGGGTAGACCAAAAACACAAAAAGTTATAACATGCTGAGCTATTTAAAAATGGTATTTCCTTGCTTTTTTCGATTTGATACAAATTTTACAAAAAGGCCTAAAATTCTAAACAAGTTAAAAATGGTTCTCGTTGGTACAAAAGGAAATAGGACACCCCAATAAATGTCTTAGCTTTTCTGATCAGTGCAAATTTATACCTTTGTTTCCTTTTTTCTGCATGGTATAAAACTAAATAATCCATCCAAATTTGAGTATTACAAAATGATATAAAATTCTGAGTTCATGTTCGCTTTCTTCGTTTGTTTAAATAGTAAAACATGGCCTGGAAATGAGATTTCGCTTTTGTGGTTATTACAAATTTATTCCTTTGTTTAGTACAAATACTACAAAAAGGCATAAAAATCTAAGCCTGTTAAAAATGGTTCTCGTTGGTACAAAAGGAAATAGAACATCCGTATGTATATATTCATTTCTTTAAATGGCACAAAATGGTATAAAGATCTGAGTAGTACAAAATGGTTCTTCTTTGTTTGGTATAAAAAAAGTAGAACACCTAAAATTGTTCTTTCGTTCATTGGGCTAGTACAGAAGGTACCTTCTTCGATTTTTCTGGTTAGTACAAAAAAAAAAAACAGGACACTCAAATTTATTCCATCGTTTGTTTAAATAGTACAAAAAGGTACAGAAATTCTCAGTTAGTTAAAGTGTGTCTTCTTCGGTTTTTTCTGGTTAGTACAATTTTGTTCTTTCGTTAAAATACTCAGCTACAAAATAAAATAGCTCACTCATATTTATGCCTTCGTTTATTAGACTAGTTAAAATGATCCTTTTTTGCTTTTTCCTTTTGTTTGTTGAAGTTGACACAAATTTGAATACTCCAAAATGGTACAATATTCCATTGTTTATTTGAGTAGTAAAATTCTGAACCAGTTAAAAGTGCCATTTCTCATTGGTACAAAATTGAATAGGTCACTTAAATTTATTCTTTCGTATATTTAAATATTCAGCTAGTTCATTTTTTTCTCGTTGGTATAAAAAGTAGAACATCGAAATTATTCTTACATAAATTCTGAGTCAATTTTCGTTTCTTTAAACAGTACATAATGAGCTAGTTAAAGTAGCTCTTCTTCTCTTTTCCAGTTGGTACAAAAGAAAATAGTCCACCTAAATTTTATTCATACTTCACTTCTTTTTTTCTGCTATTCCTTCGTTTATTTGAATAATGGCCCTTCACTTTTTCCAGTTGGTACATAAGGAAATAATCCAATCAAATGTTTCTAGTTCGTACAAAACTGAGTATTACAAAATGAAATGAAATTCTGAGTTAGTTTAAAAAATGGTCCTTCTTGCTACAAAATTGGAAAGCTCACTCAAGAGTACAAAATAGTATTGAACTTCTGAGCCGGTTAAATTTATTCGATTGTTTGTTTAAAATACGCAATTATTTCTCGTTGGTGCAAAATTGAATAGGTCACTCAAATTCACCCCTTCGTTTGTTTAAATATTAGAACATGGCCTAGAAAAAATGACATTTCTCATTGGTACAATATTCCTTCGTTTGTTTAATTAGTACAAGAAGACATATAGTTCTCAGCTAGTTAAAATTACATTTCTCCTTGGTACAAAATTGAATAGGCCACTCAAATTTATTCCTCCTTCACTTTTTCTGCTTTGTACAAAATTTATCCGTTGCTCCGTTTACAAGCTCTCGATGGTCATTATTTTGGAACTTGCAGTGATTGATGAACTATTACTAAATGTGGAAACACCACCTCAATATGTTGCTTCGTTTTCGAGTTATTGGGTTTTAAGTATTTTGACCTTTGACCTCGATGACCACTAATTTTGGAACTTGTAGTACCTGATGACCTATTGCTAAATGTGGAAACAGCACCTGTGTATGTGGCTCCGTTTTCGAGTTATTGGGTTTTAAGTATTTTGAACTTTGACCTCGATGACCAGTATTTTGGAACTTGTGGTACCTGATGACCTATTACTCAATGTGGAAACACCAACTCAATATGTTGCTTCGTTTTCGAGTTATTGGGTTTTAAGTATTTTGACCTTTGACCTCGATGACCACTAATTTTGGAACTTGTAGTACCTGATGACCTATTGCTAAATGTGGAAATACCATCTCAATACGTTGCTTCGTTTTCGAGATATTAGGTTTTAAGTGTGTTGACCTTTGACCTCGATGGCCACTAATTTTTGAAACTTGCAGTGGTTGATGAACAATTACTAAATGTGGAAACAGCACCTCAATACTTGGATCCATTTTCGTGTTATTAGGTTTTAAGTATTTTGACCTTTGACCTCGATGGCCATTATTTTGAAACTTGTGGTACCTGATGACCTATTACTAAATATGGAAACAGAACCTGAGTATGTGGCTCCGTTTTCGAGATATTAGGTTTTTAAGTATGTGGACCTTTGACCTCGATGACCACTATTTTGGAACTTGTGGTACCTGATGACCTATTACTAAATGTGGAAACACCACTTCGATATGTTGTTTTGTTTTTGAGTTTGACCTTTGTTCACGATGGTCAGTAGTTTGGGGACATGCTTGTGTCATTTCTGCTATGTTAAAATGTTCAAATAGGGGTTGAAAATATGCTCATAAAAGGGAACGAGTTCACCCCTAAAAAGTGTTCATAAAAGGGAACCTATGTGTTCGTAAGGGTTGCGAAATAAGCCATGCTCTTTTATTGGCTGTGCTGTGTTCAACTGCTGTGTGTTCGTAATCGAGTCCACCCCTATTCTCTGCTATGTTCGTTATGTTCACCCCTGCTATGTTTCGTAGTCTCTGTCTGATGTGCTATGTAGTCGGATGCTAAGGGGTTGAAAAAATGTGCTCATAAAAGAGAACGAGTTCACCCCTGACTCTGTCTGATGTGCTATGTTATAATAGGGGTTGAAAAATATGCTCATAAAAGGGAATGAATACACCCCCTAAAAAGTGCTCATAAAAGGGAATAAATACACCCCTAAAATGGAGGTCGTAAAAGACTGTGTGTAATTTCTGCTATGTTAAAATAGGGGTTGGAAAATAAGCCATGTTCTTTTATTAGCTGTGCTATGTGTTATCTGTTCTGCTGTGTGTTCATAGTCTCAGTGTAATTTCTGCTATGTTAAAATAGGTTTTCGGAAAAATGCTCATAAAAGAGAACGAGTCCACCCTTGTTATGTTACGTACTCTTATGTGTTATCTGTTCTGCTGTGTGTTAAGTAGTGTTATGTGTTATCTTCTCTTCTATGTGTTCGTAATCTTATGTGTTATCTCCTATGTTAAAATAGGGGTTGAAAAATATGCTCATAAAAGAGAATGAGTTCACCCCTATAATGTGCTCGTAAAAGAGAACGAATACACCCCCTTAAAAGTGCTCGTAAAAGGGAATGAATACACCCCTAAAATGGAGGTCGTAAAAGGCCGTGGTCTCACGGTGCAAGGTGGTCATTTTCCCAGGGGTTGTGAGTTGATTAAAACTGGCCCAGATCGATCCATTTTCTATTACTTATATATATATATATATATATATATATATATATATATATATATATATATATAGGCTTCTTTAGGGCTTAACGAAGCGATCAACATAAAATATGTGCAACATTTCCATTAGAACAATAAATAACGCGAAAACACTGAAAACATATTCCTTAACCTATTGCCTAGAATCGAGCAGAAAACTTCAATATCATGAAAGCCTTTCACTTAAAAGCGAATTTTTTACAATAATTAAAAAAAAAACAGACGCCATTTGGAAATGTCATCGACGAAAGACAGGGGGAAAAAGTAGATAACGCCGATGTTAATATATCTGAAAAAATCTACAAAGTGCCAAAAAAAATGGCCTGTGCCAATTTCAAGGTGATTTACCCTGTACTTTAATGAAACGAAACGACACGGAACGGAACCATTTGGTATGTTGAGATGGAAACACTGTGAGAAGCTAGTTCCAACTGAGTTCACTACAGATGCTAGAAGCGACCTACGCAGGTGACCCCTCTTGACACTGATACTAACTACGTAGTGGACCGGCCCACTTTAATTTGTCACTTTTCTCTTTCTTTATTCTTCGTGCTTCCTTCCATTTTTTTTATCATTGGTCTATTCTCCCTTTCTAGCCCCTTTACACCTTCCCAATCTATATCATGTCCCGTTTCTTTAACATGTTTATATATGGCATTATTTTCTCTCTTAAGTCTCACATCAACCCTATGTTGTTTAATTCTCTCCCTAAGTTTTTTCCCTGTTTCCCCTGTGTATATCACAATCCTTACACGTCACTTTATACACTACACCTTCATCTTTCTCACATATTTCCTTCGTTCTACTTTTCGCTTTCTTGATCATTTCCAAAATTCTTCTTCCTCCTTTTCTGTACGTCTTCACACCACCTCTTCTAAGTAAGTTCTTTAGTACTTCTGTCTTCTCCCCGATGCTCTCTATCCCGTGCCATTTGTTCTCCTCCTCTTCCTTTCTCTCCTTTCTCCTTCCTTTCCTTCTTTCCTCTTCAATTCTGTTCTTCCTTAACTTCTGTCTGTTGTACCCGTTCTGCTCTAGTAAACTGTGGAACTTCTCTATGTCCTCCTTCTTTCTCTCCTCTTCAGTATCTATTTCTTCTATTCTTCTCTCCATATTCCTTATGAAGTTTCTTTTGGTGCTGTAATCCACATAACTTCTTTCGTGGCAATAAACTCCTGCTGCACATTCTTTCCTATACCATCTTGTTGTAAATCGTCCATCTTTTCTCTCTAGTCATGTCCAGGAAGTTTATAATGTTGTTGTTCTCCACTTCCATTTCCAGTCTTATCCCTTTTTCTTCATCTTCATCCTTCTTTACGAATTTTTCCAGTTGTCTCTTTGTTCCTCTGCATACTCCCAAACAGTCATCCACGTATCTGCAAAACAATATTAGGTTGTTTCCACCTTCTTCTATCACTTTCTGCTCCCATCTGTTCATCACCAATTCTGACAACACTGGGCTTAATCTTGAACCTATACTCAGTCCTTCCTTGATCTTGACTAGTTTGTTCCCTATCGTAAAAAAACTATTGTCCCATATTACTCTCAAGGCTTTCACTATCTTCTCTTTCTTCCAGTCTCTTATTTCTCTCCCTTTCATCTCATCTTCTATGACTTTCACTATGTAATCCCTCTTTATACTCGGAAACATTGCTTTAACGTCAATACTAAACATAATTGTTTTCTCCTTCTTATTTCCTATACATTCTAACATTCTTTTCACTTCCTCCGTATTCTTTACTCGATGACTCTCTTGACCTATCCGTATCATTTCTGCTATTTTTCTTAACTCTTCTTCCAATGGTTCTAGACAGTTTCCTCTACAGTCCAACACTGGCCTTAGCTTAATCTCTTCCTTGTGAATCTTCTGGAATCCTTTCATCTTTGGAATCCTTCCTTCTTCTTTTACCCACTTTTTAAACCCTTTTCTTCTTCCATTCTCTATCACTTCCTTGAGTACCTTATCCTTAATCTTCTTCTCTCCTATGACTTCGTATGTTTCGTCACAAAGATCATCCAATTTTCTTTCATACCATTCTTTCTGCATCACTACCACTGCACCTCCTTTGTCCGCTTGTTCAATAACCACGTCTTTCCTCTTCCTCAGTCTTTTTAAGCCCTCCCTTTTTTCTTTCCTATGGTTCCCATTTCTAACGTAAGCATCCTGTCTCACTATCGCCACCGCTCTCCTCCTTACTCTCTCTCTTTCTTCTTTGTCTTTCACATCCATGATAGCTTTTTCTACTGAAAACACTACTTCTTTGATATCCACTTTTTCGTCTTTCACTTTAAATTTGTGTCCCAGTTTTAAGAACTTTCTTTCTTCCTCCGTTAGATCCACATTTCCTATAACTACCACTCTGTTCTCTTCACCAATTGTCTTATTCTCTTTTTCCCATCCTAATATTTCTCCTTTCCTCCGTAATCTTAGTCTCTCCTTTTCCCCAAAACTATTTTCCCATTCTTCCAAATTCTTTACTACACTCTCTCTTACAAACACTGATAGTCTATCCACTATCTCGGACCACATTTTCTTGGTCACTTTGTCACTCTCTTTATTTTCTTTGGCCCTTTTTCTTATCACGTCCCACACCAACTCTTTTTCTAACTTTTTAACTAGTTTCTTGTGTTTCACTGAATCACAATGCACACCTTTCTTGTTCACTCTCAATCCTTTAGGTGTTGTGTTCTCCTGTAGACACTTTCTTAAGAACACTATCTGCTGCTCCTTTGACATCTCTTTCCTTCTACTGTCCTTCCACCTATCTATCCTCTTTTTCAGATTCAGAGGAATTACACATGCAACTCTATCCATCACGACTCTGGAACTCACTAAAGAAATAATAAACACTTCTGACCAGAGTATATATCCTTGTTTATTAAAAACTAAATTCCAGTGTAACAGTTTCAACAACGTAACGTTGTCTTCATCAGACACTAACTGAAAGAGATATCTTTGATCGCAGTTATTTATACTAAAAGTGAAAGTCCTTGTGTGCATGGGAAGCCACCTGGGTCGGACTTCCCCGGGCGTCATCTTCCGGCCACCTGCCCTGACTTAATTACCCTCCCACCTGTGTTTATCTTTTCCAGACACACCTTTTGTTTATACTGACCAATTGCCTTAAAACATTTTCTCTTAATCTACCTCCGATGCCTATTAGAAATAAATAACAGACTATACTACATACAACTGATTATAAATACAGCAATACATACATATATATATATATATATATATATATATATATATATATATATATATACATAAAATAAACTATAAAATATAACAATATATAAAACTCTATATAACTATATACAATATTAAACTATATATACTATTATATATATGAATATAAATTACATATAAATATGTTCAATCTTGTTTTTTCCTTCAATTTGTTCTAATAATTTATCCCATAGATCATGTATTAACAGTCCACTTGTCCAGTTCATTAATTTGCCACTTTTCTCTTTCTTTATTCTTCGTGCTTCCTTCCATTTTCTTATCATAGGTCTATTCTCCCTTTCTAGCCTCTTTACACCTTCCCAATCTATATCATGTCCCGTTTCTTTTACATGTTTATATATGGCATTGTTTTTTCTCTTAAGTCTCACATCATCCCTATGTTGTTTAATTCTCTCCCTAAGTTTTTCCGTGTTTCCCCTATGTATATCATATCACAATCCTTACACGTCACTTTATACACTACACCTTCATCTTTCTCACATATTTCCTTCGTTCTACTTTTCGCTTTCTTGATCATTTCCTTCTTCCTCCTTTTCTGTACGTCTTCACACCACCTCTTCTAAGTAAGTTCTTTAGTACTTCTGTCTTCTCCCCGATGATCTCTATCCCGTGCCATTTGTTCTCCTCCTCTTCCTTTCTCTTCTTTCTCCTTCCTTTCCTTCTTTCCTCTTCAATTCTGTTTTTCCTTAACTTCCTTAACTCTGTTCTTCCTTAACTTGATAATTCTGTGTTATGTGGCTATGTTGTTTTACATTTTCTGCATCTTATTATTCGCACTCAATCATTTGAAAAGTGTTTAAAATTGTTTAACAAGAAAAATTAGAAAAAGAATGATGATATCATTTATAAACATGTAAACAAAATTTTAAAAAGAAAACAATTATTTTTTATTTTTTATTTTTATTATATATTTACAATATTTTTTTTAAAACTTACACCCATGCATTTTATTTACAATTCCTCATTACAATCTTGATAATGCATTAGTTAATGCTGTTGATCTTTCATATTTCCACCAATAATTCAACTGTTGTGCATTACGATATGCACATTCTGATTTCTTTACAATAGTTGTGTGAAAAGAACAATATTCATTAAATGTATTTCCACATAATTCATTTAATGAAGGACAATGTTTTGTTTCTAAATCAATGACATTATCTAATGCAAATATTCTTTTAATCCAAAGAGATTTCTCTAAACCTTTACAATAAAAGGTTGAATTCTTTGCGCATAATTGATATACAAGGTTTCGTATGCATGATACAGTATATCCAGTTTTGCTATTCCATTTCAATCCATGTAAATTTAGTGTTAACCAGTCAATTTGTTTTTGACATCCTAGTGATAATAAATTATATTCTACTGGTAATTTTACCAAGCAATGGAAATTTACTGTATCATCGCATGCAGTTAAACAAAACTCACGAATGATAAATTCGTTATCAGACATTTTAAAACCTTGAATATCGATAATATACTGATTTACACATGGTGAAATTTCATTTGTATGATAAATAAAAAACGTTATTATCTGTCCAACAAATTCTGTATTTTGTAAAAGATCAAAAGTTTTATGCATAAAGCATAAAAATGAGATTTCACTATGTTCTTGTTCAAACACTTCAAAGAGTTCACTAAGAGTTTTGTCAAGAGATAAATACTTCACTGCAAATGTTCCAGTATTATGAAAATGTCTACATTCATGAGGAAGATTTAACTTGCATTCCACGCATTCCATTGGATTATTGTTGTGTAAGTATACTTTTATAGTTTTTAATACACAGTTCACATTAATGTTTTCATCAGTGCATAGCACACATGAAACACTAGCACTATTTGAATATATTTTTCAATCTGAAATATTCGCTTTCCGTTTGTCTTTTCTTATGAAAATCTCTAGTAATTCCGGTAAATAGTCTGTATCACTTAATAATTCCACATAGGCATCATAAATTTTTTCTCTTGTTAATAGTCCGATAATATGCGTGTTTGCATACAAATAAAACACATCATCTTCAGGACACTAGGACTTCCTATAATACTCCAAGCGCGGGTTTCCAATAATTCTGGACGCATAGTCATACAATCATGAGCAAAATCATGATTAGATCCTGTCGTACATCCCTCACATATTAGTGTTTCGTTAAAATTCCATTTTTCAATAGCCTTCTTTATACATTCACGATCAGCTTTTTCACTATTACAACAACAATCTAAGGCCCAAAATCGTGATGTTCTTGATAATACAACTGGAGATGATGGTGGTGTTGGTGAAACTATTAGCACCGGTGATTCTATCGCATCAAAATCAAATTCTTCATCTGACGATGATTAGTATAATTCTGTTTCCGCATCAGATGATGATGCTTCAATATTGCTATTGCAATGATCCTTCTTCTCATACGACTGCATGATGTATCTTTATATATTTTGTCTCTTATAACCTGTATTTAAAGTATTTTCATAACCGCAGGGTAATCACGTGTTCAGCATTCCCAACATTAAAGTTCTTTTCTATTCTTAAATACCATACGGGCATGTTTCAACATGCTCACCTACCACGTCCCCAATCTTTCTTTCTTTTATGTTTTCGCCGATAATGTCTTTTGTTCACCTACCGCGGCGCCAAAGTTATTTCTATTAGTCTGCCCCAATTTGTGATGTTTATCTTCCACGTCCGCAATCTTTCTTTTGTGTTTTTTCACCGACAATGTCTTTTGTTCACCTACCGCGTCACCAAAGTTATTTCTATTAGTCTGGTGGTATTCTGTGATGTTTACCAAACGTGTCAACGGTCTTTTTTGTATTTGAATTCAAGTTTTAGCAATGCCCTGCAAGCACACATCACCATCATCACTCCTACCCAACCGGTTTTCCAAAAGCGCGCGAAAAGTTCAGTTCATGTGTTGAGTTCGCCAGCAAAAGATGTACGGAAACCACGCTCTGTATATGTACCAGCATGGCGTATCGTACCGGAGTATACATATTCCGTACACGACGTCTTTCAGACGGAGAATCCACAATTGTCCCGCATAAATAAATATTTCCCACCCATCATACAGCGTTCACCTCTGGTGCTAAGGGTCCCGGGTTCATTCTCAGCACACACCACATAAACTTTTATAATATATATTTTTCAATACCTTTTATAAAATGGTTTCCTCCCACTTTCTATATACTTTTTTCAAGATCTTATTTTAGTATACATGTGCGAGAATAAAATAATTAACACCGAACTTCTAATAAAGTGATCAAACTAAAATAAAAATAAGTTGCTCCGACTAATTTATTAGGAGAATATAAATAATTATCCATTTTTCTGTATAATACGTGATTCGAACGGGGTCTTCATCTCATTGTGAGTTTCTGTATAATACATGATTCAAACCGGGATCTTCATCTCATTGTGAGTTTCTATTAGTCAAAACCATCTGTATAATACGAGATTCGAATACGGGTCTTCATCTCATTGTAAGTTTCTATTACTCAAAAACCATCTGTATAATACGAGATTCGAACGCGGGTCTTGATCTCAATGTAAGTTTCTATTACTCAAAAATCATCTGTATAACACGAGATTCGAACGAGGTCTTCATCTCAATGTCAATAATGTAAATATATTCAATATTATTAATTTAATCACTGCTACGGAAGTAAGTGATACAGAATAACGTTTCATCATATCTACCAATATTCTAATTAAGTAACATATCAACAAATTTAATTCAAATCGAACCAATTAAAATTCAAATTTAAATTTCCATTATTATTTTTAAAAATAACCAGTATACTTCGTGTACATACACGTATACAGACTCGAAAAACAGGACACGACCTTTCCAACGATATACACACGTAATCACAGCTAAAAAAAGAAAACAGGAACTTTCCAAACCAGACATACATGTCATCACACCCAAAAAGGAGGACACGGAGTTTCACTAATAAATTTAGAACATAACGGTACCTGTGTACCCGTTTGTCAGGTACTACTGCGGAGCTGAATTTGGATTTAAACGGTATCAGAAGTGTCACTGTTCATCTCAGAGACGCCCCAAAGAATGGGTCTGGCTCCAATATCGGTCATTTTCAATAAATAAATATATATTTAATATATATATATATATATCCTCCTCCCTCTTGTTGCAAGACACGGCATCAGAATTGTCACTGTTCGTCTCAATGACCTCGAAAACCATGGATTTGACATTGATTATGGTCATTTTCAATAATTTTGTATATATATATATATCTCCTTCCTTCCCCTTCCCCAAGTTGCAGTGCTGAATTTGGATTTAAACGTAATCGGAAATATCACTGATTACCTTAGGGACCCCGAAAACTATGGATTCGACACTAATATTTGATTATTTTTGAACAATTTTATGTATCTCTCGCTCCTGCAGATTACGGGGCTGAATTTGGTCGTAAATGGTATCGCAAGCGTCAGTATTCAACTCAGCGACCTCGGAAGCTACGGATTTGACACTAATATTCGTCCCTCCGTCAAGCTTCGGGGCTGAATTTGGATTTAAACAGCATCGGAAGTGTCACTGTTTATCTCAGCGACCCCAAAACTATAGATTCCACTCTAATATCGACCATTTTCGATCGTTTTAAAATATCTCTCCCTTCTCCCTCCCCTAAGCTGCAATGTCAAAGTGATATAATAGAAACCATCTCAGGTCAGAATTTCATCTATGTTGAAAATGCGATCGAGATCGGTTAGGTGGTGAGTTATTAAATTTTATTTATTTTTTGTACATTTTCCCCTCCCCTAAGCTCTACCGTCAAAGTGATATGATAGAAACTACCTCAAGTCCAAACCTCATCTATGTTGAAAGTTTGATTGAGATCGATCGGCTGGTTCAAGAATGATGAAGTCACAAAGACAGTCACTTATATTTTTATTTTTTAACATATATATTTCCCTTCTCCTATTCTCCTATGTTTCACCGTCAAAGGAAAATAATAAAAATCGTTCCACGCCTGAACTTCATCTATGTTGAAAATTTGATCGAGATCGGTCGGGTGGTGCAAGATATTAGGAATCACAAACATAGTCGCTTTCAATTTTATAATATTGATTTATTGTTGTATAATGTTATATCGTTCAATCCTTGATGTGCCGTATACCTAAGGAGGCTAAAAGTTATATTGATAAACAATTATTTAGCTTATAAGCATCCGCCCATGAAATCAACCTTGCGGTCACATGCACTAAGTTTTTGTCAATGTCATGAAAATGTTATTTCGATATTAATTTTATGAGCACACATCAAAAATTTCCAACGGATGCTTGAGTCTCGGAGCCAAGGCCATACCCATGTAGTCGACACCTATGATGTACGGTATTAATGATGTTCAATACTACATTTCTATTTAGTTTTGGAAGAAGAACACCACTAATATGCTTTGAAATGAAATGACGTCCCACGATTATGCACCAAGGCTAAGGGAGACGACGATGATGAGAAAGAACTGAAATGGTGGAGTGAAGAAAGTAGCAGAAAACGAAAAAAAAGAGAGAAAAAACCCACGCACACGGTGTTTGTCCAGCAAAAAAGCTCACATGACGCAAGATGACACACGTGTGGCTTGAAAACGAGCAATATCTAGAGAAAACGTGAACAACCAATTCAGAAAACGACATACTGTAGCTATATGCTACAGGGGCAGATCGACTCACACAGATTGAATTAACTACTGGGAACACATTCACTCCAGCGGCATTTATACTGAAGCCAAGAAATTAAAATAAAAGATGTAATGATTTTCCCCTCCCTTTTTACATTCTACAAAAAAAAAAAAAGCACCGGTACTTGTGCAAGACTCTTGGTCTTGGTCTTGCAGGTATGGTCATGGTCTTTCATCGGGATTCCTGGTCTTGGTTTTGGTCTTGGTCTTTCAAAAACTGCAAGACCAAGACTTGCGCCCATCACTAGCCGACAGCATCTGCCGTGTCTGCAGATCGGCCGATAATGTCGGTGGCGTGTGCAAGCCACGATTTGAGTACATTGAAGTGGATTCCACCGCGACATTATCGGCGCTTCCACCGATATTATCGTTGCCGTGTGCAAACGCACCAACAATCATTATCAATCCATTCTCTTGTGTCAAATTCAGATGGAGCAATATTGTTAAACCTTTGGTAATACTCCTAATGCCAAATATAGTTTTGATTATTAGTTACTTGTGTTCAGGGATGCACCAACTGAGGTGGTCCGAGAGTATGGATCCCCTAGAACTTTAATTTTTTAAAAACTTTGGCGGAATTTCAGGGGCCAAATACACAAAATTATTTGCATTTTGTAGGCTACTCCGAAAATCTTCGGACCCAGAAAAGAACACTACTTCTGTTTACATTGTGTTGTTCATTGCCTGATTTCGAATGTCTGTGTTGTAAAGTAATGAAAGAACTGAATTTTTATATAGGCCTGAAAAAAGTTTTTGGGGGCAGCTTAAGAACATTTTGCGGGGAATCTGATTTTGAAGTTCGGCCACTGGATCGAAGACAAATTAAATATCGATTAAGACACACACTTTTGTTATTTGATGTGTATTAAACAAGTTCAGGGCCATTCCATCGTCACGGGCAGGACATTTACAGTACATTTTTGATGCTTTAAAGTTGTATATTTCTAAAAGTACAACATAAATTCTGCTAATTGTATGATATATGAACAGTACAGACTTAGGAGTATATGTAGCTGATGTTTTCAGTATTTTTTTATGTTTAGAGTAGAAAATATTAATTCCTAAACGTCTGTCACGGGTGAGAACAAAAAACAGAAGTGACTTTCGACACACCAAGTGAATGTTATAAAACTCTGTGAATTCTTAGCTCAAAATGTTTTTATTTAAACGGAAATGTATAAATGATGATTTTTTTTTTAAAACAAACTTCACATAAGAGAAATTTGCCAAATATTTACGTTAATAAATAAACTAAACTTTACTGTGTCACGGGCAGGACACCGTGTGAATCAACACACAAAATCTCAATAAGAATGATTTCAAAAATGAAATAAAATCGAAAATAAGTAAATTTCTGCTGTTCTGTTATAGCATTTTACACAAATAATTATATTTACTTTACTTGAGGCTCGCTTTTATCACATAAAAAATAATAATATGTCGTACACTTATTTCTCACTACCTACACTTTAGGAAATGGTTTTATTTGCCCATTTACATCCACCATGTAGGGAAATTCGTACAAAACACTGTCTAACAGTATATAAAATAGGTGCTAGTATCCAGTGCCCGTGCCGTGGAAAATCAGCTCCCGGGGCGAGAGTATACGACGCGTCACGACGGCGCCCCCACAAATATGATTGAGGTCGATAGACCAGCCGCAAAGCGTCACCATGGTTGGCGCGACGCGTAAGAAAATTTTCAAAAATAAACACTGCTTTTCTTTAATTTTGAGCACCTTTTAATCTGTTTTCCTTGTATATATATATATATATCTTCCTGAATTTTGCGCCCCCTTACTTTGACTCCCTGTGCCGTCACCCCGCTCGCATCTTTCCCCCACGGCACAGCACTGCTGGTATCAAAGATATTATTTGATCGAAATGCACGTAAGACAGTCTTGAATCTTCAACAGTCTTGAAAATTTTACCGCAATCGCTTAGGCTACGGTCTTCATACAAATTTCCTTGACTTCTTCGTCCTCTTCCACTGGGCTTTGTGCGATAGTTGAATGTCTATGTTTTCTTTTTCTGTCCACTAGACAAAAATTCCATCAACAAAAATGTTTCTTGTGTTATATCTTCAACAGCTGGTCTAACACAAGACCTGTTAACATCCAAACCTAAGTCGTCGCTCAGGATAGCTTCATGGCTTTCGAAATCATCATTTTCAGATTCTGAATAAAAGTCTGTTAGAAATTTAAAGATTTTACACGGATGAAGCTCTGATTTAAAAGTTCAACGAACTACCAAATTTTCGCTGTCAAATTGCAGGAAAAAACTGTTTTGATTGGGGACATTCAATTGACAAGAGCATTTACCCGTCTTTTAACCAAAAAGTCTTTTTTTTTTTCGATTTCTGCTGATGATAGTAGTAAAACAGATATATTTTGAAACGAAGAGCTTAAAGTTGCTACGAAATCAGCAGCCCATTCTACAATTACTTTCTTTTGTTTCAGAAAGTTCCATAGTCCGCACTGGCCTTTTTGTACGTACTCCAATCCCATCTACTGCTCCCTTGAAACGAACAGAAAGGTGACGCTAATGATAATATTTATATGACATTTGTTTTAAGTTAAAACATCATACTGACAGTAATTGATAATCCTCTATTTAAGTAAATAATGTTCATGCTTAGAAAACTTTATTTTAGTACACATGGAATCATTTTCTATCATGAATAACCAATGTACACAAACTATCCCACCAGTGTCATGCCCACTGTCACGGGCAGGACAAGTTTTCAAATTGAAATAAATCGAAATATATTATTAGCATTAGTCCAAAATTTGGTAAATGTGAAGTACACATGCAAATTGTTACTTCTACTACGTACGAACCACATTCTCAAATTTAGTAATTCAGTACAATAACTTTTGGTAGTTTTCTGTCACGGGCAGGACACTCAAGTTGACGTTTATATCTTTAATGAAATCATAAACAATTTTTATCCTGTAAACACTTTTTCAACTGCAGCTTGTAGCAAAAAGAAGCATATTGAATAGCTCGAAGTTATTTCAGCCAAACATGCACAATATACCGTAAAATGTTGCCGATAAGAAGAATTAAAAAAATCCTCGCAGCTGACATGTTACAAATTCACAACTCAGACATAAAAGTTTACGTGAATTATAAGTATTAATAAGTTTTTCTTTATGAAAAAGTAAATTTCGTTCTATTTACTTCATATATACGTAAAAATGCATTGGTTTTAACAGTTTTCGAAAATTTGGGTTCAGGCTCACTTTCGCGTGAAATGGCCCTTCAGCTAAAATTAATAAAGAATCATTTACGGTCAACTATATTTCAAGAACGATTAAATGGACTAGCTTTGATGACCATTGAAAATGACACTCAATGAAATGGACACGGATGTAATAATAAGAAATTTTGACAAATTGAAAGCCAGGGAAGTGTCTTTATAACATGAGCCTTTCTGTAACAAAGAAAACGAGGAATTAATCTTATTACCATAATAGTATCACTAGAAAATATTATGTAAATATGCTTTTAATAAATCATAAGAGCATACCTCTTTGTCAAAATCAAACCTGTGTTAATGTTAGATTTGAAGCTCATTAGTTTTATTCTGTTTCGCCTTTTATGTTTCAATTATACTTAATCGTCTTAAGTATTATATCTTAGTTCTGCCTTGCACTTATTTAATAAAAAATGTAAGTAATTATTTAAATTGGAACTTTGTTCAGTATTTATCCACAGTCAATTAGTTATGGTTTCGCATTTTTTCGCTAATATTCGTTGGGAGAGTACAGATATTGAACAAATTTACAATTGTAACAATCATTTGAAGAATTTTGGTCCATTATAACATTCTACTCTTTTATTATCATTTAAGGGGGCGCCGAAATATGGTTTGCTTACACTTAACAAATGTCTAGAACCGGCTCTGAACGGCACGTACGTTTGGTGTGCATCTAATATAAGTAATTCTGGTTATTATGTTGAATGTGTTTTTGAATTATTTATTCTGATGTAGAGTAGTTGAAAAAAGAAAAAGTGAAACGGTGTGTGTGTGTGTGTGTGTGTGTGTGTGTGTGCTGGTGTTCAGCAATATTATCAGTGTTCAAAATGGAAGTTCATTGTTCCTATGCGTCTTGACATATAAAATAGCTCGATATATATATATATATATATATATATATATATATATATATATATATATATATATATATATATATATATATATATATATAGAGAGAGAGAGAGAGAGAGAGAGATACAGCTCACAGATGACAAGAAGAACCCTAAAACAGGGCAAGCGGCGAAAGGTCAACGACACGTGTAACATACCTTGTTTGTTACAGACAAGTTAATAGGCTCAATGTGAATTTTGAATTATATTACTCATATTATTATCGTAATTTTATAATAGGGCAATTTAAAGTATCCTTATGTTTATTATACTTTCGCAAACATTGCGTTGAAATGCAGATTTTGTTGTGTTTAGACGTTGGTTCTCTTAGTAAACTGCTCTTGAGTTTGTTTATCAATGTTCTTCTTCTTCTTCTATTGAGTCGCCCATAGTAGGAGAATATACAGGCATAGGATCATTACGGAATGAGGCCAGTTTATAACGTTGATTTATAGTTCAAATTAAGGTTGTAGTATTCTTTCTTACTATATATTTTGTTCATGAATATCTATATTCTATGCGAATTATCTTTATTTTGTTTAATAAAGCTGTAATAAAAGTTTCACCAAAATTTCCAACAGCGGGAATGAGAGAGAAGCGAAGCGGTGAAACGACTGTCTTTATATATTCTGTGTACTTCACCAAAAGCCGAACAAGAGTGGCGTCGTAATTTTCTTTCTTCTGTTAGAAGAAATTTTATTTTGTGATGGACTTAGAGCGAGTTCGTCGTTTTACTCTGAATAATAATAATCTCCAAGGAGTGAAATTATAGTGAGAACGTTATTCTCCCGAGGTTTTGGATGGAAGGGAGATAATTCTAACATATAAAAGGTGGAAGTTGATCCCGCACATGGTGATTCCTGTGTAAGCTGAACAATGGCGTAAAACCTAATTACTTCTTCTAGTAGCAGCACTTCAGGTAACGTGACTAACTTTAAGTCTATCTACAATGACTATTCTGCATGTGAGCCTTGAAGTAAAGTGAACTTAATCTTGTTTTCTGGGAAACTTCAGTAGTAAAACTCGAACTGCCAAAAGTCAACGGATATATCTATATTTAGTTCAGTTGAATTATTTTGGAACACGAACCTACTGAATAAAACTATTCTTTCTTCGTATTAGCTACAGTGGTTTATCAGAGTTAGAAATTAAATCTACAGTTGTTTATTAGAGTTAAGATAACGAAAGCACTGGTGTTCTTCAGAAGTATAAATTAATATTTGTGAGTACGAAAATGTATAGTTCACGAGTGTATCTTATACACGGCACAATGTCCGAGTAAAGAGTTCCTATGGGGGAAACCTTCTCCCATGGGGGCCCAGCCTGTGCGCGGCCTCGAATAGTCTTAGCCAGCCCTCTCATTATGTAAGTCGTACGTAGCGTAAATCTCTCTCTCTCTCTCTCTCTCTCTGTTGTGAAGTTCATTAAGTATTGAGTTAACCGTATTAGAAATGTATGGGAATATTTTCTATTAGAGCTCCAATTTGAGTAAATTTGAGTATAATAATATATATATATTGATAGTATTTATCAGTGCTTCTTGCTATATGTGTTTACAGTTCAAGTGATTTCATGGGTAAGGTTGCCATTTTACGAAGACTGTCTGAATAGCATCTATAGTTCTCCAAAGTTTGTCCACCTTCGGTTATCATATGTTACAGTAATAAGTTGAACGTTGTCCCTCTGCTTAGATTGCTGGTGTTTCTAACTACGTTATGTCAAATTGCTGTTTGTTCAGTAACTGTCTGTCTATAAATGAAATATATGTATATCTCGTCCATTCGTCCAATGTTGTCTAGTTAATAGATATATATACAAAGTCTCATCCAATTGTCCTGTATGAAGTGTATTATATACTATCGTGTCCATTGTCTACCTAATCCAGATTGTCTAGTATTGTCTATTATTACTGTCCACCTAACTTGTCCGCCCGAAAGGGAATATTATTATTACTAAACGTCCGAGTCATTAGTTGCTGTGTCTGCCCAGTGGATGTTCGGCTGTACACATTACTATTTGAGTGGCTACGGCATATTGAGTTATGCGAAATGTGTGAACGGAAATTCTATCATGCTGAAGTGGGGATTAAGACGTCAAGTGTACTATATTTGACTTCGTATAAATTGCATTACATTATAATCGATAGTAGAATGCGCCCATGGTTGGAGCTGCCGAACGGGGATGTCAGTAAATATTACCTCCGTTCCTTTATTGATTGTGTTTGGCACTTGAACTGAACCGGAAGCGGTAACACTTCTTTCAGCTGACGCTCGCTCAAGCGAGAATCACTCTGTTCTGTATTATGTCGTACCTATGACGAGTGATGTGAAACTCTTAACTTTATTTAGTTGTCTGCGACTGCAATATGGTTGTTTCTCTTAAGTGGTGTGACGAAGTGTCAGGTAATAGTTTCTAACAGTTACAATACAATCTATTTCGACTATTGGTCTATGGACAGTTCTCTGGTAAGAAAAAAGAAGAAGTTAACAATAAAATCTAATAATGGTTGATATTGTAAACAAATTGGATATGAGATTGACAGACAGAATTCTAAATATGTTCTATTGAAGTTTTTTTTCTTTCTTTCTCACAATGTTATGGTACTATAATGAATATACTGGCACCTTACGTTAATTGTAGAAGTGTGGTTAACTACCACACCAGTCTGAGTTGAAGCATTGTTAATAAATCGTATCTGAAATGAATTTTCTTTTTCAAAGTACTTAATATAACTAAGGTAAAATATTCATATATACGTACATGTTTAAGCTGAGCTTTATTAAGGGAGTTGAGTGGAGCTATTACTCTCCCTTCTAATCTGCATCCACCGGAGGTAAGTTTCTGGTTCTTCATTCTTTTTGTTTCCGTTTTCGTTTATTATTTATCCGTTGCGCGATAGATTCCCTTCTCGATTCCTTTCGAGGCTGCTAGGACTTCGAATTAGGGATCAAGAAGTGAGTTCAAGGGAGGTGGTCGTTACGTATTGGAAAGAATCAAAACTTCCCTTGAACTAGGCTTTTAGATTGTAGCAGTTGTTATACAATTTTTGGCGAACCAGCCAAGGATTTTTCTGACGGTAGGATTGTGGATGGAAGGAGAGTAAAAAAAACAGAGAGAGAGGAGAAAGAAAATGAGAGTGAGGCAGACTGTTCAGTGACGTGCACTGGTGGGGTTACTGGTGTTGGTTTCTCCCAAGGGAAGTATTCTATTGTATTGATATATTATATATTGTGTGATATATTTTGTGATAGTGTTGTTGTGTACTTGTTAATATGTCAACGTCTGAGCGAATTTCAGTTGGGGGCAGTGTTGCTAGCTCCGATTCTGATAGAGAATACGCGTGCTGTAATCAAAGTTTTAAGTCTGTAATATCAGAAACTGCTGAACGGGAAGATTCAGTCATGTGTGAAAAGTGTACCCGATGGTATCACTTCCGTTGTGTCGGGATAAAAGAATCCGATAGTATGTTTGAATTAATAAGTCGGGATTCGTACCAATGGATTTGTCAGGGTTGCCAACCCTCAAATGGAAATGGGAAAATCGAAAAATCTTTTGAAAATGGTGGCTTGGTTAAGTCCAACCAAAATGAAGAACAAGATGTTCTAAAGTTTTCTGTAGTTACTTCGTCCCCTATTGGTGGGTCAGAGAGTTCAATGGAAATGCGTTTATTTGCGTTCTTACAAGAAAAGTTCGGTGAACAACGCGAAGAGTTACAAAAGCAGAACGAGAAACTGGACAGACAAAACGAAAAGCTTAATGAAAAGTTTGATAGGCAGCATGATGAAATTTTGATCTTAGCTGAGAAAATTAACGGAGTCAAATTAGAAGTACACAAAGAAATAGTTGAGGAATCGAATAAACTGCGTGAACAAATAAATGTGATAACTGGATCCCAGTTAGAACAAGAGGCTCGACTGCAAATTGTCGAGAGTGACCTCTTGAAAGTAAATCAAAAAGCGGAAGAATTGCAAGGTGAATTGCGAAATTTGCCTGAATTAGTTGATACTAATAGCAAGGAGATAACTTCGATTAAAGAAGGATATGAAACTACTGCCACTATTCTCGAGTCGGTTTGTGATGAACAGAGAAGCTTAACCAAAAGAGTCTCTGTTTTGCAACAAAAACTTGAGTTTCGTTATGAGCAGTTTCAGAAGGAAATTAAGGAAGTTAGAGCGAAGTTTTCGGTTTCGAAAGAAATAAATAGTGAAACTGAAGGGGGAGACGATAGTGTTGCTCCTAAAAGAGTTTGTTTCACAGATGTCAGAAAGGATAGGACGTCTGCTGAAAAGAGTAGGTTTGATTATAGTGATCAGCCGATTCCACATTCGGATGGAATGTTATTTAATGGTACTACTACAGCAACTAATACTTCCTGGTTTTCTAAACCTATCCCTAGTGTTCCGACGATGAAGGCCCCGTTTAATTTAGATACTTTTGCAAGTACTGGTAGAAATACCGCGCCTATCTTTGGCAATAGTAGTTCGCCGGTATATACTATGTCTAATTGGAATTCGAGTCACTCGACTCCGAAATACTCATCATTCAATCAACCCAGTTGGGGTAGTTCCATTAGTAATCCAATCAACCCTTTAAGTCAGTGTTCTACACCTTTCTATAATGTGTCTAACTTAAGTCCTTTTGACAATGGTCCTATATGGTCTAGGATTCCTGGTCAGCAATATAATTATGAATCTAAACAGATTTCACTAAAAGATCTTACTTATTTTCCTACTTTTGGTGGAGAAATTCGTCCGGGTGCATCTAGAGCTTTCCTCAGAAATTTCAAACGTTGTATAGATCGATATTCCGTTTCGGATTTTGAAAAGATTAGAGCTTTTCAAAGTTGCTTGAGAGATGGAGCTGAAGTCTGAATTCAGTCTGTCCTACATGAAATCCGTTCATTTGATGATTGTATCCAGCTATTCAAAAGTCAATATTGTAATGAGAAGACCGAGCTGATGCAGAAAAGGTATCTCCAATCTTTAAAGTATGACAAAAATAAATATTCCTCGTTGCTAGAATTTTCTTGGTTCTTGGTTGAAATGTACTATAACATTACCGAAAATCCTAACTTTCAGGAACTTTCAGGATTAATTTTGGGAAGCTTACCTTACGATGATGTAAGATTATTATCTGTTAATCCAAGTCAGAACTTAGTCGATCTGATGATTCAGATTGGGAATTTGTCTTCGATTACAGGTCCGCGTACCGAGTTTGAACCTCCTTCTAGGAAGAGATCATTTATTAAACAGGCGAAGGTTATCAAAACTAACCAAAACTTTAATCAGAATAAAACGGTTGATAGCAGTTGTCAAACTGAAAAGAGGAACCCGGAGTATTCTCAGAACTTTAATAATTATAATAATAATTACCATCAGAACTCGTTTCGAGGTAATAATCGCAATCGACGATTTAGAGGAAGAGGAAATCGGTATCGAAATAATGGAAATCGATACTACAATAACAATAATAGTTATAATAACGATCGAGTAGAAGAAAATTATGGATCTAGACAGATGTCTAACAGTAACAGTGAAGGGTCTCCGAATTCGAGAGAACAGGTAACCAGTTCGGAAAACATGACTCGCAGCTGCCAATGAGAAAGGGGCAGGCAAGCTGCGAAGGACAAGACCCCTTTCGAAGTATTTGCACAGTGACCTCGTTAAACTCTTCTGATACTACAAATCCGTTTTTAGAATTTCATGTTAAATTTGTAGTCGAAGACGATTATGTCTGTTCCTCGTCTGAGTACTATTTTTCCCCTTCACCCATGATAAAAGGGAACATTGCGGGCATAGATCTGCGGTGTACGGTGGATAGCGGCGCTGAGCTGAATTTAATGGATTGGGAAGTATGGAAACGTTTAAAATTAACTTTCCCAACGGCCAAGCTACATCCGTATACTAGACTCACTCTAGGAGCCTTTGCGGGAAAAGAAAAATTCCAAGTACAGGGATTACAAACTTTTAATTTAAATTTTCAAGGTCACCTTTTTGAAACTCCTATATTTGTAATGAAATACTTACGAACTGATATTATCTTAGGATGTCCCTTCCTGGATAAATTCAATGGTATTATTGATCGAGGTAAAAATGAAGTTAGACTCCAAATTTCGTCTGGGACTCAGATTTCTTTACAGACTATAAGGCCTGAAGTATTATTTGTTGGAATTTCGTCGAATCGTGTGGAAGTTTCTTCACCCACATGGCCAGTTCGAGCTATTGAACGGACGGATAAGAACACTTCTTTAGTGACTGCAACCATTGAGGAACCTCAACAGTCAGTGAAGCAGCCTACGAAATTTCCGATGAATCCTGTTGAACATTATTCATCAGAGGATCCAGAGCCTAATGTTTCTGAGGTTGAAATTCAGGATTACGTTAAGTCGAGAATCGACTTAGATGAAAATTCGAAACAACGTTTAGCCAGTATTCTTTTGAAGTACCGATATTTATTTTCGGAGTATCCTAGACGGGTGCGTGCACCACTCTATAAAATTCAATTAATAGATGAAAAACCGATAGTAGGACCGTACTATCCTGTTCCCCAAGCACTTCAACCTGCTTTTGAGAAAGAACTTCAAACCTGGATCAAGCTTGGGTTAGCTAGGGAACAACCTTCTCCGTATCGTAATCCGATACACTGCGTACGTAAAGCGTCAGGAGGAGTACGTCCAGTTTTGGACCTCCGAGCTCTAAATCAGAAGGTTTTGGCGCCGAAAATTCAGGTGGAACCCATAGGCGAAATTTTGAACCGTGTAACCAAGGCGAAATATTTTAGTTCTTTCGACTGTTCTTCTGGATACTATGGAATTGGGTTAGATCCCACATCATATCCATGTACTAGTTTTGTATACGCAGGTCATCAATATGTAATGTGTGTATTACCGATGGGTATTAAGAGTGCACCTTCAATTTTCCAGAATATCATGTACTCTTTCTTTGATCAGACTACTAAATCTTTTGCCACGGTCTACCTAGACGACATTTTAATTTCTAGTTTTACCCTCGAAGACCACTTCGAACATTTAGAAAAGGCCTTTGAAATTTTTGCTCGTGCCAATTTCTCATTAAATTTTCGAAAGTGTCAGTTCATCCAACCCGAAATACATTTTCTAGGACACATTATCAGTGGAAACAATATCAAGGTTGATCCTCGACATAATGAGCCCATTCGTTGTTTCCCAATTCCGAAAACCAAACGGCAATTAAGAGCATTTTTGGGTTTAGTAAATTGGAGAAGAAAATTCATAGCTAATTTCTCTGCTTTAACATCTCCTCTATATGATTTGTTGAAAAAGGATAGGAAGTTTGTGTTCACTCCTGATTTATTAGAGTTATTTCACAAACTAAGAGAACTGGTAAGTCAACCACCGGCTCTTAGCCAGCCTGACTTTTCACTTCCATTCCATATTTTCTCAGATGCCAGTGGAGAAAATTTAGGAGGATTACTTGCGCAATATCTTGAAGGTGAATCGTCCCCAGTCATTATTGCTTATGCTAGTAGAAGGGTAAAGCCACATGAGCTGTCCTTGTCCATTTTCCAACTAGAAGTATTAGCTATTCTCTTTCTTTGCGACCATTTCTCGCAATATATTCTAGGTCGTCCGACGGTTGTACATTGCGATAACGCAGCAGCTACGCATGCGTTTACCATGAAAAGTTTAGATCCTAGGACTACTCGTATTATTCTAAAACTTCAAAGATACGATCTACAATTCCAACATGTGTCATCAGAAGACAATTTCATTGCTGATATACTTAGTAGATATCCTCCGGAACTTCCTGGAGATAGTACCTATCTCTTGGTTAATTTGTTGTCTAATCTTGACTTTTCCTTTCTTAATCGTGAGGAATTTCTTCAAGGTCAATCTGACGATCCATTTTGTCAGAAAGTTCGGGAATCTCTCGTTAATCCATCGGAAGTCTCTGACTTCATAGAACATAAAGGTCTTCTATATCGTAAAAATGTTCGTACAAATCAATGGGTTCTCATTGTGCCACAATGTCTGGTTGATAACATTGTTGAAGCAGTTCATCTGCGAGGCCATTTTGGAGTGTACAAATGCTTGTCAGTATGTCGTAAACTTTTCTATTGGCGTAACCAGCGAAATTCTATAAAGAAATATGTGAAAGATTGCACTCGTTGTGCTGAGACTAAGTTCGCTAATCGGATCATTGCTAAGGAAGCATGTCAAATAGAAGCTCAAGCTCCTCATGATAAGTTAGGAATAGATTTGGTAGGAAAACTACCTTGTAGTAATGGGTATTACTATCTTTTGTCGATTATTGACATTTATTCTAGATTTGTTGTCTACCTACCTCTTCGCACAGCACATGTTAAAGAAATTATTTCTGTCCTCAAACAAAAATACTTCTATTCTTTTCCATACCCTCGGGTAATCATATCGGATAAAGGTTCACAATTTACCTCACGACTCTGGAATTCGTTTTGTCATCAACATAATATAAAGCATCCTCAAACGTCTAGCTATTCGCCAGATGCGAATGGAGTAACTGAAAGGTCTCATAAGGAAATTAATCGAATTCTTCGGTTGGAGTGTAATACTCAACAAACCAATTGGAGTAAGGTCATCAAAATGGCTCAAGATCTTCTGAATCATTCCATTTGCAGTAGTACTGGTAAAACTCCTGCGGAGTTATTCCTCTCGTACTCTGCTACAGAAGCATTTAAGCGATCATTCCCGTGGCCTCCTGAACTACAAGAGGAATCAGAAGCCCGGAAGCATATAGTAACTTCTATATGTAACCCTAAGAAAGAATCTCAGAAAATAAAAAGGACTGGAAGAGAAGTAAAATTAAAAGAAGGAGATTTAGTGATGGTTAAATCACACTATCTTTCTTCAGCTATTAAGAAAGAAACTTCTAAGTATCTTAATTGTTTTATTGGACACTTTTTGGTTCATAAACTTTTAAAGAATTGTGCAGTTTTGCATAACTTGTCTGGTGAGTCACTAGGTACTCAAAATTTTCAAAACTTAAAGATATTTGATTGTTCTCCGGATAAGCGGAGGGAATTATTATCTAAACATCCTAATCAAGATTTAGTTTAAACAAATATTGTTTGTAATTATATTTATATAGTCTTCATTTCTTAAGTATCGAGTCATAAATTCAAAAGAAAAAAAAGTTTTTTTTTTCTTTTCCAAGGCTCGGTGAGAACTGTAACATACCTTGTTTGTTACAGACAAGTTAATAGGCTCAATGTGAATTTTGAATTATATTACTCATATTATTATCGTAATTTTATAATAGGGCAATTTAAAGTATCCTTATGTTTATTATACTTTCGCAAACATTGCGTTGAAATGCAGATTTTGTTGTGTTTAGACGTTGGTTCTCTTAGTAAACTGCTCTTGAGTTTGTTTATCAATGTTCTTCTTCTTCTTCTATTGAGTCCCCCATAGTAGGAGAATATACAGGCATAGGATCATTACGGAATGAGGCCAGTTTATAACGTTGATTTATAGTTCAAATTAAGGTTGTAGTATTCTTTCTTACTATATATTTTGTTCATGAATATCTATATTCTATGCGAATTATCTTTATTTTGTTTAATAAAGCTGTAATAAAAGTTTCACCAAAATTTCCAACAGCGGGAATGAGAGAGAAGCGAAGCGGTGAAACGACTGTCTTTATATATTCTGTGTACTTCACCAAAAGCCGAACAAGAGTGGCGTCGTAATTTTCTTTCTTCTGTTAGAAGAAATTTTATTTTGTGATGGACTTAGAGCGAGTTCGTCGTTTTACTCTGAATAATAATAATCTCCAAGGAGTGAAATTATAGTGAGAACGTTATTCTCCCGAGGTTTTGGATGGAAGGGAGATAATTCTAACATATAAAAGGTGGAAGTTGATCCCGCACATGGTGATTCTTGTGTAAGCTGAACAATGGCGTAAAACCTAATTACTTCTTCTAGTAGCAGCACTTCAGGTAACGTGACTAACTTTAAGTCTATCTACAATGACTATTCTGCATGTGAGCCTTGAAGTAAAGTGAACTTAATCTTGTTTTCTGGGAAACTTCAGTAGTAAAACTCGAACTGCCAAAAGTCAACGGATATATCTATATTTAGTTCAGTTGAATTATTTTGGAACACGAACCTACTGAATAAAACTATTCTTTCTTCGTATTAGCTACAGTGGTTTATCAGAGTTAGAAATTAAATCTACAGTTGTTTATTAGAGTTAAGATAACGAAAGCACTGGTGTTCTTCAGAAGTATAAATTAATATTTGTGAGTACGAAAATGTATAGTTCACGAGTGTATCTTATACACGGCACAATGTCCGAGTAAAGAGTTCCTATGGGGGAAACCTTCTCCCATGGGGGCCCAGCCTGTGCGCGGCCTCGAATAGTCTTAGCCAGCCCTCTCATTATGTAAGTCGTACGTAGCGTAAATCTCTCTCTCTCTCTCTCTCTCTCTGTTGTGAAGTTCATTAAGTATTGAGTTAACCGTATTAGAAATGTATGGGAATATTTTCTATTAGAGCTCCAATTTGAGTAAATTTGAGTATAATAATATATATATATTGATAGTATTTATCAGTGCTTCTTGCTATATGTGTTTACAGTTCAAGTGATTTCATGGGTAAGGTTGCCATTTTACGAAGACTGTCTGAATAGCATCTATAGTTCTCCAAAGTTTGTCCACCTTCGGTTATCATATGTTACAGTAATAAGTTGAACGTTGTCCCTCTGCTTAGATTGCTGGTGTTTCTAACTACGTTATGTCAAATTGCTGTTTGTTCAGTAACTGTCTGTCTATAAATGAAATATATGTATATCTCGTCCATTCGTCCAATGTTGTCTAGTTAATAGATATATATACAAAGTCTCATCCAATTGTCCTGTATGAAGTGTATTATATACTATCGTGTCCATTGTCTACCTAATCCAGATTGTCTAGTATTGTCTATTATTACTGTCCACCTAACTTGTCCGCCCGAAAGGGAATATTATTATTACTAAACGTCCGAGTCATTAGTTGCTGTGTCTGCCCAGTGGATGTTCGGCTGTACACATTACTATTTGAGTGGCTACGGCATATTGAGTTATGCGAAATGTGTGAACGGAAATTCTATCATGCTGAAGTGGGGATTAAGACGTCAAGTGTACTATATTTGACTTCGTATAAATTGCATTACATTATAATCGATAGTAGAATGCGCCCATGGTTGGAGCTGCCGAACGGGGATGTCAGTAAATATTACCTCCGTTCCTTTATTGATTGTGTTTGGCACTTGAACTGAACCGGAAGCGGTAACACTTCTTTCAGCTGACGCTCGCTTAAGCGAGAATCACTCTGTTCTGTATTATGTCGTACCTATGACGAGTGATGTGAAACTCTTAACTTTATTTAGTTGTCTGCGACTGCAATATGGTTGTTTCTCTTAAGTGGTGTGACGAAGTGTCAGGTAATAGTTTCTAACAGTTACAATACAATCTATTTCGACTATTGGTCTATGGACAGTTCTCTGGTAAGAAAAAAGAAGAAGTTAACAATAAAATCTAATAATGGTTGATATTGTAAACAAATTGGATATGAGATTGACAGACAGAATTCTAAATATGTTCTATTGAAGTTTTTTTTTCTTTCTTTCTCACAATGTTATGGTACTATAATGAATATACTGGCACCTTACGTTAATTGTAGAAGTGTGGTTAACTACCACACCAGTCTGAGTTGAAGCATTGTTAATAAATCGTATCTGAAATGAATTTTCTTTTTCAAAGTACTTAATATAACTAAGGTAAAATATTCATATATACGTACATGTTTAAGCTGAGCTTTATTAAGGGAGTTGAGTGGAGCTATTACTCTCCCTTCTAATCTGCATCCACCGGAGGTAAGTTTCTGGTTCTTCATTCTTTTTGTTTCCGTTTTCGTTTATTATTTATCCGTTGCGCGATAGATTCCCTTCTCGATTCCTTTCGAGGTTGCTAGGACTTCGAATTAGGGATCAAGAAGTGAGTTCAAGGGAGGTGGTCGTTACGTATTGGAAAGAATCAAAACTTCCCTTGAACTAGGCTTTTAGATTGTAGCAGTTGTTATACACACGGTCAATTCCATTTTCGGTTTTTGAGGTGTGGTCTATACTTAGATGTCGTCTGTTACCCCGGGTAAAGTTATCTGTGTGCTATTCCGTGGTGTCATTTGAAACCCCCGTGCGAAAAGTGGGCGAGCCCATACCTACGTCACACTACTTCTGCTACGGTTCTTCTCGTCATCTGTGAGCTGTATAGATATACAGGATGGTAAGAAGCTATTTGAACAAACTTCCCGAACCGAACTATTTGAACTGATTCCTGACACCGAAACAAGCAAACTCTCAATACTTTGATCAGTGATTGATAGTTTCAGCGATATAAGGTGTTGAAAGCGTGGGAAAAAAACTTCAGAGGGCTGTAATTCTAAAACAGCGATACGTAGAGAGTGCGGTTTAGAACATGACAGTCGAAGTCATACCTGCTCGATTGAAAATCCGCAAGATGTGTGAAAGGTATTTCCCAAAGCGACTTAGGGATTCCCTATAACCTGGCAAGTAATCCCTATGTTCCTTTGGGGAATTCCTTGCACACATGTTACAGTCAAAATGTCCATGTTTACTGTTCCAGTGCTTTTGTGAACAGAAACTTCATTAACGTTCGCTATGCATTATATAAACCAATAAGTAATCGGGAATATGGTTGCATTCAAATCTCTGTAGAGGCTACGGCGAGGCTCTAAGGGACCTAACCCTATCGTGGTCTACTGGTAGGAATTTCAGTGTACAATTTTAATATAGAGTAAAGTGGGGTATAGTGAGACAGTGGGGTATGGTGAGACAAGAGCTTTTCTTGATTATTTGTTTCATATAGTTGGAAACGATGGATGTACAGACAGGCGTCTGTTGACATTCCTCTGTCACCTTAGTAGGCAAATGGCTAACGCGAAGGATACAGGCTTTGAGAGAGTTCAGTGATTTTTAATTAAAAAAAGTAAATTTTCTCTATTTCCTATATGTCTGAAGGACTCAAAGTAAATCAAATAATTGGAGATTAATTTCTGTGGATGAGATTCTTTATTATTTATCGATATTTATCACAATATTAATAATTGTTAAACTTTTTTGTGGTTCCAAGTAAATACGATTGACATTGATAATATGAAGTTGGCGTACAGTGAGACACTTCCTTCAAACAAAATAGATATGTGTCCAGAAAAGAAATGTCAAGAAAAAAAAGAAACGAGTACAAAATTAAAAAAAAGACGCCTTTTTGACTATGAAGTGGATCCAGATGTAAAGGAAGAATTGGTTGAATTGTCCTCATCGGATGAAGATATTGAACTATTACTTCAAATTGGCCCAGATGATTTTAAAGACTACCATGGAAACATAAATGAGGACGATTGTGTTCTGGTAGAATTTCATTGTAAAAAGGACATTTATTATATTGTTAAGGTTCTGAAACTGGATAGTGATAACAAATAACTATATAGTTAGCTTTCTGCGAAAAAGTGGGAAAATGTACGGAAAATTTATTTTTCCAGTTGTTACCATATCCGGTAACACATTGTAAAACTAAACGCCAAATATCATTCTTTTCTGTTGATTTTCATCTTTTGGATATGCGTTGAGCTTCGTAATAGAGAACGAAACATTTAAGTATGTGTATGTCTCACTCTACCCCAATAGTGGGGTACAGTGAGACAAATTGTCATATATTGTTCATGAGTAAGTAAACCAGAGATGATTAACATTAAACCAAAATAACCAATATTGTATGATAGCCTAAACTCCAACCTTTTGTTCAGTTTTTTGTTTCATTTTAATATTTTCTATAATAAAAGAGTTATTTGCTAAAAAAAAAATGTGTCTCACTGTACCCCAGTTTCCCCATCTTCTTCAACAGTTTACGTTCCGTGAAGATAGCTCTTATGAATAATCACTTCGTCAACTTAACAGCTGGCCATAATATCGTGGAGATTGAGCAAATATGACAAATCTAAAGACATAGATTTAGTATTAATTTCTATCAGAATTAACACCAGAGAGATAAGGCCCATAAGGAAGCGGTGTGACATATGCACTTAATACTAGATATTAGTACCAAAGCAATCAATAGTGACGTTATTGAACCCCGGCATTGATCATATGTAAGATGGCATATTTAAGAAACGTAGATGTATCTTGTCCGCCAGTACACCAATTTACATAGTAGATGTCCCGACGTATAGATGGCCGAGTCAGCGAAATTTGATCTTGTTTTCGTAGAAATCGATATCATTTCCTGCAATTGGGAGGCAAGTTTCGACAAGCCTTTAGTTGCTATGTTCATAGCCTTTTACGGCTACCACAGAAGCGCGTGGGAAAATTTTGGTTTATTTGAACCCCCGTCACCCCCTACTCCTCCTGGAAAGCCAAAGAGCATAAGCGATTTAGCCCCTTGGTCCTATTCCCACGAGATGACTGTAGATTATGAACTGAAAGGATGATATTCAAATGATCGAAGCTTCTCAGCAGATTGTATGAAATTGGTCTTAGTTGCTAAGGTAAATATTATATGTCATGATTTTTTTAAAAGCGTGTGATTAGACACAGTATATGAGTCTCATAACGAAACACATACCCATGCAAAATCGTGTTGCTTAGCCCCTTGGCCCTATTCCCACAAAGCGTCTGTAGATTATGAACCGAAGACGTGATATTCAAATGATCAAAGCTTCTCACGAAATTGACTTAGTTGCTAAGGTAAATATTGTATTTCACTTTTTTTAAGACGTGGGGACAAGATACAATATATGAGTCTCATAACGAAACACATACCTATACACTCCTTCCCCAGACCTCCTGCGAATGGATTCCAATGATTGAGCATATTCTAATAGCGGAAGCCTCTCATAGCATATCATATTGTTTAAAAACGTAGGATGTGAAATGTGTTATATGGATATTCACATGATGATGTCTGCTATGACAAGTAAATCGATATCACTTCCTGTTTAGTTGTTATCTTCATAGCCTTTTACGGCTATACCACAGGAGCGCATGGAAAATGATGATTTGTGAGAATATCCTGTTGCTAGAAACAAGATAAAACATGCCTTTTTCGGCCTTTTAGGGTTACCATCAGCTATAGGTTCATGAAAAAACATGCCTTTTCTAGTCGTCTTGTATTGGTTAGCTAATTTGAACTCACAAGCCCCGCCCCTCTCGCAAAGACTCTTGAACGCCTACCGGATCTTCATCAGAGTCCTTTCAGTTATCACGATTGAAGCCTGCCAATTGATTGTGTTTTCAACCTAAAACTGTAGTGTGTGTTTTGTGAAAGCGGTCGTTATTATTAAAATAGGTAAGTAAAATATATATATGTTCTTTCTTCATTTAGTTATAAAGGCAGTTGAAAGAACAAGTGTATTTATTCATAGTTCCGTTCATGTTTTAACATTAAAAAAAAACACAGACACATACATACATATATGTGAATATCTGTTTTGCTAGTCTCTTTCTTTCTCTGTTTGTTAGCACATTGAACTCCATCTTAAAATGGTTTAGTTTCAAGAGCAACAGATAAGATGCCATTGTCAAATGTTTTGATGATTCGTATTGCAACTAGATAACAGACTGACCTAGTTAAAAACACATACATATAAGTGAGCTTGTATGATGCTTCTGTTCGCTGTACGTTGATTTCTAAGAAAATGATAAGATGGAATTCTTGAATGTTTTCTGGTTCGCATTGCAATTATATATCAGTTGACGCAAGAAGTGTCTGTAGACTTGGTGTTTTAATTTTGATAATATGATGCATACCTGTCTGTCTTTCTGTCTGTAAATGAAATCTTTGAACAATGAAGAGTTTTACGTCCAACAATAAAGCCAACAAGGTCTGTCTGTCTTTCTATGTCGGCTATGCTAATGGAGACGGTGGTGATGAGTTGATGAGTTGAGTTGATTTTAGTTTAGCGTCCCTTTCAGCAGCGAGGCTTTATCAGACGTGGACCTACTGATTAACGTGGAATCCGAATCACATGAGCTCCCGCCGGGACGGTGGTGATGAGAAATGAATGAAATGTTGGAAAGGAAAGAGTTGGATTAAATTCACGTACACGGTGTTTGTCTACCACAAGTTCATTCTGATTGGAACAGGATTTTGAACCTACGACCTTTCATGTATACGGCGTTTGTCCACCACAAAGTTCACTTGATGGGAACAGGATATTGAACCTGTGACGCCATACACCAGAGGTGAACGCTCTACCAGTGAACCATCGTCACCCCCAAATCCCCCGAGCTAAAATCTTGGATTAAATTCACGTACACGGTGTTTGTGCACCACAAAGTTCATTCTGATTGGAACAGGATTTTGAACCTACGACCTTTCATGTATACGGTGTTTGTCCACCACAAAGTTCACTTGATGGGAACAAGATATTGAACCTGTGACCACATACACCAGAGGTGAACGCTCTACCAGTGAACCACCGTCACCCCAACCCCCCCCTCCGAGCTAAGATCTAACGAGAGAAACAATGAAATGAAATCTGAATTTTACGTCCCACTCTTATGACGAATAGGCTAATGGGAAATCTTTAAGTTTTACGTCTTACAGTTATGTCGGCTATGCTAATGCAGACGGTGATGATGAGTTGTTGAGTTGAGTTGATTTTAGTTTAGCGTCCCTTCCAGCAGCGAGGCTATATGAGACGTGGACCTACTGATTAACGTGGAATCCGAATCACATGAGCTCCCACCGGGACGGTGGTGATGAGAAATGAATGAAATGTTGGAAAGGAAAGAGTTGGATTAAATTCACGTACACGGTGTTTGTCCACCACAAGTTCATTCTGATTGGAACAGGATTTTGAACCTACGACCTTTCACGTATACGGTGTTTGTCCACCACAAATTCACTTGATGGGAACAGGATATTGAACCTGTGCCCCCATACACCAGAGGTGAACGCTCTACCAGTGAACCACCGTCACCCCCAACCCCCCGAGCTAAGATCTAACGAGAGAAACAATGAAGTGAAATCTGAATTTTATGTTCCACTCTTATCACGATTAGGAATAATAATACTCTGAACTCAATAACACATCATCTATGGGTGGTTGATGTTTGGGGGGTCTTAAGGGTTGATATCGAGACACGTAAAACTAATTTAAAATGAACGATACTAGTGTCAAATACATAGTTTTCGGGGTCGCTGTGTTCAGTGATGATACTCTGAACTCAATAACACATCATCTAAGGGGGTTGATGTTTGGGGGGTCTTCAGGGTTGATATCGAGACACGTAAAAATAATTTAAAATGAACGATACTAGTGTCAAATACATAGTTTTCGGGATCACTGTGTTCAATGATGATACTCTGAACTCAATAACACATCATCTAAGGCAGCCCTGGCCACGGCGAGCAGATAGTGGAAACTCTCCTCGTGAGCGCTCACGAGCATTCTACGTGCAAATACCATTGTTCGTGCTTCGTGAATCTTCGGGTTTCGTCCTTCGAGGAGCGGAAGTGTTGTCAACCTTGGCGTTAATCACTAGCCCACCAAATAAAAAAAAGTATGTATGGTAACTGATTGCCGTTTAGTGTAAAGTGTTTTTTTACAATGTGGTAACCGTTAACTATAGACAACACAAACTTGTAACAGCAATCAAATGATAAACTATGTACGTTCCTTTTCTTCTTTTTTCTTTCCTTTTGTTAAAGAAGGATGTGGTGGAATCAAACCAACGCTTACATTTATAAAAATTTGCTAGTTTGCCCAATGGAAAACCGGTTTTCAAGATTATATATATATATATGTATTATCAAGTTCTTAATCCGAGTGTGGGTTTGTTATATTATGTTGTTTCGCTTTTTGGGAAAAGAGAGAATCTGCTGATACAGAAAAAATACTGTAGCACTTGTTTGTAATTATCTAAGTATTATCTCCAGAAAATTAGCTTATGGATGTATGTGTGTACGAATAGGCTTAACAAGGGGTTGGTTGTGGAGATTACAAGCCACTATTACACCATCAATAGGAAGAATAATATTTCTTACTCCACTTTTAAAGTTACTTTGATCGCAAAGAATCAAACAAAATATTAAGAGAGCCAAAGAGAGTTTCCATTTTTAAGGGTGACCATTAGTGACTACCATTAGTGTTTTATTTAACAAGAAGTGTCTTTTTAATAATGAAAAACATATTGTGCCTGGCTGGTTGCTTGCCGGTGGCTTGTTAAACGTGAAAAAGAATGTTAAATCATATCAACGACTGAAGCTACACGCTTGTCTTTCTTCGATAGTTACTGATTGATTTTGAAAGTCACAATTTTGTAGGCCTACTGTAACAGCGTAAAATCGGAAGGAAACGTTCCAACTGAATGATACGAACAATTATTCCCAATATCTTGAACATGAAACGTGGGTTGCACGGATAACGCTTATCCGGCAAATTAGTGTTTGGTCGGAACTCAGTTCTTCTGTGTAATTGTCTCTTAACAACATTTGAACATTTCTTTTAGATAATAATAACTAACTAACTAACTAACTATATGCCCTATGGAACCCGAAGGTTCAATGTCGCGTTTACAAAATATTTCCACTAACTTCTGTCCTTAGCCAACTGGATCCAGTTTGTACTCTGTACTCTTATTTCTGCAAGATCCATCTTAATATTGTCTTTCCATCTACGCCTAATTCTTCCTAGTGGTCTTCTTCCAATTGGGTTTTCAGTTAAAATTATGAAAGCGTTTCTAATTTCTTCCATTCTGGCTACATGGCCTGCCCACCTGAGCCTTCTACACCTAATGACCCTAACAATGTTAGGTGAGCGGTATAAACTATGCAATTCCTCATTATGAATTTGCTCCAATCCCCATTTTCATCCCTCTTTGGTCGGAATACTACTACTACTATTACTACTACTACTACTAATAATAATAATAATACGCATTATTATTATTATTATTATTATTATTATTATTATTATTATTATTATTATTATTATTTTCAATCTCCTGTCGTTCTGCTATCAATCTAGGAACGAAAGGCGTTTACAACTGAGCAAACGTGAAGCGAGTGACAAGTTACAGACCGAGTGATAATGTAATACAACGTCACGAATTGTGTAAGCAAGCTAAAAAGGTCTGAAACAATTCGTTTCCGATTTTTGCAGTCGTTTTTACGTCTGTAAGCTGACATGTTTAATATTAGTTTCTTTCTTTCTTTCTTTGTTGTTCATTTGTTAGTTACTTCAACGCTAACTGTAACCTCTATCATGCGTCTTCCTCGACAAAAAAACGTACCAATTTTAATTCCTGCAGTGTTTTCGCGTCACTGCTTTCGAAATGGGGAGGGGGAGAGCACACCTGCACATTTCACGCTTGCGTCTGCTCAATGCTTCAACATCGTGCGAATTTCTGACCAGGCTTGGCCGTAGGTTTTTGCCATCATGTGTGGTTGGCAACACTTATCGGATGCAGTGGAAGGGGCGAAGCTACCACCATCTGTGTTCACCTGCTCTTTTCTCCGCTCGTGCTCGCTCGCGCTTCGGCTCCGGGAGCCAATTCATGGACAGGCCTGATCTAAGGGGTTGATGTTTGGGGGTCTTCAGGCTTGATATCGAGACACGTAAAAATAATTTAAAATGAACAATAGTAGTGTCAAATACATAGTTTTCGGGGTCACTGTGTTCAATAATGATACTCTGAGTTCAATAACACATCATCTAAGGGGTTGATGTTTGGGGTCTTCAGGGTTGATATCGAGACACGTAAAAATAATTTAAAATGAACAATAGTAGTGTCAAATACATAGTTTTCGGGGTCGCTGTGTTCAATGATGATACTCTGAGTTCAATAACACATCATCTAAGGGGTTGAAGTTTGGGGGTCTTCAGGGTTGATATCGAGACACCTAAAAATAATTTAAAATGAACAATAGTAGTGTCAAATACATAGTTTTCGGGGTCGCTGTGTTCAATGATGATACTCTGAACTCAATAACACATCATCTAAGGGGGTTGATGTTTGGGAGGTCTTCAGGGTTGATATCGAGACACGTAAAAATAATTTAAAATGAACGATAGTAGTGTCAAATACATAGTTTTCGGGGTCGCTGTGTTCAATAATGATACTCTGAGTTCAATAACACATCATCTAAGGGGTTGATGTTTGGGGGTCTTCAGGGTTGATATCGAGACACGTAAAAATAATTTAAAATGAATAGTAGTGTCAAATACATAGTTTTCGGGGTCGCTGTGTTCAATGATGATACTCTGAGTTCAATAACACATCATCTAAGGGGTTGATGTTTGGGGGTCTTCAGGGTTGATATCGAGACACGTAAAAATAATTTAAAATGAACAATAGTAGTGTCAAATACATAGTTTTCGGGGTCGCTGTGTTCAATGATGATACTCTGAGTTCAATAACACATCATCTAAGGGGTTGATGTTTGGGGGTCTTCAGGGTTGATATCGAGACACGTAAAAATAATTTAAAATGAACAATAGTAGTGTCAAATACATAGTTTTCGGGGTCGCTGTGTTCAATGATGATACTCTGAGTTCAATAACACATCATCTAAGGGGCTTAAAGTTGGGGGTCTCCAGGGGAATAAGTATAAAATTCATGTAGAGAGCGTTTATACATTAGATAATACACTTGAAGCAAACTGTGAACATACATTTTGACAACCCGCTCAATTCGTGCCTTGAAATGGGGATGCGAAAGTTGAATTGAGCAGATCACCTTCCACTCACCATCTAGAATGAGTGGGCAAGTGACTGTTTTATAAGCGAGAGGTTTTGCATAAAGCACATTTCTATTGGGGATTAAATTGTAATGACAACTCATAAATTCAATTATTAAATAACATTTATATTTCTTATTTGAAAGTGTGTTGCTTGTGTAAAATGTCGTGGATTATATCGGATATCTAGAATCTTTGCCAGACGAGCAGTGCATACCAAGCATTTAGCATTTGTACTCTGAATTTGAAGTCACACATACCTTTACTGATGTCTTCGGTTGACGTTCCCTGATGATGATCTCCGGGGTTGTTTCGTAGATGTCGATATCGCCAGGTTGATATCGAAACTGACAGGCGTCTCTGGTCAATAGATGGTCCGCATTGGAGATGGCGTCTCGAGCCAATGCTCCAGTATAACTAAAGTTAACAGTTAGTTGTTTGAAGATCAGATCACCGATGTTGTGATTGACTTTGGCACTTCAAATCACATTCGAAACTTAGCAGCGATTAACTTCTTCTCTCAATAACTCAGAACTACTCCGACGAAAGGCTCCGTACTTCTCTCTAAAAAGACTCGGAACTTCTCCATCAAACGAAGCGTCACTTCTCTCTCAAAAGGCTCCATACTTCTCCATCTCGAGACCTCCTGTCCCCTGGTTTTGTTTCAATCTCGACTCCCGGAATTCGGTGGCGTCGTCTGACATCAGGCACGTGTGTCCTCCTTTCTTTCGGAAAAACAAAGTCCTTCCTTGTTTCGAGAACAAAAACTGCAACACTCGACATGCTCTGATTTCCCGATTCTAGGCAATTTCTACATATCCGTGAATGTGTCTTGTGTTCACAAACATGTTACAAATGCAACTCGTAATTTTTACAGAATGTTATAGCCGACGCATTTCATGAATTTCTTTCCTGCATTCGCAGACTACTAATTATGTGTTTTTGTTTATTTTATCTGCTGACGGCAAAAATAATATAATTTTACAAACTTGCATTGACCTAAATTATGACAGTTGTTTTCCTTCACCAAACAATTTTAATATTTTACAAAAAGCCAATATCCTCAAAAATAAATAAAACTAATCATTAAATTAAGAATTCTGTTAAATAAAATACTGGCTGTGCCACATACCCGTCCTTGAAAAATTGGTAGCTACGCTATCAAATTAGATCTCGTTGGAGATCGTGAAATAACAAACACCCTGTAGATATATGTAACAAAATATGTAAAATAAATGAAAACTGAAACATAATACTGACAAAATAAATAAAGAATATATCCACATAAATAAATATTTATAAATCGATCAATCGTTTCCTACACCCAAAATTTACTTAATAGATATATATTTAAAAATTATTTAATCATTTCATTCAATTGCGATACAACAGAGAAAATATACATTTAAAGAGTGTACACTCACTCCATCTCCTGAGTGTTACTGAAAACAGAACAAGAGCGTAATCACTCTGTGCTGTGTATTAATTGCAACTCTTTCAGTTTCTTGCAATTAAGCTTTTATCTGTTGCCATGTTAGATGCTGGAAATTTCCGTTGCTTCATTGTCCATACTTGCCAACTTGCACACTTGTTGACAGTATAAGCAAAGGTTAATTTTCACCTTTCCAGTCGTATTTATTCTTTATTTCTAAAAAAACGAAACTTTTTCACTAATAATTATAACATATTCACTATTGTGACACTTTAATAACTGAAATATGTCACACCACATCATAACTTTATTTAAAAAAACTGAACACTGTATTTTCACTAAAGAAGAAGAAAATTCTTCTGTAGGTCGTTTGCAACGCTGTAGGTGACTTTGAGCGGGAACCGCAAAATCAGCAGTTTTTAACCAAGGTTAATCTGCATATCCATTGGCACTTTCATTTGCGCGTCACATTGATTCAATATTAACACGTTGTTGAAAACGCACTGAAAAGTTTTACTAATTTTAGCAAAATTCTGCGTTTTACAATATTACGACATCGCAGGGGTAGAAATATTCCCTGTTGATGTCTGTCGGGCATTCAGTTTCTCCGTGTTTTCCAGGATTTATCACGAAAACGTTGGATTCCGTGGTTTTAACATGTCCCTTCTGCGTTTTGTGGTGTTCATCTTTTGCAGTGGTGTGGTTTATTTGTGTAACCTTCAATTCAGTATCAGTGCTAGTGCTGGAATATGTTTTGCTAAAATCTGGCAAATTATGAAATATAGTGTTATTAGTGCTTTGTCTTGTGTTATTAAATGGTGTTTTATTCTTCTTTAATAATGTGGCATAGAGGGGAGAAACTTGTGAATGAACGTAAGTTTCAGAATTGTCTCTACCACTTATATCTAATTCTATATTCGATTTTACAATACCTTTACTATTTCTCTTTCCGTATTTTCTCTCTAGATTAGGTAATCTTACAAGAATATAACATGTAATAATAACTACTATAACTAATATACTCCCTAAAACTATCGTAGATGTTAATAGTAAAATTGTTTCGATGTCCATTTTCCTTGTTTTGGATTTAATCTGAAATAGACGAGAAATAGATAAAGTCGGGATAGGCCTACTTAAAATTTGTAGAAAATTTTATTTACTTTAATTATTTGAATAATTATTATTCCTAGCTTGTGTCTGCTTACACTTTTTGCGACTATATTTCGCGGGTTATTGAAGCAGGCTTCTAATGTTCTCTTCTTTGTCTAACACACTTGCTACTTTCGAAGTAATATTCGTGAAAGACCATTAAAACTATAAATGTGTGTAAAAACTCAACTGCTTGTGAGCTATAGACTCTGTTTTACACTTAAAAATCTCCTATTTTCCGTTGTTTTCTTCATTAAAATCATAATAAGATATACTCGTTATATCCTCATATATTTACATTCATATATCCTCTAACGTACGTTTTTCTATTATTTAAACCTTATCTTAATAATCTATATACTTAAATATTGTTAATTCTATTTAATATCTTTATTTTCCGCAATTTAAAATAATATATATATATTTGATTTTACGTTCGGCCAAGCTTGCTCGCTAGGATGGAAAGCGACACTCGTGGCTGGATAATTTCCATAATCACTCGTGCTTGCTCGGAACTGTTCGTTTTTCGTCTGCAGTCTTCGCTGGCTCCTGGAGTGGAGAGTAGATCTAGCCTCTCACCGGGTCTTTAGTCAATTTTTCACCTCTTGGCGTCCGGAACTCCCTGAAGGTCTTGACGCAAATGAATACAGACTCCCATATGATTATTGCCTGTAGCGCTTGCAATATACATGCAATGATGAATTAAATGACTCCAATCATTATTTTTACTCAATATCGATTGATTATTACTAATTATATCAGTAATATGTTATATTATTTTCTCTTTTCTTTTTCTTTTTAAAAATAACTTTCTGCACGGAAAATTATTTTTAACATTAAATATATTAAACCCATTTTAAACATTAAATATATTAAACCAATTTTAATTAATCATTCTTCTGTACACTTCGTGTACTATTTCTCGCTGTATCTATGCTTATTCATAGATATTAACCCTTCGGTTCACAATGTAAATATTATAAAATTTAATTATTCTGTTTTTTCCAAAAATAATCGTAGTACTTATCTATACATTAACTCTTAATACAGTAATACTAATCTATTTCTCTATTATCTACTTTTATCTATTATTAGCTATTTTACTATTATTGTTAATTTTCTATTATTTTCTACTATTATTTTTCTTATTCTTCTTGGATATTCTTGACTTTAACTATCCTCCTTTGGTGTTATTATCCTAGACTTATCTAGGTTATCTATTCTCATCTATTTCTATTCTTATTTTTTCATTTACACCTAAAAAGTAAATAAGACATCGTTCGGTTCGGTATTACAATACGATCTATTATTACGTTCGGTCGGGTACTATGAACTGTTATAAACTATAGACTTTATTTACTACTATTCATTCTTACATTAAGTGATGGTCTTTGCTGTTGGTGATGGCTGTTTGGTGAGTACCTTATGCATGTTTCCTATGCAACATTGATACCTCCTACTCGTTTGTTTACATTTTTTCAACGATTTACCAATGACTTCACTGTTTAAAAAAATTCGTGAGTTATCGTGCACTAGAACATGAATAAATTTTCTATTGTGTATTACTAAATGATATTATTATTATTGTTATTATTATTATTATGCTTCATTACTTTCCAATTTATATTTCCTCTGCGATTTATACAATTTACAATACAATATTATTAAGGCAACAATAGAAACTACTAGAACAAATATAATGGCTGCAATTACATACATTATATAGTTTGTTTTCATTATCAATAGTGGTACAGTGGTATCCACTTTTAATTTTAACAAATTTTCCGCTAGAGTATTCAGTTCTTCATGATGTAAACTAAAGTTTAAATGTTTCTGCGTCCAATTTCCTATTAAATTTAGATGTTTATTGTTGACATTTATTACTTTTTTCGTCGGTATTGCTAATTCTCAAAAGATTAAATTATCAAATTGTCTGTACTTAATAAAATAGGAACAATTGTTTTCAAAGCTTGCTTTCGTTGATGTAATTTCGTGATGGTTGCCTAATTTGGTTATGTATCCCTCTAATAGTGACGAATACAATACTCCAGCATGAGTATATCTATATACTACATTCCCTAGATATTTATCTGTTCGTTTTTGACAACCATGTAGTGAACCATTGAAAACAATATTATTAAGACATTTTGCTTCATCATCCAATGTTATTTGTTCGCAAAAACAAAGAGAGCACTTAAATTCACATTTGGAGCGATACAAAGTGTGATTTATACCATTAGCCAAATATACAACCTCAGGTAATTTATAATAAATACGGAAAATCCTAGTCAAGTATCCCGTAGAAATCACATTAAACATTCTTGACACTGTGTTTTCGTAGACGATAGGCGTTTTCAATAATAAATCGATATTATTTTCATTATAATGGTATTTCATCAAATAAATTGATGAAACTCGGTAGAACACTCCTATGTCTGATCGATATATGGAATGTTTTAGAATGTCATGTGTACTTATGAATTTATTTACATCTAAATTAGATAAAATATGATAGGATAATTGGTTATTTAATACATCGTTGAATATTTAATTCACTCTTTCTCTAGCCATGTGCGAAAATAAATTCGTTAAAATCTTTCTCTGGGCTTGCTGCAAGTAACAATACATTTCTTGCAGTTTGCTCCTTACGTTTTGTAGTACATGATGAACCTTTACTACAACTCCATGAATTATGGATATTTCTTGGTTATACGATAATTTCAAGTTATGAAATTCCTTCGCTAACAAATTCTCATGCTCAGATAATTTCTGAACTGATGATGACAATTGTTGCGTATGAATTAAATTATATGCTGACAACCCAATAGAACTAAATCCTAATAAAAATGACCAAATTGATCGTTTGGTTCTCGTTGATTCGATACACTTAGAACTACCATTAACAAATATAAACTGACACGGGATAGAATTAATGACGTTATTCCTAAATTGTTTTTCTCTTTCAGCGTAGTCTTCCAAAATATCGTAAGATTCGCTACATACTGTGTGCATAGGCACTGCTTCATGGAAATTCACATGTATTTTAATTGTTGTATATACCATGTTAGAAGCATGAACCGCCAAAGCGTCTTGTGTTAATGCTATCCCTACGTCTTGCATTGTCAATTGGTGATGATCATAAGCGTTTCCATATTGAAATATAAACACCCAATTTAGAATGATGTATAATATTCTTGATTCCATTTTACAATTATTTCCTTTCCAATCTCGTATAAAAAGTCTGAAATTAATAAAACCTAAAATTAATTCTTTTACCTTATTGTTATTTATTTATTTATTTATGTTTTAAGATTACTTTAACGATTTATTAATTTATATGTACTTCATATTTCACATTATGTTCTAGGCACCAACTCGATGTATATTTAATGGTACTTGCATATTGCATATATATAATTATTTAAAATTCTAGTAACTATAATCCAAAAAGTGTCTATCGATTCGGGAATTTGCTGATGGAGATTAGCATTTCCTCCAATTTTTAGGTTAAGGGTTTGGTTGAGAAAAGTGCCCCCTGTCTGACACTTCATCGGTGGACCCAATTTGTACCATAGTTACAGTAAACCCTAACTTAAATATATTTTTTTAATTTTACTCTTCGCCATCTGACACTTGATCAATATCACTAAACTTTTAGTCTTTACTACCAACGAATAATTTCAATCATCTTATGTCTATAGTATCAATTTTAGTTTCACCCTTTTTAGTCTCATACTGTACTTTGTATGAATTGTTATTGACTTTGTCAATAATTACACCTTTAATGTTATACCGATTACCGAAATATTAAACTAGGTAATATTAAATATTAAACTAGGTAATATTTCGTCCCAGTTTGCAAAATCTTTATCTATATAGTGTTTCATTACTTGTTGTAATGATCCTATGGCTCTCTCTGCGCTTCCAATAGAATAATGAGCACTCGTATTGGCAAAGTGTAAGTTCATGGCAAATTTTTCCGACATCTCCTCTAATATCTTGCTTCTGTGGGATGATAACCTATCCAGATGGAGCTGGGATGGGACTCCGTGTTTAGTAATGAGATCCTCGAAGATCACTTGAGCTACAATCTCCGCTGTTATCGCCGCTACTGCTCTAGCAATGATGAATCTTGTAGCATTATCCACAAACACCAAAATATACTTATTCCGATTATTACGTGAGATCTTAAATGGTCCGACCTCATCCATTACAACGGATTGGAACGGTGCATATGACGGATAAGTTTGAGCATGAAACGGGACTCTACCTGTTTTCCTCTTCTGCATTTGACAACTGGCCTACTTTATAAGTGAAAAACTTCTTCATATTAGGAAAGTAAATTATTTACAATGCTCGTCTGTAACACTTTGTATACGAAAAGTGTCCACCACCATATATTGAACAATGTAAATTCCTAAATACTTGCTCTCTCAAGGTATATGGAATACACAATAATAATTTCGTTCCACCAGCCATACGCTGAGTTCTATATAACTTATTATCTTTAACTGTGTACCATCTGGCTTGTTTCTCTGCTTTAACATCTGCCTTTGCTGGATTTTCAATTGCTTTCATTATGGGGCCAAAAAACGGATCTTGACGTTGTAATTCCCCTACATCAATATCTTTATCAAAAGTTAAATTTACTTGCAAATCTTCCGTGTTTACCTTTAATGTTTCCAATTCTACATCGTCAGTTGTCGGTTCTATGTCAGTGTTCCTGGACAAAATATCACTCGGATTCTTTTCTCCAGGACAATGCATTGGTGTATACTTGTATTGAACCAAGTCAAGACTCCATCTTACAAGTTTTGGTGCTAATTTTGGCGATGTTTGAAGATATTTTAGCGCTTTACAATCGGTATACAATTCAAACTCCTTATTAAACAAATAGTAGTTGAACGCTCGCAAAGAACTAATCACAGCTAAAATTTCCAATTCTACTATGTGCCTAGTTTTCTCCTGTGGTCTTAGTACACGACTGTAATACGCCACTGGTGTCCATTCACCATTCGCTTGTTTTTGCATAAGGACTCCGCCAATTGAACTTGTTGATGCATCAGTGTACACCCTCGTGTCTAACTCCTCCCTAAACGGGGCTAACAATGGTGCATTCATCAATGCCAATGTTAACTTTTCGAATGCCTGTTGATATGACTCATTACACTCAAATTTGTGTCCTTTCTTTAAAAGCGGTTGGAAAATTGATGTTATTTTAGCGTATTCTTTACAGAACTTTCTAACATAATTTGTTAGTCCAAGAAATGACTTCAGCTGTTTCACAGTGTTTGGGGCTTTGCACGCTTTAATGGCCTGTATAATTTTTGGGCTCACTTCTTAACCTGCATCGCTTACTATATGACCAAGGGCTAAAATTTTCCTGTCAACAAACTGGCACTTCTCTACAGACAACTTGAGACCATAACGTCTCAACCTCTTAAAGACAGACTGCAATATTTCTACCATTTTCCCTTGTTTATCCATGTAAAGGAACACATCATCCATATAGATGGATATGGACTCTGGATTTACGTTAGCCAACGTCATTGCCATTATTTTAGTATAGATAGCGGGCGCTTGTAAATACCCCATAGGCAAACCACGATATGAATAAGCTCCTACGCCTGGTATGCTAAAAGCAGTGTAATCTCTAGACTCTTCTGAGATAGGAACTTGGTGGTAAGCGAATTTTGCATCTAAAATGATGAAATATTTATATCCTCCCATGCATGTTAATATCTGATGAATGGGTGGCAAAGCTATGCTATGTAATTTGACACATTTATTGAGGAATCTACAGTCCAAAACTGCACGAATACCCCCTGAGGGTTTCTGTATAAAAAGCATCGGAGAATTGTAAGCACTAGAACTTTCCTCGATAATGTTCTGTTTCAGCAAAATATTGATTTGCTCTTTGACCTTGTCATTAAGTGCAATCGGGATGGGATATTGATGTCTCCTGAACGGTACTTTAGTCTCTAATTCGATGTGATGTTGAAAATGTTTAACTTGACCTAACTCGTCTTCTTGCCATGCAAAGACGTCTGCGTACTTGAAACATAAATTCTAAATTTGTTCCTTAATTTCAGGTCTTGTTTCTTCTCCGAATTTTAATCTAGACTTGTCAAGTTTTTCCTTGACTTTAAAACACCTTCTATTTCCTCATCCAACAATCCTTCCTGTTTTAATTCTTCCTCATCTATACATTCTTCCGCGTGTCCTAGTGTTACATTCGCTCTTAACATAACAAAATTGTTAGATGGATTCACTATCTCAATTTTGTTTTTCTGTTCCGATAAAAGTACACGCGGGATTAAGACATTATATTGGCGCTCTATATAACTATCGGGCTCTAACAAGTACTCCTTGTTATTCCATGAATTAATGAAATTGACCTCTACTGTGGTTTTCGTCCTAGGTAGCAACCGTACCTTGTGATCTAAAACCCATTTCGGTCTAATGCTGTATCTTAACCCAATCGATGCATTTTCTGATACTGATATAGATACCTGTTCTTCCGTCTTTCTAAACCGTGGTTTCCCAAATCTCTGTAGCGTTAGCTTATTTTGTCCATAATTTATCTGACAGTTCTGACTTTGCAGAAAATCATTTCCGATCAAAACCTGATACGGAAAATCTTTCACTGCACGTAACTCTAAATGAAATGTTTGACCAGCCATCTTAAACTTTAAAATTGCTACCTTGTTTACAACTAACACATTCTGTGTTATACCACGTATTCGTGTCGATTTAGAAAGAACCTTAGCACTCGGTGGAATTAACTTTTCATTAATGATCGATATTTGAGACCCTGTATCAATCAATGCCTTGTGTTTTCGCCCATCGACTTCTATCGGTACATATAACATATTATTCTCATTTACTGTAGAGGCTACTATTTCTCTAATTTTCGTCTTACTGCCTGTAAATGCGCCTCCGTCATTTACAGTATTACTTAGTTTAAATTCGGTGTATTTTGAGCCTAGTAATATGTTGTTCCGTTCATCGTATTCGGTACAGCCGGTACGTACTGCACTTGATTATTCATCTGCCCTTGATTTTGACACCACGAGTGACAATTACTTCGATTTCCACAACAATTTCCACGCTGTTGCCAAAAATTTGTCCTATGTGCTCCACAATTACCACGCCAATTATTATTATTCCTATATCCTCTCCTATTATTATAATCACCATTTCTTCCATTCCTATTAAAATTACCATTGCCTCTATTCCAACTTCTATTTCCGTTATTACGATAAAAGTTACGTCCTCTACTTCTAAAATTCATATTGCCTCTAAAATTGTTTCCATTCTTTTGTTCTTTGGACACACTATCTGGTCTATCTTCTCTATCCTCATGGTCCTGAAATTTCGCGGCTAAAGTCAATTGTAACTTTTCAATCTTCTTCTCTAATTCGCCTAATTGGGTGATACTTTGGGGCTCTTGTTTAACTTTAACTTCGTCTCTATTCCTAATTTCTTTCTTTAATAATAACTTGTCTACTTCCAAGTCAGTCATCTTCTTCTACCTGCTCACGCATTTTCTTTAATAAATCTTTAACCGTGACCTTTCCATTTTCTCGTTTTACACGTTTGTCTACCATGCATTTATTTTTCTCTATTTTCTGAAGATCTTCGACAAACTTATCTATTTTAGAATATGAAATTGTCCCAACTTTCTCCATAAAATATGGCTGAAGGCCTCCTACAATAATTCCAATCTTCTTCTTGTCATCCATACTTGGATCTAACCTCTCACACAACACCAACATGTCGTAAACATAATTAATAATATGCTCATCCTCAAGATGCAATCTTTCCCTAATCTTTTCCTCTATGTCCATGGTAACGTTCGTCCTAGTAAACTCTTTGATAATGTTTTTCTGAAGCTCCTTATAACCTATATCATTTATATTCCTCCGTTTTAAGAACACCTTTATCCATTGCCTTCCGTTTCCCTTGAATACACTTGGCAAAAGCTCTTTCCTTTTATCTTCGTTCACAAATGCCATTTGACAAGCGTCGTCAAATTCGTCGAAGAACCCTATTATATCACTGTCCATTTTTAAGTCAAATTTAGGTAACTTATTAACATCAGAATAGAACATCACGTTAGTCGTCATTTTGCTTTCTTTCGAAGTATTACTTTCACTACTAGATTGATTATTGTTTACAATACTACTTTCAAACGGAAAAATAGAATCAAAATCCTCAGAATATGATTTCGTTACCGGACTAGATGGAAAATTCTCTACTGGTCCTAGTTTTAAATTTGGTTTAGCACCCTCTTGTTCGGTTACTTTTACTTGTTTCTTTCTACTCGAAGTTGCAATATTAAATATATTTCCAACTTGTATACCTCTAACTGCTTTTTGTGCCCTTGTACGAACTGTGTCGTCACTCATTTATCTACTATTATAACTTAATACTTATTATTCTTATACCACATATATTTCGAGTATCTAAATATCAGATAGGGTGGGTGGGTGGGAATAATTCTTATTACTAAAACCGAACACCTAATCTATAACCATATTTTGTGAAACTTATAACTACAAAACTTTACTATTAAACATATCTTACTATTTTTCGAGAAAATACTAGAGAGATTCTTAAGGTATACTTCACCATGACAAGGTGGGTATTAATCGTATTAACAAATAAATCGGCCTGGACTCGAACCCAAAGCAGTCTCCACCATGACAACCCGCTCAATTCGTGCCTTGAAATGGGGATGCGAAAGTTGAATTGAGCAGATCACCTTCCACTCACCATCTAGAATGAGTGGGCAAGTGACTGTTTCATAAGCGAGAGTTTTTGCATAAAGCACATTTCTATTGGGGATTAAATTGTAATGACAACTCATAAATTCAATTATTAAATAACAGTTATATTTCTTATTTGAAAGTGTGTTGCTTGTGTAAAATGTCGTGGATTATATCGGATATCTAGAATCTTTGCCAGACGAGCAGTGCATACCAAGCATTTAGCATTTGTACTCTGAATTTGAAGTCACACATACCTTTACTGATGTCTTCGGTTGACGTTCCCTGATGATGATCTCCGGGGTTGTTTCGTAGATGTCGATATCGCCAGGTTGATATCGAAACTGACAGGCGTCTCTGGTCAATAGATGGTCCGCATTGGAGATGGCGTCTGGAACCAATGCTCCAGTATAACTAACGTTAACAGTTAGTTGTTTGAAGATCAGATCACCGATGTTGTGATTGACTTTGGCACTTCAAATCACATTCGAAACTTAGCAGCGATTAACTTCTTCTCTCAATAACTCAGAACTACTCCAACGAAAGGCTCCGTACTTCTCTCTCAAAAGACTCGGAACTTCTCCATCAAACGAAGCGCCACTTCTCTCTCAAAAGGCTCCATACTTCTCCATCTCGAGACCTCCTGTCCCCTGGTTTTGTTTCAATCTTGACTCCCGGAATTCGGTGGCGTCGTCTGACGTCAGGCACGTGTGTCCTCCTTTCTTTCGGGAAAACAAAGTCCTTCCTTGTTTCGAGAACAAAAACTGCAACACTCGGCATGCTCTGATTTCCCGATTCTAGGCAATTTCTACATATCCGTGAATGTGTCTTGTGTTCACAAACATGTTACAAATGCAACTCGTAATTTTTACAGAATGTTATAGCCGACGCATTTCATGAATTTCTTTCCTGCATTCGCAGACTACCAATTATGTGTTTTTGTTTATTTTATCTGCTGACGGCAAAAATAATATAATTCTACAAACTTGCATTGACCTAAATTATGACAGTTGTTTTCCTTCACCAAACAATTTTAATATTTTACAAAAAGCCAATATCCTCAAAAATAAATAAAATTAATCACTAAATTAAGAATTCTGTTAAATAAAATACTGGCTGTGCCACAATTTCTTTCACTCCCGTGGAATACGAAAAAGGTTATAATTCATTTTAACTATTGAAAAGGTATGGTATTTTTCCCTTGAAACTTCTGCTTTTTCCGTATAACGAATTGAAATTATGTGTATATATATACTGTTGATATTTATTTGGAATATGTGTATAAGTAACGAAATACATTTCTTTTTTATTTTAGGTTGAATACAAATATAAGTGTATCAGACTTTCCTTATCCTTACCGATATTATTATTATTATTCCTTCGTTAAATACTTATATATATAACCCTTTTTATTTATTTATTCGTATATTCTCTTAAACACTTTTATTTATATTCCATTTTAAGTAATACTTATATTCTCTCTTCACTATTTATATATATATATACATATTGGAATTTTTTGGCATTACGTATATACATCTGGGGGGGTGAAATGGAAAACAAGTGTACGCAAGAGTTATTAAAAGAGATTACTGCATTTATTAATGATGTAGAAGAAGAAGAAGAGGAAATCGCAATAAATAAAGAGACGCAAGTTCTTCTAAAAGAAATAGATGCCGTAATCAGAATAGAAGAAGAAGATCATCATGAAAGGAAGGAAGAAGAAGACGAAATGAAGAAAGATACACAAAAAGAGGAAGAATTTATAGAAGAAGAAGAAGAAGAGATGATCATCAATACCGAAGAAAAAGAAGAAGAAAGAGATGCAGCTAGTGAAATTCAATTTGCAGAACAAAAAGAAGAACAACTATTAGAAATATTGGAAAGTGCAGGTAATAGAATGATAACAGAGGAAGAAGAAGAAGAGGCAGCATCCGTCCGTATTGCCCAAATTAAAAATGGTTAGAAGAAAGAACAAAAGAAGAAGACGTCAAAGAAAGAAGAAAAGGAGAAGAAAAAGAAGAATTGTTAAATTTAACGTTCTCCCAAATAATAGGAGAGACTTACAATGAGGAAGAGAAGACGGAAGAAGATGAGTTCTACGAAACTGAGCTAGAAAAATGAATTACCAATTTATTTCCCAATTCTGAAAAAGAAGATGATCAGCAAGAAGTAATATATCCATCAATTATGGAAATATTAGCTGAGGCTAATACAGAACATACAGAAATAGATATCGATTTAGACGAAATAGAAAAAAGAATGGACGAGTTGCTATCCGTATTTGCAGCAGAACGAAACTCAAATGTGCAAGTAGGATTTAGAAATAACAGCCGTAATGATGAAAACAATAGATTTCATATAATAGAAGAACGTAGAAGGCAATACAGAAGATACAATATGGAGGGTACAATGCTAAGATTCCGTCTAGCTCCCGTGCGTGCAGGTGACAATCCTTTTACTGCAATTATTGAAACAAGTCTACGTGCTTTAATAGATTATTTGCTACGTGATGTGGACCAGCATGATTACGTAGGAATAACAATCACAAATGAGAGAGAAGGACACCGCCCGTTTTGGTTATCGTTCAGAGAAGCAAGAAATCTCTCAGCAGAAGTTCTATGGACAAGTTATGAAAAAGTACTGCAAAGTAATGCAGCTTTTCTTATAAATGAAGATTGCATCGTGAATTTTCATCATGTACGTATGCCAAGAGGACAAGGTGGATTAAAGCAACATGTTATGAATACTGAGGAATATGTAAAGGCAAAACGTGGTATTATCTCAATTAAGAAGAAAGGCACAAGATGTTTAGCACATGCAATCGTCGTTGCCATAGGACTGAAAAAAATACAAGGGAAGAAATCAAACTGAGTACAATAGATATGTAAAAAATCAAAGTAAATATATCATAGAAAAAGAAGCAGAAGGTCTGTGTGAAGCTGCCGATGTAGATCTAAGTCATGGTGGTGGAATTCCTGAAATTCGTAAATTTCAGGAATATTTAAAGGATTATAAAATCACAGTATATAGGGGCTTTTCAGGAAGTGATGTAATGTTTCACGCACCACCAAGTGATAATGAAAGAACACCTTTAAACTTACTCTTTGTAGATAACCATTACAACGTTATTGAAAGCTTGACATGTTTTAGCTGTAATTTTTATTGCGAAAGCTGTCATAAGAAATATGAAAAAAGCATGTACATTTGAAACATTGTACAGCTGTATGTTTTCGTTGTCATCAGAAGCCATCATGTGACTTTAAAAAAACCCATATTACATGCAATGATTGTAATCGAGAATTTTATGGCCACTCATGCTATGACTATCACAAGTCAGCGCCGTACCAAAATGGAAAGCCTTTATGTTCTATTGTGAAATGTGCACAGTGTTTGAAAATTTATGTAGTGAAAGAAAAACGTTCTCACGTATGTGAAGAAACTTATTGCAACATTTGCTATGATATAGTACCACCCAATCATGAATGTTACATGAAAGTGAATGAAAGAAGAAGAAAATCAAAAAAAAGCCAATGAAAAAATTATCGTGGAGAAGAAAGCTATGATTGTGTTTTATGATATTGAATGCACACAAGATACGAAAATAGAAGAGGAGAACGCAAACATATATGAGCATATACCTAATGTCTTGGTTAGTCAGCATACATGTTACAGATGTTATGAAGACAATGACATCAAAAATAATTGTATCGTTTGTGGAAAACGAGAAAATATATTTGACGGAGAAAATGTATTAGAAGACTTTCTAAAACATCTTCAACAACGTCGTCCAAACATTAAATCAGTAACATGTGTAGCCCATAATTCTAAGGGCTATGATGCACATTTCATCATTAAGACCATGGTTGAGAAGATGAATTGGACTCCAGAAGTAATCATGAATGAGGCGAAAATTCTATCTCTTAAAATAGGGAACGTAACATTCATTGATTCACTAAGCTTTCTTCCTATGCCCTTAAGTAAATTAAGTGGTGCATTTGGTCTTCAATCGTGCAAAGGATATTTCCCACACTTTTTCAATCGACGTGAGAACCAAACATATGAAGGTACACTTCCAGACATTAGATATTATTGAGCAGATACCATGAAAGTAGACGAAAGACGCAAGTTTCTCCAATGGTATACTGATCATCAAAACGATACCTTTAAAATGAAAGAAGAAATCATCAAATATTGTGTACAGGATGTTGAAGTATTACGTGAAGCATGTATTTCCTTTATGAATACATTTGAATCTGAAACAAATTAAATTCCTTACTGGAATGCATTACAATGTAATTTGGTATATCGTAGAAATTTCTTAAAGGAAAATACGATTGGTATCATACCAAAGAACGGGTATCGATGGAGAGATGTCCAGTCAATTGAAGCAGTACAATGGATAGCTTGGGAAGAAAAAACAAGAAACATCCAAATTACCAATGCTGCACGTAGTAAGGAAAAACGAATTGCATCAATGAAAGTAGATGGTGTATGGACAGATCCCAATACAGGAAGAATACACGTGTGGGAATATGAGGGCGATTTTACATATGGCTGTATATACTGCTACCCTAACGACAGAGATAAACCCATCTATAACAATGGTAGAGATACCATGGAATTTCGATATGAAGCAACAAAGAAGAAAATCCAAAAATTAAAAGATTTTGGCTGTGAATGCATGAAATATGGGGTTGTGAATTTAAAAAACAATTGGCAGGAAATGAAGAGATGAAGAAGTATGTTAGTAATCATCCGTATACAAAGAAAACACCATTAAATCCTCCTGACGCTTTTTGTGGAGGACGTGTGAATGCCATACGTTTGTATCATAAAGCACAAGAATCTGAAGGAGAAACCGTACAATCAAAGATGTTATTTCCTTGTACGCCCATATTTGTAAGACTAAGAAGTTTCCAATTCGTCATTTTACTATCTATCTGCCTGGAAATTCAAATATTCCCACCATTGAAGAAGTTGAAGGATTAGTTAAACTAAGTATTCTACCTCCAAAAAATCTCTTACACCCAGTTCTTCCTTACAAGTCAAATGATAGATTGATGTTTCCACTTTGTCGTACATGTTGTGATGAATTAAACCAGTCATCTTGTAATCACAGCGATGAAGACCGAGTTCTACATGGCACATGGGTAGCAGATGAAGTAAGAAAAGCATTAGAAAAAGGATACAAAATAATAGATATCCATGAAATTTGGACATATAATATTGTTCAATATGATGAAGAAACAAAAAGTGGCGGCTTATTTGCAGAGTACATAAACACCTTCCTGAAAGCAAAAACGTAAGCTAGTGGATGGCCAGCATGGTGTGAAACAGATGAGCTAAAGCAGAAGTACATTCAGCAATATTATGAAAAGGAAGGAATACTTCTCGATGAAAATAAAATTCAACATAATCCAGCACTTAGAAGTTTAGCTAAATTAATGTTAAATTCATTTTGGGGAAAATTTAGACAACGTGAGAACATGGGTCATGTAAGCATTATTAATGATCCAAAGGAATTATATGAGAAATTAACATCTCATGATATAGACGTTCATCAAATATTTCCAGTAAATGATGATATGATATATGTATATTGGCTATACACAGATGAAGTTCCTGTTTCACTACCAACAGTAAATGTCATAGCCGCATACACAACAGCACAAGCAAGATTAGAATTCTACAAGTATTTAGATCAACTGCAAGAACGAGTATTGTATTTTGATACAGATTCAGGCATTTATACGCAAAAACCTGGTGAAACTACAATCCCAACTGGTGACTTTGTAGGGGATTTAACAAATGAAGTACTCGAGTATGGTAAAGAGGCCTATATTTCAGGATACGTCTCGGCTGGACCCAAGAACTATGGATTACGTATTTTTGATCCCAGCACGAAGGAGTTTCAAGTATGCAAGATACGGGGCTTTTCATTAAACTATGAATCTTCAAAACACCTAAATTTTGATGTAATGAAGAAAATGATAGTAGATAGTGAAGAGGATGCGGAAGAAGAAGAGGAAGAATCTCGTCCCACAGACGTCAAAATTACCAATGAGAAAAAAATTTGCCGCAGGAAAGACCATACTATCGTCAGCATGCCCGAAACAAAAATTTATAAGATAAATTATATTAAACGACGTAGAATACCAAATTCATATGATACTCTTCCATATGGCTACACTACTTCCAACAAAAGAAGAAGAGAAATGTAATAAGGTCCTTTATAAATATACGTATGAAGAAAGAATGATCATACTCTTTAACATGGACACGACGTGGAAACATCCCTTTTCATGTATTGTTGCCGGATCAAGTGGATGTGGAAAAACTTCCTTTGTAATACGATTCCTGTCCAATTTATCACGTATGGTTAATACATCGTTTCGTCATATTTATTGGTACTATGCAGAATGGCAAAATGCATACAGAGAAATTTCGACAAAAGTACAATTTATTGAAGGATTACCTCGAACAAAAGACTTTTTACCTGAAACTGGACCACATCTCATTATTATTGATGATCAAATGTGTGAAGTGAACCGCAATATAGTTGATTTCTTTACAAAGGGTTCTCATCATAGAAATCTTAGTGTACTATTTATTACACAAAACATATATATATAAGGAAGCAGAAATATGAGCTTGAATTGTTCTTATCTCGTATTATTTAAAAATCCAAGAGATAAATCACAAATTAAACATTTGAATTATCAACTAACTCCTGAGAATCCAAAATTTCTTCAAGAAAGTTTCAAGGACGCAACTAAGTTACCATATGGATATTTCTTTATTAATTTGAAACAGGATACGCCAGATGAACTTCATTTTCAAACAAATATCTTTCCTGATGATATTTATCATTACGTTTATGTTCCATCGAAATAGAAGATGTGTTTATAATGTTTGTTTTAAACTGTGTTTCTTCATTCTGACAATATGTCTCCAAGAGTAAAACACGGAGATCTTCTTCGTACGCTGAGCAAAGCAAATCCTAAATTACGTAAAGCTATACTGGCCAATGCAGACTCTTCAGTGATTCGAAGTATTTGCGAATGTTGTTATAATGTATTAAAACGGAATGTACCTCTTACAAAGACACAGAAAGCAAGATTAAAGCGATACAAGAGGACGCTTCGATATCTTGTGAAGAAAGGAAACTCCATCCAAAAGAAGAAGAAGCATTTATTAGTGCAGCAACAGGGTGGATTCCTACCGGCATTATTAGCTCCTATTTTAACTGGTGCATTAACAAGTTTACTATTCCGTTAGTACAATGGAACACGCAAAGATGATTTTAGTTCCACCTGAAGTTCTGAATCGTATACAAACACCATCATCATCATCATCATCAGCCCTGGAGAAACGTGAATCTAATTTGGATCAAGAAATGCAGTTATCATCGCTTAGTGATGAAGAAAAGTGGAATCAGTATAATAATATTCTTCAAAAATATTTACATTTAATACGAAAACAAGAAGAACCTGTGACACTTTCAATTACGTCAATTAAATCAGAGAAGCCTGAAGTAGAAGAAGAAATATTATTATCTATGCCCAAAATGTTTCGTAAAAGAGCTGAATTACTACTACATAGAATGAAACATGATGATAATATCACGTGGGATATTAAAGGAACTGTTTACATCAGAGGTGATCAACTAGAAGGATCTCACATTGTAGATTTAATTTCTGATGTGTCGCGACCCCGGAAACACATAAATCCACCGGGATGGGAGAAATTTTGTAATTATTTATCTTCTAATAACACACCTCAAGAACTTATTGGAAATCCAAAACGTTTGTCATATATTTTACGACGAACTAAAGCATCACCAACAGCATCATCGTCAAGGGAAAAAATACCTCTGAAATCGTTTCCAGAAGACGACGAAGAAGCAGAAGAAGAAGAAGAAGAAAAGGAAAAAGTAGTATCTTTTATAAGGAAAAGGAAACGTGCCTGTAAACGTCCAGTATGGTCAAGGTGGAAACCGTAAACAAACAGTTAAGCAAGATTTAATACAACCCTTCAAATCCTGCATCGTTTTCAACTGTTAAAAAATTGTGGATAGCTACAAAGAAGAAAATTCCTATACATTGTATAAGAAGATGGTTACTGCAACAAACAACATATACGTTACACAAACCTGTTCGTCGTCGTTTTAAAAGAGATTTCTATGTAGTGAATAACATTGATGATGAGTGGGAAAGTGATATTAATGATCTTCAATCTCTTCATAAATTTAATGATGGATATCGTTATATTCTTACAGTGTTAGATGTGTTCAGTCGATATGCGTGGGTTGTGCCATTAAAATCTAAAAGTACAAATGATGTCTTAAAAGCATTGAAACTTGTGTTCAAAGACAGAAAACCAATTACATTCCGAACAGATAAAGGAAGTGAGTTTACTAATAAAACAATACAGAAGTACTTAGAGGACAACAAAATGAAACATATTACAACTAAAAATCCTGATATAAAAGCTAGTATTGTAGAGTGTTTTAACAGAACTCTAAAAGAAAAAATGTGGAAGTATTTTACAAAGTATCAAACGTATAATTATTTAAATGTATTAGCTCTTCTTGTGAAATCATACAATGAAAGTTATCATTCAAGCATAAAGATGTCACCTGCAAATGTTTCTCAAAATAACCTATTACAAGTATGGCATAATCAATATGATAATAAAATAAAGAAGAAGAAGAAGAATCCAAATTCCTCAAAACATCTTAAGATTTGTGATACAGTACGAATTAGTAAAACTAAACGTACATTTGATAAAGGATATATGCAAAATTGGACTTGGGAAATATTTAAAGTGAAGAAGATAATACCAAGAGATCCACCTGTTTATGAAATTGAAGATTTAAACAAGGAACCACTGGATGGATTGTTTTACAAAGAGGAATTACAACCTGTGACGTTATCAAAGACATTTTACATAGATAAAATCATACGTACAAGAAGAAAAGGCAGCAGAAAACAATATCTTGTTCATTGGAAAGGATATCCTTCTTCTTTCGATTCCTGGATACCTGCATCATCCGTAAAGAAGATCGAGAAGTACAGTGGAACCTGATGGAGATTTTTACGTTACGCTTCCCAGTAATAGTTTTATGGAATATTTTCCTGACAACACCTTAACATCATACACTACGAAACTTCATCAAAGAATGGAATTCCATGAAAAGTGGGAAGTGGGTATTGTTGAAATTCATTATCCTCATTCAATATTAAATATTAATGACGAAAATAATAAAATTTTTTACAAACCTGCAAAAAGTGATGAATGGAAATTTATAACTATTCCTGTACGTTATTACACTGACATATCAGAATTGATAAAGATAATAAATACGTAGAACAGATTCACAAATTTACATATTTCTTATACTCGTGAGAGTAATACCTGTTTTATACGACGTCTTCATAAAGACATAGATGTAGACGTTGCATTATCACCAAGTGTTAGTGCGATGTTGCGGTTTGATCCAAGCGTTGATTTAAAGGATATGCAACAAGGCCAAAGCATTCCAAATTTACGTTTAGGACTTCCATCTACAATGTATGTGTATTGTGATATAATTCAATCTGTATTTGTTGGAGATACAGTAGCACCATTACTACGCATCATAAGTATGAATCCTGTGAATCATACATTTGGAAGTAGTGTTATAGAATTTTTAATCATCCACATTATGTGCCTATAGAGAATATGCATTTTGAACACATCAAAATAGATATAAGAGATAGTACAGGCTCTCCACTGGCATTCACTTTCGGAACTGTATTCGTTAAACTACATTTTCAACCAGTGCGTCAACATCGACAAATATGAATAATCCATATTTACAATATTATCAAAAACAAGCTCTTTCTGGAACTGGAAACGTTTATGTTGGTTCCCCTTATCAAGTTGGACATGATATTGGAAGTTTCCTTGGAGGATTATTTCGTTCTGTCATGCCACTAGTAAAACAAGGAGCTAAAACAGTAGGAAAGGAATTATTAAAATCTGGAGCAAACGTTATTACTGATGTCATCATCGATAATCAACCTATTAACGAATCCTTTCATCAACGAATGGGTGAAACGTGATCCGTCTTGCAAGACAAAGCAAAAAATAAACTGAAATCTATGCTAGGATCTGGATATCAACGAAGGAAAGAAGAATTACACATCACTCTATCTTTAACCCTTCATCATTACACATCATCAAGCGCAAGAAGAAGGGCAAGAGGAAACGTACACAGAAAACAAAGAAAAATCAGTCTTATAAAAAGAGGAAATTATCACACGATATCTTTGATTAAATCATCACCATTATGGCTTTCTTACATCATCAATCCTGCGAGTGTGTAAAAAGTGAACTAGATATTTTTTCTACAAAACCAACGCAAACCAGTATATTGGAAAATCATATTGTTACATATAAACCAATCAGTTCACTAGCTGATAATGCTCCTATAGAATTTGTCATCCCAGCAACAAGTGATGAATACATTGATCTACCACATACTCTTCTTTACATCGAAGCTCAAATCGTTAAGCCTGATGGATCAGCATTTGTTGAAAGTGATAAAGCTGTGGCTCCTATTAATGACTTTTTAAATTCTATACTCAGTGAAGTGGAAGTGTATTTAAATAACCAACTGATTTCATTTCCATCTCATAATCGTCCATATCGATCATACATTGAAAAACTGTTAAATTATGATGATTCTGCTAAAAATACTCATCTTCAATGTGCATTCTGGTTTCAAGATACTGCTGGACATATGGATGCAACATCTAGTGGTAACAGAGGATTTCAACAACGTTATGAATTAACAAAAAAGTGCAAAATTCGACATGCTTGGACATCTTCATTGTGATATTTTTAATCAAGATTAGTTTTTAATCCAAGGAGTAGAATTACGTCTCAAGTTAATTCCTGCAAAGCCAAACTTTTGTCTCATCGCTAGTGATGCGTCTGTTGAGGCTAAAGTGAATATTTTAGACGCTGCTTTACATATTAAAAAGATTAATGTTAGTCCTACAATAAAACTAGCACATAACAAGCTTCTACAATCAACAACAGCTTAATATCCTCTTACAAGAGTGCAAATGAAGTCATTCGTCATTCCAAAGGATCTTCAATCAAAAACAATTGATAATTTATTTATGGGAGTATTACCAGCTCGAGTGATTGTGGCGTTTACACAAAATGATGCCTATACAGGAGCAATAACTTCAAATCCATTTCATTTCAAGCATTTTGACATCAATTTCTTCTCTCTATACATTGATGGAAAACCTGTACCTTCAAAACCATTACAACCAATTTTCGAAAACAACCTCTATGTTTCCTCATATCATACCTTATTCTGTGGATCAGGTATTCACTTTTCCAATCATTGCATCAATATTCCTCGCCTTGACTTTCCTCAAGGGTACACTATCTTTGTTTTCGACATTACTCAAGATGGAGAAGCCAGCGCTGTGCAGCATTTTAACTTTATACGTCACGGATGTGTTCGTCTGGAAGTTCATTTTACGAAGCCTCTACCAACACCTATCTCCTGCATTGTGTATGGAGAATTCCAATCTCTCTTAGAAGTGGATCATCAGAGGAACATCATCATGAATTTTTAAAGGTACATTATTTAAATATCATATCATATATGTACATGTCTGCATTTTTATACATGATGTCCTCTACACTAGATTTATTGAATGCTTTGCAAACAAATTCTTTATTTCACAATCATTTCTTTGGCGTATATGCAGCTAATGAATTACCAACACATGTTCCACTAGCTGCAGCTATCATCATAAATACAGATCCCTCGAACAAACTTGGCACACATTGGATTTCCGTATATATTCATACTGACGGACGTGCCCACTACTTCGATACATTTGGATTTCCTCCATATGTAATACAACATATTCAATTTCTACGTAGAAATTCCACTTCTTATACATTTAATAATAAACAAATTCAAAGTGTGAAATCGTCCCTATGTGGTCATTACTCATATCTTTTCCTATGCTTCAAAGCTAAAGGAAAGTCCTTAAATGAATTTCATTACACTTTCTCATCAACTCCAGAAAAAATGATCGTCGCTTGCTGTATTTACTTTTACAGGTAATCATGTCTTTATTCTTCTTCTTCGTTTGTTTTGATTACTTTCTTTTCATATTATTGCAGGTAGTCATTTCTTCTTCTTCTTCTTTATTATAATGTGTTTGTATGTGTTATTATTTGTTGTTTTATTTGTTCATGATTATAGATAAAATAAATTTTAAGTTTGTTTTTCATTTTTTTTCATTTCAGAGAGTAAAAAATCGACATCGTGTGTATGGACATCATCATTGTACAGATTGACTTCTATCTACGTTTTACCACCATCATCAACAGCAGTAGTATCATTAATTGAACTGTGTATAATCATCATCAGTGAACAGTATATGGCAGTTGTGAAGTTATCACATGAACAATGAAAAAAAATCTAACGTTCTTTTAAAATGTACTATACTTACCGTCGTTTTAATTGTGTAAATAGTTTCATCATCAATAAACACTTTGTATCCTTTTTTCTCTTTGAAAACAAATGTTTTATTTCTTATTTTCTCCGTTTCCTAATAAATAAATATGTTTTATGATCAGTTATGTAATTAAATACACATATCATAAAACAAATTTTTAAGTCATTGAATTAAAGAATTTCATAGTGATTTAAAAAAAGATTCTAAAACTGATTTTTAATTCAATGATGTAATCACATAACTACATAATAATAATGAATTCAAATACTTAATCAGTTATTCTTTCGTAAATTAAATCAAGTATGTGAATTCAATATTATTATTATGATAGGACTTTTGTTTTTAAAATTTTAATATTAATTATTTTAGTTCCTTTTTTTAAAAAAAATTAAAAAAATTCCTATCATACTTAAGACAAAGTTGTATAATACTAATAATAATAATTTCAAATACTAATTTTTAATTTTAACATTCATTTCAAGAATTTGAATTCATTATGATTATTATTATTATTATTATACGTATCACTTATAATATACGAGGAAAAAATATGTTAGGATTTTTTTCTTATAAAAAATTAAAAATCCTATCATATTGAGGTGTATGAAACGAACACAAAACACACACACACACACACAAATAAAACATTTCACTTTTCACTATATATATATTTTTATTACATTTGATATTACGTTGTTTAGTATACATGAAAAAAACAAATCAATTTTCTTCTTCTTTATGACGAGACGTTCACTTCATTGATACCCTCCGAAGGTTGAGTATCGGTTTCCCCCCAGCTTGGCTGTGTCGATACACTATCAAATAAATCAGCCATAATTGAATCTATGAGTTTTTGTTTGCAAAATACTTTCATTTCCAATTTTAATCGTTCATCATCAATGTTCACATCACTGTTCTTATCAAGAGATACACTTGGAAAACTGATGTTCATACCATTAATAATACTCTGTTCATCTATACAGGTATGGGTTCCGGCAAGTCCTCTGCATGTAAGGCACTGCGATTGTACATGATTACGAATAGTATCTGTACACAAGTCAAAATATTCACGTAGCACAACACTACAAACTTTACTGTTTTTCACAGCATGTTCAATACACGGTAATATTTCCAAGAAATAAAGCCAATCACTTGAAGTTAAGTACACAGTGTTTCGAAGAGCATGAATTTTCCTTTCTTCTCTAACATCACTAATTTTTCACCCATTAGTTTTCGCACCACCAGTTCGGTTTTTCGACCAAGAGATTTTATAAATGTAATTTCCACTTGTGAATTTAAATAGTCCGTAACAAATGGGGTTAAATGTACAAGTTTCTCCCACTCTGCCAAATTTAACTCCACTCCAAACACAAGTCCTTTGCCAACACGAATCACTGGTTCAAATGTATCACTATCCAGTCCAATACAAATTAATTTGGTTTTCATTGAATTAAGTCCATATGCAACATTTAACAAGTACTCTTTCTTGGTATCCATAGTTGACGCACAAGCACTCAAAGACATGTTACTCCAGTCGCTGATCAGCACAGAATAACGACACTATGCATACAGATGACTGCGCATGCATGAAGAGGAGGGGCGAAGAGGAAAATTCATGTTTCATCTTGTTTGTACATGCTACCATACACTTACGATGAGTAAACCAGTTCAGTAAATTCAAGATCGTGCATGTTACGTCCAGATACATTAATCTTCATTCCTTTATATATTAAACAGACATTCCCACTTTGTAAATACGTTAATAATGCACCATTATCTGCTTCCAATTTTTCAGTACAACGTCCAGGTAAAATCACTTTTTCACCTCCTTCAAATGTCACACATGCCTTCCTACCATATACCGTTGTAATTATCTCACAGTTTACAATACGAAATGGTACTCCAATCTCCAAATCTCGCATTTTTGTAAAGGGTACCATTGATGGCTTATTAAGCTTATCTAATAAACTCATTGACGATGACATCTTTAAAATTTTTGACGTTTCTTCCTTTGCAACATCTGCTAACAGAATGATCTACACAAGCACATACGTTCCGCTTACGCTCTTCGCAGGAGGGATGGGGGGTTTGGGGATTCAAATTATTAGCCAATAAACGACAAGAACACGAAAAAGGTATGCTTTATCTTGTTTCTTACATCTGGTAGGCGTCCAAGACTATGAGCATAGCAACAGCAAACCAACATTTTCCCACGGGCTTCTGTGGTAGCCGTAAAAGGCTATGAACATAGCAACTAAAGAGGAGTAGGGGGTGACGGGGGTTCAAATAAACCAAAATTTTCCCACGCGCTTCTGTGGTAGCCGTAAAAGGCTATGAACGTAGCAACTAAAGGCTTGTCGAAACTTGCCTCCCAATTCCAGGAAATGATATCGATTTCTACGAAAACAAGATCAAATTTCGCTGACTCGGCCATCTATACGTCGGGACATCTACTTACATATCCATTGGGAACTTAGTAGCTACACATTATAATAGTATTGCTAGCCCTAGCTTAGCTAGGCCACTAAAATGATACTCAGAGACACAAAGAACGGTCTCAAGCAACACAAGGGGATTCCAAACAGATCCCGTTAATAAACAAATACATTAAGGCCGCACCCCCATTGCTTCCGAATGCGATTGCAATAACGAATTTCCCAGCACGTGTAAATAAATTGGAGTGCCTCGACTAGTAGTTCCGACTTGCAAATTGCGAAAACCGACGAAAAGATGCGAATGCGAACGACCCCAACCTGCTGGGATTGTTCATCCGAATTGTGCAAATGGAGAGTCGTCTGCAGAGGAATTGAGCTGTACGTGAGAGAAGAAGCTTTCTTTTGCTTGAAAGCAGACGACGTTGGGAGGTGAGGAGATAAAAAAGATAAAATAAAAATAGAAATAGATGTTGATGCTTTAATAAATTGTTTTTAATAAACTTCCATTGTGGAACTAAGCTCATCCAGATTGCCACAAACGACACATCGTGAACAAATTATGGGCAAATGTAAGCAAGGAACTTGGAGTGTAAGGTATGTATATTTTTCTTTGTTTTGTCTTTAAAATATGACGATTAGTTAATTTATTTTAAAGTGAAAATAGAACGGTTACTACGGAAGCATAATAATAACGGGAATAACATTCACTCTATTTTCCACACAAAGGAAATTATTATTATTATTTAAGCTCTCACGACGGTAATAGTATACAACAGTACCTCATGATCTGTGCGCGTGGATACTTCCTACTGTTGCACTACGTATAAAAATGATTTTGTTACATTTAGAAGTATTAAGAAGCATCCACGTGCACGTGACATGCGATATGTGTTTCAAATCTCCCACATATACTCATACACTACGTACAAGGGCACATTATTATTCTTCGCATACCATAAAACACAACGAAACGCAACGCAAACCGACGTACATTTTATTTTATATTACTCAGTAATTAAATGAAAGTCGCCTTGTTACCTCATTCTCAAGTTCCTATATCCTCAATGAATAATCCTTAAAAGACTGCACTTCGTGAGTCCTCGCTAAATGATGAGGCACTGTCGTATACTATATCCCTCACGACTTCAAGGTACGAATTTACAAGCAAAAACATTTCACTTGAAGATTTTAAAGAAACATTGCAATTTGATTCGCACTCACAAAACTTCGGATCTAGTAGAGACACATGAATTCGCAGTACGCATACGTATTTGCAATCGCATTCAGAAGCAATGGCAGAATGTTACAATACGTTGACGCAAACGTAATGCCTATATGACTTGAAACTTATGGAATTAGGTCCTCTGGCGATATTTTCAAGTCGCAATAGTTTTTTGGTGGAATTCTGGCCGTGTTCCACATGTATCTACCAGAAATTTATGTGGTCTCCTTGGCTACAGTGGTAACAAATGAACAACAAAACACGAATCACAGTTGATAACAAATACATTAAGAAAGTACAATGTGTGAGGTCTATGTGCTTACATAAATTAAAAGTGAAGAATTCTCCTATCACACCGACATTCCGTTTGTTAATTGTGCTGTGATTAGTGATTGTGTTATTTTTATTGTGCGTCGTGTTTAATGCTTATATATTTGCCTCCTTGGGGGCAATTATTCAACATGGCCGCCCAATCGGGTGGAAAGCCATTGATTTCACCATCTGGCTCTCAGCCTGACCCATTGATACCGGATTTAACTATGTCAGAATTGCAACAACCTCCAAGTCCAGCTATGGAAGTCACCATTACCACTGCCCCATCCTCTTCTCCTGTGGCTGCTCAGCCTTCTATTACATACAAATCTCATCACCTGGCTCTTTATGTAGTGCACATCACTGCGAAAGATCATTCTAAGCCTGTGGGGAAAACTCATTCCATAGCCTTAGGACGTGCTCTCTTCAAAGCCAAAGTGACAGGAATCACCAGTTTTGACACCATCGGGCGCAATTTAATAAAGGCAACCTGTGACAGTGCTACCCACGCTAATGCTCTGCTTAACAATGATATTCTCACACAACAAGGTTGGACGGCGTATATACCTAACTATGCACCCACACAGCAAGGAATATTTCCTCAATCAAAAGAAAATATTTTCCTTGGTTTCCAAAAGGTTTTCATTCTCTGGAGATTTCCATGCTGGTTTCCCCAATGTATTCAGAATATTTCCCGAAAATATTTTCTCAAAAATGTTTGTAAAACATTTTAGAAATTACCGAGAGTACATTTTGAGAATGCTAGCCGGAAAGTAAATCCAGGAAAATATTCACAAAATATATTAGAAATGTTGTTTTGGATGCAATGTAATATGTTTTCACTGTTGAGAAGGGAAATGTTTTCGAAATGATACTAAAAATGTTTTCCATATATGATACGGAAAACAATGAAACGAAATATATTCCATATATTTAAAAAATGTTTTCTAATACGTTATTTGCAATATTTTCTATTTTTACGAGAAAACATATTGAATATATATTTTTAAAAAGGTTTAGAATATTTTAAAAATAAATTCTTTCGTGGTATAGGAAATATTTTTTTAAGAAATGTTTTAAAAAGGTTTACCTAATTTTTACAAAAGTATTTTGGTAATCTTCTCTTATAACTTAAATAAAATATTTTCGTACAATATTTTAGTATTATTTCCAGAATATTCTATCGAATTTTGAATATGAAACTTCAAAACAGGGAAAATTAAACACATTAAAAATGAATAGAAAATGTTTTCCGTTATGTTTTGGAAAATATTTTGTGTTTTTACTTACCAAGATATTCTGATATATTATAGAAACATTTTTACATTGTTTTCAGAATATACTCTTCCGTTACTGGAGAAAATACATTCCTCGTTATATCTGAGAAATATCCCAAATATTTACCAGAAATATTTTTTAAATAAATGTTTAGAAAACATTTTATGAAGTAAAGGAAGTATATTTTTTTAGAAAATTAGAAGCAAAATAATGTATAAACTAATCATTTGCTGAGCAAAACTGTATATACGATTGTACAGTTATACTGTATCACATAGTGTCTGATAAAGCCAAAGAGTTAGTTGGCGAAACTGTAACACATGTTGAATTTTAATGAAAATATATAGTTTTGCTCAGCAAATAATTAGTTTATACTTAATTATAACAAAGCAAAGCTTCTACTTATGGAAAAAATAATGTAAGGAAAAATTCCACAAACTGTGCTAGAAATATTGTGTTGAATGTAATGTAATGTTTTCAATGTTGAGAGGGAAAATGTTTTCGAAGTAATACTAAAAATGTTTTACATACATGATATAGAAAACAGAATAGGAAATGTATTCCATATATTTTATAAATATTTCCCAACGTAGTATTTGCAATCTTTTCTTTGTTACAAGAAAACGTATGAAATACAATTTTTAAAATGTTTCGAGTATTTTAAAAATAAATTCGTTCGTAATAATAGAAATATTTTCCAGAAATGTTTTTAAAACGCCTATTAATTTTGTATGCAAATGTATTTATTACCTTCTCCTGTAACTTAAATGAAATATTTTCATACATTATTTTAGAATTATTTTCAGAATATTTTATCTAATGTTTAAACATTTAAAACATATGAATAGGGTCTAATGAATAGAAACTGATTACCATCGCGTTTTTGAAATATAGTTTGTGCTTTTAGCTAATAATATTTTCTGATATATCAAAGAAATACTTTCACATTATTCTCACAATATATGCTTCAGTTACATAAAAGTAATATACCTTGTGCCTAAAATGAATTTTACGGGAAATGTTTCTGGAACATTTTTCTAATTTAAATTGCATATCCTTAGATATTATGTTGGATATTTTTAAATATTTTGGAGATTACACACACACACACACACACACACACACATATATATATATATATATATATATATATATATATATATATATATATATATATATATATATATATATATATATATGTGTGTGTGTGTGTGTGTGTGTGCATTGTACGAGTCAGGCTTGGGAAGTCCAGCTATGCTGTTTCCTTAGCCCAGGCCGGGCTTGGGCGGGCCTGCGCTTCAGGTAGGGCCGGGCTCGGACGATTATTTGCAGTTCTTTAATAATTATTGACTTTAGTTAAATGGTAATTGCAAAAAAAAATGAAGACTGAAAGGTATTAAAAACAATGCAACTTTTACAGTTGGTATTACTCAGCGCCTCCACTTTTGCTATATAGAGAATTAATTGTTCTCCCTAGTGACCGGACTTGGGCGGGTTGGCTCCACTATTAATTTGTTCCGGGTCTGGCTTGGGCCAAAAATTTCCAAAATTTTCCCGGGCCTGGGTTGGGCTGGGCCGGGCCTAGCTACATTCGAGCCAGATTAGGCTTGGGGTGAAAACTTCGGCTCTTGCATGTCTCTAATATATATGCCACATTTAGTAATTTCGTCATAGATTTAGTGATTTGCTATTGAACTAGTGATGTAGTATGTACTTCGGGTAAATCTGCACATTCTAGTAATTTTTATGGCGTTTCCTTCCTGATGCAGACAAATAGCAAGGAAATGGTTCTTAAAATAATTGTATATTGCAGTTCGAACGAATATGGAAACTTCCAATTATTCTTCTTTCCCCTTTGACTGAATGAATCCTCTGCTAGGTAACGACCTTTAATAAACAGCGGCTATCTTTGGTCTGCTACCTCCTTTTGTTAGCAGATATGAGATGGAGTAAATTTGTAGTTTTTTCAAGGAAGTGAAGAAATAATTATCCAGTGTCATCTATGTTTTGTCACGCACACAGGCACAGTCTTTACTTGCTTCCCAATGAATTTGAGGGACATAAAATAAATAAAACGTAAGTACCAGAAAATAGAGGCAAGTCAGACATCTTCATTTGTAACACATTTGTTGAGAACTATAGTTAGATGTCACGAGCAAGCCCTCTAAACATGTCCCATCCTTTAATTTTATCCGTGTAAGAATTCCTGATTTCAGGAGAAAATTTCCATTAACTCTGGCATATGAAGTTCTACACTCTTATACTTTGTTTATGCATGTGAGATCACATGAGAAACCAAGAAACAATGGTAATAGGTTTTCTTCCAGAAAATTTCTTCCAGGGGCAAAATCTAAGTGTGAAGGTGCTGAACTGGGACTTTAATTGCGTCCCTTGTGTAAAAATAAAAAGTAATCGCAATTGTTATTTATTTTAGTTCTTGGGGGATGGGGAGATGGAAGCGAACCCTCGGAAGGATCTCTGAAAAAAAGAAAGACTGGATTCTAACCGCCACTGTTTGGTATATTACACAAAGTAAAGTTGTAGTTACATTGTTCCAATTCACAAGAAAGGCTACAAAACGGACTGTAATAATTATCGAGGCATTTTTCTTCTGTCAACATCCTATAAAATTCTTTCAAATATTCTATTACCAAGATTGACCCCATACGCAGATGAAATTATTGGAGATTATCAGTGCGGATTTAGACGAAATCGATCAACTATCGACCAAATATTTACCAATCGCCAAATACTCGAAAGAAAGTGGGAATACAATACCCCGGTACATCAACTATTTATTGATTTTAAAAAGGCTTACGACTCAGTTAGGAGAGAAACATTATACAACGTTCTTACAGAACTTGGAATACCGAGAAAGCTAATTAGATTAATTAAGATATGTTTAAGTGAATCCCAAAGTAAAGTTCGGGTAGGAAAATTTTTGTACACGAGCTTTCACGTCGAAAATGGCCTGAAACAAGGAGATGCGTTGTCGCTATTATTATTTAACTTTACGCTGGAATACGCCATAAGGAAAATCAAAGATAGCAACCAGGGCCCAGAGTTGAACGGTATTCACCAGGTTATGGCATATGCTGATGATGTAACTTTAATATGGGATGATAGGAGAACAGTAAAAATAAATGCAGAGATCTTATTAAATGCTTGCAGGGACATGGGTTTAGAAGTAAATGCAGAGAAAACTAAATACATGGAAGTGCGTCAGGACCGTAATACGGCAAATTGTGGAGGCGTTAAAATATTAAATAATACTTTTGATAAAGTGGATACTTTCAAATACTGTATTTAGGATCAATATTAACAGACGAAAATCATATTCACGAAGAAATTAAATGTCGACTAAAAGTAGGGAATTCGTGTTACTGTTCGGTTCAAAATCTCTTGTCGTCGCGAATTCTGTCGAGGAATTTGAAGCTTAAAATATATAAAACGATAATCTTGCCTTTGTTCTGTATAGTTGCGAAACATGGTCGCTTACTCTGAGGGAAGAACATAGACTAGAAGTATTTGAGAACAAGATCCTGAGACGAATATTTGGACCCAAGAGGAACGGGAATGGGGAATGGCGGAAACTTCATAACGAGGAACTACATAATTTATACGGTTTACCCAACATTGTTAGGAACATCAAGTCTAGAAAGCTTAGGTGGGCAGGTCGTGTAGCTAGAATGGAAGAAAGTTGAAACGTTTTCAAAGTCTTGACTTGAGGACCACTCGGAAAACGACCATTAGGAAGACTTAGCCGCAGATGGGAGGACAATATTAAGATGGATCTCGCAGAGATAGGAATACATAGAAGAAACTGGATCCAGCTGACTAAGGATAGAAGTCAGTGGAGAGCTTTTGTGAACGCGCCATTGAACCTCCAGGTTCCATAGGCTATAGAGTTAGTTAGTTTTTAAGGTTGTAGTTATATGTAAATAATATTGCGTTTTCGTCAGGGCTTTCATTCTGCAGGAGAGGGGGATAATAATACCTGGAGAATATTTTCTACTATCAGAGTATTGCAGGTGATTGCATTTCTTTCATTGTAGCTTGGCCAAGCTAGTTTCATTATATGTAAAGATTAACATAGCCTGAAAAGCTTAAATTTCCATGACAAGTTTTCTCTGTACCCATGTTACTCACTTTTCGGTCTGCGGGACACTGTGTCCCGAAATTTTTGACGGATCAGAATATAAGTGTACTAAAGATATATACAATATATGTGTGCTTATTTGAGACATGGATCTACAGTTTAATGTGGGATAACAACTACATGAGCTCCCAGCGGAAATCCAACCATGGTCTCCCGCGCTCAAGGCGTATGTGCTAACCATACAGACGCGAGGAAGTTCACATAAGCACACACACACACACACAGACATATATATATATGAGTTAATATTGAGTTTAACGTTCCTTTTAGGAGCGGGGCATGGACCTACAGATCAGTATTCGTAGTTTGAGTGAAATTTCCCTAATCTAGTGAAATTTCATAGGTAATTTTAACAAAAAGGGAAATTTTCGATAAAACGTGAAAAATCCAGGGAAATTCTCAAATATCAATGTTTAAATTTTTCTTTGTTTTTCAGAAGTAAACCAATACAATAGATATAGATTTTGTGTGCTGAAAGTAGCATAATTTGCAACCATTGTTGGCTGAATGGGGGGGTCACGGTTTGACAGTGGTAGAGCGCTTATCTCTGGTTCGTGGGGTCCCTTTTTACATCTTCAGCCAAGTAAGCTTGTTGTAAACAACATCGTGTCCGTGGGTTGTCTCGGGGTACCCTCGTTTTGTTCTACTTTCTCATTCAACCAATTCTTCCATTAACGTTCACTTGCTTTAATCCTCGTCTCTCTCAGCCTAAAGGCATAAACGTGGGACGTTAAACCGAAAGATTTCATTTCATTTTGTTGGCTTGGTGTATTTCGGTGTATATTTAAAAAAAATGCATGAAAAATACACGAAAAAATAGAAGCAGAAAGCAAATGAATAAAACAAATGCGGTTTGTAGTTCCTTTAATATAGCTAAATTAATCTTACTATATAACTTCTGTCATAGGTATTGGACACTCAAAAACCAGGGAAAATTCATAAGAAAAGGAAAAATTTTGTCACTCGAGGGAAATTTTCTTAAAGAAACCTACTGATTAACGTGGAATCCTAACTAAATGGGCTCCCGTTAGGAATCGAACTCGGCCTTAGTAGCACACTTACGTCATAGCAACGTCAAATGTTGGTCAAGAAATTACATCAGGCAAAGAAATATAACGTCATTTGTTATGTTAAATAATGATAACAAAAATGACGATGATAAGATACATGTGGATGTTTTTTACACTTAATTCTATTACATGTAGTTTGCAGCACCAGGGAGCAAGAATTTCAGCTTCAGTCAGTGATACCAGTTGGCGGAAAATTTCCCGCAAAACGTAAAATTCTGAGCACTGACGGAAATGCGGAGATTTTTTTAAATAGGCTGAAAACGGGAAATTCTTGCATTCTCAACTTTTCTAGGCGTACAACAACCTAGCCTGCAACATTGAGCTTTCTTGGTAAAAACAGGGATAAAAGTGCGGGAATGCGGGTTGACGCCGTCCCCCCACCTCGAAAAAATATATACGGCGTCCCCTCAATTCATAAAAAAAATTACAATGGGCAATGATAGGCAGGGGAAACGGCGTGACGTCATGCTGCTACCGTCCCCGTACTTTTCAGATTCACTTTTACCCCTGAGTAAAAGAGGAGCTAAAAGTGAGGGGGAACGCAGGTGGATGTCGTCTCCTCACTTCCAGAAAATATCTGTGGCATCGCACGCTTCTAAAAATTACAATGGGAAAAGATAGGTACAGGAGACGGCTTTACGTAATGTGTCTCCCTACCTTCTGAGATCTACTTTATCCCTGAGTAAAAGTGAACATTACAAACACACAAAAGACTTGAAACATCAAGCTAATGTAAACTATTGAAAAATACCCTAGGCTACTTATCGCTGCATTTTTAAACATTTTAAATAATTATTTATTTATTTTTGTGTCAAGGAACAAGCGGTGTGCAAGCAACACTAGAATCGTGTTAAGGCTAATACAATTTAATTAAGTGTTGCTTTGCTGAACATAACATCCCTTCCAAAACACAAAAAAACACCATATTGTTCATAAAAATGGTGTACATTCTATTTTATTTATTTATTTTTATTTTGGCCTGCTATAGATATTGTAAATTATATCTACTGAACTTGACGGTAAATATTGTATGTAATCGGGAAATTTATGGTTTCGGACGGGAATTTCGCTGTTACAAAACTAGCATCACTGAATTCAGAGCGAGTTTTGAAAACAAATGAATGTCGTAGTGGTGGGATGGATGAACTTTAAAGTATAGGTTTGTGTGGCAAATACGGCTATTTCTGAACTGTTTGTGACTGGAGAGAACTGACCAACCTATGAAAATAAAGAAGACATCGAAGGTAAGATCCACTGTTTTTATTGACAATTGGGTAATATCGTATTTTTGGAACCAAAAGTAGGTTAAAAAAACATTGTTTACAGGAGAAATGAGTTCGTGCTTAGGAAGGGTAATTGATGTGTGAAAAATTTGTGAAGTCCTGCATACAATAGAAACGCAATGCTGAGGTGTTCCGAAATAATAATAATAAACACGTTGTTTAATGACAATAAATATTCTACTACTACTATTAAACTGTCATCCACACGCAAACAATTGAAAGTAGGTGACATTGGACAAAGTGAAGAGTTGGTCTTTTGGGAAGATTAATGGCATTACTCGAGGAATCGGTTGTACGAAATTTTAACACATTTCTTCCATTTTCAGGTTATCGTAGAGCTTTGTATTTCTACTAACAGCATGCACTAAATGAGGAGCTCCATTACTACTTGGAGATTGACATCACGATAGGTCAGTTCCAGTACAGTATGGACGTAGGGCATAAAAACTACGGTGCATAAAACACGAACCAGTTTTTTGTGTGGCCACTGAAAAGCACGAATGCTACCTAACTGAGTGAGGGCAGGAGTGCAGCACAGAAACCCGAGCGACAAGAGGGTGCGTCCGTAGGGAGCAGGCGCGTCAGCGACGGGGGTTATGCGCATAATCGAAGATAGTGTAAGAGCACACTAACTAGCACATACAATGCTTTCACTGTTACTCAACATTCATGGCAATATGCTGTGCACTGACAGTAATTGGATATATTTACACGGTCATTACTTCACAAAAAAAGTTTCACATCGTATTTTACCTATAAATTTTCTATTTGTACAAACTTACGTAATACCAAACTAGAACTGGCTTAAATTAAGCTAAACTAACGTGACCTAACCAAAATTAGCCAATTTTTACCAAAAATGTTGGGCCACAAAGAGCCGACATAAAGTTCACTCGAGCAGACGGTTCTAGCAAATAGAAAATTTAAAGGTAAACTACTATGTGAAACATTTCACGTGAAGTGATGCGAGTGTGTATATAAGTAATTACCGTCAATGCACAGTATATTGAAATGAATTTTGAGTGATAGCGAAAGTATTGTATGTGTAAGTGTGCTCTTCCAGTATCTTCCGCTCTCTACGGACTCACCTCCTCGCTAAAGCTTGCCCCCTGCTTCACTCCTGCCCTGACTCGGTTAGATAGCATTTATGGTTTTTAGTGTCCACATAGCACAAGTTGGTTCGTGTTTTATGAACTGTACTTTTTATGACATACGTTCACACTGTATTTATAATGAGCCCTCCGTAAGTCAATCTGCTAGTACTAATGGAGCTCCTCATTTAGTGAACGCTTACCTAATCTGAAAATAGGCTACAAGAAATCTCAAAATTTATTAGAACCGTCTGCTCGAGTATACCCATTAGGCAAGATTTTACCTTGAGTCAGACAGTAACTTCAATCGGTTCTTATAGGTTCAGTCACTTCCTGGAAATGTTTTGTGCCACAGTCACTTGTTGGAATTGTTCATGCCTTTCGTGCTCCACTTTGCAAACACAAATTTAATAAAAAAGTGATTTACTTACGCAACGAAACGTAGCTGAGCGAGCGTGAGCGAGCAAATTGGGTTAGAATTCCCGCAGGGCTCGTTTTATTCAACTTTTACCTCATGATAATACCACATGACCTTACATCACGACCTGGTGGAGCAACTTCACTGTGATTCCTAAACTGCTCCGGGAACCGGGTCAGTAGAATTGGTTGCAGTCACTGTCCGAATCAAAGTAAAAATTTGCTCCCTATATATGCTAACAATTGTAATGTGATATACCGGAAATTTATTTAATTGACATATTCTTTATTTGATATCGTGAAAATTTTTCGTCCCATGATTATTCCGGCTAGGCTAAAGGAGACGATGATGAGAAATGACCGAAAGGGTGAAATGAAGACAGTGGGAGGAAACAGGAAAACCCCGAGAAAATCCACGCAGACAGTGTTTGTTCACCACAGAGTTCATATAGCGTTAGCTGGGATCGAACCTAGGACCCTATGCACCAGAGGTGAACGCTGTATCACTGAGCCACTGCAACCCTTGATATCCTAGAGCAGCCTTTCCCAACCTTTTCCACACTGCGGCCTACTTTAGAGTCTACAATGCATGTGAAGAACTCCTTGCAATAATATACGGTTAGTGTTTATATTTTTTCCCATGTTAGTGCATATATGGGTGTGTTTGTTTTCCTTTGCAGTGGTATAATCATGTTAGAGTTGTATGATGCCAATCGCGTAATCAGGTGGTCCTTGGTTTGAAATCTCAGGCCGGATATCTTGACTAAGATGTTGCAAATAAATCCAGTACGTAAACAACACAAAACCACAATAGCCTACCCGTCCAGTATAGAAAAACGTATTTTTTTCTGGAAGAATATAAAATGTATTAACTTCAACAAATTAACCTGACACTAAGTGTATGACTCACCGAGATACACAACTTCATTAATGTGACGAGTGTTGTTATCTTTCAGCCACTAACTTGGAAATGTCAGGATCAAAAAAAGAAACTTTTAAGTGACGATCCGCCTCAACATCAAGTCTAATCCGGGGGTCGTGGTGGTTCAGTGGTAGAGCGTTCACCTCCGGCGCTTGGGGTCCCTGGTTCGAACCCAGCTCGCATCGTGTGGACTTCGTATTGGGCAAACATCTTGCTCGTGGGTTTTCTCGGGGTTCCCCCGTTTCCTCCCACTTTCTTCATTCCACCATTTCACTCATTTCCCATCATCATCTTCTCCTTTAGCCTAACCGGCATGTGAAACTTAAAGATTTCATTTCATTTCATTTTTCATGAAGTCTGATCCTGTTCTTATTCTTCAGATAAGAAACAGCAGAAAACGTTGATTCACAACGGTATGTCGTGACAAACGCCATTAAGTTTCGTAGCACCCTTTTGGAGTTTGACTTGTCATTATTAATTCGATGATTTACTTAAAATGGTGTATTTCTCATCACTGTGTATGTGTGTGCCTTTCTCAGATTGGCTTGCGGACTCCGGGTTGGGAAAGGCTGTCTTAGAGCTTATATGTGGTGCCTTCCATCTCAATTCAGGCAGAGCATGTACCATCACCATCTCAGATATTGTTGAAACTTTTTTTTTATAGCAACTAGACATGTTTTTAAGAGACCCATATTGTTTTGTGTTGTCGAAAAAAATTTTCCCGCCAAGTAATGGGCCATCAAAGACGGGGAGTACAATTTATGAATTGTAAAAGACATGGAAAATGGTCAACTTCGGAGCCCCACCACTCAGCTATGGAGACAGATAGACTTATAATTCTTGTTGTGGTATGTGCATAGGGATATAAATAAACTATATTTTATTGTACTTCGGTTTGCGCATGCGTACCTTTTAGTACATAAATTAACAAATGAACGTTAATTTATCTGAAAAGTCGAAGTTTGCGAATTCCGCATATTGCTACCGAGTTTTATGCGAATGAAAAAAAGGAAAGAAAAAAGTCACCAAACAGCTATACATCAACTCACATAAGAAAACTAGCCTTTGGCGAGCTGGGGGCTCTGTCCCAACACCCTCATTTGCCCGGCCTAGGGCCTTACACCTCTTAAACCCAGAATTCTGTCGAATTTCAAGTTTCTTTTCTTATTTCAACTATTTAAAGATAAGACTTGGTATCCCAAGGAAACGCCCATTTAAATAACATGGAAATTTCTTCATCTCGCTTTAGACCCCTTAGAAACAAAAAATATTCACTTTCGGCAATTTTCCTGTGGGTTAGTCCAGGAAGGCTACAATCACGCCAAATTTCATCATTCTAATCCTGCCCGAAGTGCATAAAGAGTTTGTGATGTAGATGCCCCATATAAATAACATGGGAAAGATGTTGCAGTTCCGCATAAAGCCATTCTAAACTCGGAAATTTTTAATTTTGGTGATTTAATTAGATAACGCTAACAAAAACATATAATTATATCGAATTTCAAGTTTTTATTCCAATTTCAAGTACCTAGAAGATGAGATTATAGGAAAAAAATGAAATGAAATCTTTGAGTTTTACGTCCCACTTATATGCCGGTTAGGCTAAAGGAGACGGTGATGATGAGTAATGAATGAAATGTTGGAATGAAGAAAGTGGGAGGAAACGGGAGAACCCTGAGAAAACCCACGAGCACGGTGTTTGTCCACCACAAAGTTCACTTGGCGGGGGCTGGGATCGAACCCGGGATCTCAAGCACCAGAGGTGAACGCTCTGCCACTGAGCCACCGCGCCCCCCAGATTATAGGAAAAATGTACACATAGAGGGTTAATGCAGTGACAAAAATTTGAAAGAGAAAGTAGTTATCTATACTTGTATTTATCTATACTTATAGATATGCTGGCATTAAAAAAGGTAAAAACGCCATTCTTTGAAAAATGTTTACCACGGTCAATATATATTCTTATCTGATCAATTGTCGCTCAGAGGAACCGTTATGTGTATTGCTTGTCTTTACTATTTCAACGAGCAACAATGGAGCATACGTAATCATCGTAAGCACCTTTCAAAGGATGGTATTTTTAGCGTTTTAAACGTTAGCATATCAACAAGCTATAAAGAACTGCAAAATTTGGAAAACTACATTCTCTTTTAAATTTTTGTCACTGCATTGACCCTCTGTGTCTATTCTTTCGAAACAAAACTAATATCTTGCCTCACTTTCCACACTTTTGTTTATACTATGCAATATTTATACCAAGTTGTCTTTTTTTTGTTTTTTGTTTTGTTTCAGCTTTAATAATTATGATTTGACACATCATCTGCAGTACCTCTCAGACCTCGATTCAACTGTCGTCAAATTTGATGCTATAGGCAGAAGTACACCTGATGCAAGGCGGTAAAGTTCTCGTGCCAAAAAAATAGGATCACAGTAAATGCTTACAGAAGTCCGGGGTGTTCGAAAACTTTTGAGCAGTACTGTATATATATATTATAATTAATATATTTGGAAAAATCCTTGGCAATATCCACCCAGTTTACACACATTATTTATCCTAATTAATGCGAATTCGATTATTGGTGTATTTTTTGTGGCAATACTAACCACAATAATCAGGGTATTTCTGTATGAAAAAAAACAGACCATAAATCACCCATGCCTATAGATCATACTTACCACGTAATTGTCTAATGAGTCTGTGTAAGTTTCTTCGTTGTCGCCGGCGGAGTCGGATATGACTCCAGTTCCTTTCCGACATTCTTCGTAACGTCTTTGCTGTCGTAATTGCGAAGGTACTGGTCACAGTTCCTCTTATTTAGTAGCGATTTGTTGTAGGTTTAATGTTAAATTTACGTTGATACCTTTCTTTTTTTCTTTTTCTTTTTTTAAAACAAGATGAATCTCTTTTTGGTTACCCTGAGATGTAGACTTATGTTGAAGTTCCACTAATTAAGAAATACAAGAAATTCGACAATGAAAGCAGAACAAAATAAATTCAAGTTCAAAATTAAGGTCCAAACAGAGGGTGAAAATCTCAACACAGTTTGTTATAAGTAGGCGAAGATAAGCTGGAATGTGAAGTTTCTTCTTTCATTTCTATTATCTAATATTGATAGAATAAAAAAACTATTAACTATATGCTTTTCTCCACAGGTCTTACGAACTTATTATCATTATTATTATAGTGTGAAAAAACACTTCTTATAGTTTGTCGATATAGTTCATTAACACCTTGTGTAATATAGAAAAAAAAATGACCAAATTATTTCTTGTGAAATTGTTTTGCATTGCATGTGTATTGGCAATATATAGTTGTAACTCAATATACAACCTATGTTAAGTATTGTTTCACTTTTTAATTTTGTTTCAGGGGATAAAATTTATTTTGATTTTAAAAGCAATGGAAAAAGCGTGGCAAATGTTTGGGTTGGTGAAAAGAAGGTGACAGATGGAAGTTTGAAAACTATGGGATTTCTGAATCTTCTCAAATCATGGTGTCAAAAAAGGAATATTCATCCAGAAATTGTCAGAAAATTGGTAAGTCCTTTCTTTGTGGGTTAGATTTCGTACTGGTATTATTATAAAGATAACAAAAGGGTAGAATTTTTAAGGGATGGAAGTACCACGGAGATTAAATAAAAGGAAATTTTGTTAGTTTGAATTAGTTTCGTTTGAGAGTTATTTGACATCTAATATCTTAGATATATCACGTTTGTATTGTAAAACTTCTCTGGTAGGTAGAGCTAGGTTAATAAAATCGACTCCCGAATCCGGAATCGACTCCCACTATCTTTAAATAAACTAGTAAAATACAATATTATTTACAGATACTAAGAAAGTGCTGTAATATAAGGTGCAAGGTAAATACAGGTTCCCCTTGACCTGACGGTTTCGGGAACGATAGCTCAATAGCGTTCTACTTGAGGGGTTGTAAAACACACTCTACTCCGCTGCAAGTGGAGGAAGTTAAGATTTCCGTCAAGGCTCCGCTGCAAGCCAGGCCGGGCTGTGGTTAGGATTCTCCCACTGCTCCACTGCAAGCAGCAAAGAGGTGTAAAGTCTAGGAACTGTTAGTTCTGCAGCAAGCTAAGGCTTTGGGGAAGAGTAGGTACCTCTTAGACTTCACTGCAAGTCTAATGAGGGAAGACCAATCGAAAACTGGTACCGGTCCGCTTGCTGCTGTCCAATATATAGGCGTCCCAGAGCGGCGGTTGCGCTGCTGTTGTCCTGTCATCGTGTGATTTGTAGGAGGTGCTGGAGGTATGTGTGGTGTGCTACTCACAGTATGTGTGATGTGTAGTACTTTGTTGTAAATCCATATGGTGATGTTTACAAATAGAATCATATGGCGTTGTTTGTGTACAGAAGCACGTGGTGCATTACAGTATACACGCCACAGTTTCCAAAATAGTATGCTATAAGCATTTCTGCCACAATACTTCGTCAAATAGAGAAGGAAGGACATAGAGAGAAAAGAAGATTAAAGAAAGAGGAGAAGCTAAGAAACATGCATTAGGACATGTTGATTAAAGCATCAATATATGCATTTTAACGCACTAACTTACATAAAAGACACCAAATATTGTTATCTATGTGTTGCACCATGAAGTATTATTTGACTACGATATTTCGTAAACCTCATTGTTTGCTTACTCATGTCGTTCAAATCTTCTGGTTACCTCTTGAAGCACTTCTTAATTCATGTTTACAACGAATTTAAAAAGGTCGTTACTCAATTCTCTGTGTGTGTATGTGTGTTTCTGTTACTTGCTAATTTTTCAATTTTGAGCCATTCGATAGAGCATCAAAAACTGTCTGAAAGAACTAATGGAATTTTTCGCATCACTATTACTGTTCTCGAGATATTTGCCAAAATATTGCGATTTCGAGAGATTTAAGGAACCATATCTTGGCAACCGTAAACCATTGAGATATTATATTTTGCGAATTTTTCAATTTTGAGCCCTCCATTTTGAGTATGTGTCTTCGTGAAACAACATATCTTAGTACGTTTTAACAGATTTCCTCCTCCGTATAAACAAAACACTTTCTCATCACTCCCGATTACATGGTTCCAGAAGTGTTTGGCTTGTTGATATGCGTCTTTGCGAACTCTAAGCGAACATATATATGTGCATCTGTTAGTTTGACGTGCAAAGCAGAACAAATAATATGAGTATAGTTACGTGTCTCTGCACTGCATTCCAGACCTAAAGTTGTTTTCAGGTTTGTTGCAGCAGCGAATGGGTTTGCTGCGTTAGCTTCAATAATCGAAACATTTTTGTCTTCCGTTGTCACTTGCGGTCTACTCAGTTTCGCTTTAGTTTGTAATCCCTGTTCCCCTTCTGCTTCGAATCGTTCAAGTCAATATCTTACTGTTTTAATATCCAGGCCTATGGCTCGGGCAACTTGCGTTTTAGGCATTTCAGCTTCCAATATGCAATTATTATTCTTCTAGTTATAAGAGACAAATAGCCTACCATCTTTGATTTGCTTTCTTTTTATAAAAGCAATTTGCCGTAGACAACAAACAGTTCTTTTTAAGTTCGTTCTGGCAGTGTTCTTGGAGCATTCTCAACTTGTTTCTCTTGCATTCGGAAAGGGTAACTTCAACACGTAGGGTCGAAATTACGCAGATTTGTATGCCTTTTTTTTCTGTTCTTACAATTGGAAAACTGTACAAAAAATATTTTTTGATGAGCATATGGTGTCCGCAATCTTCCTATCTTCAAACAGCAGTGTTCTCATAACCAGTAACATTGAACGAGATGGATGTTTTGTATTATAAATTTTATATTGTAGTGTAAAAACAGCGTATTAGAGACTCAAGGCTAAAATAAAAGCGGTTTCAAGACTATCAAGCCACGTAAATGAATCAGTTCATTTCATAAAACAAACCAACGTTTTGCACGAAATTCCTTTGCTTATAGAAAAACAAGTGTATGAATTTTTCATCATCTCAATAAAGGAATAAATTAAACCTGAATAAAGGTAGCCTAGAGAAGCAATGGGATCACATCATAAAGTAGAGCAAACAATAAAATTTTACATATACTGTTACTGCAGCTAAGTTTCCATAGTATTCGAATTAGTACACTTCAAAAAATATAATCTAGTTGAATCTTAACAAATATTTAAACATTTGCTTGAAAATAGGAGGATAGTGGACACCATACGTTCATCATCAATTGTTCTGTATACACTTACTATTTCTCAGAAGAAGTAAAAAGCTTAAAAATCTCTTTAATTTGTGCCTTAAGTGCTGAAGTTATACTTTTTCCCGAACACTAAGTAAGCATCAGTTCAAGAAATAATCCAAAGATTAGAATGACATCAACAAACAATCAGAGATTTGGTAAATATTGTTGAAAAACTATACCCTGTACACTACACAGATTCACTACACATGTAGCAATATTCGCTATCTTTTACACTGTGTTGGTCATGACCGGATCACCGTATGTGCTACACGTGCATTTGCATGAGTCAGCAAGTGTCGAGGGGCTGCAAAATCTGTCATAACTATATTATTTAAAATAACTATTTCTTGTTAGAAATAAATTTTTTGATAATGGTTGTTAAATTTACTAAGCTGACTTTGTATTTGAATACTACATTCATAAATCACCTTTAGGTCGCATTAATTTAAGGTCACGTGGACAGTGGTAAAACAAATGATCAAACAAATCCCAGCATGAATTGTTTGATTGTTGTCAAATACAAGAACTCAGTTCTCTAGCAGTAGCGAACGCCTGTTTCATTAAGTCAGTTATCACAGTTTTAATATTAAAACTACTCTTTCTTTCTCACAAACAAGTTCCTTATCATTATATATATATATATATATATATATATATATATATATATATATATATGTAGAAGAAAAATAAAAAAATAAAGACAAAAGAGCTAGTGGCACTGGGATCGCAGCCTAAGATATTGAGATTGAAGCTCGATATTGAGTTTTATAAAAAGGATTACCATCTTTGCTCTGCAGATGTTTTGCTTAATCTTTCACAAACATAATAGATTATTATTTAAAGAAAGAAAAAAAACAGGCAAAACGAGATTGTATTTGTAGTGTTTAGGGCTTTCTGAGTGCTATTTCGAATAACATTAAATTAAAGAAATATAAGAGTATGATGATCAAGAAACAGTTATTCATAGCATACACTACAAAATTCATGAAACAGAAAAAATATTGTGTTTCCTTATTTTAAATGGTTTGCTTTAGTTCGACATGTCACAGAATATACCTTCTGTCACAGATTACTACTTTAATATTTCTCCAACGCAGAGGGAAAACAGGGAATTTTGAGACAGCGTTACCATCTTGTGCAGCACAAAATTTTCAGCTTTTACGAAGTACCGAATATCTTGGTAAGTACTTGACTTATCAATCTCAAATAAAAGTGACAATGCTCCTTATGACATACTGATTTGCCCTATGAATTTTAAACCATACAGCACTAGGGACCTTTTACAAGTTATTGCACTATTTCCAAACTCAACTTTTCTCTCTTCTGTTGTGGCAACACTGTTTAACTGATCTTTCTAAACTTGAAGTCATCTTAAAGAGTTCTTACCAGTATTTAATTTAATGTGCACAAATAGTTACTCCTTCATTCCTTGTGTGTGTTAAAGGCCTTTAAATTTGACACATGTTTAACGTTATTTCTCCAAACGTATGCAACACTGATCTGTGAGTGTCATCTCCTCCGTGTTTGTTTTCATTGCTGATTCGAATTATGAAATTAAATTTAGGTCATTAAAAAAAGAAACAAAAAAAAACTTTATATTGGGTTGGCAACACTGTTCATCTGGTGATGTTATCCAATATATGGATAGATGTCCCCTTTCCTATAGATGTTTTATGCAAAGTTTCGCTTCTCTCCCTTCCTTGGTTCCTCTGTTATAAAGGTGGGACATTATAAATGGTGCACCCGGTATAAATCTCCCTCCTCCCCCTCCCCTAATTTGCACCGTCAAAGTAAAATAATAAAAGTCATCACAGGCCAGAACCTCATCTATGTTGAATATTTAATCGAGATCGGTCGGGCGTTTCAAGAGTTATTAAGTTTTGTTTGTTTTTATATGTATATCTTCCCCTCCCCTAGGTTCTACTGTCATAGTGAAAATATATATATATATATATATAAATCAGGCTCGAACCTAAGCTATGTTGAAAATTTGAACGAGATCGGTCGGATAGTTCAAGAGTTATTAAGTTTTATTCATTTTCTTATATTTCCCCTCCTCTCCTCCCCCTCCCCTAAGATCTACCGTCAAAGTGATGTGATAAAAACCAGCCCAGGTCCGAACCTCATCTATGTTGAAAATTTGATTGAGATTGGTCCTGTGCTTCAAGAGTTATTAACTCACATAGTCACTTTTATTTTTAAAAACATTGATTTTTGTATATCTCCCCTTTCCTTCCCCTCCCCAACGTTACTCCGTCAAAGTGAAATGATAAAAAATTTCCCAGGCACGAACCTCATCTATGTTGAAAATTTGATCGAAAATTGGTTGTTTGGTTCAAGAGTTATTAAGTTTTATTTTTTTCTATCGTGCCCTCCTCCCCCACTCCTAAATTTTACCTTCGAAGTGAGAAGCTAAAAACACTCCCAGGCCAGATCCACATCTACCACAAAAATTTGATCGAGATCGGTCAGGCGGTTCAAGAGATTAAGAGACAAGCATAGTCACTTTCAATTTTATAATATAGATTTTTAAAGCCCTTTCAGAATGGACTTCCCTTATCATAGAGCGTTTCACGTTCCACGTTCAACTCTTCTTTTCGGTATCGTCCTTTTCAGGGCAATGTATGTAATGACAGTGTAGGTGAACTAAAATTTATGTCATTTATACACATTTTAATCAATATTAGCTGTTCTTTGGCAATCGAAACGATTGTTTCCCTAGTACCGAATGCCTGTTGAGCGGAGGCAGAATTTTCGTATCGTAGTATTTCTTGGTAAATAGGATGTTATTTCTACTCATTTCGTTTTCCGAATGAAATAAATAAATAACACAAGTAAATAATATACATATCTCGCAACAATGATATTACCACATGTATATGTTCCAGTTTAACAAAGGTTTTCTTAAGTAGTAGTTGACCTCGTAATCCTTTATCTAAATCTGATTGCGAATGTGAAGTCCCAGGTAGATTTTTACTCTTTCTTCCAAGAGACAAACGTCAGTGGGTCGTTATCTGTAAAATGCCTGTGCTGATTCCGAAGTCTTATCTTCGGATAACTCATTGTATTGTACTTTTGCTCAGATGCAGAGCGTTACGAACAGGAAGATGAGAGAGACGTTGGAAATGAGAAGGTAAATCGTGAATGCTAATTCCGGAACTGAAGTCTTTTTTTTATTGTCGTGATTTACTTCGTCACAAACAGCATGTGATGATTTTCTATAATACTAAGAAAAATATGTGTTATTTGAGAATATGAAATTTATTTGGAACTTGAGTAATCTCGTTTCGTTTTTTGAGACAAGACCAGGGGTAAAAGTGGATCTAAAAAGGTAGGGGGACGCATGACGTCAGGCCGTTCCTCGTGTCTATCTTTGTCCATTGTAATTTTTTAGGAGGTGGAGGGACGCCATAGATTTTTTTTTTGGAAGTGAGAGACGCCGTCCAAGGTTTCTAAAGTCTCATGAACACCATAGTTCACTCAAATATTACATCTCAGACACTGTTTTATGTTACATGAATCATAGAATGAGACCATAAATTGATAAAGTGAGCATTCGAACATAATGATTAGCATTTGAAATACAATGAAAATGAAATCTTTATAAGTTCTACGTCGCACGGATATGACGGGTAGGTTAAAGCAGACGGTGATGATGAAGAATAATTGAAGTGGTGGAATGAAGAAAGTTGGAGGAAACAGGAGAACCCCGAGAAAACCCACGCACAAAGTTCACTTGGTGTGAACTGGAATCCAACCAAGGGCCCCATGCATCGGAGGTGAACGCTCTACCACTGAGCCACTGCGGCCCCCGCGATTAGCATTTATCAACATTTAAAGATACGTAAGTTGTTACCGAAAACATCTCGAGATACAGAAGGATTCTGATGACTTTTGTAGATGAAATTAAGGGAAATCTCAGGTCATAAATATTGCACGAGAATTTACCCAAAGTGAAATGAGACGAGAAATGAGTCGAGACGACAAAAAAGCAAGTCTTCGGAAATTGAGACGAGACGAGACTTCTCCAAAATATACGAAAATGAGACGGGAAACCTTATTTCTCGTCGGGTCTCGCCTGTTTTTCAACATTAGTTGTGACTGAAAGGAAGGAATGTAATTCTTCTGAACATTGATAAATGCACACACATAGGAAGTTATCAAAATGATGACTGCAAACAGAACTTGTAGCAAATAATTGTAATGACTACATAATCTTTATGAGTTAGTAACACTGAACATCCGTGCAGTGTTACTTCCTTGTGTTACTGCAGTGTTGGATGATGATAGAAATGGAGACGATAAGATGTACGGCAGACTCATGTGTAGAATAAGGCAGATTTTGTGGTGCAAAATGAGAAACATCTCTGATTGTGAAATTCTGTAAATTGTGAGTGCAAGTGAAGGCTTAGTTGAAGCAAGTGTATCCAAGGTAGGAAATATGTTGTGTTTCGAGAGCAACAATTACCAAGATGACGGCATACAGAGCTCGTGGCAAAACGTGATGAGGAAAAAGGGCGGAACATTTAGAGGCTTGGAAAAGGTTGGAGAAACTGGGATTACACGAGAAGATATATATTAACAATCCTAAATAAATTGACTTGTTAGAGCATAAAATCAGTTTGTATCATTTTGGATTAAAGTAGGTAAAACTTAAACTTACAAAGATTGAAACGGTGATTTGACTGGACCGGGACTCAAATTCAGGATCTCTGGCATACTATGCCGATGCATTAACCATTACGCCACACAGTCCGTTTCTCAGAACAGCCAAACACTTTGTCACTCCTGCAGTTGGTGCTCTCTACTCAGACAACATTAATATAGGTAAGACTTCCTCTACAATTTATCTTACCTGCTTCCTAACATTAAGAGGGGCCGTATCCTTTAACTCCGACTTTGTTTCTAAGATTTTAGTTGGTAATAACTTAGAAATAAAGCGATTTCGGACTCCTTGCTAAAATTATGTAAAACGTACAATTTTTATTCTCTTTCCTTGAGCAATATTATTGTCTTTCAGAGTTTTACTTTATTTCTTTTTCACTCTTGTTGAATGTGAAAGAAAAATATTAAAAAATTAACTATTTTTTAAAAATATTTAGTTATTATCAAACCTTATCCAGTGATAATTCGGCAACTAATCACAGAAACTTCAAGTTTACTGTTATATCTTCATACAGTATGCTAATATGCTAAGGAGTATTGATAGTCATCTCACTTGAAATGTTTATTCGTAAATACTTTTTGCACCTTGAAACATACTAAGAAAATATAAGGAAATGAATTTACCGGGGAAGAGCAGTGAAAATATACCTGGTCCAATCTTTTACTGTGATTGCTTATGAAGGCAGTGTTGCTAGATCTGAAGATTAAAAAGTAGCAGATTTCACTATTTGTGGCCCAAACATAAAAATGTCAGATGTTACACGTCAGATGTCTGGATTGACAATGGTCAAGCGGCGACAGCAGTTTCGGACTGTTGGTGGTGGTGGTGGTGTTTTAGGGCAAACTCCATAGTACGTCAGCTACAGTAGAACTACAGTGTGCAATGAACAGGCAGCGGCGATAATGTAAAATGGAGGACTTATTTTAGTTTCAAGGAGACATGTTTGCTTAAGTCAGTTTTATGAGCTCTGAAATACACTTTACAACGTTAGTAAGACTATTGTTCATTGTGAATAGAATAATCAATAAACAAATATTTTATTGTATTATACCAGGTTATCATAAAATAAGTATCGCTGTTCAGAGAACTCTGTAGACGTAACCACTCGGCAGAATGAAACCAAACTTGCTAGGAGTAGATTTGAGAAGTTGCAGAAGCGATCGGTGTACAAAATAAAATTAGTTCCAGTTTTCACCACCAGAGATAATTGTGGCTCTGTACGACACCAAGTAAGTGCAGCAAAGAAGAAAAACGAGATGCTAAATGAGAAGAAAGACTGTAATTACCTCTCGTGTAGGTCTCGTGGCATTGATTACCAATGCTATTAATACCCCGTGGTCAATGGCGGATTTACGAAGGTAGGGGGCTTTTGAGCTGAAGCGTCCCTTTAAAATTCTTGAATAGTTTACAAAAACGAAATTAAATGTTAGTCTTTCCTGTGCTCACAAACTTCAAGCTTCCCCCAAAATTTCAGGAAAAGATTAATGTCAAATCTCGCCTCCAGAGGCTATTTATTGTGTTTCTGTTCAATGTTAAGTATGGTAAGTGTGGTATGGAAGACAAATGATATTATTGATATTCAATGAAATAAAGGCCTAATTATGGCCCCGTGCAACGCGTGGCATTGATTTGTACACCTAAGTAATAACCCCGTGGTGTAGTGATGTGTTATGGGCGATGATGGTGATGTGGAGTTCTTCCCAAAGGCAGGTCTTCGACGTGAAGGTTCCTGGAAAAGGAAACCCATGGTGACTAGTACCGTATGAGGTGATGATGACGTTCTAAGGACGGGACCTACAGGTTAACATGGGATCCGATTCATGTGTCTTCACCGGAAATCAAACCCGGGACCACTTGATCACAAGGCAACGAGTGTGGGAAGAAAAAAGAAGCAAACATCGGATCACCATTAATTCCCTTCTGGCACATTGTGACGCCCAAACTCGTATCATTGAAACGCATGCAGGCAAAGTAAGCACCTGGAGAGGTATTTACAGCCTTTCTTATCATTTAGCATTACTAATGTCGTTTTTCTTTCATGCTGCACTTAGTTGGCGTTGTACAGCGCCATGATTACCTCTGGTGGCGAAAATTGGAACTAATTTTGTTTTCTACACCAGTAGCTTCTGCACGTTCCTAAATATAATCCTATCAAGTGTAGTTGCATTCTGTAAAGTGGCTACGCCTCCAGAGTTCTCTGAACAGCGATACTTATTTTATGATAACCTAGTATAAAACTAATAGTTCGTGATAAAAAGTAGCGTATTGTTAAGAGTTATAGCCTGCAGATAATTCAGCGTAGCCCCAAAAATAGCGTGTCGCCCAATTTGAAATTTTGGTAGCGAGGATAGTTAAAAAAAAAAAAATCGCCGAATCCGTTACTTGCAGCTCAATCTGGCAACACTGCGTAAAGTTGCAGTACGGCTCGATGTGAAATCACAATATGTAACTTTACCGTTCTGTCCCAGTAAGTTCGTGATGCTGTTCACTTCTGATTTATTCTCTGTGAACCACGATCCCAGGGCAGAGTCGAAACTTAAGGATTGTTCATGATATTCTCGCCGATCATCTGTCGTGAGTAGAAAGTGTTTTAGTAATAGTTATCGAACTTTAATGTGCATTTAGGTTTCTTTTATTTTTATAATAACTGGGTGAATAAAGTGACTTAAGTTAAGGTTGGACTTAGTAAGATGCCCAAATACAGTGAAGCCTATGTTGGCCATCATCAGTTGCATTGAAAGTGGCCAAGTTAGTTGGCCAACTTACAGAAGAAAAGGCATTTGGGACAAAAACTATTATAGATCATAATATAAGCACTACGAAAAGGATTCCAAATCTGACCAAAACGAAGAACACCCATAACTTAATAAATCCGTCTGGAGCGAACTACCAAATGTCTTGCAATATAGAATATAAATGGTAGGTAATCCTTAAATGGCACCGGTCTGTTCATACGGTAGAGTTACTAAACTAACTACTGGAGGCACAATTGGCGCCGCAAACATGTTGCTCTTTCAACCACCTGATATATAGGAAAAGGGCGCTTGTATGGGATTGTGTGTAATGAATGATGTTTGTTTAGAGAAAGAAACTGTCAATTTCTTCTACGGCTTATCACTGTTCGGACAGATTTAAAAGAGAAAATGATACACCGTTTCATGCTTAAGGTACACGTACCTTGAGGGATCGGAAAATGATTTATCTGAAATGTGTAAAATCAAGGCTGTTGTCGTGACCCATTTACTGGTTCCTCAACCTCAATGACCTTGCTCAGTAACATCAAAAGCTAAAGTTTGTATTGTTTAAATTATGCATGAGAGGAGGTTTATAAGTCTCTAGAAAACTTCAAAGTAACTGATAACTTATCTACAGAAGATTAGTAACATATAGCCACAATAAGCTGACAAATTACACCAAACGTAGGGAAGACCACAAATGAAAGTATGGCTGCGGAAAGGAGTAAATATGTTTAATACAGCGATCATTGTTCATTATTAATTAGAACATTTAGTGCACTTTTTTTTTATCACACGCGATATCACAAAGTGATTGAAGCCATATGATGCATCGATGTGCTACAGTTTAAGCTTTGCTGTCATTTTCTGTTTTACTCCACTTAATCTAAATAAAACAAAGAAGTAACACAAGGTTTTATGAAAGTGTAATATATAAATAAAATATATCTATGAATTAATCATTCTGCATAAAATAATAGGCACTAAGAAATATACATTAAACAACATCTTTCAATTGATTTATTAGACTTAAACTTTTTTCTTCAGCTCCAGGGCTATATTAAGCGGAACTACTTGCCACAGTGGAATTCAAACCACTGCTCAGGTTTATATTAGGCAAGCACTTCACCATGGATCAAAGTCGTAACCAAACGCATAGCTCCCTCGTGGCTATATAATTAGCATATGCGTTTTTGGCGCGAGAGACCCGGGTTCGATTCCTTGTAGATGTCCATGTAGTTCGTTTTCCATATTAAGCTATAGGTTCACGTGTCATATACCCTCGTTACCTACAGGTTTGCTAAATTCAATCAAAACCAAACGCGTTGAGCACTTAACCCCAAAGATGAGTATATCCAAATGAGTAGTTTAATCCATTCATGAAACGGTAACTTTTTCAGTGTCTTAGTTCTTGATTTTACTGAAGTAATCTCTGACTGTAGCCAAAAATGTATTTATAGATTGATGTGATGTCTGTTAATAATAATGATTTCGATCTTAATTTATTTCAAGTGAAAATATAACCTTGGAATCTAATGTACAATAACGAATCACTCATTTATTGAATCCATGTCGTGTTAAGGAATAGTTCTAAACAGTGTTGATTTAGGGTTGGCCCTGGGGAGTTTTTTTTTTTTTTTTTTTTTTTGCGGAGCAAAGAAATTCCCCGAAGTATTTCTCAACCAGGATCACGAGTATTTTTGCACCACGAGTTTCATCACCTGTTTTTCTCCAGTCTCCTTCCGAGAGATATTTTCTGAAATCATCACTGATTTTACGTACTAAAGAAAGAAAGAAAAAAAAAAGATTGTGAAATGATCCTCCTCCGATCAAGAGTTTGAACACAGAAATCAAAGTAATTTTTTGAACAACACCCGCAGCCTCATTTTTCCACTCGAAATGACCATGCAGTTGCTAATGAGTTTCCTGGAATCCATGTACACGTGCGTATATTCATTAATCAAACTTGTAGTTAAGAACCTTTCATGTATAAAGGTAACCAAGAAAGTTCTGTCGCTTTTTGTGGAGGTATGTGTTCAATTGACCCTCACACCGTGAGTTGAATGCAAATTGAGATAAGGCGAAAGTCAGTTGTTGGTGTGAGTATATCCAACATAGTTACTATCTGGTACAACGATAACGTTGTATATTATAAAATTTACCTGTGCCAATTTACAAGAAAGAGAATCAGAGGCGAATTATATGGGCAATGTTATATAATGAAAAGAGATATATGTACATTTTTTTGATTTTTCGTATATATAGTTGCTATGGTTACGAGGTAATATATAATGAAGAATAAGTCAAGATATACGGCTACGTGTGTTTAATTATTAAAAACTAGTACCACAATAATAATTTGTGTTCATCTGTATACTTAAAAAGTAACCAGGTAATAATTAAATGCTATATCAAAAATTCTTATAGCTAAATAGTGTGTATACAAACCGAATTATATTTATGATATTTAAGATGATTAACCTTACATTTTTATGGTGCCGGAACCCGGGACCCTGTACAGTCTTGAAGATTAGTAAAGACGGGGTTTTAAGTTTATTTAAAGAGACTTATGAATATTCAATATACGTGTTTACGTAGTGGAAGAAAGATAGAACGAAAGGTAAATATGGCTAATGTACAGAATACCGATAGATCTATGACTGATAGCACAGAAGAAACCATGTTGCAATCTGTAACTATCAATCAAGTTATGGATATGTTAAAACAATTAAGTCAACAAATGAAGGAAGATCAGACTCAGCACACTCACCAAATTAAGGAGCTTCAGGAAGATCTTGAGAAAAAGATCAACCAACAAACCCAAGATTTCGAGGCGAAGTTTGAACAAATAGGACTATGTCACGAAAACAAATGGAAAGCCGTTCAAAGTGAACTTGCTCACATGAATCAGTGCATTATCACCAGATTTGAGCGATACGACGGGAAATTAGAAGAAATAGAACAAAAGGTTAATGAATTTCAAGGGTCAGTAAATGATTTAGAATCCACAGTATGCGTGCATGAGAACCATATTAAGCGGTTACAGGAAGAGGTCAATTTGTTGAAAGAGAAAGGTATCCCTGACGATACATCACAAGAGGATGGACATAGGAACAAAGTACGTTCTGCTTTTTCTAATCGTCAACCTAATCGTCCCCATCGCAGAGTAGTGAAAATCAATACTTCATCAAGCGGTGAAGAGGAAAGTACAGGTGCAGAAAGAAGGGGGGAGACAGTCATCCCGACGTAATTTTAACAGGCGTACGAAAATCAATACAGGTAAACGCATAAGATTTAGTGAGCTTAAGTCACTTACTAGATTTAGTGGCGTACCTGAGGATATCACTGCTAGATCGTTTCTTGAAAAGTTTGAAGATGAATGTGGGCTGATAGGTATAGACGAATCCCAATATCTAAAATTGTTGCCACATGTATTGCTACCGCCTTGTTTAACTTGGTATAAAGCTATTAGGAGCAGTTTGTACACATATTCTGATTTCAAAAATGCTCTATTGTCAAATTATGAGAATGATTTCATGATTGCAAACAGAGACGCCATTTTAAGAACCAAATCTTACAGTCCAAAACTCCATGGAAGTATTACTGAGTTTGTGGTATCAACGTACAATGAGCTAAGATCTCTAAATCCTACTTATCCTGAATCCCGTATTATAGCATCCATCCGAATTTTGCTGCCATACAGGTTACAACAATTGTTAATGACTGTACAGTGTATTCGCTTCAATCATTTGATCATGCTTGTTCAAAGCTATGAAAGTCAGTCAATAATTTACAATAATAATAATAATAATAGAATCCAGGATAGAGGTCAGGTTAATTCTAGACGTAAGCCAATTCAATATGCTTCTGTTAGTAATATTAATGTGCAACCTGAGAATCATTCTAATGTAACTGGTTTTAATAATAGAGGGAATAACTATAACGGTACCGGTAATCAAACACAATCTAGTTGCAGAAATAGAACTAGAAACTTTAGAAATGACAATAGAAATTTCAACAGAAATAACAATTATCGCAGATTTTCACAAAATCGATTTGCAGATGGCAGGAGTTTTGTAAATAGAAATCCAAATAATGTAACTGTGCCTAATCGTCATGGAAATACTATAGATTGTGGGATACAATGTTGCTTAAGTGAGCCCTTCGAACGTATAACTTGAACTATCCAAAAAGGCGTCCGATGGATTTGTATTAAATTGACCTTTGTCTACGTCTATGGTTAATATGTTCTTCAATCGATTCATTATTAAAATGTATGTTGAAAACTTATGTAATTATGAAATATTTTAATTATGGGTAAAACTCATTATTTGCGGAATATTGACGAAGTTAATTTATGGCAGTTAACTGAAAATATTATTGAATTTATTCCTTATGGTTTAGTTACAATTTCCTTTTATAACTTTAATTTGAGGAGTTATTAATTTGTACGGTTACATCCTCAAAGTGACGCCGCATTAAAGAGGATATACAAGTTTTGTGAGTTGTATGCCGGACCTTATTTACGCACTAAACAATTTAGTCCTAAAGTATTTGAACTTATGGATATAAAGACAGGCAAAACTTTAGGATTACGAAACATCGATGAAATTAAGTTGTGGAAACCTACCGAGAAGACTAGAAAACGGTGGTTGGACTTAGTTCGAACTTTAATTCCTTCTGAGGTCATGACACAAGCTAATATTGAGACCAATTAACAAAGGAATTCTTTCTTTAAAAAGGAGAAAAATGAAGTGTTTTGTGAATATATAAATATGTAATTTAGTTCATTGTATTTGACGTTGTGTCATTTTGTCATTGCATTTTCAATTGATATATCTTAGAATTATGTTTCTTATTTGATGTTAATGTACCATATCTTTTATAAATTCATCCATAATTATAAAAATGATAAAAAAAAGATAATTATGAATTTGCTCATTAGGGGATTTGTTTTAACAATGATTTCGTTTGAATTTGTTCTTTGTGGATTTGTTGCAAAGTTTCTTTCCAAATTATTCATTGAAGATTTGTTAATTTGTATTTCGTATCAAGAAATTATTTAAAAATTGTATTGTATTGTATATATATTTAAACTATGTTTATATTAGAGTGATGGTACTTATACAGGGGCTGTTCAAAAAGTAAGTGTCTTAAAGTTGTCATTCCAGGGTTCTTTCCTTTGTAGTCAAACTACTACGGAAGTCCGCATTCGGGCCCCATTTACAACGATAACGTTGTATATTATAAAATTTACCTGTGCCAATTTACAAGAAAGAGAATCAGAGGCGAATTATATGGGCAATGTTATATAATGAAAAGAGATATATGTACATTTTTTTTGATTTTTCGTATATATAGTTGCTATGGTTACGAGGTAATATGTAATGAAGAATAAGTCAAGATATACGGCTACGTGTGTTTAATTATTAAAAACTAGTACCACAATAATAATTTGTGTTCATCTGTATACTTAAAAAGGAACCAGGTAATAATTAAATGCTATATCAAAAATTCTTATAGCTAAATAGTGTGTATACAAACTGAATTATATTTATGATATTTAAGATGATTAACCTTACACTGGTTGTGGCAGTTCAGTTACACCGTGAACTTGTATAAGAACAGAGTGAACATGAGACCTTAACAGAGCGTCAGAGCGTGCTGTACGAGTTCAAACGGGTCAAACGCCACTGCGGCGAGGCGGAAGATATGACAGGCCTTTGGTGAGAGTGTCGTGACTACACGGACAGTGGAACGGTGGTTTAACAAGTTTAAGGACGGTGACGAAACACTCAAAGACGCACCACGTGCCGCAAAGCCAACACATGTACAACATGGAGATCTTCAGGCAGCAATTGAGGCGAACAGTGCCAGACATGTGAGGAACTGGGACTACAGTTCAGTGTGAGTGGAGAAATTATTCGGCAGCACCTCCATAAACTTGCGATGCACTGCAAGTTGGGTTGATGGGTCCCAGTGATTTGACTCCGGGTCAGAATGCAACGCGAGCATACACCTGTGTTTCTTTGCTGTCTCGTCTGGGGAAGGAGCCATGTCTGGACAGGGTGTTGACATGTATTGAGAAGTGGGTCCTGTATGAAGCTACACGGCCCCGTCATCATTCGTTAGCATCCCGTTAACCGGTTCCAAAACAGCCGAAACCAGCACTGCACCAGAAGAAGGTCCTCCTGTGTGTTGTTGGTCTACTCGCAGCATCGTGTATCGAGAACTGCTACCAACTGGTCAGAGCATCAATGCAACTGTGTACTGTCAGCAGTTGAGCCGTGCTCAAGAAAAACTCGAAACTCTGGAGCCAGCACTTCTGAATCGCAAAGGACAACGCTAAGCCCCATGTGGCTAGGGTGACCCGGGAGACCATTCTACGCCTTGAATGGGAAACACTATTGCATCCGCCATACTCCCTGGACATTGCACCATTCGATTATCCCTGGTCCATTTTTTGGACAATCACCTTAGAGGACGCCAGTTCAAATCCCTAGTAGAAGTGCAAAATGCAGTTGATAGTTTCTTCGCTTCACGACCCACCAAGTTCTACCGCGATGGAATTCATAGCCTTCCTAAACGTTGGCAGAAGGTCGTCGATGGTAATGGGGAGTATTTTTAATCGTCCAGGTACGACTTAGGTGACGTATCGATGTTCGAAGGTGGTGGGTGAAAAAGTGACAAAACTTTTTTGGTTACCTTTATATATATACATTAGTCAAATTTTTTATTAGTCCTTCCAATGGATCATATCGGAAAAATCCTTCCATCATGAACTCCCGTCTCAACTTTATTTTCTGACTACAGCCAAGACGCTAAAATACTGATTTTGTCTGTTTCACATGTATTAAGGCATTTTGTTTCTCGGTATTCGTAATAATTAAATGACGAGTAAGTACATTAAAATTTTTATCAGATACTTGCGCATATTTCGACGACATAATTCATTATCTAAGCAATACATTATTACTCATAGGAGTGGAAACATGATTAGTAGACTGAAATAGTGTGACGTCACATCCTTTTCGTTGCCGTGATGATCGTCATTTTATTTTCTAAGGAACAAGTAGCGTAAATACCTAAAGGACCTAAATGCAAAGTGAAAACAATAATGAAATATTTCGGAATTGCAAACATTAAAGTAAATGAAATATTTAATATGAATAATCAATCAAACTAAATAAACAGAGATATAGAAAAAGAAAATGAGTAAACAAATATACTCATCTTGTTCACAATCAGATATTAATCTTAAATAATTCTGGAAAATTTTTGATTCATTAAGTATCATAACATTGCATACGTGAACAGAATTAATGCTTAACAGTTGTTAAGAATATATGCTAAACTATTCATAACTGGATCTTTTTTTATTGTATTGTTTCTTTCTTTTATTTTTTTTAAAGTTGATAGGGAATATAAGAAAAGATCTGATCTATATCTACTGATAGTCCGGATTGAAAATTTCCGAAGGCTTGCTTCCCCCCCCCCTCTTTCTTTTGTGATATAATAGACATTAATATTGTACACTTCCATTATCAAGAGTAGACATAAGAAAAGTAAATGTTCCAATAATTAAGATTGTTCTAAAAGATTTTTTTTTCTTTTAAAAAATCGTATATTTTTAGAATTTTCCTTGTGTCGACAGTTTGTCAATCTACACCTTAGAGAGTTTATATTGTCTATAATTGCTTCTTAAGGTGGATTACATGATAACGACGTTTACATTAATTATTTGATTTCTACCTTATCGCTTAGAGATGTGGCGCTTTTAGAAATAAGTTTCTTAGATATTAGTTTTTCTTTATAAATTTTCTTGATTTTATTCGTAGCTTCCATATTCTAAATTTGTACCCTTTCCCACCAACTTTATTAGTCTTTAAAACATTTTATAATTGTAAATAAATTTTACATCCGGTGCCCTTGTTTGTACTAGACTTTAAAATACACCATTCGCTTTACGTGTTTATATCGAAGAAGAAGAAAAAAAAAACACATGGCGATCACCATGGTAACGGAAAGGAAATGACTACATCACTATTTCAGTCTATTTGTAGACGTCTTCTGGGAATCTCTACTGTATAGTAGAAAACATTATTATTAATTACCCTTCATATTGTCTTCCACATTAAGCTTAGAATATTGGTGGCAGTTGAATCATATGTTAAATATTTCTACGTATTTTATTTTAAAAAGTAATATATAGATTAACATGTTTCACGTACATACTATATATTAACACAATTAAATATTACTTCTTTGTTTTATCAAGACTAACAGCGCAACTGAAATCAAAGCTAAATAGCTTATTTTAATATGCAGATAGAAGAACGTGCATCGAATGAGGTGTACAGTCTGAAATATTTATTTTGTCCTTGTATCATTTGTACTCGTGTGTTTATGTACATAGTTTTTCTTACTCCACTTTGAGATAACTGCCTTAATGAATTTATAAAAAGCAATAAAAACACTGAATTATTTTATGCTCCGAAAATACGATTCCCTTTTAATCCATTAGTAATATTGTATTTTTAAATAATTGATGTTTCAAGCGAGTTCTGGTCGAAATCTTGTTAGATCTTCACCTGATAACACTGCTTACATATTGAAACAAATAGCAAGTGCCTGCTTTTTGCCATACAAGCGGCAAAACTAAATGACTGTTCAATTGGCAACGGGCTAACAGCTGGAATCACATAGAAAGTGACATCAATTGTGCCTCTACTTGTCAGTGGTTCATACACTCGCCGACAATACCGTTGCCTCCTTGCTCTTGAAAATTTTGCTTTTAATACGAAACAGTGAAAGATGCTTTTGAAAGGTTTTTAACCCTTATAAATTCCTCCCTTTTTGAGGTAAATTTTAAACTTTCAGGGAAGCAGATACTGCTTCATTGCTATTTATTGTAGGATCATGTTTCATAACTCATTTTTTCACAATAGAACGGTACTACTCGCATGCCTATATCATACACCAGAAACGGGAAATTACGGAAAATGTGGGAAATTTTCGGAAAAAATACTTTTTTTGAAACCTTTGCGAACCCCGGGCCCCGGCACAGGTTGACGTACGTACAGATAATAATAATAATAATAATAATAATAATAATAATAATAATAATAATAATAATAATAATAATAATAATAATAAACCGCCTGTTCTAGGACCTAAATAAGCAGTTAAAGACAACACTGCATTATGGTACGAAAACGTACTATGGATCTTATAGGGGCTAAAAATGAACATTACTTAGATGTCTAACATCGGAGTAGAATTTAGCATCACAGCATAAGAGTAATGTTGCTTCAACGTGGCTATATTCCAATATAGGCAGGTGGCCCACTTACAGAGTAATATGAGTAATGTATATCTTACGGGAAATTGCAGGTTCCATAGAAAAGAAGCCAACATAAGCAGGTGAAGTGACCAAGCTCACAGATTTTACTGTTAATTATATTTATGTATGGAGATAGTGGATGAATGGAGACTATGATAATTGTAGATAAATACAGGAGGATATAATTAAATGGCAATTTAGAACTGATTTTCACTTTATTTGTTAGAGGCTCAATAAATAATGATTAGGATTGTTGATCTTTGATTTAACACTTCGAATCCCGGCGTGTTTGTTTTAAAAAATACTCAGAAAACCAGCCATTTTTGGTGTTTTTCAAAAAAGAATTAAAAAATATCCTACAGGTTAATGTGTGTGTTTATTACACCACACGAAAGGTCAGTGCTTACTCTACATTCACAAACAAACATTACAAGCATACATGCGTCATAAGGCGAGCTATAATGGTTTATCTTGGGTATGATTTTCGATATAGGAAAAAAGTCCGTACTTAAGTGTAGGTGTAAGTTCTTAAGTGTACCTAGCCTTGGTATGATAAACACGGAAACATTCTGGAATGCAGAGACCCACATCACAATGAGGACACATCCACGTTGTGTTCTTTCGCTTGCCATCATATACCTTTCCTACATCAGAACAGACCTTACAATATCTAGTAGGTCTCTCTTTTTTTCCGTGGCGGGAACCTTCTTTGGAAAATGTCTCCCGGTCAATCTGTTAGTTCCAGTTGAGGTTTGAGGAACTTGTTAAGCTTCGACACATGCTTTTTCACTCAAAGCTTCCCCCACTTTCTGCAGAAAGTCTGCTAAGTGAACATTGTTCTTCTCTTGTCTACTTCTAGTTTTCTTGTATAGTATCCATGCATTTGCTCCTGACATATTGAACAAGTGGACGAATAGTTTCTTCCACCACTTCAGTTGCTTCCGATTGAAGGGGTAATAAGCCACTAATTGATCACTTTTGTCCACACAAACTTTGTTTATATTGTAGTCTAACACTACGTTCGGTTTTATCTTCCCTACAGGTCCGTTCTTTGATTTCACGGTAACTTCAGTGGATGTAGCTTGATGTTTAGTTGAAAGCATCAAGATACCCCTTGTGTCTTTCCATTTCACACACAATAGATGATCTTTACGTTGAAACACCATATCACCTTTTTTCAGTTTCTTTTCAACAGCTGTAGCTTTAGGCAAGTCCTTTCTATTTGGCATACACGTACCAAAAGCCATTATGTTCCTTTCCCACATATTATCAAAAACTTTAGGAGCAGTATAGAACCGATACATGTAAACAGTATGTCCTTTAACAAGATACTTCGCAAGATCAGGATCAAGTTCTGCATCGTCATGGCCATCCTCAAATTCCAACTCCCCTTCTGATCCAGAATGAATATAAATTTCATCTAATAAATCAGCAATATTCTGGTCACTTAGTTTTCTTGCCATTCTTGTTCATTCAGTCTGCAAGGGGAAAAAACTCACGGAAGCACACCTGCCAAATAGCTCTCTGCAACATGCTACGAGCTCAAATGCGACTACTTATTGTTCTCCCTTCCTGCCTATAATGGACTTCATTTTTTGCCCACCAGGGTGTAGCAGCATGCTGAGGCAAAATCATCTTGCACGTCTCTGGCATGCAATAAGGAATCCTACATAATAACATTTGCTTGCACGTCCATAGCACGTGCATGGCCAGTTTCGCCAAAATACCGTGCTCGTGCTATGCACGCGCATGGCGTTCAATGTGTTAAAGGATGTCGGTTAAGAGAGGGGTTACGTTTACCTGTATAGAGATATTTACAAGTTGCTTGTATGAACTAACAGGTGCAGTTCGTAAAAATGGACCTTGAACGGTCAAAATAATCGTCCATTTAATTTTCGAGATTGTTTTCTAAGGGAAACAGGAACGATTTCTATAAACTATACACACAGGGGACAAGAACTGATGCCACAGAGAAGTTTGTTATTTCTACTTCACTGGTGTGTCAGATCTTCGTAGATCTAATCCGCCGCTCCAACGCCATCTATTGGCGGTCGTCTAAACTACGTCCAACAGCGACGAACACGTAGTGAGCACATTGCGTTGACTTACCTCCAACAGGCGTATCACGAGCTTTCTGGGCCTAGTAGCTATTATATGATTACGACGATGCATCGGCCAGGTATCGAACCTGGGACCATGCGGACCTGTGTCCAAGGCTCTAACCACTAGACTGTGGAGCCTCTACTGGAACACGTGAAGTGTAATTTCCGAGCGTTCAGATTGCACGTAACTTTTGTTGAGTTTGTCCTTACTACCCGGAATGCCTTATATGTTTATGTTTCGTTGTGTATTATGTCCTACTTTGTTACTGTTGTTGCCTCCAATCCATGTGTTAAGATAAGTTTAATACAATGACAACAGGTAATAGTTGCTGAGTGAAAGAAATATAATCCAAATTGAATAGTCATCGTACACATTTCTGTAACAGATTTTCTGTTCACATATAACAACGAATAATTTCTCTTTTACAGGAAAACAGAGCATGGGAGCTTCGGGATCGACACTACAATAACATTTCTAATACATCGATTGAAAGTACAGGATTAACTTCAAAGGCCCAGAAAATAGTTGATAGTCCAGGGTTAACTTCAAAGGCCCAGAAAACAGTTGAAAGTCCAGGGTCAACCTCAAAGGCCCAGAAAACAGTTGCAAGTGTCGGATTAACTTCAAAGGCCCAGAAAACAGTTGAAAGTCCAGGGTCAACCTCAAAGGCCCAGAAAACAGTTGAAAACCCAGGGTTAACTTCAAGGGTCCAGAAAACAGTTGAAAGTCCAGGGTTAACTTCAAAGGCCCAGCAATCAGAGTGTTCCAGCACGGATGATGAACTTAGTTATCTGAAGCCACGGTTTACACAAAAATGGGAGTCACGGAGATTCCTGGCTTCTAGCTCTCCAACCTTTGGAGAAAGCTCTATACAAGAAGGTAAGTCTTCGGTTTTTATTGCACCTCCATTTTTACCATGAAGATTCTAACCAGTGTATATATATATGGCTTATAAAAAATGAAATGAAATATCTTTCAGTTTTACGTCTCACGGTTATGCCGGTGGCGGTGATGGTGAGAAATGAGTGAAATGAAGAATGTGGGAAGAAACGGGAGAACCCACGCGGTGCAAGCTGGGATCGAACCAGGGATCCCACGCACTAGAGGTGAACGCTTTACCACTGAGCCACCGCGTCTCCCATGTAAGACTTATCATCTATATATATCATTAAATGATTCGATGCACTGACATTTGTGATATACAGTCTTTCATTGGCATCATCTAGTTGTATGTGTATCATGTGGTATCATGTAATCTTTACAATTCGCAGGTTCAGAAACACAAAATTAATCTTGTCCTGTATTTAAGGCTATGCTAGTTAGAAGATACTTTAAATTAGAGATGCAAAAAAGCCGGCTTTTTTGAATCGATGGTTTTTTTCACATAAAAAGCCGGCTTTTTTGGGAAAAAACGAGAATTTTGGAAATTTTGGCTTTTTTTAACTTCATGATTTTTCTATCTAAGTAGCTTTCTTATAGTATATTCTATAGTTAGATAAAAATTCCATGACCTGAATGTGATATTTCGCTCTGAAATTCACCATCAAGATGGATGGAGCACATGTTTTACGAATTAAAGCTAACATGAAGAATGTAGTATTTGAGAGTAATTTTAGAGGCTATTTAACTTTATTTTAACTTTTGAGTTATCGACATCTTTTTTCTTCTCTAGTTTGTCATCCGTGTTTCATTTCTAAGAGCTTTTAGTACTCTAGCTTCTAGCGCAAAAGTTAAACTTGCCCGTTTTTCTATTTATCCGTCAAAGCGTACGTTTTTCAATATATCCGTCAAACCGTACTTCCACATTTCTGTTATACTGTAGCTGTGAAGTGATTTAGCAATAATTTTCCGGACACAACCTTGAATACCAATTTATACAAATAATCAGTAGCGGATTTAGAAAAGTACTTTAGGAGGGGTTTTTCTGATTGTTTCGTTTACTAAAAAGTCCTAATTTTATTTGGGAAGTGCTTGAAGTTTATGAGTACAGGCATAACTAATATTTCGTTTCGTTTATATGTTTAGCAATAATCTACCGAATACAACTTTAAAAATCATTTTATACTGAGAATCAGTGGCGGATTTAGAAAAGTATTTTGGGAAGGGTTTCTTACTAATGTTTAGTTTTTTTAAACATTCGTAATTTTTATTTGACGGGAGCTTAAAGGTTATGAGTAAAGGCATAAATAATAGATATTTCGTTTGTTGCAGACATTCCGTAACTTTGGGGAACGGGCTTCAGTCCGAAAGACCGCCCCCCTAACCTTCGCAAAACCGTCACTGCTGGTAATTAGTAATAATAACGATTTAAAAACAATAAAAAAGGAAGTCGCCCAACTCACAGTACACGCACTATTTCTACATTCACAGATCGAATGAAGAAAAGCTTTGTCAGAATGGTCGAATGCTGGTTGAATCCCGGACTTCCCGATAGAAGCGCAAAAGCTAATCACTCACTTATGTTTGTTGTGCAGTTGTATTTAGCTTAACTTAAATATATTCCGTAGTCTTTTTTTTTGGGGGGGGGGGGATTCCGTAATGATGTGTTGAATCCCTCTTGTTAAAAATTCAGAAAACTTGAGGATTGGGTAAACT